>NW_027363280.1:616041-1232082 GCF_046119375.1 Phyllobates terribilis
GCGCCCACTGGACAGCTGCGTCACTAGACGAGGCACAGCCTCACTCCATATAAGTGTATGAAGCAAGGCTGCGCCCACTGAACGGCTGCGTCACTAGACGAGGCACAGCCTCACTCCATATAAGTGTATGAAGCAAGGCTGCGCCCACTGGATGGCTGCGTCACTACACGAGGCGCAGCTTCGCTGCATACAAGTGTATGAAGCAAGGCTGCGTCCACTGGACAGCTGCGTCACGAGATGAGGCGCGGCCTCGCTCCATACAAGTGTATGAAGCAAGGCTGCGCCCACTGGACGGCTGCGTCACTACACGAGGCGCGGCCTCGCTCCATACAAGTGTATGAAGCAAGGCTGCGCTCACTGGACGGCTGCGTCACTAGATGTATGGAGCTGAATAAATATGGAGTATGGAGTAAGTATGGAGCTGAAGAATAAAGCTGCCTTATCAATTTTACCACACCCGGAGTAGAATAAAAAAAAATTTTAAAAAAAAACAATTCCTGAATTGTTGGTTTTTGTTTATTCTGCCTCCCAAAAGCTGGAATAGAAAGCGATCAAAAAATGGCACGTGCCTGAAAATGGTACCAATAAAAAACGTCAACTCATCCCGCAAAAAGCAAGCAGTCACATGACTGCCGACCAAAATATGGAAAAATTATAGCTCTCAAAATATGGCGATGCAAAAACTAGATTTTACAAAATGTGTCTTTTAGTGTGTGACAGCTGTCAATCATAAAATCCCGATATGATTCTGGTATCTCTGTAGTCGCACCGACCCAAAGAATAAAGTCGTCTAATCACTTATACCGCACTAGGAACGGCGTGAAAAATAAACGCTGGGGTTGGGGTTGAGGTTAGGGTTGTGCTAATGTTAGGGTTGTTTTTTTTTTTTTTTCAAAAGAAAAAAAAAATGACGATATGGCAACTAGTGTTGAACGCAAGTGGTCGCTACTTGAGTTTGCATTGGGTGCTCGGGTATGCATTGAGTATCGCGGGTGCTCGAGTCTCCGCCCCACATACTTCGTGGCCAAAAAAACCTTGTGGGGATTGCCTGCCATGCACGAGCGATCCCAGCATGTTTTTTTGGGGGTGTCTAATAACCGTGAAACATGCGGGCAGGGACTCGAGCATTTCACTTGAGCACCCGTGATACATGGTGCATACCCGAGTACCCGATGCAAACTCAAGCAGCGAGCCCTTGCGCTCAAGACTAATGACAACTTATTCAATATGATGACCTAATGTCATCAAATTCTGTCTCGTACCTCTGGGTTCAAAATGTTCACTATACCCCTTGATAAAATCCTTGAGGAGTGTAGTTTCCCAAATGGTGTCACTTGTGGGGGTTTCCACTATTTAGGCACATCAGGGGCTCTCCAAACGCGACATGGGGTCCGCTCTCGATTCCAGCCGATTTTGCGTTCAAAAAGTCACACAGTGCTCCTTCCCTTCTGAACTCTGCCGTGCGCCCAAACACTGTATTTTCCCCACATATGGGGTATTGGCGTACTCAGGAGAAATTGCACAAAAGTTTTTGGGGTCCTTTTTCTCCTCCTACCCTTGTGAAAATAAAAAAATTGGGGCTAAAACATCCTTTTTGTGGAAAAAGTTTGATTTTTTTATTTTCATGGCTCCATGTTATAAACTTCTGTAAAGGACTTGGGGATTCAAGGTGCTCACCACACATCTAGATAAGTTCCCTGAGGGGTCTAGTTTCCAAAATGGTGTCACTTGTGGGGGGTTTCCACTATTTAGGCACATCAGGGGCACATCCGCTAATTATTCAAGCAAATTTTACATTCAAAAAGTCAAATGGCGCTCCTTCCCTTCCGAACCCTGCCGTGCGCCCAAATTGTGGTTTTCCCCCACTTATGGGGTATCTGCTTACTCAGGAGAAACTGCACAACAAATTTTGGGGTCCATTTTTTCCTGTTACCCCTGCGAAAATAAAAAAAAATTGGGTCTAAAGTAACATTTTTGTGAAAAAAGTTAAATGTTAATTTTTTTTCAACCACATTCCAAAAATTCCTGTGAAGCACCTGAAGGGTTAATAAAGTTCTTGAATGTGGTTTTGAGCACCTTGAGGGGTGCAGTTTTTAGAATGGTGTCACTTTTGGGTATTTTCTGTCATAAAGACCCCTCAAAGTGACTTTAAATATGATGTGGTCCCTAAAAAAATGATTTTGTCAATTTTGTTGGAAAAATGAGAAATCGCTGGTCAACTTTTAACCCTTATAGCTCCCCAATAAAAAAAATTTTGGTTCCAAAATTGTGCTGATGTGGGAAATGTTATTTATTAACTATTTTGTGTGACATATCGCTCTGATTTAAGGGCATAAAAATTAAAATTTTGAAAACTGCTAAATTTTCAAAATTTTTGCCAAATTTCCATTTTTTTCACAAATAAACGCAAGTGATATCGAAGAATTTTTACCACTATCATGAAGTACAATATGTCACGAAAAAACAATCTCAGAATCAGTGGGATCCGTTGAAGCGTTCCAGAGTAATTACCTCATAAAGTGACAGTGGTCAGAATTGTAAAAATTGGCCTGGTGATTAATGTGCAAACCACCTTGGGTTGTAAAGGGGTTAAAGCCCTATTCACACTTTGCAGAGGAATGGTGTTGATTTGAGGACAGTCTTTGAGTAATGAAATGCACAGCATGTCCATTTTGTTGCCGATACTAAGCAGATATGCTGGGTCCTCTGTAAAATCAGCCTGTCAATACAATGTGCAAAGTGTGGCTGTGCATGATAAGACCATGTCATTTCCCCTTACACTTGCCATTTCTTGAATGCATGTGATCATATGCGAGCTGACCCTCAAAGAACACTAAAGCAAACCATTAGGGATATCCTGAATGGCTCGTCTGTCATGGTTGCACTGTAAAGATGGTCGTTTTAGAAGATTGATCAGCAATTTGTATTTATAAAATATGATGCGGTCTCTGCTGTTATCTGTGGCCTAGTGTCAGCATAAATTTATGCGATGCAGATCTGCCATCGAAACACTTTTCAACTACAGCCAGCACCCAACAACATCCCCTCAAAAAATCCAAAACTTACTTGCATTTTTCTTAAGATATCTGCATTCAATCTTCAGCTGTCATAAAAAGGTATCAAAATGGAGTTTAATCTTAATGGGCTTTTCCAGCCATCTAGAACCTGAAGCGTATGGCCTATTTTATCTACAACTATCTATGCAGTGCAAACTCGATTCAGGGTTTATGTTCTACAACAGTCTTCCCCAAACTGAAGTGCTCAAGGCCCACCAACAGGTCACGTTTTCAGGATTTCATTAGTATTGCTCAGGTGATAATTACATTACCTGCACAGGCAGTAATTCCATCACCTGTGTAAGGGTATTTGCGCACGATGCGGATTTGAAGCTGAAATTTCCTGAGCGTTTTTGTCTCTCCTTGGCAGATAAATCGCATGCGGATTTTACATGCAGATTTTACATGCGTTTTTTCCCCTCACCCATGACAGCACACCTTGAGAGGGATCCGCCCCACCAAGGACAGGAAACTGTCTGAAATAAAAGGGCGGTACCTCTCCATCGCTTCAGTTGGTCTCCTGTCCTTGAAGGGAACCTGTCTGTGGAAGAAAAGAATGCTGTACCTGGCTCTGTTCCAGTGTGAAAGAGCGGGCACCGGCCTGTGCATCGGGTTCCAGGCTCCAGAAGCGCCGTCCATGGTTCCCTGGGGCCGTGTCCGAGCGTGCGCAGGCGGTGAGCAGGGCTCCGGTTCCCCGCAGACCACTGCGCCTTGGACGGCGCTTCTGAAGCCTGGAACCCGGTGCACAGGCCGGTGCCCACTCTTTTACACCGGAACAGATCCAGGTACAGCATTCTTTTCTTCCACAGACTGGTTCCCATCAAGAACAGGAAACCAACTGAAGCGAGAGAGAGGTACCTCCCTTTTATTTCAGACCGTTTCCTGTCCTTGGTGGGGCGGAACCCTCTCAAGGTGTGCTGTCATGGGTTCAGGAAAAACCGGCTACCGATAAGTAACCTTGGTGTTTTACATGCGTTTTTTACAACGTTTTTGTACTTCAAAAGCTAGTCACATTCACCCAGTCTTAATTAGCATTTCTATTCATGTAAATTATGCGGCTGCTGTGAGCTGGTATTTTTAGCCTCGGAAGGTGCCTGGTCCCTGGCCATTAAATAACAGCTCACTGCTGGTTCATTAGCCGCTACGTCCCTCCGATCAGCACTCAGCAGCACTTTGAATGCAGCATATTTTTGTTGCGTCCAAAACGCTGTGTTCTAATACCGCATTTTTGTTGTCTGTACATGTGAAACCACCGCATATAATGACACTACAATCGGTCAAAATAATAGTAAGGAAATCCTGAAAACATGATCTGCTGGTGGGCCTTAAGGACTGGAGTTGGGGAACCCTGTTCTACCAGATTGGAAATGAAAATGGTAAAATGGACAGGGGTATCTGCACTTCTCAGTATTAACAGCTTGTATGTATTTGAATGGCGGCCCTTTTTTTGAAAAAAAAAAATAAAAATTATATATATTTCTTTTCTTCAGCTGTGATTAGTATTCATGATAGTGAAGAAATTGAGAGTACCCATTCTGAAAATCTTGGTCAAGAAAAGAAAGCGCATGAATCTGAGCTGCAAATTATGGAGGAGAATGTTCTAATTGTTAAGGAAATTCCTTCTATCGCACCCCTATTTTCTCACTTTGCAGAGATTCAGGTAATGATAATGGTTACCACAGTTTGCTTCTAAGCTTACTGTAGAAGTGTGAGAAAAAGTTAGGCTTCGATGCATTGTCTATCTTTTTTGTTGTTGTTTTTTTTTTATGTAAAATTTGTTTCTAACAGGGTTTTTTTGTTCATTTTTTATTAAACAAAACCATTTTACCTAGAGCTTTCCGTTTGTATTACAGCCAGGTATGTCATTCTTTTAAACACAATGGTGTTTGAGAGAACAATTAGTTTGAAGAGCCAGTCAGGGACCATAAGGAGAGACCTGACTAGTACGACGCCATGCCCCAGCCGACTTCTCCTTGCGCTGCTCTCGTCGATTGAACTTTCCCATCTGTGTACCTTTCAATCAACTAAACCAGTAGGAGGAGAAGCCGGCTCTGAAATGTCAGAGCAGTTACTGGAAGAACATACCTGACTGCAATCATAGAGCCCGATTCACTGGTGACCGCTTCCCTTTAAACACTATAATATTTAAATAAAATCAAACCTTACCGCTGTGGTTTAACCTACAACGACCTTGTATTCATATAATGCTAGCTTTCTGGTGTGCAGTGCTGGTTGTCATAAGTGTATCTACAAGAGTTTCCATTATTATAGTGTTCTTATGTTGTATTGTGTTACTGATATTAGCTGCTATTTTCTGTTACCTAGCACCACACCTTTATTCCTTTACTCTGATTGCAGACCATTATTTTTTCTCTTGCTTGCCTCTGTTCTTCTGCTGCAGCCCCATTTGTTTGCAGATCTAATGACATAATTTTGATTGAATTGGCAACAGGACAGTTTTCACCCGTCAGTATGGGGACTGTCCAACTGGCCTCAGTAGTGTCATCCCGTGAAATCGTTATCGTAAGATTATTTTATCTGTACCTGGAGCTTTTGATTCTCCTTGGTGGCATCCAAATCTTCTATGTCTTCTGCTAAATTGCTTTGTTCTGATGTCCTAAGAGGACACAAAATAGTCTAAATGTCAAAATATTACTCTGCTGGCGCTGCTATGATGATTGTCAGCGTCTTTTTCATGCTTCTTTGACACTCTGCACTACATTCATCAGACAAATGAATGAGTAATGTTAACAGAGGTGCAAACAAAAAAATGCTTTGCAATCAGGGGACATAAAGGTATGGTTTTACTTTTTTTGTGGCCAAGACCAATATTCTGTTACGCCTCTGTATTGCATGAATAATTTCATATACTTGTTGACTTTGAATTATATTTCCACTTATAAGGAAGAGCAAGTAGTCATCTAGACCAGAGGTCCCCAACCGCCGGTCCGCGGACCAGGACCGGGCCGTTGGGGTTTTTCAGCCGGTCCGCGGGGAGAGGGGGCCCCTCCAGCCTCCAGCAGGGCCGCCATCAGGGCATGACTGCCCTGACTCCAGCATGCTAAGCGCCGGGTCCGGGACATCTTAGCGCTGCGCTGCTGCGGCAGCACCTTCATGATTCCCCTGACTTCCGGTCATGTGACGGCGCCGTCACATGGCCGGAAGTCAGGAGAACCTGGTGTCAGCGATTTGGACGAGCGCCAGGATTCTGCAGGGATCGCATGGGGGTAAGTATAACAAGTTTTATTTTTTTTTAAATACAATTAACTAGGAGTGGGGGGAATGGGAGATGCACATGGGGGGAGGGGAGAGATGAGAGATGCACATGGGGGGGAGGGGAGAGATGAGAGATGCACATGGGGGAGGGGAGAGATGAGAGATCCACATGGGGGGGAGGGGAGAGATGAGAGATGCACATTGGGAGGGAGGGGAGAGATGAGAGATGCACATGGGGGGAGGGGAGAGATGAGAGATGCACATGGGAGGGAGGGGAGAGATGAGAGATGCACGGAGGGGGATGAGAGATGCACGGAGGGGGATGAGAGATGCACGGAGGGGGATGAGAGATGCACGGAGGGGGATGAGAGATGCACATGGGGGGGTTATGTTTACATAACTTTGTTGCCTTATGAAGGGCGGGGGGGGCCCCCAAAAATTTCTTGCACAGGGGCCCACTACAGTCTGTGTCCGCCCCTGGGATGAAGTAAATGCAGCTGAACAGCAGCTGTCAGGACAGCTGCCCTGTCCTGCTGCAGGGCGTGATGGGGCCTCAGTGATGCGGCTCCTGGCACAGCACATTATGTGGGGCTCCTGGCATAGCTCCTGGCGGGGACCTGGTCTACACTATATGATAAGTATGCACTAAACTCCAAATCCCTCCATTACCCCGCCCCCATATGACCAAAGCCCCGCCCACCCCACCCCCTCCTTGCTGGGCCATGGAAAAATGATCTTGCTTCAAGCCGGTCCCTGGTGCAAAAAAGGTTGGGGACCACTGATCTAGACAACCGGATGACATCAAGTTCCTCTCCTGCAGACAGCAAAGCAAAATGACTGCTAACTTGTCTTTTCTTTTACTTATCAACTGTCACTATGTGTTATAAACACTATAAGTTGTTTTTTTCTCAGGATTTGGATTACACCGTGAATATTAAAGACCCTGAACCAGAGGTGACATATCAACAAATAAGTTCAGCCGTTGAGGACCCTAATGGGGAGAATAATGCTGACCGTTATTATTGCAACAATTATGAATCTGCCTTAAAAACCTTAAAAGCACCGTCAATGGATCCATGTGATCTCAGTGATGAAAAGGTCAATTTGACAGCTACAGTTAGCAGTGATGAAACTTGTGATAATGCCTTGGCTCTTGGCACTGAGGAAGGGACTAAGGTTACTGAAACACTGCCTTTTATGCCTGAACCTATCAATGCAGCCATTGCAGAAAACGTGCTCGATGCTCTTAAAGAAAATAGGGATAAGGATTTTACGGAAGAAGTTAATAGTGATTCAGTTTCTGAAAATGAAACTGAAAGGAAACTCAGAAATGCACACCATATCGCTAGAACACCTGTAAACAAGGTTAAGCAAACAAACTCTAACACAGTTCTAAGGATAACACCCCCTGAAAAAGTAGATGAGCAGAAGCTTAATCTGGATGAATTTCAGACTTCTCCAACTGAAGGCAAATCTACTATACTAATAAAGCCTCCAACCCCTCGCAGAAGTATCAGGAGAACTACTAAGGTATCTGACAATACCAACAATACCCTTCCACTTCCTACAACCCCTAAAAGAGGCAGTAGAAAAACCAAGGATAATCCTGAAAGCTTAAGTACAACATTATCAATCCAACAAGAGGACCAACCATCCATTACTACCACAAGAATTTCTAGAAGAACTAAAAATTCTGCTTCTGATCAAACTCAGTCCACAGAAAGGGAAACCACTGTTACAGAAGAAATTGTAACAAAGATGCCAGCCTCTCCTGCTAGAACCCGCAGAGGAAAAGCTGCAGCATTGGATAACCACATAAATACAGGAGATATTGTGGATGTAAAAACTGTAATGCCGACAACACCTACTAGAATTACTAGATCGTCCAAAGTACTACAAGAGAGGGAAAGTGAATCAAACATTGAGAATGTTGAGACTGAACCACTTGTTTCTACACGTACAAGGGGACTAAGGAACAAACAAGTTGTGAATGAGTTGGTCAAACACTTTGAGCTTGGTGCCTCACAGGCTTCCAACAAACCTGACTCCAGCCCTCCTCATTCTCCTAAAAGGCTACTCTTAAGATGGTCTAGAGTCAAATCAGAAAATCAGATTGATAAAAAAGATACAGATGACAATATTGTCACAGCACAAGAGGTGATCACAGTCAATTCTAGAAAAACTGCAAAAAAGTCTATTGGTAAAACAGATATAGAGGCTTCTGCTGATGTCGATGAAGAGCAGAAGAGAACAACCCGTTCAACAAGGACTAAAGCTAACATTGTTACAATGCCAGATGCCACTCCTGTTGAATTTGCATTCTCATCACTTACACCAAGACGTGGAAGAAAACCAAAAGGTTTGTTTAGACCTCCGTTTCCTGTTAAAATAATGGTTCCATGCTAAGAAACTTTAATGTTGACGCAACATGTGGATCATGGTACTACTGGGTAAAACTCTGATCCCCATAGAAACATCATGGTTTAGTAGACTCATACTATGTATAGGTGCTGAACTTGTGACATAGTCCCTAACGTGCAGGAGTATTTCAGCCATCTGATATTCTCCATGATAGACAAATACATTTTTTCTTTAAAATTCTTTTTATTAGGAAATTTTTACAGTATAGCGAACAAGGGGTCTGGAAAGGGATGAAGGGAAAGGAAAGGCAACCAAATAAAGGGAAAGAGAAAATGGGGTAGGGAGGAAGAGTAAAGAAAAAGAGAGGGGGAAAAAAAGGAAATGAGGAAGATCGTCTTAACATAATTGCACCACAGTGTTCACATAGCAAGTGCAAAAACAACATAGAATGAAGTATAGATTAAATTCTGGCAAAGTAATAAAACATCATATAAAGAGTCTTCTCTTGCTTGGAGGAAAAATTGCGTTCCAAAAGGACCATTTGGAAAATACATTGATTTTTAAAACCACTTATTTGTTTCATGAATCAAAAGTAAAAATGGAGATCAGAAACTTTTTGTAATATATCTTATTAGAGAAAAATGATTCTTTCTCCACTTATCAGCCACTTTGTTTCCCAGCACTGATGTATTCTCAATACTGATCTGTCTGTGGTGAGATAACAAATTACACTTGCTGTTATAAAAGGGCAGGCAAGGGAAACTGTAGGGAAATAAAAGCCGAAAAGCACATGGGAAATTGCTGCATCTTCTAGTTCAGAGGTAAAAACTGCTGAAAATGCCTGTGCAAGTCATAATGGCTAGAAATAGTGTTCCTAATGTACTGTACCCTCATCAGTTTGTTCTGAAAGGTCACCTGAAAATGCAGTGAAACCATTAGTGTTTCACTTCTTTCTTTTGGGTGTCTGAAACATGTATGGTTTACAAAGCATTGGATGTAAAGTTTACTGTTAATTTGTAGGGGAAAGCTTGTCTACTTGTATATATACTAAAGTATGGCCTGTTAAATTGTATCCTTCAGTTGAGGTTTTAAAACTGTGTATTTGCAGCTAATAGCAATTCCTAACTGTTACAGCAGTTCTGTGCATGTGGGAACTACCTGTAGTACAACACATGGGTGCAGAAATCCCACACATATATTGTTTCATAGACACGCTGCATTCATTTAATCATTTAAAGCTTTGCTAGAGGAACATTTGCGATATTGGTGGGCTCCTACTCTTCATCCATGGCTGTAGTTACGAAACGAGACACAAGATGCAACTTGACCACAGAAGATGTATTGCGTTTTAGAGTTGCTAGAGAAGTATAAGGCCTTAAAGGGAACCTGTCACCCCCTGGGCGATATCAGACCTCTACTATGGGCATACAGGTTATAGAAAAGTGAATCTATAAATACCTGTATGGCCCATAGCAGAGGTCTGATTGCAGAGAAAAGCACTTTAATAAATTCTTTTTTCCACAGGCTTGGTGTCCGGGGGACACCAAGCAATCCCCACCTATCTGCTTATTATTCCCCCAAATCCCCACCTCTCTGCTTAATTATCATATCCCCCCTCCCCTGCACGTCACAGGGCCCTGTGACAGACCCTGTGACGTGCACTGTGCTCCCTGACTTCCGGGCACGCGCAGAGGGCCGCTCACATAGAGCACGCTTTGCTTCATCCCGGCCCCGTCTACCTGTGCTCTGCGCCGCAGGTTTATATTGCGCAGGTGCCGGAAAGTGACAGTGACCCCCGGCGCCTGCGCAATAGAACCCTGCAGCACAGTGCACGGAGAGTCGAGGCCGGGATGAAGCAAAGCGCGCTCTATGTGAGCGGCCCTCTGCGCGTGCCCGGAAGTCAGGGAGCACAGTGCACCACACAGAGTCCTGTGACGTGCAGGGGAGTGGGGGGATATGATAATTAAGCAGAGAGGCGGGGATTTTGGGGAATAATAAGCAGATCGGTGGGGATTGCTTGGCGTTCCCCGGACACCAAGCCTGTACAAAATAGAATTGATTAAAGTGGTTTTCTTTGCAATCAGACCTCTGCTATGGGCCATACAGGTATGCATAGATTTATTTTTCTATACCCTGTATGCCCATAGTTGAGGTCTGATATCGCCCAGGGGGTGACAGGTTCCCATCAGACCTCTACTATGGGCCATACAGGTAGTATAGAGTTACTTTTCTATAACCTGCATGCCCATAGTAGAGGTCTGATATCTCCCAGGGGGTGACAGATTCCCATCAGACCTCTACTATGGCCATACAGGTATGTATAGAGTTACTTTTCTATAACCTGCATGCCCATAGTTGAGGTCTGATATCGCCCAGGGGGGGTGACAGATTCCCATCAGACCTCTGCTATGGGCCATACAGGTAGTATAGAGTTACTTTTCTATCACCTGCATGCCCATAGTAGAGGTCTGATATCACCGGGGGGGGGGGTGACAGGTTCCCATCAGACCTCTACTATGGGCCATACAGGTATGTATAGATTTACTTTTCTATACCCTGTATGGCCATAGTAGAGGTCAGATATCTCCCAGGGGGGGACAGATTCCCATCAGACCTCTACTATGGGCCATACAGGTAGTATAGAGTTACTTTTCTATACCCTGCATGCCCATAGTAGAGGTCTGATATCACCGGGGGGGGGGGGTGAGAGGTTCCCATCAGACCTCTACTATGGGCCATACAGGTAGTATAGAGTTACTTTTCTATCACCTGCATGCCCATAGTAGAGGTCTCATATCTCCCAGGGGGGACAGATTCCCATCAGACCTCTACTATGGCCATACAGGTAGTATAGAGTTACTTTTCTATAACCTGCATGCCCATAGTAGAGGTCTGATATCTCCCAGGGGGGGACAGATTCCCATCAGACCTCTACTATGGCCATACAGGTATGTATAGAGTTACTTTTCTATCACCTGCATGCCCATAGTAGAGGTCTGATATCACCGGGGGGGGGGGTGACAGACTCCCATCAGACCTCTACTATGGGCCATACAGGTATGTATAGATTTATTTTTCTATACCCGGTATGCCCATAGTTGAGAGCTGATATCGCCCAGGGGGTGACAGGTTCCCTTTAAATGTCTGTTTTATTTCATCAGCATTTTGAATCTGACATTCCTCAGTTTTTGGTCATTATGTCCCTTTTTACAGTCAGTGTTTCAGCAGTAATTTTCTTGTATGCATTAAAAAAATCACAGCCTTTTCTACCTTCCAAATGTTAAAAACTGCATATTGATAGCATTTTCAGATCCATATATTTGTATTGATTGGATTTTATCCGTGATTTTAAACAAAATCAGACACACAAAAACGTGATCCTCACCATAGACTATTAGGCTATGTGCATATGTTGCCATTTTTGCTGCGTTTTTCAGTGCAGATTTGTCACAACCTGAAGGATTTCCTGAAGCCAGCAAAGTGAATGAGAATCCTGAAGTCTCATGCAGACATTGCTTATTTGTGACTTGCAGATTTGGTGCAGCTTTAAATCTGCAGCATGTCAATTATTTCAGTGTAAGGGTACGTGCGCACAATCAGTAATCGCTGCGGATTGGAAGCAGCGCACTAGCGCTGCGTGCAATCCGGAGTGGCCAGATGTTACAGTATAGTGGATGGGATTTCAAGATATCCCATTCCCACTATGCGTCTCTGTGCACCTGCGGATCACCCTCGGACATGCGGTGCGTCTTTCCAGACCACAGCATGTTAATTTCTCTTGCAGAGCAGGCTAGTCTCCGCAACAGAAATTAGATCACTACAATTTATTGATTGCGGTGAATCCGCATGGTTCAATTTACACATGCGGATTCACCTGCGTGCAGCGATTTGGACGCAGCATAAAGTATGCTGCTTTCAAAGTGTTGCCAGTCCCAACCGTGTGCACATACCCCTAGGCTGTGTGCACATGTTGCAGATTTAGTGCTTTTTTTTTTTGCGGGTTTTTTTGTGCGCAAATTTGTGATTAAAACCTGGTGCTAGCAAAGTGAATGAGAAACCTGAACTGTCATGCACATGTTGAGTATAGAAAATAATCTGCAGCATGTCAATTCTCTGTGCTTTTTTGCCTGCGTTTTTCAACCATTGAATGCACTGAAAAAACTAGGCAAAATCGCAACATTTTTGATGCTGCGTTTTCCTGCCAAGAGATACAGAATTTTCTGCACCAAATACCCTTAGGCTGTGTGCACACTGTTCGTTTTAGCAACATTTTTTCCGCTAAGAATTGGGCAAAAAACGCTAGTCAGGATTTGCAATGCGTTTAAAACTGCTGCATGTCAACTTTGTGTGGTTTTGCCTAATTCCCTTTGCCCATGTCACTTGTAAACAATAATAAACCACTATATACTCACATATCTGCCATAATCCCGAGTGTCCCACGGCAATCAGATCATCCAGCAGCCAGCGATACACTGACAGGAGTGTGATCGCTCCCGGCAGTGTATAGCGCTGATCTGCCGGGAGACAGGTCACCAGAGTTCAATCAGCTGATGAGCTCCAGTGACCTCACTTACTGCACCGTTGCTGTGTCAGAAAATTCTCATGCAGCAGTGGTGCCGTGAGGTCACCAGAGCTTATCAGCTGATTGAACTCCGGTGACTTCTCTCCCTGCAGCTCAGTGCTGTGCACTGTCACAGGAGCGATTTTATACTCCTGTGTCCATGTATAGCCTGCTGTGACTGCTCTAGAACTGACCCAAATCTTCGTGGGACACTGTGGATAATGTCATCACCTCGAACAGATGAGGGATATGGTTGTGGTTTTATTTTATTTTTTTCAGGTGACTGGCTTCAGCGGATTGGACGTTAGGTGAGTATTTTTATTTTCTGTTTCTTTTACAGATGACAATGGCTTCAGGGGATTAGGCGTTAGGTAAATATAACTGTTTATTTTTAAATAAATGATTAAAACCGTGTGGACTTTTATTTCAAATAAAGGATTTTTTTCAGTCCGTGTGTTTTTCAAAACCATACTATGTGGTTAGTAATGGGGGTGTCTTATAGACGCCCGGTGTTACTAACCTGGGCTTCATGCCAGCTGCTAATGCAAGGCTGACATGAACCCCAACATTATTACCCCACTTGCCACCGCCACAGGGCAAGTGGGAAGAGCGGAGACTAAGCACCAGATTTGGCGCATCTTACGGATGCGCAATTTCTAGGGCCGCTGAGGGCTGATACTATTAGCCTCGGAGGGAGCCAGTATCCATGGCCCCTTCCTTGGCTATTAATATCTGCTCACAGCTGTCGGTTTAGCCTTTGCTGGTCAGATTTTATATGGGGACCCTACGTCAATTTTTTTCATTGGTCCCTCTTGTATCTAGCCAGTAAACGCGAAGGTAACAGCTGTGGGCTGTTAATAGGCAGGGAACATTTTTGGCTAATTGCCCCTTCCCTGGCTAGTAATATCAGCCCCCAGGTTTCCCTCTGCTGGATATGAAAATGACGCGGGTGCCCACACCATTTATTTTACTTAATTCATTTTATTTCATAAGAAATCCCATGCCCACTGCTTGTTTTTGACGCTGTGTAAACTCACCCGCAGCATGTCAATTTGCAGATTTTGACCGATTGAAATGTCATTACATGCAGTGGATCCACATGTACTGACAAAACAAGTGCAGCATTAGAATGCAGCATTTTGGGCGTAGTCCAAGCGCGCTGCTGGTTCCTGATCGTGGGGACGTGCCCTAAAGGCTTAACCAAACAGCTGTGAGCTGTTAATAGCCAGGGGACATATTGGCCTAATAGCTCTTTCTAAGCTAAAAAATACCAGCCCTCCGCTGCCCCAGAAATGACACTTCATATTTAATGTTCCAATTCTGGCACTTAGCCCAGATTCTTCCTGATGCATCAGGGTAATGGGATTAGGTGTCGCTGACATAAAGCCCAAGGTTTAGTAATGAAGAGGTGTCAGCCAGACACCCTTATTACTAAACTTGTAAGTAAACAGTGAAATAAACACACACGCCAAGAATAAAACACTTTCTTTAACCCCTTCACGACATGCTCCGTACATGTACAGCGCATGTCGTGTCTCCCCTTTTGGTGCGGGCTCCGGTGCTGAGCCTGCACCTTTCCGGGCAAATGACCGCTGATCTGGACATGCCCCTAACAGCCGCAGGTGGAATCACGATCTACCCGCAGCTGTTAACATGATAAATGCTGCTGTCAAATTCTGACAAAAGCATTTAACATGATCATGCCGGAAGCGTGTCACATGATCGGGGGTCTCCGATGGGTTGTCATGACAACCCGGAGTCTACAGGCGACCTCTGTGGTTGTCATAGCCAATCTGCAATGAGCGGCGGTCGGCGTTCACAGCCGATGAGCAGTTTTGTTACACATAGCGGGACTAATGCCCTGCTATGTGTAACACAGGTGATCGGAAGATGGAGACTATTGAAGCAAGTAAAAAGTAGAAAAAAAATGTTTTTAAAAGTTTAAATCACTCCCACCCCCACTTTTGCCCTATTCAAAATAAAACCATAAAAAAATCAAATATACACATATTTGGTATCCCGCTTTCAGAAGCGCCCGATCTATCAATATAAAAAAAGTGTTCATCAGATCGGTAAATGGCGTAACGAGAACAAAAATCCAAATGCCACAATGAAATTTTTTTTAGTCGCCGCAACATTGCAATAAAATGCAATAACAGGTTATCAAAAGATCGTATCTACACCAAAGTGGTATCAATAAAAACATCAGCTCGATGCACAAAAAATAAGCCCTCACCCGGCCCAGACCACGAAAAATAAAGTCTCGACTGGTCTCGGAAAATGGCGCCTTTTTTTTTTTTTTTTTTTTTTTTTATAACAAAGTTTGGATTTTTTTTTCCACTCAAATAAGAGAACATATACATATTTGGTATCTACGAACTCGTATTGACCTGTAGAATCATAATGGCAAGTGAGTTTTAGCTTTGAGTGAACATGGTAAAAAAAAAAGGCGGAATTGCACTTTTTTGCAATTTCGCCGCACTTGGAATTTTTTTCCTGTTTTTCAGTACACAATATGGTAAAACCAATGGTGTCGTTCAAAAGTGCAACTCGTCTTGCAAAACACAAGCCCTCACATGGACATGTTGAAAAAAAATAAAAGTTATGGCTCATGGAATAAGGTGCGCAAAACCAGAGAAGGGTTAAAGCGATGTCCCACGTATCTTTTTTCAAATATCTTTAGCTCCAAAAGGCATTCCTTGCTGTAAAAAAAAGCGCATGCAAAAACCGTGCTTTTTTTCTGCCAAGAGATGCAGAAATATCTGCACCCAAATACTGAACGTGTGCACATACACTTATGGCTGCATGATCTATTTGTGATTATGGAGACCATGTTAAACAGATGTCTGAATGAGACTTTACTGGTTCATCTAAGGCACCAAGTTTTAGGTTTAGCATAGTTTTGTTTAAACATTATCTTACAGTTAGAATGATAAATGTTACATTTGTGTGCTGATTCCCAGTTACTCTGCATCATCACCCAGAGCCGCACTAACGGCTCAGCTAGTTCTGTGCTGTCATTTTTTCACTGAATTTTATGTACATGCATAAGAGACAAAAGGACAGTGAAAAAAGCGCACCAAAAAACAAGCAAAAAAGCAAGAAAATCCTGAACAAACCTCCTGGCAAGAGATCAGGTTTTGCTGCAGAAAAAAAAACCACGCAGCAAAAAACGCAATGTGTGAACATAGCCTCATCTAAATTGTGTGTAAAACTCCATGTTCACACTGGAGAAGCCGCCCCAGGAAGCTTTATGGAGCAGATTTGATGCCTCCGACACCTACTACATATCTGCTGCATGTGAGCAGAACTCTAGCTATTTGAGTGCCGCTCATTTATGTAGAATGTAACTCTGGATCAATAATCGGGATAATTAAGTGGCATTTACAAACCAAACTTTTCTTATGTTATCAATAATGGGTGAACCTACACTTCTGGCTACATTAATTTGTGAAACCTGATGTGGAAGAAACCAGTTTGTTCCAATCTTGTGTCTTCAGGTCCAACAAATAAACTAGAAAAAAAGCCGCTGTGTTGCTGTTTTCATAAATTTCAATCTTTGTGCTCCATGGGCACATTTTTAGCTTTCCAGTACTTTAAAAAACATGGACATACTTGTAACAATAACTGAACATCTATTTCTCACGTAATGAATAGAGATGAGCGGTGTTCGACTAGAACTGTTCGCCAATCTCAAATTCGAGCTGTTTTGGGCGGTGTTCGAGTTGTTCGACGAACCCGAACGATTTGCAAAAAATTCGGCTGTTCGAGGTTATGTTCGATAACTGTTAGTGCACCAAAAGCGTGTCCTGCATGTCTGGTGCTATTTAGAGCACCAATCATGAAGGGATTGTCTGCCACTCACTGTAATGCCACAGCCATGGTGGTTGTGGCATTACAGTGATTGCCCAAATCGATGGGAACAGTGCCAACAGTGAAACATGAAAAGCCGGCAATTCAGCAGCGGCATACACCGGTACCCGACAATTTAGAACCGAAAGAATAGAGCTTCACACATAGATTAGATAGATATAAACATGTCAGCCACATATATACGAAGTACAGTGAAAGTGCTGCTTACTGTACTTGTCATTTAGCGTAAAGGATTTATCAAAAAAAATAATAGTGTTTTCATGCACCGTCTCTTTAAAAAAGCCGGCCGGCAATTCAGCATCTGTACCCAACAATTTAGAATAGAAGGAATAGAGAATCATACATAGATTAGATAGATAGAAACATGTCAGTCACATATATATGAAGTACAGTGACAGTGTTGCTTACTGTACTTGTCATTTAGTATTAAAATAAAGGATTTATTATTAAAAAAATTGGCGTGGGGTTCCCCTTAATTTTAGGCTCTAGCGGAGGTTAAGCAGACAGCTGGGGCAGATGTTTGAAGCCTGGGAAGGGGGTAATACCCACGGAGCTTCCCAGGCTACTAATATCAGCCCCCAGCTGAATACATAGCCTTTACTAGCTATTAAAATGGGGGACCCCCCAAAAAAAATGACGTGGGGTCCCCCCTAATTTAATAGCTAGCAAAGGCTAGGCAGACAGCTGGGGGCTGATATTAATAGCCCAGGAAGGGAGCCATGAATATTTGCCCCCTCCCAGGCTAGAAACACCAGCCGTCAGCCGCCCCAGAAATGGCGCATTCATAGGATGCGCCAATTCTGGCACTTAGCCTCGCTCTTCCACGCTGCCCTGGTGCGGTGGCAGGGGGTAATAGGGCTGGGGTTGATGTCAGCTTATAATGCCAGCTGACATCAAGCCCAGGTTAGTAATGGAGAGGCGTCTATAAGACACCCCCATTACTAACCCCATAGTCAAAGTTAAAAAAACCACAAACACCCAGAATAAAGTCCTTTAATTGAAATAAACACACAATTCTTTATTGTTCTAAATTAAACCATACTTACCATCACGCCCATTCCAGCTGAAGCCAACGATCTCCTGTAATAAAAATAAAATAATAAAGCAACCTCATCCTTACCTTTCCATGGTTCCCACGACAGCTTCAGCTCTGCTACATCGAGATGACAGGCTGGACCGCAGCAGAACGCCGCCATCCAGCCTGTCATCCCACAGACACTGAGAAGCGCAGGCTTGCTTGCGCTCTGCTGTGTCTGGCTGTGACTGCATAAAGATGAGACGAGTTCATGTCCAATGAACTCGGCGCACCTCATGCACGTCACTTACAGCGTGGGAGAATTCTCCTGCACTCAGCACTTCAGCGTGAGAATTTTCCCACGCTGTCAGTGACGTGCATGAGGTGAGCTGAGTTCATTGGACATGAACTCGGCTCATCTGGATGCCGTCACAGCGAGACACTGAGGAGCGCAAGCATGCCTGCTCTTCTCAGTGTCTGCGGCATGACAGGCTGGATGGCAGAGTTCTGCTGCGGTCCAGCCTGTCATCTCGATGTAGCAGAGCTGAAGCTGTCGTGGGAACCATGGAAAGGTAAGGATGAGGTTGGTTTATTATTTTTCTTTTATTGCAGGAGATCGTTGGCTTCAGCTGGAATGGGCGTGATGGTAAGTATAGTTTAATTTAGAACAATAAAGAATTGTGTGTTTATTTCAATTAAAGGACTTTATTCTGGGTGTTGTGTTTTTTTTAAATACTTTACTAGAAATTCATGGCGGTCATGTCTAATACTGGCGTGACCCCATGAATTTTGGGCTTGGGGCCAGCTGATAATACCAAGCTGGCCCTAACCCCTTTATTACCCAGTGAGCCACCGCACCAGGGCCCTGGATGAGTTGGGTACAGCGCCAGAAGATGGCGCTTCTATGAACGCGCCATTTTCCGGGGTGGCTGCGGACTGCAATTTGCAGCGGGGGGGGCCCAGAAAGCTTGGGCCTCCCTGCGCTGCAGATTCCAGCCCCCAGCTGCCTAGTTGTACCTGGCTGGACACAAAAATAGGGCGAAGCCCCACGTATTTTTTTTTTAATTATTTCATGAAATTCATGAAATAATTAAGAAAAAAAGGCCTTCCCTATATTGTTGTGTCCGGCCAGGTACAAATAGTCAGCTGGTGGTTGGGGGCAGCCCGTTCCTGCCTGCTGTACCTGGCTGGACACAAATATAGTGCGAAGCCCCACTTCAATTTTTTTAAATTATTTCAGGAAATTCATGAAATAATTAAAAAAAAATTGCCGTGGGCTTCGCACTATATTTGTGTCCAGTCAGGTGCAGCAGGCAGGAACGGGCTGCCCCCAACCACCAGCTGCCTATTTGTACCTGGCCGGACACAACAATATAGGGAAGCCCTTTTTTTCTTAATTATTTCATGAAATAATTTAAAGAAAATTGACGTGGGGCTTCGCCCTGTTTTTGTGTCCAGCCAGGTACAACTATGCAGCTGGGGGCTGGAATCCGCAGCGCAGGGAGGCCCAAGCTTTCTGGGCCACCCCCGCTGCAAATTGCAGTCCGCAGCCACCCCGGAAAATGGCGCGTTCATAGAAGCGCCATCTTCTGGCGCTGTACCCAACTCATCCAGGGCCCTGATGCGGTGGCTCACTGGGTAATAAAGGGGTTAGGGCCAGCTTGGCATTATCAGCTGGCCCTAAGCCAAAAATTCATGGGGTCACGCCAATATTAGACATGACCACCATGAATTTCTAGTAAAGTATTTAAAAAAAACACAACACCCAGAAAAAAGTCCTTTAATTGAAATAAACACACAATTCTTTATTGTTCTAAATTAAACCATACTTACCATCACACCCATTCCAGCTGAAGCCAACGATCTCCTGAAATAAAAGAAAAATAATAAAGCAACATCATCCTTACCTTTCCGTGGTTCCCATGACAGCTTCAGCTCTGCTACATCGAGATGACAGGCTGGACCTCAGCAGAACGCTGCCATCCAGCCTGTCATCCCGCAGACACTGAGAAGCGCAGGCTTGCTTGCGCTCCACAGTGTCTCTCTGTGAGGGCATCCAGATGAGCCGAGTTAATGTCCAATGAACTCGGCTCACCTCATACACGTCACTGACAGCGTGGGAAAATTCTCCTGCACTCAGCGCTTCAGCGTGGGAGAATTCTCACGCTGAAGCGCTGAGTGCAGGAGAATTCTCCCACGCTGTCAGTGACGTGCAGGAGGTGAGCTGAGTTCATTGGACATGAGCTCACCTTATGCACGTCACTGACAGCGTGGGAAAATTCTCCTGCACTCAGCGCTTCAGCGTGGGAGAATTCTCACGCTGAAGCGCTGAGTGCAGGAGAATTCTCCCACGCTGTCAGTGACGTGCAGGAGGTGAGCTGAGTTCATTGGACATGAGCTCACCTTATGCACGTCACTGACAGCGTGGGAGAATTCTCCTGCACTCAGCGCTTCAGCGTGAGAATTTTCCCACGCTGTCAGTGACGTGCATGAGGTGCGCCGAGTTCATTGGACATGAACTCGTCTCATCTTTATGCCGTCACAGCCAGACACTGCAGAGCGCAAGCAAGCCTGCGCTTCTCAGTGTCTGTGGGATGACAGGCTGGATGGCGGCGTTCTGCTGCGGTCCAGCCTGTCATCTCGATGTAGCAGAGCTGAAGCTGTCGTGGGAACCATGGAAAGGTAAGGATGATGTTGCTTTATTATTTTTCTTTTATTGCAGGAGATCGTTGGCTTCAGCTGGAATGGGCGTGATGGTAAGTATGGTTTAATTTAGAACAATAAAGGATTGTGTCTTTATTTCAATTAAAGGACTTTATTCTGGGTGTTTGTGTTTTCTTTTAACTTTGACTATGGGGTTAGTAATGGGGGTGTCTTATAGACGCCTCTCCATTACTAACCTGGGCTTGATGTCAGCTGGCATTATAAGCTGACATCAACCCCAGACCTATTACCCCCTGCCACCGCACCAGGGCAGCGTGGAAGAGCGAGGCTAAGTGCCAGAATTGGCGCATCCTATGAATGCGCCATTTCTGGGGCGGCTGACGGCTGGTGTTTCTAGCCTGGGAGGGGGCCAATATTCATGGCACCCTTCCTGGGCTATTAATATCAGCCCCCAGCTGTCTGCCTAGCCTTTGCTAGCTATTAAATTAGGGGGGACCCCACGTCATTTTTTTGAGGGGGTCCCCCATTTTAATAGCTAGTAAAGGCTATGTATTCAGCTGGGGGCTCATATTAGTAGCCTGGGAAGCTCCGTGGGTATTACCCCCTTCCCAGGCTTCAAACATCTGCCCCAGCTGTCTGCTTAACCTCCGCTAGAGACTAAAATTAAGGGGAACCCCACGCCAATTTTTTTTAATAATAAATCCTTTATTTTAATACTAAATGACAAGTACAGTAACCAACACTATCACTGTACTTCATATATATGTGACTGACATGTTTCTATCTATCTAATCTATGTGTGAAGCTCTATTCTGTCTGTTATAAATTGTCGGGTACAGATGCTGAATTGCCGGCCGGCTTTTTTAAAGAGACGGTGCATGAAAACACTATTATATTTTTTAATAAATCCTTTACACTAAATGACAAGTACAGTAAGCAACACTGTCACTGTACTTCATATATATGTGACTGACCTGTTTCTATCTATCTAATCTATGTGTGAGGCTCTATTCCTTTTTGTCTAAATTGTCGGGTACCGGTGTATGCCGCTGCTGAATTGCCGGCAGGCTTTTTTAAAGAAAGCGTCTTCTGAGCAGTTTGTCAGCTTTTGGACACCTTTGAAGGTGTTTTCTATGTGTTTCTATGTGTTTTTGTTTGCCTGCCATTGGTTTTAACGGTGTTCGACGGTGTTCTAAGGTGTTCGACGAACAGTTCGACGAACAGTTCCTCGAACATCCCGGTGTTCGACGAACCGAACCCGAACACTACGGGGGTGGCTCAACACTAGTAATGAACTTGTTTGTTCCCTCTGCAGCTCAGCAAACAGCTCTCCTTATTTCTCCCACTAAGACGCCAGCACCAATAGCTTCAGAGTACCTGTTTTCTCCACCATCTCGAAGTACAAGGAGGACAACAAGGACAAAACTCTCTACCAGTGTAATGCTGGAAGAAAAGGTCGGATATCATTGTTTTATGTTGCTGGGCTTTCCTTTCCTTTTACATTGCAGAAAATCTTAAGCCCTAATTATGCGTTTCCCTAATTTTTAGGATGTAACTGTTAAGGAGTCGCATGAAATAGCTCATGTTCCTGACACACCAGAACTAAAGCGACCAAGAGGCAGACCTTCAAAATGCCGAGTAAAGGAAGACGACCAGTAAGTATTTGTTGTAGTGTTTTCCTTCCTTCTTAATTTCGGTAAAATCATCTAACCTGTTACATATATACACACTTTTGGGCCTGATTCATCAATGTGTAACCACCAGAATTCAGCCTTAAAATACCTTAGATGTTGCAGTTTTCACAGCAGTTTTGGCCGCTACACCAAATTACTTGGAACTGGGGCGAGACAGAATATTGTAACACCTGCTTGACAAATTTATTACAAATTGCTCATACCTTACAGCAGAAATGTTACTTCAGTTTGTCTGGATTCGCGATCTAATCCAATTGGAGTCATATTATTAAAATCTAACTATTATTAGTTCTATTAAGAAATAAGGTGATTCTAAATCACAAATATATAGAAATGTTGTACCAAATGTAGTCTGTGAATGCTGTATTAAATATTAGTCTCAATTATGAAAGTCTTCTCCCATGACCGACTAACATTAACTCCCTTTTTTAAAAGTTTGTTCCCATTAATAGTTAGTGGGTCCTATATTATTTGATTCTATACGTTATCTAATCAACCAGTCTCAGTTGTGAGACCATCTATTCCCATATCGCACTCTCATCAGTGGATCATTATTGGTTGGCTAGTAAATATGTAGCATTGAGAGTGATCCAGTTATGAACTCCCTGATCACTTCCTATGTAAGAACAGACTAGCACATTCAAACATTGGCACTGGAGATAAAGCCCTACGCTTTACTTCAATGATTGATTACTGCTTTGAGTATATAAACAGTATAAAATGCGCAGTAATCCATGAGAACGTATTGGCATGATTGCTGGCTGGAGTAGCATATTTGGCAAGATGCATGTCCGTGATGAGGTGTACCGAATTCATAAGGGGTTTGCACATTTTAATTCTGCACACCCATCATTAAGACTGGTGTACAAAATTCCAGTTTTAATGAATCTGGCCCTTTATTCTGACAGGGTAAGTATGCTTAACAGCAGATGCTAAAATATATTTGTGCCACCTCCATGGGATGGCTTCAATAAGGCACATTGGTGATTGACAGCAGTCTTGCGTGTTAGTCTACTTTTCCACTCCTCATCTTTTTTTATAGTCAGTGGCTTTAGGAGCAATGTCCATTACCTTATACTGTTGGGCGCCGTCAGTGTTCATGTCTGGCATTTCAAACATCACCCTTCACCAAGTTATATAGAGAAGTCTATAGAAAGCTATAATAAAATTATTAAACTGATTATGGACTTAAAGCAACTAAACCACTGCTAAGAAAAAAGGACTATTAGGATATCACCTAGGGATCTGCTTTACCAGTAGAATCTGGCATTACTGATTGACGTCTATTTAATAGGAGCAAAATATCTAGGTGGTCTGACCTGATTGCTGAAAATTTACGGATTATAGAATAAAGGGGAAGAGGGAAAAAATACAAGGAATAGGTTTGCAGAAAATAAATGTTTCAATTTTGACAGTTTTTTCTGAACACCTATTTATTAATTCCATTAAAGGGATTGTCTGGTTTAAAATGAAAAGTGTGCAGTCACTCTGTGCGACTGCAGACTTGTGAATCCTCCCAGGGCACGCACTGTGTGTTGTGAGGATTCGTTGTTTCCTGCCCCGGAAACGGCGGTAAGGTACTCTACATGCATTCTCCATGGCAAAACCCATCTAGTGGGCGCGACCTCGCTCAATACAGTTGTATTGAGCGAGGTCGCGCCCACTAGACTGGTTCAGCCTGGAAGCATGCATATTACATACCTGACCGCTGTTCCCGGAGCAGAGAACGGCGAATCTTCGCAGCACACAGTGCGTGCCCTGGGAGGATTCACAAGTCTGCAGTCTCAGTCATACCTGACCACTTCGGCACCCACCATCCGATTCACTTTTCTGCATCGCTGCGTGCTGTTTCTCCGGTCTCTTCACCATAGACCAGTAATTCCATACAAGACCTTATGACATGCAGTGACCTGCGGTCTGGATGTGTCATGAAGTCCTAATCCATAGTGAATAGGCCTTAGAAGCAACGCGCAATGGCAAAAAGAGGAGGATCAGACAATAGCCGGAGAGGTCAGCTTTAATCATGTGTGTTTTTGTTTAACAGGCATACGTAATTAGGGGTCATACGTAAGTTGGATGTTTGGAAGTCGGGGACTTCCTCTATACTACTTAAACTTATTTTGTTGTTCAAAGTCTGGATATAGTGTATCATTAATACTGTAATATATTCACTCATGCTTCTTATACAGATTTCTCCATATAATACACTGTATCAAAGTTCCTGAACATTTCAATTTGTAGGAAATAAAGTGCAACATTGTTCTCTATTGGGTGGCACTTCAATAACTGTCTCAATCATATTGCTATCCTTTAAAGGATCAATACACACTAGCTATTGAACCCGTTCTACGCCCTGGTGGCGAGCATTTTTATTGGTATATGGTCTCCCATGCTGGTATGTCCTGCCCCCTCCTGTCCCCACCATCCTATCCTGGTATGCATGGCACCCCTCATCCCCCAGTCCTGGTATGCATGGCACCTCTCATCCCCCAGTCCTGGTATGCATGGCACCCCTCATCCCCCAGTCCTGGTATGCATGGCACCCCTCATCCCCCAGTCCTGGTATGCATGGCACCCCTCATCCCCCAGTCCTGGTATGCATGGCACCCCTCATCCCCCAGTCCTGGTATGCATGGCACCCCTCATCCCCCAGTCCTGGTATGCATGGCACCCCTCATCCCCCAGTCCTGGTATGCATGGCACCCCTCATCCCCCAGTCCTGGTATGCATGGCACCCCTCATCCCCCAGTCCTGGTATGCATGACACCCCTCATCCCCCAGTCCTGGTATGCATGGCATCCCTCATCCCCCAGTCCTGGTATGCATGGCACCCCTCATCCCCCAATCTTTGTATGCATGGTACCCCTCAGCCCCCCAATCTTTGTATGCGTTCTACCCCTCACCCCCCCCCCCCCAATCTTTGTATGCATGGTACCCCTCACCCCCCCAATCTTTGTATGCATGGTACCCCTCACCCCCCCCCCCCCAATCTTTGTATTCGTGTTACCCCTCATCAGTTTCACTCTGTACGCATACAAAAAAATAAACACTTATACTCGCCTTTCTTCCTTGTGCTCCAGCGCTGCTGTGTCCTGTTCTGCCGGAGGCCGGGGGAGGAGTGCGGCGCGTGCCCATACCGCGCTGTCCGGCGCCATTTTGCTGTAGACACACTGTAAATGTGTCTTCAGTAAAATGCCGCCGGATAGCTCTATGCGCATGTGCCGATTCCGATGTCTCACTCCTGCCCCGATCTCTGGGTCAAGAGAGGCGCCGCAGCAGCGCTCCTCCCGGTCAGGTAAATATGGCGCTGAAGATCGCGGTATGTGTTCAGTGTCTACACATACCGTGATCTCTGGTGCCATACACACTCCTCTTACCTGTAACGGCTGGATGCGTTCTTCTGTCTGGAGCCAGACTGCACAGGCGTGTCGCGCTTGCACAGTCTATCGAGGCTTCAGACAGAGGGACACTTGTAGTGTTATATTATAGATATCAAGTGATGCTTAAAATCGCTTGGAAAAGCGCATGTAAAAACGCTTAAACGCTTCTCCCTGGCAGAAAAACCGCATGTAAAATCTGTATGCCTTTTTCTGCCAGGGAGAGGAAAAAACGCTCAGGAAATTTCTGCTTAAAGTCTGCATCATGGGCACATACCCTTATAGTCCGAAAAATACCGTATTTTAATATTTTATTTAATTAACAAAATAACTTTCATTTTATTCACTTTCTTTACTACCAGACCCTTTTCTCCCCCTTTTTTTCTCATTTATTCTATATTTATTCTAAGTGGTATATGCTAATGTGAATAGTTTAATAACAAAGGTGGGATTTCTGCTCTGAGACTCTCACGGTATGCATACACTAACATTTTACAGTTTTGGGAACACTTATGTACTAAGTGAACTAACATCTGGATGTAAATTTGGTAGTTTGACGCAGTATTGAGAGATGGTGCTCACCAATATGACAAAGGGGATACGGGATTCGAAAAAAAAAAAGTGCCTAACCACGGACAGGCAGGTAGTTGCGATGTACCTTTCTGTTGTGCCCAAAGCAGTCACAGGCTTCTACTGAGGTCACCGCAGCAGAGCAGCAGTTTCTCCTCCTGTTGACAGGACGGGACCACTGGTGTCATGCTGATTGACAGCTGGCTCTCTGCTGCCTATTTGGGGGAAGCCGGCCATCAATCAGCATGACACCAGTGGTCCCGTCCTGTCAACAGGAGGAGAAACTGCTGCTCTGCTGACAGGGGGAAGCAGACTCTCCAGCAGGAGCGGTCAATGACCGGCGCCGGGTACAACAGGCAGGTAGTAGCCTGATTCAGCAACTTCATTCCTATTTTTAATGTCCCAGATATCCCCTTTAATGAACTTAATGAAATGGTTTGCTCTCTGTCCTCCACACTACTTTCTCCAAATGTATGAGCTATATGGACCTACTCTGCTGTCTTTACCAGAAACGTCAAAGGGCTCGTTTGATATGATTCTGTATATATTTGCATTTTAGACACATTGAACATAGTAAGTTTTGGCTAATAAGTTTTAGAAGGGGCACAGTAAAGGATATTCAGATGTGACTTTTTTCACATCTGTGGTGCAGTTTCCATAAGTAACTGCAACCACTACCCAGTGTCAGATTATTTATTTGACCTCAATAGCACCCCCCACTGGCCTTGTTGATTTCTAATGGGCACTGTTGTGGTGTTCCTCACTTTTGATAGTGCTGCATGCAGAGTTATTCGTCCTGTGTCTACTATGTGTCTGCTATGGCAATCCGTGATGCAGAGCCATACCTGTATACATAGAAAATGTTAACACATCGTTGTTCACTATAGGCATGTAATGTACTTACTACTCCTGTGCACTTCAACTTGTTACTTCTGGAATATTATAGGGCAGAAGATCACCCTCCTATAAAGATTCAGCTGCTGTCACCCCCAGAAAAGGCAACTGGTGATTCAGAAAGTACAAAGCCTTCATCTTTAAAATCTAAAGCTTCTGATCGAAAGCAGTCCAGGAAAACCAGGAGAAGGAAAATTATATCAAAACCAGTCAATCGCAGGAACATCAGATGATTGATGAACGTTGTTGATTTTAATGTGCTGTGTAAAATAAAATAAACTGTGTAAAATATTAAAATCGGCTCACTGGGAAGAATAATTTATATAAATTATTGTAAATGGTCTTAAAAGCTTGAAGTTTAATATTTCATTAGAATTTTCTTCCCAGACATTTTTTCTATTTTGTATCGTTTTGTAAAAAATGTATCTATAGCTTCTTAATATGTTAAATAAATGAGAGAATTAACAATATTTTACTTTTATTATAAAACTCAGTTTCATTTTCTTAACTTAATCATTGTTTTCCATAATGACTCTCTGAAATTTACTGCATCCTTGACCTTTTTAAGGCAAAGGCCATAAATCCACTTAATGTAAATGTTGCATTTTTTCTGATGTGTTATTTTGTGCACAGAAAGTCTGCTACATTTTAAAGGAACATTCACACGGTTTTTGAAAGTTGGTCCATTAAAAAAAACCTGCAATATCACTTAAATGCTTGAGACTCTTCCTATTCATTTCTATTGTAGAACCGGTTTACTGTTTCTATATGCAGTTTTTTTCCGCTTCAGGTTTTAAAAAATGTTTGGTGGAATAAAAGTGCATGACACTACTTTTGAAGTGGCTTCTGATGACATCCGATCCAAACTACTGGACACTGTGAATCAAATAGCTGCAACAAAGTAAAAGTTTTCAAAACACTTCAATAACTCTTCAAAAATACTTACAAGATTGTCCCATAAACAAAGTGTATTTTAATCCATGTCTATTGGTATAATAATAAGTTCCACAATTTGATTTGTTAAAATGTTCCTGTGCTGAGATAATCTTATAAATGTGCACCTGCTACATACTATTAAATGGCTGTGTCTGATCATACCACAGCACCTTGCCAGGGAAGGATACAAAAAAGTATACGGACAGGACAGCATGGGATTGCAGCGGATTCTTTTTGTGAGGCAAAACATTTCCTTACCTGTTTTATTACAGGAATCCGTTCTTTTGCTGCGTCTCTAGCACTCTGCTCATATTGGAAATCAAGTCAGTGACACCTAATGTCAGCTTACTTGATTTATGATGAACTCCACACCCACGCACAAAGACGGCCACACACTGGACCTCATCTTCACCTGCCTCTGTTCCCTATCTAACCTCTCTAGCTCACCTCTCCCTCTTTCTGACCACAACCTACTCACATTCTCTTCTCTCTCCTCTCCAGGGCAACAATCCCCACTCCACAAAGTTGCATACCCTCGCAGACATCTCAAACACCTTGACCTACACTCACTCTCTGAATCCCTCCTCCCTCTTACAGACATTAGTTCCTTACATGATGCAGATGTTGTTGCCACTTTATACAACACCACAACCGCTGCAGCTCTCGATTCGGTCGCCCCCCCTCACACATACCAAGGCTCGCACAATCAACAGACAACCGTGGCACACCAGCCTAACTGAAGAACTGCGACGGGCCTCCAGGGGTTGCTGAACGTAGATGGAAAAGGTCCCAGTCCAATGAGCACTTCATCGCATTCAAACAGTCCCTCACTACCTTCAAGTCCACATTCACTGCAGCAAAACAAACATACTTCTCATATCTTCCCTGTCTCACAACCCTAAACAACTATTCAACACCTTCAACTCTCTCCTCCCCCAGTGCCTCCTCCCTCTCCTCTTATTTCAGCCAAAGACTTTGCCTCATTCTTTAAGTAGAAGATTGACACCATCAGACAAAGCTCTTGCCTAAAGCCCCGACAGCCCCTCCCCACACCTACTCAACCCTCTTCCTCCAAAACCACCTTCTCCACCATTTCTGAAGATAAACTTTCCTCTTTACTCTCCAAATCACACCTCACCACCTGTGAACTTGACCCAATCCCATCCCACCTCATCCCAAACCTTACCACTATCTTCATCCCAACCCTAGCCCACCTCTTCAACCTGTCACTAACAACTGGTGTCTTCCCCTCATGCTTCAAACATGCCTCAATCTCACCCATCCTCAAAAAACCCTCCCTTGACCCATCCTCTGTGTCTAGCTATCGCCCCATATCACTTCTCCCCTATGCCTCAAAACTACTGGAACAACATGTCCACTCTGAGCTGTCCTCCCACCTCTCCTCCTGCTCCCTGTTCGACCGCCTACAATCTGGTTTCCGACCGCACCATTCTACTGAAACTGCACTGACTAAAGTCACCAATGACCTACTAACCGCCGAAGCTAAGCGACACTACTCTGTCCTCCTCCTCCTAGACCTGTCATCTGCCTTTGACACAGTGGACCATTCCATATTACTACACTCTCTCATCTCTCGGCATCACAGACTTGGCCCTATCCTGGATCTCCTCATACCTAACAGACAGGACATTCAGTGTCTCCCACTCACACACCACCTCCTTATCTCGCCCCCTATCTGTCGGTGTCCCCCAAGGTTCAGTTCTAGGACCGCTGCTCTTCTCCATCTACACCTTAGGCCTGGGACAGCTCATAGAATCTCATGGCTTTCATTATCACCTCTATGCTGATGACACACAGATCTACCTCTCTGGACCCGATATCACCTCCTTACTAACCAAAATCCCACAATGTCTGTCTGCTATCTCATCCTTCTTCTCTGCCAGATTTCTAAAACTTAACATGGACAAAATGGAATTCATCATCTTTCCGCCATCTCATTCAACCCCCCCAACTGACCTATCTATCAACGTCAATGGCTGCCCACTCTCCCCAGTCCCTCAAGCTCACTGCCTTGGGGTAACCCTGGACTCAACTCTCCTTCAAACCACATATCCAAGCCCTTTCCACTTCCTGCCGATTCCAACTCCAAAATATCTCCCGGATCCGCACATTGATAAACCATGCATCTGCAAAAAAACTAGTGCACGCCCTCCTCATCTCCCGCCTTGACTACTGCAACCTCTTACTCTGTGACCTCCCCTCTAACACTCTCGCACCCCTCCAATCTATCCTAAGCTCTGCTGCCCGACTAATCCACCTGTCGTCCCCCCCCCCCACCGCGCTATTCCCCGGCCTTTCCTCTCTGTCAATCTCTCCACTGGCTCCCCATTGCTCAGAGACTCCAGTTCAAAACCATAACCATGACATACAAAGCCATTCACAACCTGTCTCCTCCATATATCTCTGACCTAGTCTCCCGATACATACCCGCACGCAACCTCCGATCCTCACAAGATGTCCTTCTCTACTCCCCTCTGATCTCCTCCTCCCACAACCGTATACAAGATTTCTCCTGTGCATCCCCCCCTACTCTGGAACTCTCTACCCCAACGTATCAGACTCTCGCCTACCGTGGAAACCTTCAAAAGGAACCTGAAGACCCACCTCTTCCGACAAGCCTACAACCTGCAGTAACCACCGCTGCACGACCAGCTCTACCGTCACCTATTGTATACTCGCCCATCCCTTGTAGATTGTGAGCCCTTGCGGGCAGGGTCCTCGCTCCACCATACCGCTGCACGACCAGCTCTACCCTCACCTACTGTATCCTCACCCATCCCTTGTAGATTGTGAGCCCTCGCGGGCAGGGTCCTCGCTCCACCATACCGCTGCACGACCAGCTCTACCCTCACCTACTGTATACTCACCCATCCCTTGTAGATTGTGAGCCCTTGCGGGCAGGGTCCTCGCTTCTCCTGTACCAGTCGCTGTCACATTGTGTTCAAGTTTATTGTAATTGTTCTTGTATTATACTGCTTTTTCACATGTAAAGCGCCATGGAATAAATGGCGCTATAATAATAACTCTGGAGACTAGTGATTTGGGCAAAAACACTCACTTCTATGATAAAACATAGGGGCAATGTTTTACCTCGCAGAAAGCAGCAGCTGCAAACCATAGTTATGTCATCTGTCTAATCGCTTATTCTTCCTTCCTTGGCCAGGAATTGTAATATGTGCTGACCATCTTCCTACTTGGTCAGACACATCAAATGCTGCTACGTACTATATAATGGCTGTAAGTTTACGTCATGGTCTGGAAGGGGTTCTTGACTTGAGCTATGCCTGCACGATCGCCGCCGCAAGTTCAGCTTAATGGGGTTGTCCACTACTAGGACAACCCCTTCTTAATGTTCAGCCCCGATAAAATAAACCTTTACTCGCCTCCCATGCTGGCTCTGTTCCAGTGGTATCTGTACTCTGTCCCAGTGCTGTGATGTGGTGGAATGACACGTGATGCCTGGTGTCACTGTCCCCACCTCCTGTCGAAATGAACATGAAGAGGAAGTCCAGGATCAGCTGCAGCCGGACTTCCGCTTCATGTTCAGTTTGTACGAAGGCGGGGACAGAGATACCAGCGCTGATTGGGCGTCACGTGTCATTACACCGCATCATAGCCCTGGGACCGCGAGGTTTGTTTGTTTATCTGGGCCATACATTTAGTTTAAGAAGGGGTTGTCCTAGTAGCGGACAACCCCTTTGAAGAAGTGCTCCCATCAACTTTTATCCTCTTAATATATTGGAATCATATTGTATAGCACTGTGTACTTACAATTGCTCATTTTACCCAGCTAATTATTCTCTTTTCCATTAGTTCTTCGACATCACGTGATTAAAAACTGACTTATTGAATCGTTCAAAGTAGTGATGAGCACAAGAGCTCATTAATCAAGTTTGGCCAGGGTGCTCGGGTATGCTCCGAGTATCGTGGGTGTTCGATTGACACGTTTGTGTCCCCACGGCCGCATGTTTGGTGATTGTCCAACAGCCGCGAAACATGCAGCTGCGAGGACTCAAACATGTAACTCGAGCACCCGCGATACTCTGTGCATACCCGAGCACCCTAGGCAAACTCGAGTAACGCTCAGTGGCGCTCATCGTTGCTTAAAAGGATTTAGTAAGTCAGTTTTTAAGTCCTGTGTGTAATGCTGTGGTTGAAATATAGAAATTTACATGCAGCAAAATGGCCCCGCTGTATACGCAGTAGCATTTCTTGTTTGCCGATAGATGCTACTGCGCAAGCGCGGCCGGCGAAGCCATATTGATACAAGCAAAAAAAAATTTCCTCCAGCAAAACAGCTCCCATGTGTGTGCAGTAGCATCTATCGCTTGCCGGCGCCATTTTGTTGGAGGAAAAAAAAGTTGCAGCATTATGGTGCTGCACTTGCGCAGTAGCATCTATCGGCAAGCGAGATATGCTACTGCACATGTGCGGGCAGCAGGGCCATCTTGCTTCATGTCAATTTATACATTTCACCCACAGAATTACACATGCAGTATTAAAAATAGGAGGCAGGTTACTGAGGGCATAATGACCTGTCAGAAGGCATACAGTGGAATACATAAGCAGAGCACCAGATAAAGCCCCTCCCCAAAGGCTGCCCCAAAGCCCGAGAATATAATTTTACCAGGTCCTCTAGGGACAGGAAACACATGAGAGGTTAAAAGCCCCCCTTCACCTCACCTTCAGTGTTTTTCCAGTCCCTAGCAGGACAGGACGGTAGAAGACCATTGAAAAGGGTACCTGTGAGCTAGGGAGTTTGGGGCGGATCCATTTCTCCCCTTCCCCCTGTCAAGATGCTCCATGCTGATACCCCACTGGGCGGGGGTCTCTCAGCCAAGTTAGTGGAAGTGACGCGCCCCTGGGCCTGCTGTGTCGCGCAGCGTCTCGCGCACGGGGGCTTACCCGGAACCGGATCAGATGAGGGTTGTAGCCTCCGAGTGGCGGGGACCCGGTCCGTGCCCAGGGAGTCAAACTCGGTGTGTGGTAGTCTTGATAGATGTTATTTGAGTGTCGACTACGCCACCCGTTGATTTGCAGCTATGGAGCTGCCGCTGCAGGGCAGACCGCCGAGGCCGGTGTAGAATTGTGCAGCGTGATAGTATAACCCCCAACGGGAGGGGTATGGCCTCAGGGCAGCCGACGTGGAAAATGGGGGTAGCAGGAACCACTCAGAGACGGTGCGGTGTAATTCAGGGTCTTTACTGGTAACAACAACAGACCCTCCCAGAGTACTTGCTAGCGAACGGGGCCTGGTCAGTCCTTGAGCAGATGGGATCTCCCCTGGCCAGGCGGAGTTGTAGGCCTCCCAAACTGACTGTACTCTTCTGGCTACCTTGCTAGAAGCGGATATAAGTAGCCCACGTCCCTGAGTGTACCGTGTGGTGCTCACCCGTATGGCCGGTGACTCGGGGCCTTCTAATGGCTTCCGCTCCACGATGGCGGTGCTGGTCCCACGCGTGTGACCGTGCCTTCGGGTTTCTGGGCCTGAGGACCTGAAATCCCCTGCCGGTCGGCTTCTGCTGCTGGGCAAGAGTTAGTCCCCACAGCCTCGGACGCCGGGTCCGGTAAGAAAGCTTCTCAGTCAGGGCGAGCTCTGCAGCTGCCAGCCCCTGACTCGTAGTAGTATTGCTTCCACTGAGCTTCTGCTGTTTCTTGTCTCTACTCTCCTTGACTGACTAACCCTGCTTCAGCCCCGGGTTTATATAGGGGAAGGTCTTCCCCTCCCAAGACTGGGCAGGAGGTGTGGCATGCACAGGATCCCTGGCCAAGAGACCTCCCACCTGCTCTCAGACATAACATTGCTTGTTACTGTGGAAACCAGACCCCTGGGGTGCCACATTCCCCCCTAGTGAAATTTAGTACTCCGGGACTAAACATATTTTAGAAAAACATAACAAGATATAACAATAACAATACAATAAAGAAACACATAAAGGTGGTCACGGCATGTCCGTAACCGGGTGCAGTCTTTGAAGAAACAAAGGTGTCCATTTCACCAAAACAGGGAGACGTAACCAGGTAGGGGTCTGTCCTACCCCGAGTCCTTAACAGTCTCTAGTCCATCCTGGGTTACGCTCCAACTAATTGTACAAGGATTCCCGGTAGATCCACCAAGGATTCCTAAAAATAACTAGAAACACAAAATTATACACAAGCAACAATACACAGGTAAACATAAATAAAACAATTTATACACTTTAAATCCTCCAGCGTGCGGGTAACTGGCCTCTAGTGGCCCTAGTGGACCTACGGAGCTGACTGTCTAGCCCTGAACTACAGGGTGTAGGAGCTGTCAAGGGTAAACTGGGCAGCTGTCTACCGGCTCTTTGGCTCACTAGGGATATGGCAGGCTCACTGCAAGCAGAGGGTTGATCCTCCTGATCTGCGGGTGTGGGGTCTTCTGCCTCCTGGACCGGCTGTTCTTCCAGCGCTACCTGTTGCTCCGTAGGTGCTTGGGATGCTGGTTGGAGGAAGGTGAGTACGGGTACCACAACTGCACCATTGACTTGAGTCCAAGACCGAGGGAAGTCCCCGAGCACAGTACTAACGATATCTTCCCTTTCCTCTACGGGTCGATGGTCTTCTTGTTCCTCTTCAGGGTTCCTCAGTTGTTCGGGACACTTCTTCAGGTGGTCCCGGGATACAATGGCTGTAGTTTCCCCTCCGTCTTTACTGATGGTACAAACCTTCGGGTTCTCGTGGCTTGAGGGCAGTACGGTGTACGGGTCCTTCTCCCACTGGTCGTCCAACTTGTGGAGCCGTCTCTTCCTCTTCAAGACCTGCTCTCCGGGTACCAGGGGAACAGCGGGAGCATACTGGTTGTAAGTTTTCTCTTGTCTTTCCCTAGCCTGACAGAGACTTCGCTCCACGCTCTCCTGTACTCTCCGGTACTGCTGCTGCCTCTCTGTGTCCCAGTCTGCTTCTGGTGAAGTGTCCTCGGGTGTCAGGACTCCCATTTCCAGGTCAACAGGTAACTTACCAGGTCTTGCCCTCATTAGGTAAGCCGGGGTACAGTTGGTGGAACCTACCGGGATGTGGTTGTATAGGTCCACCAGATCGGGCAGCTTCTCAGGCCACAGACTGCGTTCTTCCAGGGGCAATGTTTTCAGAAGATCCATTACCACCTGGTTCATTTTCTCACAAAGTCCATTAGTTTGCGGATGATAGGGTGTCGTCCTTATCTTCCAGCAGCCATACAGAGTGCAGAATTCTTGGAAGACCTCCGCTTCAAAGGCAGGTCCCTGGTCTGTCAACACTTGGTCCGGGTACCCGTGTGGACGGCAGAAATGCTGCTGGAAGGCTCTCGCTGCTGTTCGAGCTGTTAAGTCTTTGACGGGGACGACAACCAAGAACCGGGAGTAGTGATCCACGATGGTTAGTGCGTAGACGTAGCCACTTCTGCTTGGGGTCAGTTTTACATGATCCAAGGCTACCAGTTCCAACGGCTGCCGGGTGACGATGGACTGCAGGGGAGTCTTCTGGCTGGCACGGTCCTTCCTTCTTAGGTTGCACGGGCCACAGTCTCTGCACCACTTCTCAATGGTTCCCCTCATGCCTACCCAGTGGAATCGCTCGCGCAGCAGGAACTCCAGCTTCTTCCACCCGAAGTGTCCAGCTCCGTCGTGGTATGCCTCCATCACCATGGCTGCGTCTCTTCGTGGCACCACTACTTGCCAGAGTAGTTCATGCGTCCGGGAGTTAACCATTCTGCGGCACAACTTCCCCTTGTAAAGGAACAGTCGACTCCTCTCTGCCCATAGTTGTTTGGCTTCCTCCGGAGCGTCTGGTTCAAGGCAAGCCTCCGGGCGAGTCAGCATCTCCTTCACCAGTCGGACGGCAGGGTCGCTGTCTTGCGTTTCCGCCCAGTTGTAGTGAGGTAAGGGGTTCAACGTAGCAGCCTGCTTACTCCTTACCCGGTGGGAGTACTGGATAGTCCCATGACGGTGGAACGCAGGGAGTTCAACTTCTTCCAGTCCCTCCGGATCTTCTCCTTCGTCCGGCAGGTTGGGCATCCTGGACAGGGCGTCCGCGTTGGTATTGGAGCGTCCGGCCCGGTATTTGATTGTGAACTCGTAGTTGGACAGACGGGCCATCCACCTCTGCTCCAGGGCACCGAGTCTTGCCGTGTCCAGGTGTGTCAACGGGTTGTTATCCGTGTACACGGTGAACCGGGAAGAAGCGAGGTAATGCTTAAAGCGCTCGGTGACTGCCCATACTACGGCCAGGAACTCTAGCTTAAATGAGCTGTAATTCTCGGGGTTCCTTTCGGTGGGTCGCAGCTTTCGGCTGGCGTAGGCGATTACTCGTTCCTTCCCCTGCTGGATCTGGGACAGTACGGCTCCTAGCCCGATGTTACTGGCGTCGGTGTAGAGGATAAAGGGCTGGCTATAATCCGGGTACGCCAGGATTTCGTCCCCCGTGAGGGCCATCTTCAGCTGGCGGAAGGACTCTTCTTCCAGCTCCTCCCATTTGAAGGGCGGCTTCTGGTTCTTGGCCTTCCGGGACTGGCCTATCAGGAGGTCCTGCATAGGTGCTGCCTTTTTGGTGAAACCGGGAATAAACCTTCGGTAGTAGCCTACCAACCCGAGGAACTGCCGCACTTCTTTTACGCTGGAGGGGCTTGGCCATTCCTTAATTGCGGTGATCTTATCAGGGTCGGGAGCCACTCCGTCAGCGCTCACCACGTGTCCCAGGTACTGCACCTTTGGTTTCAGGAGGTGACACTTGGAGGGTTTCACCTTTAGGCCGTAACTCGCCAGAGCTTCGAACACTTCCGCCAGGTGTTTCAGGTGGTCCTCATACGTCTTGGAATATACGATGACATCGTCCAGGTACAACAGGACCGTCTCGAAGTTTCTGTGGCCCAGACAACACTCCATTAGTCGTTGGAAGGTTCCTGGTGCGTTGCAGAGTCCGAACGGCATGCAGGTGAACTCGCTAAGTCCCATCGGGGTGGTGAATGCGGTCTTCTCCCGGTCCGCCTCTGCTACAGGAACCTGCCAGTACCCGCTAGTGAGATCCAAGGTAGAGAAGAAGTTAGCAGATCTTAAAGCAGCCAATGACTCCTCTATCCTTGGTAAGGGGTACGCATCCTTGTGTGTGATACGGTTGATTTTCCGGTAATCTACACACATCCTCATGGTGTTGTCTTTTTTTCTGACTAAGACTAGTGGAGCTGCCCAGGGGCTACAGCTATCCCTGATCACCCCAGCCTCCTTCATGTCTCTAAGCATCCCCTTGGCGTGTTGGTAGTGGGCAGGGGGTACGGGTCGATACCTCTCTTTTATAGGAGGATGGTCTCCCGTGGGGATGTGGTGTTCTACCCCCTTGACTCGCCCGAAGTCTAACGGGTGTTTACTGAACACTCTCTCGTACTCTTGAACCACCCGATAGACTCCTTGTTTCTGGTGTGCGGGAGTGGAGTCAGTACCCAGATGTAGTTGCTGACACCAGTCCTCCATGTTTTTCTTAGAGCCGTTACCTTCCTCCGGGTGAGATGGAGGCAAGGGTTCCACAGATTGTATAGAATTTTGGTTAATGGTATATAATTTGGCTAGCGTGGCATACCGGGGCAGGTACACTTCCCTCTCCCCGATATTTATTATGCGAACGGGCACCCTCCCATGGCGTACATTAACCACCCCCCGTGCTGTCAAGATGGTGGGCCTACTGTCTGAGTAAACTGGTTCTACCATTGCCTGGTAATCTCTACCTCTCAGACCAATAGCTGCCCGGCACCAAATCATCATTTCACTTTTTGGGGGCATGGCAATAGGAAAAGGGTCACACATTCTTACGCTACCAATCTCACCACCGGAGAGTTCCACCTGTTGCCGTCGCATCAGTGCCCGGATCTCTTTCTGGAGCACCCGCTGCTCGCCGGAGCTGGCGTTCTTGGCAACCTGCTGTAAAAGGAAAATCACCTCTGCAAGACAATTTTCAATTACATTAGTTCCTAGAGTTATTTTTGGGTGACTCTCATGTTTGTCAATATCTACAATGATCAGTCCCTGTGCTGCCAGTTCGACTCTACCGATTTTGATGGTCACCTCTTTAAATCCGATCTGTGGCACGGGCTGGCCATTGCTGGCGATGATACTCAAGTCGTCGTCAGGGTAGCGGGTAATATCCGAGTCATTCCAGTACTGCTTAAAGAGCACGTACGGGATGGTGGTGACCTGTGACCCGGTGTCCAGTAGGGCACTCATGGGAATGCCATCCAGTACCACAGGCAAGACTGGACGTCCTCCCACATATCTGTCGCGCCAGTTCGATGGGCCTGGTGATCTTTTTCCTGGGGGTTGGCCCTCTACCCCAGGTTGTGCCCGTTTAAAGAACAGTACCTTGCCATATGTCCGGGTTGATTGCAGCGGCGGCAGATGGGTCGTCCGTCTTCGCTGTATCAGTCACTGGGTCTTCCTCTGGCCGGTGGGGTCCTCCTTGGTCGACGCCACGGGATGTCCTCCGGTCCGGATGCCAGCTGGATCTTCCCTGGGGTGGAAACCTGTAAAGACTGCACAGTTCGGGTTAGCGCAGCAACGCTCTTAGCTAGCTCTTGGACCTGATGGTGTAGGTCTGGAGCCGGGTCATTGTCCAAAGCCTGCGCATCAGCTCCCACAGGCCCTGCCGACAAGGGCGCCGCCTCCTGGTGGTAAGTGATAGCTGGGCGCCTGTGGGTCACAACGCCACCCGGTGCCGGTTCTCGGAGCACCCGGATGGCTCTGTCCTTGAACTGTGCAAAGCCCAGATGGGGATCCTGTAAGGCCATCGCCCGCAACTGGGTTCGGTGGGCATTACAATATAGTCCCTCTATAAATTGTTCGGTCAACAGCCTGTCCTCGTTTCCCACTCCATCAGGGTCGGTCTGCTTAATGGCCCTCAGGGCCTCTTGTAGGTTTAGTGCATAGTCCCTTATACTCTCATGCGCTCGCTGCTTGCACCCGTAGAATCTAAGCTTAATCTCGGCTGAGGTGCGGGTATCAAAGGTGTCCCTCAGCCGGGTTAGTATCCCTGCGACAGTCTTCCTCCCAGGTGGCCAGGATTTTACTTCCCTTTTGGCTGCCCCGGTTAGTTGGGCCACCAGGATGCTCACTTTTTGCTCTTCTGTGAGGGGGTACACCTGGAAGAGGCTATCCAGCTTTTCTCTAAAGTCATGCAGGGTATGTGACTCCCCTGAGTACTGGGGTAGCCAAGCTGCTCCCGGGATATAGGGCATGGTGAAGGGCATAACTGCAGCAGCGGTGGCGCTGGCGGGGGTTGAGGCAATGAAGCTCTCCTCCGCATCCGACATCTTCCTCCCCCCTAGTGGACCGTGGCCTACCTTGCGATGATCCTGTTCCGTAGGCCGCGGCTCCGCAGTAGATCGTCAGGGTTGAGGACCTTCCGTCGCGCTCCGGTGACGTCGGCGTCTGCTGGGCTCCTTCCAGGACCTTACGCAACGTCCGGACGTGAGGCGGGGCTTCAGTTCTCGCGCGCTTTCGGAGTCCACGCCCCTCTTCTTCCCGCGCGGCGTCCTCAAGATGGCGTCCAACGGCGGGAAAACTCCACGGATGGCGGGAAGAAGGCTGAAGATGGCGCCGGATGGCGGGAATCTTCACAGATGGCGGGAAGAAGGCTGAAAATGGCGCCGGATGGCGGGAATCTTCACCGATGGCGGGAAAACTTCACGGATGGTAAGTTTTAAAAGTCTCTTTTTCAGGCACGCAGTACCCGGTGGTTGCGGGCACGAAATCCTGCCGACTACGCCAAAGTTGACGCGCCCCTGGGCCTGCTGTGTCGCGCAGCGTCTCGCGCACGGGGGCTTACCCGGAACCGGATCAGATGAGGGTTGTAGCCTCCGAGTGGCGGGGACCCGGTCCGTGCCCAGGGAGTCAAACTCGGTGTGTGGTAGTCTTGATAGATGTTATTTGAGTGTCGACTACGCCACCCGTTGATTTGCAGCTATGGAGCTGCCGCTGCAGGGCAGACCGCCGAGGCCGGTGTAGAATTGTGCAGCGTGATAGTATAACCCCCAACGGGAGGGGTATGGCCTCAGGGCAGCCGACGTGGAAAATGGGGGTAGCAGGAACCACTCAGAGACGGTGCGGTGTAATTCAGGGTCTTTACTGGTAACAACAACAGACCCTCCCGGAGTACTTGCTAGCGAACGGGGCCTGGTCAGTCCTTGAGCAGATGGGATCTCCCCTGGCCAGGCGGAGTTGTAGGCCTCCCAAACTGACTGTACTCTTCTGGCTACCTTGCTAGAAGCTGATATAAGTAGCCCACGTCCCTGAGTGTACCGTGTGGTGCTCACCCGTATGGCCGGTGACTCGGGGCCTTCTAATGGCTTCCGCTCCACGATGGCGGTGCTGGTCCCACGCGTGTGACCGTGCCTTCGGGTTTCTGGGCCTGAGGACCTGAAATCCCCTGCCGGTCGGCTTCTGCTGCTGGGCAAGAGTTAGTCCCCACAGCCTCGGACGCCGGGTCCGGTAAGAAAGCTTCTCAGTCAGGGCGAGCTCTGCAGCTGCCAGCCCCTGACTCGTAGTAGTATTGCTTCCACTGAGCTTCTGCTGTTTCTTGTCTCTACTCTCCTTGACTGACTAACCCTGCTTCAGCCCCGGGTTTATATAGGGGAAGGTCTTCCCCTCCCAAGACTGGGCAGGAGGTGTGGCATGCACAGGATCCCTGGCCAAGAGACCTCCCACCTGCTCTCAGACATAACATTGCTTGTTACTGTGGAAACCAGACCCCTGGGGTGCCACAGAAGCAAGGGGGCTCCCAACTGCGCCTTTCCCTCTCATAGAGGGCTCTCGGCTGTACGCCAGCAGACTTCTAGGTCTTGCCTGATTGTATTCCAGGGGTGGAGCGCATGCCATGCCTGCCGGCAGTCTTCCGGCCTGCGCGTGCGTTCCGGTAAGGAGGTCATGCGATATCCACCAGACGAACTTCTCGATTCCGGCTTGCGCTCCGGGGGCGTAACGCGCTTCCGGGACGCACTTTCATGAGTCGTGGGTTCCAGACTGGAACGCACTCTGGATTTACACAAATGTCGCTTGATTCTGGACAGCAGGGCATACATCCCTGCAAGGTATTGTGGGGGATAACGAGTTGGAATGTGCCACAACCACCTTGACCAGGTAATACTCTATAAAAGGGTATTCTTACAAGTGTGCACATTCTGATACGATGGATTCCAATCCTGCACGTTCAGAAACCAGCAGAGTCCCCGGGTAGTGTGAGTATAGGCCCTGTTTATTGTGCCTCAATCTACTGAAACACACACAGAACAAATTTTAAATAAAGTTCCCGTGTCTCCTTCTAAAAAAAACAAGATAGAGGAACCCAGAGGTCCGGATCTTCCTCACGGAAGAAACCCCGAAAATGCTTATGTGGCTCTAAGCGCCAAGATTGCTACAAAAATCAGCTGTGTAAAGAATGCATTGCCAAGATTCTCAAGGAAGAGAAAGCAAACGTTCCTAACTGACATGCGTCCTATAATTAGAGAGGAGGTCCAGAATACAGTCTCCAGCCCCAGATGCCTCAATTGCCCCAGGCAGTGCAGCCCCTCTCCCGCCACAAGAGACCTAGGTGGGAGACGGAGGAGTCATCTGGGGAAGAAGAATATCCAGATTCGGTCTCAGACCAGGATCTAGAGAGGGGGGCGGAGGAACCTTTTTACCATCAGAAGAAATGATAAAATGTATCTGTTCCCGGCTGAGCATACTGATGATTTGCTTAAATCAGTGAGGCATACTATGAAATTAGAGGACGCTCATATAACCCATTCCATACAGGATGAAATGTTTGAGGACACGGAGAAATAGGGTGTTTCCTGTTAATGAGTACATCAGGGCCATTTTGGAAAATTGGGCAGACACAGAAAAAAGGCTGATTATTCCGAGAGATTTTAAAGCCCGCCTTCCATTCGATCCGGAGGAAATTAAATTATGGGAGGAAATTCCCAAAGTAGACATTCCCATTGCAAAGGTTGCAAAGTAAACGTCCATTCCCTTTGAAGACTCCTGCATTAAAGATGCAATGAACAGGAAAGCCAAGAGTCTGCTAAAAAGGTGCTGGGAATCCTCCACAGCAACCATTAAAAAAAAAACTAAGGCTGCGTGCACACGATGCGTTTTTCATGCGTTTATGCTGCGGAATTTCCGCAGCGGAAACGCATCAAAAACGCATGGTAATCCGCACCCCATGGTCCCCAATGGCATTCCGCAATGTCAATGCACATGCTGCGGATTCTTCCGCAGCGTTTCTGCAGGGCTCATAAATCCGCAGCATGTTCATTAATTTTGCGGAAGCGCCGCCATTGACTTGCATTGAGACGCATAGAATGCGCGTCTGTACATTTGTACAAGCGGATTCTATGCATCTCTATGGTACCCAGTTCTGGAGGAGAGAAGACTCTCATCCAGACCTGGGTACCATTGTACCTGTGAAAAAAAGAATAAAATAAAAAATAAAGTTTATATTCACCTGTCCAACGGCTTCTCTCGGCATGCCAGCAGCGCTGAAGGACCTTCGGTGACGTCACAGTCATGTGACCGCAGGCCCTTCACCTCTGTGTCTCGCGATATGCCGGCAGCCGGGAACCAGACAGTAACGAGCGCTGCAGCACACGCCGGGGAATCGGGGGTGAGCATAGCTTTATTTTAAGCATTGTTTTACGGTCACACTATATAAATCCATGCTGTTTGCATGGATTTATATAGTGTGACCTAGTTGTCAAGCACTTTCCAAGTGATGCTAATCGCCTGGAAAGCGCTTGTCAATCTGCATGCGGAAACGCGTGTGAATCCGCATGTATTCCGCATGTATTCTGCAGGAAAAACGCATGCACAATCTTTTGTAAATCCCATCGTTCCCCTAGGCGAGAGTATACGGGTAAGGGTAAGTTGGTTAGATGGTCTTACCAAAAGGGGGGAAAGGGTAGAGCAGCCCAATTTTCCTCTGGTCCATCAGGCAGACCCTGCTGCCATAAAGATTGGGGTGCTGCTCCGTTTTTTTTCTAGAAAGTTGGCAGTCCATAACGGACAACTGTGACAATACAACTTAAAATCTTAATTAGCCAGACGATTCGATTTGTTAATCCAAGAGAAATACCTTATTGTGTTTGATTAGAGATTGCTGGCTGTGTTTTATTAATGTTCTGCTTGCTCGTCAGTTTATGTACACTAATTTATCTTATAAAGTGTCCAGCATTCCACTAATCTCATTAGTATCTCAGGAGCCTCTAACCATTGTTCAAAAATCGTCTAGGCAACTGGTTGAGTTAGTCGGCCCTGGAAGTCTCCAAAGTCGCAGCAGTTCTATCCCAGGCGGGAGGAGAAGGAAGGGTGAGACTGTGTAATGTTGTACCATCTTGGGTGTTTGCTGCGACTCTTCTGTGTGTTTATTGTCTGCTTTGTGGTTCAATAAAGTATTGCCACGCTGTTTTACTCTCACCCTGTGTTGTCTGAGTAGCGTTACGCCCATGGAAGACCCCGGGTCTTCACAACAACCAATGGATTTCATGGACAATAAAGGAAGGGAACAAAATAGACTTTTCCCATCCTCCCCCGCACCATTTTCAGCTTACCCGACAATATTCCGTTCTGGCCTCAGAAAGCCTCTGGCAAGACATAATAAACCTGGAGACACTAGGCGCAGTCAAACCAGTGCATCCCTCAGAACTAGGCCTGGGACACTATTCTTCCCTCTTTTCGTTAATAAAGCCCTCAGGCAAACGCCATACAGTCATAAACCTCAAACCCCTAAATCAATGGGTGGAATACATGAGATTCAAAATGGAGACAATAGGATCCAGCATCCTATTAATAGAGAAGAACTCTGTAATGTGCCCCCTGGACCTAAAAGATGCATATTACCATGTTCCTGTCCATCCAAATCATCAACAATTTCTAAAGTTCACTCTCTAACAGGAAAACAGTGTACCATTTCCAGTTCACCTCTCTACCATTTGCCTATCATCCGCTCCTCCAATTTTTACAAAAGTAATGACAGAGGTAGCAGCCTTTCTAAGGAAACAAGGTACGATCATAATTCCTTACCCGGATGATCAGCTTCTAGTGGCCGAATCAAGGTCTCTTCTAGTCCAACAGCCAAAACAGGTGATCGAGACCTTAAAATCCCTAGAGTGGTGCATCAATTGGGAAAAATTGGACCTCCAGCCATACACCAAAAAGTGTTCCTAGTATTGCTCTTAAATTCTCATCTTCAAAATTCCTCCCTGCCTCTAACAAAAGAGGAGGAGATCAGTCTAAAAATACGGAATTTCCAGGAAAGGAATTCCACCTCAGTCAGGTATTCCATGAGAATCCTAGGCCTAATGACTAGAGCCGGCGTCAGCACCTGGCGTGTCGGGGCCCTGAGCAGGCGGGGGGGGGCCCACTCGTGGTCGGGCACCCAGCCGGGCTATGGCCGGAGGAGAGCGGTGCCAGCGCCCGCCATTCTCCCCTGCTTGCTCAGGGCCCCGGCAGCCGGATGCTTACCTCTCCCCGTGCTTCCGCAGGTCCACTGTCTTCCTGCTGTGCGCTCCTTGTGACGTCTCGGGTCAGAGGGTGCGGTGACGTCTTTCCACCATGCCCTCCCCTGAGCCGTCACAGGCAGCATAGAGCAGGATGACGCCGGCGACGATGGAGTCCAGACCTGAGCAGCGGCAGCAGGTGAGGAGGAGTGAGGTGAGTATTTGATTTTTTTTTTAATGTATGGAGGCATGGGGCATTATATTGGGGGGTGACATCCTGCATGGGGCATTATATGGGGGGTGACATCTTGCATGGGGCATTATAAAGAGGGGGGTGACATCCTGCATGGGGCTTTTAAAGAGAGGGGGGTGATAACCTGCATGGAGCATTATAAAGAGGGGGGGTGACATCCTGCATGGGGCATTATATGGTGGGGGAAAGGGACATCCTGCATGGGGCATTATATGGTGGGGTAAAGGGACATCCTACATGGGGCATTATATGGCAGGGGGAGGTGATATCCGGCATGGGGCATTATATGGGGTGTGACATCCTGCATGGGGCATTATATGGGGGGGAGTGACATCCTGCATGGGGCATTATATGGGGGGCAGTGACATCCTGCATGGGGCATTATATGGTGGGGACAAGTGATATCCTGCATGGGCCATTATATGGGGGGAAAGGGACATCCTGCATAGGGCATTATATGGGAGGGAGAAGTGATATCCTGCATGGGGCATTATATGGGGGGGAGTGACATCCTGCATGGGGCATTATATGGGGGGGAAGAGACATCCTGCATGGGGCATTATATGGGGGGGAGGTGATATCCTGCATGGGGCATAATATGGGGGGTGACATCCTGCATGGGGCACTATAGGGGGGGAAGTGACATCCTGCATGGGGCATTATATGGGGGGGAGTGACATCCTGCCTGGGGCATTATATGGGGGGAAAGGGACATCCTGCATAGGGCATTATATGGGAGGGAGAAGTGATATCCTGCATGGGGCATTATATGGGGGGGAGTGACATCCTGCATGGGGCATTATATGGGGGGAAGAGACATCCTGCATGGGGCATTATATGGGGGGCAGGTGATATCCTGCATGGGGCATAATATGGGGGGTGACATCCTGCATGGGGCACTATATGGGGGGGAAGTGACATCCTGCATATGGGGCATTATATGGGGGGAGTGACATCCTGCATGGGGCATTATATGGGGGGGACAAGTGATATCCTGCATGGGCCATTATATGGGGGGAAAGGGACATCCTGCATAGAGCATTATATGGGGGGGAGAAGTGATATCCTGCATGGGGCATTATATGGGGGGGAGTGACATCCTGCATGGGGCATTATATGGGGGGGGAGAGACATCCTGCATGGGGAATTATATGGGGGGAGGGACATCCTGCATAGGGCATTATATGGGGGGAGAAGTGACATCCTGCATGGAGCACTATATGGGGGGAGTGACATCCTGCATGGGGCATTATATGGGGGGTGACATCCTGCATAGGGCATAATATGGGGAGGTGACATCCTGCATGGGGCATTATAAGGGGGGAACAGTCTGCATAGGGCATTATGTGGGGGGAACAGCCTGCATGGAGCATTATATGGGGGCCAGTATCCTGTATGGAGCTTTATAAGGGGACCAGTATCCTGTACAGGGCATTATTTGGGGGCCAGTATCCTGTACAGAGCATTTTATGGGGGCCAGTATTCTGTATGGAGCGTTATATGGGGGCCAGTATTCTGTATGTAGCGTTATATGGGGGCCAGTATTCCGTATGGAGTGTTATATGGGGGCCAGTATTCTGTATGAAGCATTTTATGGGGGCCAGTATACTGTGTGGAGCGATTTGCTGGTTTCTGAGCTATTGTGGAATTTACAATAGATATCGGTCATGTAATGTAAGAAGTGAAATCTTTGCATTGTACTATACCTATATTTCTCTGCGTTATCTGTGCATCATGAATCGTGGTATGTGGGGCCCACTGAGACTCTTTCGCCCGGGGCCCAGAAAAACCTGGAGCCGGCCCTGCTAATGACGTCCTGTATCCCAAGTGTAAGATGGGCCCAGGCTCTCTCAAGGCCCTTGCAAAAGGCAATCCTGTCGACGTCTGGCCTGGACAAAGGGATGAGACTGTCGGCAGAACTAAGATCTTCCCTTTCTTGGTGGACATCACTGTCGAACCTAAAAAAGGGCGTAGATTGGATCCTTTTACCCTCCAATCGGATCACTACAAATGCCATTCAGAAGGGCTGGGGCGCTGATGTAGAGGGCCGTTATCTTCAGGGCACATGGTCTCCCGTGGTGCAAAGAAGATCATCCAATTTCAGAGAGTTACATGCAGTCTGGGAAACAATCCAGCAATGCCAGGATTTGGTTAAGGGATGTCACATAAAGATCTTCTCAGGCAACAGTATACCGTCTCCTTCCTAAGCCGGCAGGGAGGCCCAAAAGGAAAGTTGTTATTAGCGGAACACATCTTCCGGTGGGCAGAGAAAAATGTTCTTTCAGTGTCAGCGGTCCATCTCAGGGATCCAAAAACAGAATAGCAGATTTTCTCAGCAGAGAGAGAATATGGTCCTCCAAGTGGGAACTGAACCCAGAGATCTTCCAGCAAATAGTCCAGAGATGGGGCATACCCTGCATAGAATTATTCGCAACCAGGAAGAACAGTAAACTTCAGCAATTTTTTTCTATGAACCCAAAGGACAATCCGGAGGGAGTGGACATTCTATCTCAGCCCTGGGTAATAGGCCTTCTGTACGCCTTCCCTCCGATTCCGCTTATCTCAAGAGTATTGACAAAAGTCCGAGAAGAACGGGCGACTTTAATTCTGATAACTCCCTACTGGCCCAAGAAGAACTGGCTCCCGATCTTACACCACATGTCTCTGGATTATCTATTCAGACTTCTGGACAGAGAGGATCTACTGTCTCAGGGAACCCTATTGCATCAGGACGTTCACTTCCTAGAATTGACTGCATGCATCCTAAGTTCCAAAAGCCTCTCAGATCGGGTAATAACAACTCTGCAGGCTAATAGGAAACTGATAACGTCAACAATTTGTACTTTCACAGGACAGTCAGTTCTGGACATTTCTTGTCCGCATCTCCCTAAAATCCTGGAATTCCTCAAGCAAGGATTTGACAAAGGATTGAGACTAAGCACATTAAAGGTACAGATCTCTGCCCTAAGTGCCTTCCTGGACTACTCCCTGGTAGACCACCCGTGGATATCAAGATATACTAGAGCTGTTACTCCCCTAAAGCCTGCCTACAATTAGTAACCATGTCCCATCATGGGATCTAATTCAAGTGCTAGGAGCCCTATGCAAACCTCCTTTTGAGCCCCCCCGAACAGGTGGGTATCGATCTACTCTCCATTAAGTCCGCTTTCTTGGTGGCAGTCACGGCAAAGCGAGTGGGTGAGATTCAGGCGCTTTCAGTATTAGACCCTTATCTGAAAGTTTTAGAGGACAGATTAATTTTCAGACTAGATCCCTCCTTTCTTCCCAGAGTGGTATCCAATACGAACCTAAATCAGGAAATAATTTTACCATCTTTTTGCCAGTTTCCAAAAAATGACAAAGACAAATTATTCCATACCCTGGATGTAAAAAGGTCGGTGGTCAGCTATGTGGAAGTAACAGCTCCCTGGAGGCAGGACTCAAATTTGTTCCTACAGTACTCAGGAAGAAACCAAGGAAAAAGGCCCCCAAACCAACTTTGGCGAGATGGATAACTAGAACTACCGCCCTCACATACGAGTCAGAGGGAAAAGAACCACCAATTAGCATTAGAGTCCATTCAACTAGGGCAATTTCCGTATCCTGGGCGGGGAAGGCAGGAGCATCGGTGGACCAGATCTGTCAAGCAGCAATTTGGTCCAATATATCTACATTTAGTAAACACTATAAGTTAAATGTACTGTCCAGCCAACAGCTAGTTTATGGACATAAAGTCCTTCAATCAGTAGTCTCCTGTCGTGCTGTCATGATGGACGGCCTGGTAAAATAGGAATTATTCCTACCGTTAATTACATTTCCAGGAGTCTGTGGCACCCCAGGGGTCTGGTTGCCACAGTAATAGAAATATTATGTCTGAGAGCAAGTGGGAGGTTTCTCTGGTCAGGAGCCCTAAGCATGCAACACTGCCCGCCCAGACCTGGGAGGGGAGGAATCTGCCCTTATAAACTGAGTCTGGGGCAGGATTAGGAGAGTCAGAGCTTGGAGAGGGAAAGATACAGCAGGAGCTCTGTAGGAACAGTAGCTGAAGACCAGGGGCTGGAGCTGAGCAGAGCTCGCCCTGGCTGAGGACACTACAACCGGACACCGGAGTCCGAAGCTGTGGGGACTGATATACACCCAGCAGCAGAAACCAGCCGGCAGGGGATTCCAGGTCCTCTGGCCATAGAAGCCCGGAGGCTCAGTCACAAGAAAGGGACCAGCGCCGCCATCCAGGAGCGGAGGCTAACAGAAGGCCCCAAGTCACCAGCCGTACGGGTGAGCACCACATGGTATACTCAGGGACGTGGGCTACTAGTAACCGCTTACAGCAAGGTAGCCAGGAAAGAGTGCAGATAGACGGGGAGGCCTACAACTCCGCCTGGCCAGGGGAGATCCTGCTTGCTCACAGACTGACCAGGCCTCTACTGCTAACCAGTACTCCCGGGAGGGTCTGCTTTATACCATCAGTAAAGACCCTGAACTGCACCACACGTCTCTGTGTTTCATCGCTGCACCAGCACCATTAGTACTGGGACGCTCACACCATCACTCCCATCATCCACACTAGCTGCCCTGAGGCAATACTTCTCCCGTGGGGAGTTATCCCATTCTTGGCTGCACATACAACATCAGCCTCAGCGGTCTGCAGCGCAGCGGCGGTCCCCACTGACCGCAATCCACGGGTGGCGTAGTCGGACACTTGTTACAACATTAAGACTGCCACTGGTTTGACCGCCCTGGGCACGGACCGGGTCACTGCCACGGAAGACTACAACCCCCAGCGATCCGGCTCCGGGTACTCCCGCACCGTGCATCCACAACACAGGCCCAGGGGGCGCTTCAAGTCCATCATGACAGCACCGTTATATTCCCTCCCCTGCTCTTAATACTAATGTGAGTGTAACATTGGTGTAAGTTTAAAACCTACTCAATAAATAATGAATAACCATAAAAATCATTTAAAATATGTATTTAATAATTTTTATTCATAAACATGAATAAAAACAACAAAAAAATAAGATACAAGGAAAGGACTCAGGGATACCCAATATACCCAGAATAGTTAAATGTGGGGCATAGCATATAGGAATTAATAAATAATAGAAGGCAAATCCTGACTATATGTTAAAAGTGCATATGTGCAATAAATACGTGTAGCAACAACTAAAAAGTACAAATAAATTAATCACAGTGGATATATTAATAGAAGCGCTAAACTAAATACTTAATATGCCAAAATAAATACATAGACCGGAATAAATACCATATGATTAGGCCCCACAACCTCCAACGCCGTTTCGCCGGATGGCTTTCTCAAGAAGTAGAAGGTAAGTGAAAAAAAGGGTGGTATTATATATATCCCCCTGGCCACTGGTGGAATATAACAAATCCCTTCAAGAAAGAGCCCACTCATAGGTGGATGCTCTGTACTCATTTTGTATTGATCAATTTCATTGGTGGACAGTGGAGTATAATTAAACCCCTATATCTTTAAATAGTATGCTTTCCAGCATGGAGCGCATGCCCAGAACATGCCATCCGGAAATTACATGATCCGGGTGTGCGGTCCATAAAGCATAGAGAGTGCGTTCCACCGCTGGAACGCACAACCAGGGCGCACACCGCCGGAAGAGGAAGTAATGTACATAGAGGTGCGCAGACCACTGAATATGGAATGTGTGCTCCAGCGATGGAACGCAAGTAAAGGCTCCACCCCCAAGGCTAGATGACGGGCCGTCCATCATGACATCACCATTATATTCCCTCCCCTGCTCTTAATATTAATGTGAGTGTAACACTGGTGTAAGTTTAATAAAATAGAGTTGCATCTATCCTGGTGTGGTGATTGGTACAAACACTGAGGGTGAGGTGAAGGTTGGGTGGGCTTTTAACCTCTCATGTGTTTTCTGTCCCTAGAGGATAAGTAGGACTGCCTCCTGTCGTGCTGTCATGATGGACTCCTGGAAATGTAATTAACTGTAGGAATAATTCCTAACTCATATAATTCATAACTCAGCATGTAATAAACTCTCTTACATCCATGACTTTTTCCTCTCTAATTCCCTCAACCTTCTGGCTCTCACCGAAACCTGGATCCAGCAGTCAGACACCACCGCCGCTGCAGCTCTCTCCTATGGTGGCCTACACTTCTCTCATACCCCAAGACCTGACAACAGATCAGGTGGAGGTGTTGATCTGCTTCTTTCAACAAAATGTACTTTTCAGGTTACCCCCCCAGTACCCTCCCTTATCTTCCCTTCTTTCGAGGCCCACACAGTCAGACTCTACCGGCCCTTCTCCCTGTGAGTGGCAGTTGTCTATCGCCCTCCAGGTCCCTCCCATCAGTTCCTGGATCACTTTGCTGCCTGGCTTCCAAATTTTCTATCCTGTGACATCCCCACTCTAATCATGGAAGATTTTAATATCCCAATTGGCGATTTTCTTTCCTCATCTGCCGCTCATCTTTTATCTCTAACCTCCTCCTTCGTCCTTTCACAGCTTGCTAATTCTCATACACATGAAGACGGGAACACATTGGACCTGATCTTCTCCCGGCTTTGCGCAGTACATGACTTTACTAACTCTCCCCTACCACTCTCTGACCATAATCTTCTTTCATTCTCTGTCAAGAACTGTGAGGCTACTCAAGAAACCCCCACTTTCCACACCTATAGAAATATACGCGCCATTAACACCCAGAAATTTATGAAAAAGTTGCCATCATCATTGGCCCCAATCTCCTCCCTCTCATGTCCCGATTCTGCATTGAAGCATTATAACGAAATATTGCTATGCGCCCTGGATGAAGCCGCACCTCCTACACAAAGAACAATTCGGCATAGACGGCGACAATCCTGGCACACGCCTCAAACATGTCTACTCCAGAGGTGCTCCAGGTGCGCTGAATGGCTGTGGAGAAAATCTAATCTGCCGAAAATTTCCTCCATTATAAATGTATGCTGAAAACATATAACTCAGCCCTTCACCTCTCCAAACAAACCTACTTTAACAATCTCATCATCTTACTTTCCAATAATCCTAAACGCCTCTTTGACACGTTTCATTCTCTCCTCAATCAAACAGCACAGACCCCGACCACCGACCTCAGCGCTGACGATCTGGCCAATTATTTCAAAGAAAAAATTGACCATATCCGACAGGAAATTTTCTCCCAATCCCCAAACATTATGCATGCTCTCCCTTGCTCACTTTCTGACTTCGAACCAGTCACGGAAGATGAAATGATCAGGCTCCTTGCATCTTCTCGCCCTACTACCTGCACCAGTGACCCTATTCCCTCACATCTCCTTCAGTCCCTTTCTCCAGCTGTCACCACTCACCTAACTAAAATTTTCAACCTCTCCCTCTCATCTGGTATCTTTTCCTCTTCTTTTAAACACGCCAGCATACATACATTACTTAAAAAAACATCCCTTGACCAGAACTGCACAGCCAACTACAGACCTGTTTCCATTTATCTCTAAACTCCTGGAACACCTGGTCCATTCCCGTCTAATCCGCTAACTCTCAGACAACTCTCTTCTTGACCCTCTACAATCTGGTTTACGCTCTTTACATTCTACTGAAACTGCCCTCACTAAAGTCTCTAATGATCTGCTAACAGCTAAATCTAATGGTCACTACTCCCTGCTGATTCTCCTGGATCTCTCTGCAGCATTCGACACTGTGGATCACCAGCTACTACTCACTATGCTCCGCACTAATGGCCTCAAGGACACTGTTCTCTCCTGGTTCTCCTCCTATCTCTCTGACCGCTCCTCCTCTGTGTCTTTTGCCGGCTCGTCCTTCTCTCTCCTTCCCCTTACTGTCGGGGTTCCTCAAGGATCAGTCCTAGGCCCCCTTCTTTTCTCCTTATACACCCCTCCTATTGGACAAACAATCAACAGATTCGGTTTTCAGTACCATTTCTATGCTGATGACACCCAATTATACACCTCTGCTCCGGACATCACCCCTCCATTACTACAAAAGACCAGTGATTGTCTTTCTGCTGTGTCTAACATTATGTCCTCCCTCTGTCTAAAACTGAGTCTGTCAAAAACTGAACTACTCGTATTTCCTCCCTCCACTAACCTACCTGTGCCCGATATTGCCATTTCCGTTTGTGGCTTAACCATTACTCCCCAGCAACAAGCCCGCTGTCTTGGGGTCATTTTTGATTCAGATGTTTCCTTCACTCCTCACATCAAATCACTTGCTCGTTCATGTCATCTACACCTCAAAAACATCTCAAGAATCAGGACATTTCTCACCTTTGACTCAGCAAAAACTCTTACTGTAGCTGTTATTCATTCTCGTCTCGACTATTGCAACTCTCTACTAATCGGTCTCCCTCTTACTAAACTCTCCCCTCTCCTATCCGTCCTTAACGCAGCAGCAAGGATCATATTCCTCGCCAACCGCTACACCGATGCCTCTTCCCTGTGCCAGTCTTTGCATTGGTTACCCATCCAATATAGAGTTCAATTTAAACTTATCATGCTTACCCACAAAGCACTCCATGCTTCAGTACCCCCCTACATCTCCTCCCTTGTCTCAGTCTACCACCCTACACGTGCCCTCCGTTCTGCCAATGACTTAAAACTAAAATCCTCCATAATCCGAACTTCCCACTCCCGTCTCCAAGATTTCTCGCGTGCACTACCCAGGACATTTTGATTAATTCCCAATACCCACAGTTTCAAGCGGACCCTAAAAACCCATTTCTTTAGACTGGCGTATCGCCTAAACACACTATCTGTCCGTCCCAGTTTTCACCCATATTAAAATCTTCAATTTCAGGTTCATACCATCCATGTACTTAATAGCCTCGGTCAGGACTCTAGTCATACTGGCTGGCGACCAGTCCATGTATTATTATTTATCCTATTTAGTATATCAAGGCTGCATTATACAATATATGTACACTTTACCTTTTGTGTCTCCCCCATTTCCTCATAGACTCTAAGCTTGCAAGCAGGGCCCACACTCCTTTTGATTTGAGAAATGCTTATTCTGTATTGTTTGTATAAGTCCCCCCTAAAATTGTAAAGTGCTGCGGAATATGTTGGCGCTATAAAAATAAAAATTATTATTATTATTCCTATTATCTCAAAACTGAAAATAAAGATTAAAAAAGAACCACAGGACGGATTTCATCAACCCAGGTATCATTTTAAACAGTGTAACGGCGCCAACCTGACAGTGTATGTGGTTTACTGAACACAATCCTGCTAACAGGTGCGCTTTAAAGCAAGACTTAATCATCATCGTAGAAAGTAGGACACACAGAAAAGGACCTTAAATTCTGTATTATTGATCATGTCTCTGTACTTAGGAGAGGAGGCGATAGGGAAAAATTACTGAAGAAAAAAGGATTAGAGTGGATTTATAAATTGGATTCCCTAAAACCAAATGGACTCAATGTAGATTTTAAATTACATACTTTGGTTTAATCTCCCTACGTAGAGCTCTCTTCTATTCTGTGCTATAATAAGAATTATTGCTCATTTTTTTCTTAACTTTTTTGCAGATCACATGCACGAGAATTATGACTCAATCCCACCTTTTGATTTGCGCTATAAAAGGAAATGAACTGTTCATACAAATTGTTGCTCCACTGTGTATAATAATGGTTTTGATTGCTGTTTGAGGTTATTTGAATAGGATTGATTAAAAATGTGTACTGTCCCTTTAAAACATAAGCTACATATGTCAGAGCATGAATTGATATATAAATATCTATACATTGCTGTTATCAATCATTTCTAAACATTAATCAATAAAAGACATTGGATTAGGCACATAAATATGGAGTCACATTTGGTTATAATGGTACAAAAACAGATTTGATTGAAAATTGAGCGCATAGATATACACAGTAAACAGGGCTATGACAAAATGGCCGGACGCGTGCGTACTAAAATGTTAAACGCTACCCCTAAGGTGAAAGCGTTGGTGACACGCGCAGTAGCATTTCTGGGACACCGATATGTGACGGGTATGGTCTTTGTACAATGCGGTGGGCTGAGTCATAATTAAAGATTGATATTTTGCACCTGTGTCGCTTTACACATAATTAAGCACTTTACAATATGGCATTTATTTTATGTACTATTATGAAACATTGATGGCACGTTTGATTCTGTACTATCATGATTATATGAATTGCACTAAAATGCACTTTATTATGAAATTGTATTAAGAAAGTGGATGTATTTATTAATTGCCATTATTATTGATATGATTATATGTCACATGTCACTGCTTGATAAAGTTCCACATTTGGAAAGAAACGTCGCCATCTGAATGGGTTAATAAAATCTGCACATTTTTTGGACCATGGAGTGCTGCCTCTTTTCACTTGGACTTTTAAAGGTTTGGTTTTGCCTGGGAGGCTCTGCGACCATTTTCTATTGCTGGTGCTGCACTTTTTTCTTATTTATCCATAAATACGTATATTTACCGTATGTAAAATACACATTTGGTATCGCTGTGTCCGAAATGACCTATAAAACTCTCACATGGCAAAGAACTATGCTTTTTCATCATACCTCCAAAAAAAATGGAATAAAATCTGATCAAAAAGTCGCATGTAAATAAATGTTTTATCGCTGAAGAAATCAATCTTTTCCCACTAAAAAACAAGCCACCATACAGCTCCGTCAGCAGAGAAATAAGTTATATCTCTCAGAACATAGCGATACAAAAACAATTCTTTTTTTTTTTTCTATAAAATAGTTTTTAATGTGTAAAGGCGGCAAAACTTTAAAAAAAAATGCTGGAGTTGGTTATGGGTTTTCAGGGTTTCCATGTAAATCTCTGAAATACGTGATTCAGACTGAACCTCCAGCGGAAGATTCCCTATAATGAGGCAAATGGAGACACTGGCCTGCGATTTAACGGTGTCCGTCTTTTTACGGCTATGTTCACAATTTGCATTTTTGCTGCATTTTTTTATGCAAATTAAAAGCTGCGTTTTACAGTACGAGCAAAAGCTGTAAGATTTCAGAAATCTCATGCACACGCATTGGTTTGTTTTCTTGATTAATTGGAAAGCTGCAGTGTGTCACTTCGTTCAGCTTTTTGCTGTGTTTTTTCACCCATAGAAAACAGTTATCAAGTTTTGGTGCAGAAATCTCAGGAACAACAGGCACTAAACTGTATCAGCATGAAAATGCAGGGCAAAAAAACGCAGCAAAACCAGCTTTTTTAAGCAGGAAAAAAACGCAGCAAAAACGCAACGTGTGAACCTAGCCTAAGTGTGCATAAAAGCATGGTTGGCCACAGTTTTGTGCACCTCTTTAAAGGATGCCACTTGAATAGAAGCCAGACTGAGAACAGAATAATTCTGCTGCCTCATTATAGTGATTAGATCCGTCAGGGGTTTCATCTGAATCACGTCATTCGGAGATTTAAATGGAAACCCCGATGTAAGTGCTCAACGTAGAGCACAGGATAAATATGATTCAAAATGTTATGTAAAATGTACCCAATAAAAGCTACAACTTAATCCACAAAAAAAGCAAGTCCGTCATCTGTTAACGGAAATATAGGGGGCTTCCACGTTACTGGTAGTACAAAGGCTCTGGAAAAGCAAAATGGCTCCTTTCCCCTCAAAAGAAATCCAGCAAATTCTGCGCTCCCAAATACAAATGCCTCCTCCCTTCTGAGCCCTACAGTGTGTCTAAACCACATTTAGCGTCCCCATGTTTGACATTTCTGTAGCTATGGGAGTCCGCCTATTTTACGTGCGCATGTCTCCAGAAGCATGAGCTGGGCATAGCGTACTGGGCACTATAACGTACTGGGCACTATAATAGCAGATGTGGAATTTTCACTGAGCAACATTCACTGCTGCTCGTTTCTGGAAAACATCCCTGGAGTCAAAATCATCACTACATCTGTAGATAAATTCCCAGAGGGGTGTAATTTTCAAAATGTGGTCACTTGAGGAGGAATTCTGCTCTTCTGACACTTAGGGGCTCTGTATATGGAGTCTGCAAACTATTCTACGATAATTTGTTCTCAGCCAAATAGCGCTCCTTCCCTCCCGAGTCTTGCCGTGTGACTAAGCAGTACTGTACAGCCACATATTGGGTATTTCTGCATTCAGAAGAAATTGTGGGGCAAATTGTGGTGCCATTTTTACTCATTTTCCCAGGTGAAAATGTAAAATAGGGTGCTTAAACAAAATTTTTGTGGTAAAAATGTTGGTTTATTTTTTCTTCACCTGTCCAGTGGTATAAAATTCCATGACACATATGTGGTGTCAATGTGATCACTGCGCCCCTAGATGAATTCATTGAGAGGTGTAGTTTGTAAAATTGGATCTTTTATGGGGGGTTCTACTATTCTACCACCTCAGGGACTCTCCCAGTGGGTAATGGCACCTGCAATTCTTAACAGTAAAATCTGCCCTATAATATGACGCTCCTTCCCTTCGGAGCTTTTGACTGTACCTCAAAAGTAGTTCCCGATCACATGTAGGGTATTGGCGCACACAGGAAAAAATAGACCTCAGTTTGTTGTGCAGTTTCTCCTATTAGCCCTTATAAATAGAGATGAGCGTTGTTCGACTCGAACTGTTCACCAATCTCAAATTCGAGCTGTTTTGGGCGGTGTTCGAGCCGTTCGGCGAACACGAACGATTTGAAAAAAATTTGGCTGTTCGAGGTTATGTTCGATAACTGTTCATGCACCAAAATCATAACTGGATTTTTTCTCAGTAATGCTGAAAATTAATGTTAATACGCAGTTTGAGTGTACAGCGGGGCGGGGGGAGGGGCAGGGGATGGATCTCTGCAGAAATAATGAAGATCTCCATTTTTTTTTTCTCTTTCCCGCATTTACAGTGGGGAGGTGCAATCTGTCAGCCTATCAGCAGCGCACACACGGAGCGAACTGCTTTTTTTCACACAAGCAAGGGCATGTGTCATTGGCAGTGTATGTCACATGTCCTTGCCCTATAAGACCCAGCCATTTTCCCCGTCGCCACCATTTTCTCACTGCTGCAGCTGCGTGTTAGACGGCACCGCTGTTGCTGTGTGCGCTATACCTTGTTAATTTAAAGCCAATTTTCGCACAAATCTACAGATAGCTTGGGAGTAGGGAATAGTTGTGATTGCAGTCCTTTTAAGGACTAGGTTACAGCATTTCCTACGACTTTTATCAGGCAGGTCTGTGCTCTTAAATAGATAGGTTGGGAGTAAAGACTAATTGTAATTGCAGTCCTTTTCAGGACTAAGTTACATCAGTTCCTATCAGTTTTTGACAGGCAGGTCTGTGCCAGTGCTGTGCAAGTTTTTTTCACAGCATTTGGCTAAATCTAGCAAAGCTAATCCTTTTTGGCCTATTGCAGAGTGTGTTAGTCAGTGGAGTAGCCAATCTGTGTTGCAAGCTACACCACCTGTGTATAGAATACCAATTTTTTTACTGCACCTAGTGAAGTAAAACCTTTTGGGCATAGCATCATTCTATTAGTCCATCTATACTGACCTCCATCAGTTTGCAAATTGAATATAATGTTTTTCTGCATCAAGCTCTGAAAAAATATTTGGGCTTCTAGCAGTGTGTGGGACTTGGTCTATTAGTCCATCTATACTGACCTCCATCAGGTTGCAAATTAAAAATAATTTTTTTCTGCATCTAGCTCTGAAAAAATATTTGGCCTTCTAGCAGTGTGTGGGACTTGTTCTATTAGTCCATGTATACTGACCTCCATCAGGTTGCAAATTGAATATAATTTTTTCTGCATCTAGCTCTGAAAAAATATTTGGGCTTCTAGCAGTGTGTGGGACTTGGTCTATTAGTCCATCTATACTGACCTCAATCAGGTTGCAAATTGAATATAATTTTTTTCTGCATCTAGCTCTGAAAAAATATTTGGCCTTCTAGCAGTGTGTGGGACTTGTTCTATTAGTCCATCTAAACTGATCTCCATCAGGTTGCAAATTAGAAATATTTTTTTTCTGCATCTAGCTCTGAAAAAATATTTGGCCTTCTAGCAGTGTGTGGGACTTGTTCTATTAGTCCATCTATACTGACCGCCATCAGGTTGCAAATTAAAAATAATTTTTTGTCTGCGTCTAGCTCTGAAAAAATATTTGCCCTTCTAGCAGTGTGTGGGACTTGTTCTATTAGTCCATCTATACTGACCTCCATCAGGTTGCAAATTAAAAATAATTTTTATCTGCATCTAGCTCTGAAAAAATATTTGCCCTTCTAGCAGTGTGTGGGACTTGGTCTATTAGTCCATATATACTGACCTCCATTAGGTTGCAAATTAAAAATAATTTTTTTCTGCATCTAGCTCTGAAAAAATATTTGGCCTTCTAGCACTGTGTGGGACTTGTCCTATTAGTCCATCTATACTGACCTCCATCAGGTTGCAAATTAAAAATAATTTTTTGTCTGCGTCTAGCTCTGAAAAAATATTTGCCCTTCTAGCAGTGTGTGGGACTTGTTCTATTAGTCCATCTATACTGACCTCCATCAGGTTGCAAATTAAAAATAATTTTTATCTGCATCTAGCTCTGAAAAAATATTTGCCCTTCTAGCAGTGTGTGGGACTTGGTCTATTAGTCCATCTATACTGACCTCCATTAGGTTGCAAATTAAAAATAATTTTTGTCTGCATCTAGCTCTGAAAAAATATTTGCCCTTCTAGCAGTGTGTGGAACTTGTTCTATTAGTCCATCTATACTGACCTCCATCAGGTTGCAAATTAAAAATAATTGTTATCTTCATCTAGCTCTGAAAAAATATTTGCCCTTCTAGCAGTGTGTGGGACTTCGTCTATTAGTCCATCTATACTGACCTCCATCAGGTTGCAAATTGAATATAATTTTTTTCTGCATCTAGCTCTGAAAAAATATTTGGGCTTCTAGCACTGTGTGGGACTTGGTCTATTAGTCCATCTATACTGACCTCAATCAGGTTGCAAATTGAATATAATTTTTTTCTGCATCTAGCTCTGAAAAAATATTTGGGCTTCTAGCAGTGTGTGGGGCTTGTTCTATTAGTCCATCTATACTGACCTCCATCAGGTTGCAAATTGAATATAATTGTTTTCTGCATCTAGCTCTGAAAAAATATTTGGGCTTCTAGCAGTGTGTGGGACTTGTTCTATTAGTCCATCTATACTAACCTCCATCAGGTTGCAAATTGAATATAATTTTTTTCTGCATTTAGCTCTGAAAAAATATTTGGCCTTCTAGCAGTGTGTGGGACTTAGTCTATTAGTCCATCTATACTGACCTCCATCAGGTTGCAAATTAAAAATAATTTTTATCTGCATCTAGCTCTGAAAAAAGATTTGTCCTTCTAGCAGTGTGTGGGACTTGGTCTATTAGTCCATCTATACTGACCTCCATCAGGTTGCAAATTAAAAATAATTTTTATCTTCATCTAGCTCTGAAAAAATATTTGCCCTTCTAGCAGTGTGTGGGACTTGGTCTATTAGTCCATCTATACTGACCTCCATCAGGTTGCAAATTGAATATAATTTTTTTCTGCATCTAGCTCTGAAAAAATATTTGGGCTTCTAGCAGTGTGTGAGACTTGGTCTATTAGTCCATCTATACTGACCTCCATCAGGTTGCAAATTGAATATAATTTTTTTCTGCATCTAGCTCTGAAAAAATATTTGGGCTTCTAGCAGTGTGTGGGACTTGTTCTATTAGTCCATCTATACTGATCTCCATCAGGTTGCAAATTAAAATTAATTTTTATCTGCATCTAGCTCTGAAAAATTATTTGCCCTTCTAGCAGTGTGTGGGACTTGGTCTATTAGTCCATCTATACTGACCTCCATCAGGTTGCAAATTGAATATAATTTTTTTCTGCATCTAGCTCTGAAAAAATATTTGGGCTTCTAGCAGTGTGTGGGACTTGTTCTATTAGTCCATCTATACTGACCTCCATCAGGTTGCAAATTGAATATAATTTTTTTCTGCATCTAGCTCTGAAAAAATATTTGGGCTTCTAGCAGTGTGTGGGACTTGTTCTATTAGTCCATCTATATTGACCTCCATCAGGTTGCAAATTGAATATAATTTTTTTCTGCATCTAGCTCTGAAAAAATATTTGGGCTTCTAGCAGTGTGTGGGACTTAGTCTATTAGTCCATCTATACTGACCTCCATCAGGTTGCAAATTAAAAATAATTTTTTATCTGCATCTAGCTCTGAAAAAATATTTGCCCTTCTAGCAGTGTGTGGGACATGGTCTATTAGTCCATCTATACTGACTTCCATCAGGTTGCAAATTGAATATAATTTTTTTCTGCATCTAGCTCTGAAAAAATATTTGGGCTTCTAGCAGTGTGTGGGACTTGGTCTATTAGTCCATCTACAGTGACCTCCATCAGGTTGCAAATTGAATATAATTTTTTTCTGCATCTAGCTCTGAAAAATACTTGCCCTTCTAGCAGTGTGTGGGACTTGTTCTATTAGTCCATCTATACTGACCTCCATCAGGTAGCAAATTAAAAATAATTTTTATCTTCATCTAGCTCTGAAAAAATATTTGCCCTTCTAGCAGTGTGTGGGACATGGTCTATTAGTCCATCTATACTGACCTCCATCAGGTTGCAAATTGAATATAATTTTTTTCTGCATCTAGTTCTGAAAAAATATTTGGGCTTCTAGCAGTGTGTGGGACTTGGTCTATTAGTCCATCTATACTGACCTCCATCAGGTTGCAAATTGAATATAATTTTTTTCTGCATCTAGCTCTGAAAAAATATTTGGGCTTCTAGCAGTGTGTGGGACTTGTTCTATTAGTCCATCTATACTGACCTCCATCAGGTTGCAAATTAAAAATAATTTTTTTCTGCATCTAGCTCTGAAAAAATATTTGCCCTTCCAGCAGTATGTGGGACTTGGTCTATTAGTCCATCTATACTGACCTCCATCAGGTTGCAAATTGAATATAATTTTTTTCTGCATCTAGCTCTGAAAAAATATTTGGGCTTCTAGCAGTGTGTGGGACTTGGTCTATTAATCCATCTATACTGACCTCCATCAGGTTTCAAATTGAATATAATTTTTTTCTGCATCTAGCTCTGAAAAAATATTTGGGCTTCTAGCAGTGTGTGGGACTTGTTCTATTAGTCCATCTATACTGACCTCTATCAGGTTGCAAATTGAATATAATTTTTTTCTGCATCTAACCCAGACAATAGTTTTGGCCTAATACCACAGTTTGGCCACTCAGCTCTGCTCGGTTCCCATCCATTGTTTTTTTGTGCAAACAACTCCAGAGTTGTGAATTAGTTAACCACCAAAATGAGTGGAAAAAGGCCTGCTGCTGGTGGAAAGGGGAATAGGCGTGTTGGGAAGGGGAAAAAAGGTTGTGTCCGTGGGGTAGGTGTTAAAGCAACAGTAACATCTGCAGAAGAAAGACCATCTTCCAGCCAAACTAAAATGTCTACTTCTTTTAGCGGACAATGTGATAAGATCCTTTTCTTACGGCCACGCCAATCACTACAAATTCCAGATGAGGCACAAAAACAGCAGGTGCTTCAACGAATATCAAGTGCTCCTTTAAGTGGGCTCTCCTCCACATCAACTTCAACATCACAAATACTCCAGTCCTCAGAGGTGTCACCCCAATCGCACTTGCTTCCTCACAGCTCCCAAATCTCCAGCTGCCCGTCTGAGTATGAGGTAGTGACGCGCCCCTGGGCCTTCTGTGTCGTGCGGCATCGCGTGCACGGGGGCTTACCCGGAGCCGGATCAGATGGGGGTAGTAGTCTCGTGGCGGTGACCCGGTCCGTGCCCAGGGTGTCAAACTAAGTGGCGAGTCTATTAGCAGTAGATGATGGACGACTACGCCACCCGTTGAATGCAGCTATGGAGCTGCCGCTACAGGGCAGACCGCTGAGGCCGGTGGAAGGATGGTGCAGCGTGGATGGTATAACCCCCAACGGGAGGGGTATGGCCTCAGGGCAGCCGACGTGGATGATGGGGGTAGCAGGAACCACTCAGAGACGATGCGGTGTAGTTCAGGGTCTTTACTGGTGACAAAGATAGACCCTCGCGGAGTACTGGCTAGCGGTTGGGGCCTGGTCAGTCCTTGAGCAGATGGGATCTCCCCTGGCCAGGCGGAGTTTTAGGCCTCCCAAACTAACAATACTCTTCTGGCTACCTTGCTAGAAGCGGATATAAGTAGCCCACGTCCCTGAGTGTACCGTGTGGTGCTCACCCGTATGGCCGGTGACTCGGGGCCTTCTAGTAGCTTCCGCTCCACGACGGCGGTGCTGGTCCCATGCGTGTGACCGTGCCTTCGGGTTTCTTGGCCAGAGGACCTGAAATCCCCTGCCTGACGGATTCTGCTGCTGGGTAGGAGTTAGTCCCCACAGCCTCGGACTCCGGGTCCGGTAAGAAATCTTCTCAGTCAGGGCGAGCTCTGCAGCTGCCAGCCCCTGACTCCTTGTAACACTGCTCCCACAGAGCTCCTGTTGTTTCTTCCCATAGCTGCTTCTCTTCTCTGTCTCTACTTCTGGCATGGCCCAGGAGCTGGGCCCAGCCGGAGCCACAGCTCCCTGTCAGCCCTCCTGGCTGAACTCTCCCTCTGAACTCTCTAACCCTGCCTCAGCCCCAGGTTTATATAGGGGAAGTCCTTCCCCTCCCAGGACTGGGCAGGAGGTGTGGCATGCATAGGATTCCTGACCAAGAGACCTCCCACCTGCTCTCAGACATAACATTGCATTACTGTGGAAACCAGACCCCTGGGGTGCCACATTCCCCCCTAGTGAAATTTAGTACTCCGGGACTAAACATATTTTTTTAGAAAGACATAACAGGGTATAACAATAATAATACAATAAGAAAAACACATAAAGGTGGTCACGGCATGTCCGCAACCGGGTGCAGTCTTTGAAGGAAACAAAGGTGTCCATTTCACCAAAACAGGGAGACATAACCAGGTAGGGGTCTGTCCTGCCCCGAGTCCTTAACAGTCTTTTAGTCCATCCTGGGTTACGCTCCACTAACTGTACAAAGGATTCCCGGCAAATCCACCAAAGACTCCCATAAATTACTAGAAACACATAATTATTTACAGGATATGGCCGCTCTCAGTCCTCGGCCAGTGAGGATAAGGATTGGCTGCTCACAGTCCTCAGCCTGGTAAGGGATAGGGGATGGCTGCTCACAGTCCTCAGCCTGGTAAGGGATAGGGACACACGGGGAACAATTCACTAATCCCAACGGGGACCATATTTTAATTAGCAGCAGTCCTTGTACCCTTACGGGTAACTATTTACAGCTCTTTATTCACGCTACTTCCCTTCAGTAGCTATGTCCTCTTTGTGCTCCCTCCTGAGGGTAGTCCTCAGACCCGTCCGGGTCCTCTTGGCTTTCCTCGTATTGGTAGTACTGCAGCTCCTCCTCGGTTAGCTGGGTTAGTATCTCTGCGACAGTCCTCCTCCCAGGTGGCCAGGACTTTACCTCCCTTTGGGCTGCCCCGGTTAATTGGGCCACCAGGATGCTCACTTTTTGCTCCTCTGTGAGGGGGTACACCTGGAAGAGGCTATCCAGCTTTTCTCTAAAGTCATGCAGGGTATGTGACTCCCCTGAGTACTGGGGTAGCCAGGCTGCCCCCGGGATATAGGGCATGGTGAAAGGCATGACCGCAACAGCGGTGGCGCTGGCGGGGGTTGAAGCGGTGAAGCTTTCCTCCGTATCCGGCATCCTTCTCCCCCCTAGTGGACCGTGGCCTACCTTGCGTTGATCCTCTTCCGTAGGCCGCGGCTCCGCAGTGGATCGTCAGGGTTGAGGACCTTCCGTCGCGCTCCTGTGACGTCGGCGTCTGCTGGGCTCCTTCCAGGACCTTACGCAACGTCCGGACGTGAGGCGGGGCTTCAGTTCTCGCGCGCTTTCGGAGTCCACGCCCCTCTTCTTCCCGCGCGGCGTCCTCAAGATGGCGTCCAATGGCGGGAAAACTCCACGTATGGCGGGAAGAAGACTGAAGATGGCGCCGGATGGCGGGAAAACTCCACCGACGGCGGGAAGGAAGTGGAAGATGGCGCCGGATGGCGGGAATCTTCACCACAGGTAAGTTTGAACAGTCTTTTTCAGGCACACAGTACCCGGTGGTTGCGGGCACGAGATCCTGCCGACTACGCCAAAAGTTGACGCGCCCCTGGGCCTTCTGTGTCGTGCGGCATCGCGTGCACGGGGGCTTACCCGGAGCCGGATCAGATGGAGGTAGTAGTCTCGTGGCGGTGACCCGGTCCGTGCCCAGGGAGTCAAACTAAGTGGCGAGTCTATTAGCAGTAGATGATGGACGACTACGCCACCCGTTGAATGCAGCTATGGAGCTGCCGCTGCAGGGCAGACCGCTGAGGCCGGTGGAAGGATGGTGCAGCGTGGATGGTATAACCCCCAACGGGAGGGGTATGGCCTCAGGGCAGCCGACGTGGATGATGGGGGTAGCAGGAACCACTCAGAGACGATGCGGTGTAGTTCAGGGTCTTTACTGGTGACAAAGATAGACCCTCCCGGAGTACTGGCTAGCGGTTGGGGCCTGGTCAGTCCTTGAGCAGATGGGATCTCCCCTGGCCAGGCGGAGTTTTAGGCCTCCCAAACTAACGATACTCTTCTGGCTACCTTGCTAGAGGCGGATATAAGTAGCCCACGTCCCTGAGTGTACCGTGTGGTGCTCACCCGTATGGCCGGTGACTCGGGGCCTTCTAGTAGCTTCCGCTCCACGACGGCGGTGCTGGTCCCATGCGTGTGACCGTGCCTTCGGGTTTCTTGGCCAGAGGACCTGAAATCCCCTGCCTGACGGATTCTGCTGCTGGGTAGGAGTTAGTCCCCACAGCCTCGGACTCCGGGTCCGGTAAGAAATCTTCTCAGTCAGGGCGAGCTCTGCAGCTGCCAGCCCCTGACTCCTTGTAACACTGCTCCCACAGAGCTCCTGTTGTTTCTTCCCATAGCTGCTTCTCTTCTCTGTCTCTACTTCTGGCATGGCCCAGGAGCTGGGCCCAGCCGGAGCCACAGCTCCCTGTCAGCCCTCCTGGCTGAACTCTCCCTCTGAACTCTCTAACCCTGCCTCAGCCCCAGGTTTATATAGGGGAAGTCCTTCCCCTCCCAGGACTGGGCAGGAGGTGTGGCATGCATAGGATTCCTGACCAAGAGACCTCCCACCTGCTCTCAGACATAACATTGCATTACTGTGGAAACCAGACCCCTGGGGTGCCACAGTAGAACAGATGGTTGAGTCTGCAGAGCTGTTTACTCATACTATAGCCTGGGAATCAGAGGTCGGCTCCAGCGCTTCTGTGAATCCAGACAAGGAAATGATCTGCACTGATGCCCAGAATCTTTATGAGTCGGATCCAGGACCAGACGCAGAAGGTTCTGAACATAATGTAGACCCTCATTCCCAAACTGCAACTCCTGTTGGTGGAGACAGTAAGGAAGATGATGATGAGACTCAAATACCTGATTGGAGGGACAACTTTAGTTTTTTGTCAGGGCAGGAACAAGTTGGCTCTGAGGACGACGGGTGTGATAACACACAGGGTGATGTTTGATGAGGTTGGAGATCCCATTTACTGTCAACCCACGAGGTCAGGTTGCGCCTTCCTGGACAGAGACGTAGTACTGGAAGCACGTCAACAACTGCATCCTCAAACACAACTCTGCCTCTGACCTCAAGTCGTGGTGGCTCTTCAGGTCGCATGGGTGCTAAGCCTTGCATAGCCTGGGCATTTTTTCAGATCGATAAAGATGACCCAACTCGTTTTATCTGTAACATTTGTCAACAAAAGCTAAGTAGAGGCCAAAAAATACAGTTTGAGTACTTCATGCATGAACCGGCACATGGACATGAAGCATAAGTTGCAGTGGGAAGCTCACTGTGCTACAATGCGGCGTAGCCGGCCGGGCCAACCACCATCTGCCCCATCTTGTGCATCTGCGGCCTCTTCATCCTCTGTGACTGGGGGGACAGCAGTCACACCTGTTTTGGGACGCAGACCTGCCACCTCTTCACCTGCAACAGCCAGCGTGATTGGCAGGTCATCATTTTCTTTGGAGGTGGTAACACCAGCTGGTGTTGAGCGCTGTCCGACACCGATAGCACCACCTTTGGATCAAGGCAACCTAACATGTCCGCCTGTATCTTCCTCACAGACCGGCACCCTTATCAACCCCGTCTAAGCACAACAGCCAGCCCTCGGTCCCTCAGATGTGGACAAGTGAAAGACCATTTCCTCCTAGCCATGAGAAAGCTAAGAGGTTGAATTTCACCATCTGCAAGCTCTTGGCTACAGAAATGCTGCCTTTCCGCCTGGTGGACATAGAGGATTTTCGAGACCTTATGTCCATCGCAGTGCCCCAGTACCAGATGCCCAGTCGGCACTACTTCTCAAAGAAAGGTGTGCCTGCGCTCCACCAGCATGTCGCACACAACATCACCGCTTCTTTGAGAAACTCTGTGTGTGACAGGGTGCATTTCACCACAGACACTTGGACGAGTAGGCATGGACAGGGGCGTTACATGTCGCTGACTGGGCACTGGGTAACTATGGTGACAGCAGGACAAGGGGCTGCTGTCCAAGTCTTGCCGTCCCCACGAGTTGTGCGTCAATCCTCTTTATCTCAAAGTTCCTCCACTGCTTCTGCCTTCTCAACCTCCTCTCGGTCCTCCACCTGGGTGCTGCCCTTCGCCGGGGCAATGTCACACACGTGCCTTGTATGGCTCACGTGTTGAACCTGGTTGTCCAGCAATTTTTAGCCCACTATCCCGGACTAGATGGCCTTCTGCAGGGGGCACGGTCGCTGTGTGCTCACTTCCGCCGTTCGCATCCCGCAGCTCAGCGACTTACATCTCTACAGAAGTCGTTGGGCCTGCCACTTCACCGGCTAAAATACGATGTGCCTACCCGGTGGAATTCAACTCTGCACATGTTGCAGCGACTGTGGCAGCACCGACAAGCCCTGGTGCAATACGTTCTGACGTATAGCCTGGGCCAACGAGATCCAGAGGTGGGGCAAATCACGCTGGAGGAGTGGTCTCAGATCAGGGACCTATGCACCCTTCTGCACAGTTTTGAAATGGCGACGAAGATGTTTAGTGCTGACGATGCCATTATCAGCATGACTATTCCGGTGATTTACATGCTGGAGCGGTTAGAACTCTCCTGTTAGGTTTTTTCTAGTTTTCTGGTCACATGACCATTTTTGCCTATTTAATCCGGCTCCGCCCTTCTGGCCTTGCTGGTCTCCATTGTATTTTCTACTCTTGAGCTAGCTTGGTACTCTGTTACCTTTCTCTGTTAGTTTTGCTAGGTCTTCTGACCTCTATGTTCTATGTTGTGTGTTTGTCTTTTACTGCTACAATTTCGGCTAGGAGGTGTCCAACTTTATCCCAGTCCCTAGTTCTTGTAGGGATCCCTCCCTTGCATCTATAGTACTTCGTACAGACTAGCCGAGGACTTTAGCGGGTCTGAGAGCAGGATCAGCTTCCCCGTTACATCATAGGGATCCAGTTTAGTTCTATTGTAGAGACAGATATCCTGTCTTTCCTTAGTGCTTGTAGCAGATCATAACAGGAGCACATGTTAAACAGAATTCGGAGTCAGGTGGTGGCACAAGAGGAGGTGGAGGAAGTAGAGGAGGAGGAGTTGTATGCAGAAGGGCTAACATCTGCAAGGTTCAGACGGTCGGCAGCACCAAGGCGGCAGGCATGTGAGGGTGGGGGAGATGGTTTTACCAGGGCGCATGGTAGCAGCCAAACTAGTGAGGAAGGTGCAGGAGCCCAGGAAGAAGTGGAGGACGAACTGATGGAAGACTCATCAGATGAGGGAGACCTTGATCACATTTCTGTTGTGCGAGGTTGAGGGAAGAGGACAGAGGAAGGAAGCATGATTTTTACCTCGCCACCAACACAACAGGGACTTGGTGCTCCTGGATGCGCAAGACACATGAGTGCCTTCTTGCTGCACTACCTGCAACATGACCCTCGAATTGTGAGAATTAGAAATAATCCTGACTACTGGGTTGCCACACTGTTAGATCCCCGGTACAAAAGTAAATTTGCAGAAATTATTCCTGCCATAGAAAGGGATGCACGCATGCAGGAGTATCAGCAGAGACTGTTGCAGAATCTTACATGAGCTTTTCCACAAAATACCAGTGGTGCACGTAGTGAATCTCACAGTTCCAACTTGCCAACCGTGGGACCGTCGAGTGTTCAGCACTCAAACCGTAACAGAAACACAGTATCTGCTGGTAACATCAATTTTGCGGAATCATTTCACCACTTTTTTAGCCCATCCTTTGCAAGGCCACAGGAGACAAGAAGTCTGACACATAGTCAACGCCTAGAAACGATGGTACAGGAGTATCTCCAAGTAAACATTGAAGCCATGACTGTGTCACTGGACCCTTGCTCTTTTTGGGCTTCCAATCTGGATAAATGGCCGGAGCTCGCCACTTACGCCTTGGAGATCTTGTCATGCCCCGCAGCCAGCGTTCTGTCTGAACGTGTGTTCAGCGCTGCTGGTGGTGTGCTGACAGATAAGCGCACGCGACTCTCCACTGATAATGTAGACAGACTCACGTTCATAAAAATGAACAAATCATGGATCCGAAACGACTTTTCTACCCCTGTGTCATCCTGGGGAGAGTAAAAGCTTGATGATTGGTTAAAATCACCTCACCAACCATTTTAAGCTTTCAAATTCCTAATCATGTTTATCTGTATCTTGGCTGGAAAATAATTTGGGCTTTGTAGCAGTGTGCAGTACTGATTCTATTAGGCCATCTATACTAAGCTCCACCAGATTTAAAATTAATAATAATTTTTAGCTGCATCTAGCCTGGAAAATAATTTTGGGGCTCCGAGATGCGCAAGACACATAAGTGCCTTCTTGCTGCACTACCTGCAACATGACCCTCAGATTCTCAGAATTCGAAGTAATCCTGACTACTGGGTTGCCACACTCTTAGATTCCCCACACTCTTCGATCAACCTTTTTATTTTAATAAAGACCAAAAAAATGGTCATTTTTGAAATGATAAGCATTAGCAGGTTATTAGAAACTGAAATCAAACAGTTTTCAACTCAAAACTTTATTCTAGGTTATGTTACATTTGCACTTAGGACCCCTTGTTCGAAAGGAGCTTCTGAACTCTCTCATCCATTGAATTTGTCAGGTTTTGAATGGTTTCTGCTTCAATTGTTTTGCATGAGGACAGAATACCCTCCCAGAGCTGTTGCTTAGATGTGAACTGCCTCCCGCCATCATAGACACTCCTTTTGATGATGCTCCAGAGGTTCTGAATGGGGTAGAGGTCAGGGGAGCATGGGGGTCACACCATAATTTTGTCCCCTTTTATGCCCATATCAGCCAGAGATGCAGATGTGTTATGTGCAGCATGAGACGGTGCATTATCATGCATGAAAATGATGTTGCTGTGGAATACACGGTTCTTCTTGAACCATGGCAGGAAGTGCTATTTGAGAAACTCCACATACATTATGGAGTTCATCTTTACCCCTTCAGGGATCCTAAAGGGGCCGACAATCTCTCTCCCCATGATTCCAGCCCAAAACATGACTCCACCTCCTCCTTGTTGGCGCTGTAGCCGTGTTTGCGTGGGGTGTCCATCAACCAGCCATCCTCCACTCCATCCATCTGGACCATCGAGCGTTGCATGGCACTTATCCGTGAACAAAACAGTTTTGAAGTCAGTCTTCATGTATTGTTTGGCCCACTGGAGCCGTTTCTGCTTGTGTGCAGTGGATAGAGGAGGTCGACAGGATGGCTTACGCACAGCTGCAAACCTCTGAAGGACCGTGCATCTTGTTGTTCGGGGAACGTTGGAGGCACCAGCAGCTTCAAAAACTTGTCTGCTGCTATGACAAGGCTTTTTTGCCTCTGCTCTTTTAACCTGACATAATTGCCTGTAGGAAAGAGTTCTCAATTTGCCCTTATCAGCACGCACACGTGTGTAATGTGAATCAGCTACATACTTCTTGATTGCCAAGACACTTCATCCTGATCATCGCACAATGTTGATTGTAGTCATGCCTTGACCTAAACACTCCACAATTTGTTGCTTCTCAGCAGCCGACACATCCTTTTTCTTTCCCATTTTGGCTGAAAATGTAGGCTGCTTAATAATGTGGGACAGCCTTCTTAAGTAGTCTTGCCGTTCATTGGACACACCTGCCAAACTAATTAGCACAGGTTTCTGCAATTGCTTACAGTGATATAAAGAGCCCTGACACACATCACCATCAATGAGTTTAACTGACAAACAAACAAATTCTCCCCTTATCACTCCTAAACACTTTTTGCATAATAATTTGGAACACAGTGTACATGTGCTTTTCCACAAAACACCAGTGGTTCACGTAGTGAATCTTACAGTTCTAACTTGCCAACCGTGATCTGTATGGAGTTGTTCAATAAAGGGCCCAAAATTAAGATAACATAGACGGGAGAGGTCTCTATGAATAGGAATTCCTAAGAATTTGATACCCTGTGAGGGCCAGGCAAAGGGAAAGTTGGACTGGATGGAATCCTGTATGGATTTGGTGAGGTGAGACATCGAAGGCCTCAGACTTCGCTGTATTGATTTTAAAATTTGACCATGTAACAAAGTGATCTATTTCAGTCATAACAGCAGGGATGGATATATGTGATTGAGTGATATATACTAGGACATCATCAGCAAATAGAGAGCACTTGTACTGGGTGCCTCCCACCTCAATCCACCTAATATTGGGGTTATGGCGAATTGATGAGAGCAGGTGCTCCGTCACTAGGATGTATAAGAGAGGGGACAGAGGACATCCCTGCCTTGTCCCATTGGTGATTATGAAAGGTGATGAAAATGTCCTGACACGCCCCCTGGGCCTTGGGACATCCGGAGCCGGACCCTTTTTGGTGGATGCTGGTGGTTGTAGTCTCCGTGGCGGTGACCCCGTTCCGTGGCTCAGGGCGGTCAAACCAGTGGCGGAACTATTTATGTGGTTTTGATGTTTAAATGTCCAACTATGCCACCCGTGGATTGCTGTCAGAGTGAACCGCCGCTGCAGGGCAGACCGCTGAGGCTGGTGTTGTGGGTGCAGCAGTGCGTAGCATAACTCCTCACGGGAGGAGTATAGCCTCAGGGCAGTGTATGCGGAGGATGGGGGTGATGGTGCAGGGCAGCAGCAGTAACGACACGGAGTCAGTGATGCAGTCCAGGGCCTTTACTCACAGTTCTTATTATCCAGACCACTTCTGCAGGTAACAGCTGCCCACGCCGTACTGTGCTCACCAGGTGAGGGGCTCAGACAACTCCCAGATAACTTTGGAGCGCTTCACAGGACCCCCTTTGTGTGTCCTTTGTCTGGCCTATCTTACCAACACTTCTGTCCGGCTGCCTCGGGCCTCCTCTTGGTAAACTTGGCGCCAGTTTCCCTGACCCTATGTGCTGCCCTCCTAGCGGGTGTAGCGAGGGGCTGCGCCACATAAAATGTCACAGCCTCCGGTTTCTAGCTGAGGGTCGTTTCCCGCCTCCACTAGTTTCGGGGACCGGTCTCCCCCTTTGGCCTGACCCCTCCACGCAGGTGGATTCGGGCGTGCGGTGGCGACTCGCCCGTCCACACCCCTGGGATCCCTTCGTTCCTCGTTCCTGGAGCCTTCTCCTCTCCTCTTCCTTCCTTCTCCCTCTTCCAGGCCTGGGCCTCTGTTACTAGGCCTGCCTCCGGAGCAGAGCTCATGCAGAGCCCCTGCTCCCTGTCACTTCTGCTCAGACTTCTCTGCACTGAACTAAGATGGTGCCCACCTTTTATACTCCCTTCTCAATGCACCCAGGAACTGCTTCCTCCCTGCTACTGCACTACAGGGTTCCCCTTCCTCAGTGTTCCCTCCCCCCACTCCAGCCAGGGAAAAGGACTGTCGTGCCCATCTCAGGGGCATATTGGTCGCCCTGCCCCACGGCAATGTGGTGTAATGCATGCAGGTATCGGGTCCTGATCCACACTCCATCCTTAACTGAGAGTGAGATATCACACCTCTGGGTGAGGTGCAATACCTCTGTAGCAACCGAGCCCTCAGGGTGCTACAGTTCCATTTATCTTCAGCCTAGGTGACGTATTGCGATACAGGGCCGTGATTTTGGCTATAAAAGGGTCCCCTAGACCCCTACCCCAAGATTTTTAAGAGAATAATATATGGCGTACCAGTAGACTCTGTGGAATGCTTCTCAGCATCCAACAAGAGTATCTAATTACAATTTTTTAACTGCATTTAGCCCAGGAAATACTTTGTGCCTAGTAGCAGTGTCTGCTAGTCAGCAGATTATCCCGGCTGTTAAGCAAGCTACACCACCTGTAGTTTGGACACTTAATTTTTTCAAAGGAAATGCTTCGGGACCACGGGATACTCAGTGAAGAGCATCAGGAGGCACCCCAAAGCATAGGGGCTGGGACTGGCGGTAGGACGCCTTGCGGTGAACAGCCGAGCTCGATCCTTATAAAAGCTTTTTAACTGCAGCAGCTTTAGTGGACGCTACTGGAGCTGGAATTACGCGGCTGCTGGCATGAGACTTGCTCTTCAATAGATCCTTGTAAAAGGATTTAAAGTGTATTCATTCAAATTAGAGAGACAATTTAAATTAAAAAGCTTAGAGCTGCCTCCACCACAGGGGGGCTCGCTCGACCCACCAGCGGACAGGCACCAGTATTGGGAGAGGGGGGCTGGCCGTCAGGGTCCACCGCGGCTCTGGCACGGAGGTGGCACGGGCAGGAACGGACTGGCCGTGTCGGCTTCTCACTTTTTGGATTTTAGAAGGGCATGACATGCCTATATTTGTGTCTCCCCCTCCTTTTACTCCTCCATCTCTTTTCTTTTCGCATGACTATATGTACTTGTCACTTTTCCATGTGTTAGTTATGTCTTCTGAGCAGTTTGTCAGCTTTTGGACACCTTTGAAGGTGTTTTCTATGTGTTTCTATGTGTTTTTGTTTGCCTGCCATTGGTTTTAACGGTGTTCAAAGGTGTTCGACGAACAGTTCGACGAACAGTTCGGCGAACACAAGGGTGTTCGACGAACCGAACCGAACTCGAACACTACGGGGGTGGCTCAACACTACTTATAAATCTTAAAAACCTGGGGCTAAATCAACACTATAGTGGTAAATATGTAATTATTCTTTGTTCACTGCCCAATAGTATAAAATTCTGTGAGGCACATGTGGTGTCAACATGCTCACTGCAACCTCTAGATGAATTTATTGGGGGGTGTAGTTTGTCAAATGTAAAAAGTAAGGAAAGAGGGAAAATGGATAAGTCAGCTCACCATAGCACATTCAAGCCATATAGCCAGGAATTCCTCAGAAAACTTCGCCCAGAGACTTTCTAGTCTGAAATGTTGTTAGACAATTTGAACGAAACAGAAGAAAAAATATGTAGAAATACAAATCTTTATTAATCCATCATGGAATGATAAAAAAAAACATGCAGATATCTCTACGACATCCCAGAAACACAGACCGACAGGTTTCGGCAGAACGCCTTAATCATGGTCAAATGGAGGATTTTTCTGCTGTTTCATTCAAATAGTTTGTAAAATGGGGTCACTTATAGAGCGTTCTGCTGTTCTGGCACCTCAGGGGCTCTGCAAATGGGACATATTAAAAATTGAAAATTAAAAACTTAGAGCCAAAGCAACAATTTAGTGGAAAAACTGGTAATTTTCCATTTACTCGGCCTAATGTTATACAATTCTGTGAATCACTTGAGGGTTGAAAATGCTCACTACACCCATAGATGAATTCCTCAAGAGGTGTAGTTTCCAAAAAATAGGGTCACTGTTGTTCTGGCATGTCAGGGACTCTTCAAATGTGACATGACGTCCACAATCTATTCCAGCGAAAATTGAGCTCCAGAGTTCAATTGGCGCTCCTTTCGTTCTGAGCCCTCCCGTGTGCCTAAACAGTAGTTTTCCTGTACATATTGAGCATTGGCGAACTCAGGAGAAATTGCACAACAAATTGTACAGTCCATTTTCTCCTGTTACCCTTTTGAAAATGAAAAAATTGAGGCAAACATTATTTTTGTGGGAAAAATTAAAATGTTCATTTTTTCCTTCCACGTTGCTTTAGTTCCTGTGAGGCACCTAAAGGGTTAATAAACTACTTGAATGTGGTTTTGAGCACTTTGAGGGGTGCAGTTTTATAATAGTGTCAATTTTGGGTATTTTTTGTCACATAGACCCCTCAAAATCACTTTAAATGTGCCGTGGTCCCTAAAAAAAAGGTTTTGTAAATTTTGTTTAAAAAATTGCTGATAAACTTTTAACCCTTCTAATTTCGAAAAAAAAAAAAAAAGTTTAAAAAATTATACTGATGTAAAGTAGACATGTGGTAAATGTTAGATCCTCCAAAGATATGGAGTATTAACCCCAAAAATCGAGCAAAAAATGAGGACCGTCCATTGTGGGAATATAAATATAAAATGTTAATTTTTATTCCAGAAAGATAAAAATGCGCCATAATATATATCACTACCATAAGTATGGTTTATCCATACATATAAAGGTCAGTACAATCCAAAACAGGTCCCTGATTTGAAAGAAACACTGATGGCGCTGCTGACATGCACCAGGACACTTTAATCTACAGTATGCGTAAGCTCTTATTAGTCTGAAATATGTGGGGATTTTCCACTACAGTAATCAGCCAGCAAGTTTGGACTTTTGTGACCCTATTGAACACTGGGATAAAATTACTATGTGAACATTACTTTTCACTTCTAATCGTAAGAGAAACTGAAGGCACTACCGATGTGCTGGTGGAATCTCTGAAAAGCACACTTAATCTAGACACAATGCACAAGAAGAAGAAGTGTGCATGAATTGATCAGGATCAACACTACTATATTACAAATAGGTGTGGCTTCTTCAGGGGAAAGAGTAGATGACATCTACCATTTTCCCCTGAAGAAGCCACACCTATTGGTGGCGATACGCGTAGGGTGGTCCCCCTCCTCCAGCTGACTATGTACAGGTTTTGTAGGATGTAGTGTGTTTGTGCTTATGGGTGACATCTTATAACCTTACTGCAGCCTTGGTATCTCATGCAAATAGGCTGAGTTATCCAGGTAGCCACTATATGCCTATTGACATTCACACCTATACCTATACTGTTGTTCAGGTACTATTTATGCAGAGGGACTTTTTAGCTCCTAGATATACTGTGGACTAGTTTTGACCATGTGCATGCACCTTATCTGATGCATAGAGGGTTTCTTGATGTAATACTGTGTGACCCTGCCACATTCCACCTTAAACACTTCATAGGTTGGTATTTAAACCATATCAAGTTATTTTCTGTCTATTGGAGGAGGACTGCTGATCTCTATCCAGATCAACTTCATGACGTATTAGGCCAGTGCGGTCTTTTTTAATCCTGCCCATACTATGGTCTCTTTATACACCCATGGTTTCGGTGTCATGTGATTTCATGTGGTAAATGTTATGTATGGTCTATTTTGTGTGCGAAAACTATCTGGTTTAAGGGCATAAAAATTCAAAGTTTGAAAATTGTGACAGTTTCACTTTTTTATGTCAAATTTTTGATATTTTCATAAACGCAAATCATATCTCAGAATCACTGGGATATGTAGAAGCGTTCCAGAGTTATTACCACATGAAGTGACACTGGTCAGAATTGTAGCATTTGGCCTGATCAGGAAGGTGAAAACCGGCTCGGGGGTAAAGGGGTTAAGGAAATTAAAAACTCCTCAAAACAGGAGCAGTTCCTGAAATGGTTTCCTGTAGAAAAAATGTTTTTTGACTGCTTCAAAAAACTCCATGCGCACAAACCATAAAGAGCAAGATTTGTTGATTTCATTAAACCCTAGAACGCATACCTGGGGCCTCGCAGGCCCGCCCGGTTAATTGTTTTCTATTTTCTGCAAGATTACTTTAGTTAGAATTTTGAAAGTTTAGGTATTCCTCAGGTATATAGTTGTTTGTCATTTTTAGTTGTTCATTTATTTTTATGTTACAGGCATTTTCGGTATAACAACTCTTTTTTGAAAATAGCCATTTTTATGGTCATGCGTTCTAGGGTTAAACTAACCCCTGTACGTTGAACTCTTTCACTGCCAGGGTTTGTTTTATATTTTGCGCCTCTGGTAGCCAAAACAATTTTCACATTTTTTGACATGTACAAATAAAATCTACATTACAAAATTAAAAATTCGTATTAAACTCCGTTAACAATATATTTTCTAAAAAATAAAAACTTGGTACATAGTGAAAATAGCACTTTATACACACACACTTTCTTGCAATTTTGTGTCAAAATTAAAGATTTTTTGTAAAAAATTCATTTAAACTGTTAGTGGCTAAAAGTATTACCCAAACAGAAAATTATACCACACCTGCTTAGAATAAAACTGAAATATGTGCAGAACTTGGCTTATGTTTCTATTGTATATGACTCGCCCCCTGGGCCGCACGGGGAACCCGGAACCGGGCCTTTTTGTAGGATGCTGGGGGGGTTGTAGTCTCCATGTGGCGGTGACCCGGTCCGTGGCTCAGGGTGGTCAAACCAGTGGCAATCTATTTGTATTGTAATTGTCCGACTACGCCACCCGTGGATTGCGGTCAGTGGGGACCGCCGCTGCGCTGCAGACCGCTGAGGCTGATGTTGTATGCGCAGCCAAGAATGGGGTAACTCCCCACGGGAGGAGTATTGCCTCAGGGCAGCTGGTGTGGATGATGGGAGTGATGGTGTGAGCGTCCCAATACTAATGGTGCTGGTGCGGCAATGAAACACAGAGACTTGTAATTGCAGTTTCCAATGCTTTACTCACAGTTGTTATTCGTGTTAATGCTGCAGGCGATGACTGCCCAAGCCGTGCTGCGTCCACCAGGTGAGGGACTCGGTCAACTCCCATGCAATTCCAGAGTGTGGCACAGGGCTCCCTTCTCTTCCCTTCTCTGACCGTCCCCACCAGTGACCCACCTTTGTCCAGCTTCCTTGGGCCTTCTGTTGGCGAAACCTCTCTCTGGTTTCCCTGACCCTATGTGGTATGCTTTCCTGGTGGATGTAGTGAGGGGTCGCACCAAGATGTGGTCACAACCTCCGGTTTTGGCTGAGCATTAGTCGCCTCCACCAATTTGGGTTCCGGTACCCTGCTCTGCCAACCCTTCACCCGTTATCTCGTGGGTTCTTAGGGTTCCTTCTTCACTCGTGTCTCTGGGCCTTTCTTTGTGTTCCTGTTCCTTGCTTCCTTCCTCACTTTCCTTTCTGTTCCTTCTCCTTTCTCTCTCTCTCAGGCTCCAGCCTCCTGACAAGGCCTGCCTGCGGAGCAGAGCCCTTGCAGGGGCTCTGCTTCCTGTCTTCTCCTCTGACTCTCAACTGAACTGAACCCTGTTCTAAGATGGTGCCCATCTTTTATACCTCCCTCTATGTGTGAGCCCAGGTGACTAGCAACCAATGGGCTCCTACCTATGCCCAGAGACCCACCCCTATCTGCTCCTACACCACTGGGTGTACTTTCCCCTCCCCACTCCAGCCAGGGACAGATGCTGTCGTGCCTGCACTTCTGTCTAGTGGGAGCACCGTTGAGCTGTCCCTCGGAAATGGGGTGTGTGTGGTGCATGCAGCCTACCGAGTCCTGGTCCACACTCCATCCTTACCCGGGAGTGGAATATCACACCTCTGGTTTGAGGTGCAATACCCCTGTAGCAGCCGAGCCCTCGGGGTGCTACATATATATCTTGTATCAAATCATCAGAACTGGAAAGAATAAAAATTGGTTTTACACTGGTAAATTCAAATCTAGCATGTGTCACTTTATGTAACTATCTTTAGAAAGCCTTTTCATATATTTCTGTAATTCTAGATTTTTATTTTTATTTTGACACATTGTACTTTAAGCAGAGTCAAATTTAGGTTTTCCTGCATGCGGACCAAAAATTTAGTTTGGCGCAACCTCCTATATACAGCAAGGGTTTCTCTCAAGTTGTCTCTTGAACAATCAGAACCATGTAATCTCCTTAAGGCAAAAACATGTTTTTTTATGCAGCAGTTTTCCTGCCAAGAGACATGTTTGCTATGCAGAATTGTCTGCTGGCGCAGCAAATACTTAACATGTGCACATACCTTTAGTAAAACTATGAAGCTCAGCATAAGTTCTGCTGTACCACATTCAGGTATCAGTGGGTTGTTCTGAGTCTACATTGCTATCACAGTATTTGCATATAGAGACATCTGTATACATGAACAAGCACACAGCTGTGGGCAGTGAGCATGGTGCTGGGTGCCTGGGATTGTGATTCTACAGGATTGATAAAAGCAAGATTTAAAACAGTAGCTTGGTCAGTAGCTGAAAGGGACGAAGGGGAGCAGCTAACTGCTATATAAAAATCAATGGACTTGTGAGAGCTGACTGGGATGTTAAGAGTTAACTCCTGGAATGTAACTACTGCCCACTCTCAGCTAAGGTCTGGGCAGGCATTAGTGGTCAAGCTCCATGGACACAAGCTGTATACTGTGAAAGATCCCATAGCAGGATGTCAGTAGAAAGAAAAAGCAAGCCACTTGCAATCTTGCTTACTGTCATGCTGTCTTAACTAATTAAAGCAATTGAATAACTTGAGAACACCCCTTTAAGCGGTTACAGTAGTTGTCTTGTGACCGCTCATATGCTATTTGTCTACTTAGTCATGTGCCAATTAGCTTCTCTTCCTCATTCTCTGAATGCTCAATGAAAAACTGCAGCCCCTGCTTCATTAAGAGATGCAGTAAGAGAAAATAATTGGCAAGTGACCGTAAGTATGGAAAACACATATGAATGATCACATGATGACTGTTGAAAATCAGCAAGCAGAGCTGAATCCTGACAGTGAGTATATTACACACTGTTAATGGTACAGTGCTTGCCAAAAAACTTGCTCTGGTCCAAAAAAAACTTTTAACCTGTATGTAGTGGCCTATATGTTGAAAATACGTCACAAACATCATAAGAACAGAGGCTTTTCCAAGATTTTTTGTTTATTTCATAAGCTTCAAAACATAAAGTAAAAATGTCCTTTATAGCCATCCTCTGCAGGTCAATCACTAGCTTTCAATTTTTGTAGACAGGCTGCAATGTTGACTTCTTGACTCTCGGTTCACATGAGCTCTGTACTTAATCACTAGGCTCAGCCTTTATGGACTGAATACCTCGGCATCAGGTTAGAATAGCAGGATTTGCGTGTACTCTGTCTAGGTTGAGGTGCTGATGCAATAGGCAGCTGGTGCCCAGTAACTATAGATAATTACTTCATCGCACACTCCAATGAATGCAGAGTTCATTTATTATAAGCAGAATAAGACAGTCAAATCGAGTTTCGGGGCGACAGTAGACGTTTCGGCCTCTCATACGGCCTTAATCATTACGTCGCTACTGTAAGGGAGAAAATATACAAGATGTCAAGGAAGGTAACAAAGTTCATTATATACAATAGTAGTAATCCAGGGTGAACATAGGGAAAGCATGACTGCAGGAGGAGTAGGGAAAGGGATCTAAAGGGCAAAGGAATAGAGGAAGAGGGGCAGGGGGAGAGGAAAGGAGGGGAAGGGGTCACAGAACAGCGCAAAAAATATATACATATTTCATGTCTAGTTATTTACATAGATATCAGAATACACAAAAGCAGAATGATACCAGGGATTGTCTTGCTTGTTATGCGGTTCGAGGGCATGCTAGAGCTTAATGTATGGATCAAGGAAAAGAAGTTCCAGGTGTACGGCTGTAATATTAAGGCAGTGTGATTAGGTATGCTGTGCATGTTGTAACAGGGTACACTGGTATAACCAGGAGTTTTATATACAGGGTGATTACCTTCAATAGGTCACAGAAATCTATAAAATATAGTGCAGTTGGTTATGGTTACATATTAAGCTAAGTTTTTAGCATTGGGACACTGTACTGATAGGACTATACCTTGCATTGGATGCCTGACTTGCTCCTGCGTCAGGTATGGTATCCTTGTGGCGTTCCCTGGTGTAGTGGGCCAAGCGGTGGTGGTATAGGGGGATAACGCGGCGCTCTCGAGCCTTGCTGTAGCCGTCAGTGGTGGCAGTGTGCAGGGGCTGTGTTTTAAATGTACTGTCGGCAGCGCTGACTGGGGATGCAGCCTGCACAGAGGGGTTGCCAGGGAGACTGCAGAAGGCGAATGTGCAGGGGAACAGGACTGTGTCCTTGTGCAAGGTGCATATACAATGTAACTGGCCATAGAAAGTAGGCAAACTTAATGGAAAAGCACTATAGGGGAAAAGGGGGTGGGAGTATGGAACTGTTAGGTGGAATAAAAGTAATAAAAGAGCATAACATGATTAGTAATTTAAATAAATGCAAAGGTGCAGGCACTCACCAGGAGGGTAGACAGAAGTCAGTGTGTCTGCTGTTATGATCTGCAACATGAACTAAGGAAAGATGGGGGAAAGCTGTCCCTACAGTAAGACTAAGCTGAATCCCTACGATGTAGCGGGCTGCCTGTTCCTAGCGAACAGACCCGCCTTAGTCCTCGGCTAATCTGAACGAAGACCTATAGCATAAAGGAAGGGGTCTCTAAAAGAACTAAGGACTGGGAGAAATAGTTGCAGAACACAAAAAGATAAACTGACAAAAAGGTACTAGAGGTCCCAGAAGGACCAAGCGAACAGACAGAAATCCACAGAAGCACCTGGCTAGAGAAACAGTCAAACACTGAAGTCCAGCACAGCGAAAAGGCCGGAGCTGGAATATAAAGGCAGATGGTCACGTGACCGCAAAACACAAGATGGAAAAAACAAACAGAAGGGTTCTAACAGTACCCCCTCTTTTATGAGGATCCTCTGGATCCTCCAGGCCCAGGCTTATCTGGTAACCTCTTGTGGAAAGCTTTAACAAGCCTAGGAGCAGAGACATCATCCGTCCTTACCCAGGAGTTGTCTTCGGGACTGAAACCCTTCCAGGAGACTAGATACTGTAATCTCCCTCTATGCCATCTAGAATTCAAGATACAAGAAATTTCATATTCGCCGTCTTCCTCCACAGGAGGAACTGTGACAGTGGTGTCCCTATCAGATACATCAGCCTTTTTCAACAAGGAAACATGAAACACAGGATTAATCTTCCAGGAAGTAGGGACATCCTACTTAACAGCAGACGGGTTAACAACATAATGCACTTTAAATGGACCCACAAACATAGGACCCAGTTTTTTAGAGGGAATCCTCAACCGCAGGTTCTTCGAGGACAACCAAACCATGTCACCCACAGTAAACAAAACCTCCTTACGTTTCCTGTCAAAATACTTCTTGGACTTCTTGTTAGCCTCTTGAAGGTTGCAACGTACATTAGTCGAAACTCTCTCCAAATCACCGGAAAAATTCTCCTCCTCTGGCACAGCTGACCCCAATTTGGAGAACGAACCAAAAGACGGATGTCTCCCAGTACAACAAAAAAAAGGAGAACACCCAGCAGAGGAGGATGCATGATTGTTAAGAGCAAATTCTGCGAGAGGCAGAAACTCAGACCACACCTCTTGACTGTCCACCACAAAACAACGCAAAAACTGTTCAACATCCTGGCTCTTTCTTTCAGTCTGTCCATTAGACTCAGGATGATAACCACACAAAAATGACAAATGGACTCCCAACCTGTCACAAAAAGCACGCCAAAAGCGAGCCACAAACTGAGGTCCTCTATCAAAAACAATATCCGTGGGAACGCCATGGAGCTTGACAATCTCCTTAGCAAATGCCTTAGCGAGTGTCTTGGCGCAGGGCAACTTAATGAATGGAACCAAATGACACATCTTACTAAAACGGTCCACGACCACCCAGATGACAGTAAAACCCTGGGACACAGGAAGATCAGTAATAAAATCCATTGTGAGATGCGTCCAAGGCGCACTAGGAACCTACAGAGGGCAAAGCAACCCCGCAGCAGGAGTATGTGAAGCCTTTGACCTAGCACACACAGTACATTGACGCACCCACTTGATGACTTCCTTCTGCCATCCAGGCCACCAAAAACTGCGACTGATAAGTCTCTTAGTCTCCGAAATTCCTGGATGACCAGCCAACTGAGACTCATGACACTCCACAAACAAATCTCTCCTAAAGGCTCTAGGCACGAACAATTGACGGGCATTCAAGCGCTTGGCAGCATCCAGATAGATCAAATTCTTATGATCTGTGAAAACCTGAATAGGAAATCTAGCGCCTTCCAAAAAATGACGCCAATGTTCAAACGCGAGTTTAATAGCCAGCAACTCCCGATTTCCAACATCATAATTCAGTTCCGTTTCCGAAATTTTTTTCTAAAAGAAGGCACAAGGATGTACTTCACCCTTGTCCTCCTGAGACAAAATTGCTCCGACCCCCACCGATGAAGCATCGACCTCGACCAAAAAAGGCCTGGTCTCATCAGGCTGCATAGGGATAGGGGCAAAACTGAACCTCTCTTTGAGATACTCAAACGCTTCAATGGCCTCAGTAGTCCACTGGACCGTATTCGCACCTTTCCTGGTGAGATCGATTAGAGGTTTAACAATTACAGAAAAATTCTTAATGAATTTCCTGTAATAATTGGCAAAACCCAAAAATCTCTGTATAGATTTCAAACCAATAGGCCTAGGCCATTCCTGCACAGCCTGAACCTTCACAGGGTCCATCTCAAAGCCCTCGCTGGAGACAATGTAGCCCAAAAAACTAATTTTCTGCACAGCGAACTCACATTTCTCCAGCTTAGCAGAGAGTGAATTATCACTCAATAACTTCAAACCTTCACGTACACTCTGCCAATGGGACTCTAGATCTGGTGAATAAATCAAAATGTCATCCAAATACACAACCACATTCTTACCAATCGAAGGTCTCAGGATGTCATTAATAAGGTTCTGAAAAAATGTAGGTGCATTGGTAAGACCAAAAGGCATCACCAGATTCTCAAAATGACCTACCGGAGTGTTAAAAGCAGTTTTCCATTCATCACCCTCCTTCACTCGTAACAAATTGTATGCCCCCCGGAGATCAATTTTAGAGAACCACTTGGCCCCCACTAACTGGTTAATCAAGTCAGGAATTAACGGCAATGGGTAGGAATTGCGTACGGTAATCTTATTAATTTCACGAAAATCCAGACATGGACGTAAATCCCCGTCCTTTTTTTTAACAAAGAAAAATCCAACTGCCACAGGCGACTTAGAAGGTCTAATGTGACCAGCAGCCAGGTTAGTCTGTATGTATTTCTCCAAAAATCTTGAATAGGTATAGGTAATTCCCCTTTTTCCACAGCCCCAATGCGACCATTATCATAGCACTTCGGACTCCAAGACTTACTCACATTAGTAGACCAGTCCAGTAAAGGATTGTGCAGTTTTAACCAAGGCAATCCTAGAACAACCGGAGATTGTAAATTATCTAAAACAACCAAGTCCAAAATTTCTTGGTGAACTCCATTGATAGTGAGGGGAAATGCAGCAACCTTTTGAGTAATACATTTCAAGGGAGTGTTATCAATTGCAATCACAGAAATAGGTGATGACAAAGGTTTGGATTTCAATTTAAGGTTTTCCAAAAACTCTTTATCAATCACATTAAGTGTTAAACCACAATCCACAAATACCTGAAATTCAATCAAATCTCCCTGCAAAGTAGTAAGAAAGAAATACTCCTGCAGAGCGTAAACAAGCTATACGGGCGTAACTGACCTTTTTTTTTTCTTTACTTAAACAAAGCTCACAATACTTAATCAAATGGTCAGCTTTACCACAATAAAGACACAATCCCTCGGCGAACCTCCGGTCTCTTTCCTGAGAGGGGAGCGACTTCGCCCCAACCTCCATTGGTTCTCCGCCATCTGAGCAGTTTTTCTGGAGACTAGAAACTGACATTACAGGAGTCTTTACCTCATTCAGCCTGAACCTCAGCCTTCTGTCCACATGAACAGCTAATTGCATGGCATCCTGCAAAGTCTCAGGTGCAGGGAATGCAATTAGCAGATCCTTAACCCTTTCACTCACACCAGCAAGACTTAAACATTTCAACGCAGGATCATTCCATTTAACTTCTGAGGCCCATCTCCTGAAGTGTGTGCAATAATTTTCAACATCACCTGACCCCTGATTCAAACACCTGAGTTCTGCCTCAGCAGATGAGATTCGATCAGGATCGTCATATAATAGCCCCATAGCAGAAAAAAATTCTTCAACAGACCTTAAAAATGGATCATTAGGTTGGAGAGAAAAGGCCCACCCTTGTGGTTCATTGCGCAAAAGTGACATAATAAAACCAATGCGCTGTGATTCATTCCCAGAGGACCTTGGTCTCAAACGAAAATATAACAAACAAGCATTTTTAAAGGAAAAAAAATATTTCTGTTTACCATAAAAAACATCAGGCAGTCCTACCTTGGGTTCGACAAAATGCGCTCCAGAACAGCTACTCACGTGTTGCTGAAGCTCGGCCACCTCCAGAGACAATCCCTGCAGGCGTTGAGCCAAATCCTGGACGGAAACCATACTGATCCCCGAATTTCTTTCCTTTTAGTTTTTGGGCTGGACTTACTGTTATGATCTGCAACATGAACTAAGGAAAGATAGGGGAAAGCTGTCCCTACAGTAAGACTAAGCTGAATCCCTACGATGTAGCGGGCTGCCTGTACCTAGCGAACAGACCCACCTTAGTCCTCGGCTAGTCTGAACGAAAACCTATAGCATAAAGGAAGGGGTCCCTAAAAGAACTAAGGACTGGGACAAAAAATGGGACACCTCCTAAACAGAGAAGTAGTTGCAGAACACAAAAAGACAAACTGACAAAAAGGTACTAGAGGTCCCAGAAGGACCAAGCGAACAGACAGAGAAAGGCACAGAAGCACCTGGCTAGAGAAACAGTCAAACACTGAAGTCCAGCACAGCCAAAAGGGCGGAGCTGGAATATAAAGGCAGACGGTCACGTGACCGCAAAACACAAGATGGAAAAAACAAACAGGAGGGTTCTAACATCTGCAAAAGGAATAAATAGATTAGTGAACCCAGTTTTTTTCTCTGTTTAGACCATTGGAGGACAGGGTCTGCAAGGAATAAATCCAGTACGATTCACGCTGTCCGAGTAGTTTCACGTGATCCCCCCCCCCTCCTGGGTCTGGGTACATGTTCAATCATCCGAAAGCGGAGCTGTGCCAAAGTATGTTTGGCTTTGGAAAAATGGTCTGGTAGTGGTAACCAATTTTTGCTACATCTAATGGTGGATTTATGACTTGCTATGCGGTCCCTGATGTACTGTATAGTTTTGCCTACATATAGGAGGCCACAAGGACACTTCACTACGTAAATGACAAAGTTCGAATCACATGTAAAAAATCCCTTAATGGGATAGCTCTTGCTAGTCCTAGGGTGCATGATGCTGTCTGATTTAATAATATTAGACCAGGCGGCACAACCCAGGAAGAGGAATGTGCCACGTTTCCGTGCATTGAGTAGACGTTGGGATGGAGTGACACGTGAGCTCCCTAGGTCAGCCCTGATAATTTTGTCCTTGATGTTCGGGGCTCTCCAAGTGCACATTAAAGCCGGGGTTGTGAAGGCTGGTATCTCAGGATATGCCTTAGTCAGGAGGGGCCAGTGTTTCCTTATAGTAGTGTGAATCTTAGACATTAGCGGATGATATGTATGAACAAAGGGCACGCGTTCCACTTTGGGAGTAGTGGGAATAGTCATGGTGGGCTCCAGTGTTTTACGCTCGCGCCCGGACTGACTGTCGTGAGCGTGATTAGTGATCCCACTGTACCATGAACCGAGGAGTGCCTGGAGGGGCGTAACTAAGTATCAACCCGATCCGACCAAGGTTGCACGGCGGCTCAGTCGACTCCGTGAACCATGGAGGAACTGAGCAGAGGGACCAGGTGCCACTCCAGGTCAGACCCCGGTCACAGCTGTTGACCCACACCGGGGAATGCAGGAATAGGCAGGTTAGACTGGCATGCAAACAGGTGGGTATTGGCAGGCACGGCTGGTATGCAGACAGGTGGGTAGTGGCAAGCATGGCTGGTATGCAGACAGGTGGGTGCTGGCAAGCACGGCTGGTATGCAGACAGGTGGGTACTGACAAGCACGGCTGGCATGCAGACAGGAGGGCGCTGGCAAGCACAGCTGGTATGCAGACAGGTGGGTACTGACAATCACGGCTGGCATGCAGACAGGTGGACACTGGCAAGCACGGCTGGAGTGCAGACAGGGAGATACTGGCAAGCACGGCTGGAGTGCAGACAGGCAGGTACTAGCAGGTTGGAGCGCAGGCTGGATAGGGTCCAGTACAGACTGGGAGACAGGAACAGAGCCGCAAATGCGGTAGACAAGCAGAGTAAAGCGAAACCGCCGGAGTGGAGGACAAGACAAAGCAGAGCGGAACCGCAGGTGCGGAGGACAAGGCAGAGCAGAGCGAAACCGCTGGAGCGGTGAGCAAGCAGAGCGGAGCGAAACCGCAGGTGCGGTGGACATGGCAGAGCAGAGCGAAACCGCCGGAGCGGTGGACAAGGCCGAGCAGAGAGGAACCACCGAAGTGGTGGACAAGGCAGAGCAGAGAGGAACCGCAGGTGCGGTAGGCAAGGCAGAGCAGAGAGGAACCGCCGGAGTGGTGGACAAGGCAGAGCAGAGAGGAACCACCAGAGCGGTGGACAAGGCAGAGCAGAGAGGAACCGCAGGTGCGGTGGACAAGGCAGAGCAGAGAGGAACCGCTGGAGCGGTGGGCAAGGCTGTGCAGAGAGAAACCGCTGGTGCGGTGAGCAAGCAGAGCAGAACAAAACCGCAGGTGCGGTGGACAAGGGAGAGCAGAGAGGAACCGCCGGAGCAGTGAGTAAGCAGAGCAAAATAGGGCTGACGGTACAGGCAGAGAGGACAGGGCTCTGTTCACATGGAACAGATAGGAAAATACAGAAAGATGGCTAGAACACAGGAGGTAGATACGGAGGAAGGGAAAAGGTACAAGCAGAACCAGATACACACAAGGTACTTACAATGAAGTAGCGAGTGGACACAAAACTCACAAATAAAAGTACAGAGACAACGAGTTGGAGTTAGGTGCAGGTTCAGACACTGCAGGAAAAGGGAGGGTACGGACATAGAGACAAACAGGTAACAGGCTAGGAGACAGTTCAGACAGGAACTGATACTGCAACGAGATACAGGAACGAGCCTGGGTATACAGCCCCCAGGGTGGCGGAAATGGACTAGAAGTCACAGATAACAGGCCTGGGTATACAGCCCCCAGGGTGGCAGAAACAGACTGGAAGTCAGAGATAACAGGCCTGGGTATGCAGCCCCCAGGGTGGCAGAAACAAACAAGATACAGGACAAGACCTGGCAACTCAGAGGCAAGGAGCACACTGATAGATAGTGTTGCTCAGGCACCTCCTTCTGGGTGGAGGGGGTTTAAATATCCAGTGACTCACAGCAATAGACTGGAGATGCATAAGGGGTACGCCCACAGCAGCTATAAGAACCAGGAAGTAACCGGGCTGCCTCCCTAAGCAGTCAGACAAGAGACATGCACACAGCATGAACTGGAGCAAAGTTTGCAGGCTGGACTGATGGGTAAGATTGCGGTCTTGCATGGTGGGAGGTGGTGCACTATGCAAGCACGCCGCCAGGGATATTACACAGTGTTCTAGATCTCTCGCTTACAAGGATTTGGCTGGGGTAGTTCCTTTCCCGGAATTTCTGTGACATTTCATCTAGACATCGAGGGATCAGGTTGGGATTTGAGACAATACGTTTGATCCTGTGGAATTGGGAGCGGGGAAGACTATTTTTAGTGGCAGCTTGAGTAGTGTAGTAAACTGCTACAGTCAGTAGGTTTTGAGAAGAGGTCTGTTGTAAGGGTGCCATCATCCTCATGGATAACTAGTGTATCCAAGAAAGGAATTTGTTATAGTTCAGTGTGAACTGAAGCACTTGTCTAATGGAGTTGAGTGTGGAGACTAGTGTTGAGCCACCCCCGTAGTGTTCGAGTTCGGTTCGGTTCGTCGAACACCCGTATGTTCGCCGAACTGTTCGTCGAACACCTTCGAACACCATTAAAACCAATGGCAGGCAAACAAAAACACATAGAAACACATAGAAAACACATAGAAAACACTTCAAAGGTGTCCAAAAGCTGACAAACTGCTCAGAAGACACAACTAACACATGGAAAAGTGAAAAGTACATATAGTCATGCGAAAAGAAAAGAGGTGGAGGAGTAAAAGGAGGGGGAGACACAAATATAGGCATGTCATGCCCTTCTAAAACCAAAAAAGTGCGAAGCCGACACGGCCAGTCCGTTCCTGCTCCGTGTCGCCGGGTTTGTGCCAGAGCTGCTTTGGACCCTGACGGCCAGCCCCCCTCTCCCAATACTGGTGCCTGTCCGCTGGTGGGTCGAGCGAGCCCCCCTGCGGTGGAGGCAGGTCTAATCTTTTTAATTTAAATTGTCTCTCTAATTTGAATGAGTACACTTTAAATCCTATTACAAGGATCTATTGGAGGACAAGTCTCATGCCAGCAGCCGCGGTAATTCCAGCTCCAGTAGCGTCCACTAAAGCTGCTGCAGTTAAAAAGCTTTTATAAGGATCGAGCTTGGCGGTCCACCACAAGGCGTCCTACCGCCAGTCCCAGCCCCTGTGCCTTGGGGTGCCTCCCCGATGTTCTTCACTGAGTGTCCCGGGGGCCCGAACCATTTCCTTTGAAAAAATTAAGTGTCCAAACTACAGGTGGTGTAGCTTGCTTAACAGCTGGGTTAATCCGCTGACTAGCAGACACTGCTACTAGGCCCAAAGTATTGCTTGGGCTAGATGCAGGTAAAAATTTGTAATTAGATACTCTCATTGGATGCTGAGAAAGCATTCCATAGAGTCGCCTGGCACGCCATATATTATTCTCTTAAAAAGCTTGGGGTAGGGGACCCTTTTATAGCCAAAATCATGGCCCAGTATCGCAATCCGTCAGCTAGGCTGAAGATAAATGGAACATTATCATCACCTTTCATAATCACCAATGGGACAAGGCAGGGATGTCCTCTGTCCCCTCTCTTATACATCCTAGTGATGGAGCACCTGCTCTCATCAATTCACGATAACCCCAATATCAGGTGGATTGAGGTGGGAGTCACCGAGTACAAGTGCTCTGCATTTGCTGATGATGTCCTAGTATATATCACTCAACCACATATATCCATCACTGCTGTTATGGCTGAAATAGATCACTTTTGTACATGGTCAAATTTTAAAATCAATGCAGCGAAGTCTGAGGCCCTCGATGTCTCCCTCCCCAAATCCATACAGGATTCCATCCAGTCCAACTTTCCCTTTGCCTGGCCCTCGCAGGGTATCAAATACTTATGAATTCGTATTCATAGAAACCACTCCCGTCTATTTTATCTTAATTTTGGGCCCTTTATTGAACAACTCCATAGAGATCTTACTTCTTGGACGGTGAAGGATCTTTCCTGGTTCGGCAGAATAAATATACTAAAAATGAGCGTCCTACCTAAACTCTTATACCTCTTCCAAACCATTCCCGTGCTAATTCCCTCAAATTTTTGGAAAAGACTACGCAGTAGCTTTTGCAGATTTATCTGGGCAAGTGGGCGTCCACGCATTCGGGGGGACGTTCTGATCAGACACAAACAAAAGGGGGGCCTTAGCCTTCTGGATTGTAGAAGGTATTACATGGCAGCAGTACACGCTAGAATTCTGGACTTCTTCCATCATTCGGAGGGGAAATTATGGGTCAAAATAGCTCAATACATTTGTCCTAAAGCTCTTACCACTCTCCCATGGTGCGCCCATTTAATTGTCCCCTCTCTTGGCCTCATGTCATATAGTACCTATGCCACTGCTTTGGCTTTGAGATCCCCAAAAATAAAAGCTTATCCTCAATCGACCCCCAGAGCCCCTTGCTCCCGATTTCATATAATCCAGATTTCCCACCAGGACTATCTGCAAATAGATTTCTCGGTTCAAATAAATCCCATCCGATATTATTTTCTCATGTCATCTCCAATACTTCGCTGCTCCCCCTCAATGACTTGTTACAGGAAAGAGCCACTTCCCCGAAGGCTAATTTTGAATATAGCCAGTTACAACACTTCTATTCAACTGTGAAGAAACGCACACATCTTCATAGAGATCTCACAAACTTTGAAAAATTGAGCCTATCATTGTCACCCCCTACACACTCCATCTCCTTACTGTATAATCTCTTCGTTGCCCAGGTAACTGACAATAGGCCAGGATTCTGCGGTGCATGGGAAAGGGAACTGGGGAAGTCCTTCTCTGACTGACAATGGGATAAATGTTTCTTCCTAACACATAAAACCTCAATAGGGTCCAAAGCTCAGGAAAACTCCTTCAAAATTATCTCTAGATGGTACAGGGTACCAGGAGTCCTTCATAGATGGTATCCAGTGGTCTCAGATAGATGTTGGAGATGTGGGGAGGGGGAAGGGACAATGTCACACATATGGTGGGCATGCCCTATAATAAATGCATTTTGGGCAAAGGTGGTTCCCATGATTGAGAAAATAACTGGTTTTACTATCCCTAATACGCCAGAAGCCCTCCTTTTATCAATGTTACCAATAAGTAAACGTAGTTATAAAAGGTCATCAATAGGCTACCTAATACAGGCGGCTAAGAATGTCATTCCACGACACTGGAAAAGCAGAGACCCACCCACTGTGGAGGAATGGATTGCGGAGATCTCCCTCCTTAATAGGATGGAGCATCTGATTGCCATCTCACCGGCTGATGTTGATAGATACTGTGTGATTTGGAGGGATTGGATTGATTTGCAAAACTCTGATGCCTATCATCTAGCCCCCAACTAAAGTTATCCGTGATGGGGGGCGTGGCTTGGCTGGACATGTGAGCAGTCGCAGGACAGATCAGCTCCAGGAGCAATAGCCTGTAAAAGTCTCCACTGGGCCCTAAATAGTAATAAAACCAGAGATAACATCTCCCTCTGAGCTCCTGTAACCATCACACAGCAGAGGAGTTTTTTATGGCTGGGAAAGCAGGCAGAAGGCTCCGTGAGGTGACTGCAGGAGCAGACAGACAATCTCAAGATGGAGCTGAGAAACTGAAGCTTTCCACATCCCCTGATGCACAAGGCAAGTCTACTTCCATGAACGCTGCAGTTAAACTAGCCAGTTATGCTAGGACAAACAGAGCAGCCCCCTTGAGTAAAAAAGTGCAGACACAGATGAAGGGGATGGCTAATCCCTTCTCTGCTCTCCCAGGAGATTGTGACAATACAGATAATACTAAGGCTATGTGCCCACGTTGCATTTATGAAGCAGAAAATTTCTGCTGCATAAATGCAAGTCCTCTCCCGGAAAAACGCATTCTGCACGCGTTTATCGCGCATTTTTCGCGCGTTTATCACGTGTTTTCCACATGCGGAATTGCCTTGCGTTTTTTATGCATTGGACTAAGGCAATTCCGCTTGCGGAAACGCAAAATTAAATGACATGCTGCGGATTTTTGAACGCGGCATAAACGCTGCGGAAAAATCCGCAACATGTGCATAGAACTTGCGGAATCCCATTGGGGACCATGGGGTGCGGATATACATGCGTTTTTCAAGCGTTTACGCTGCGGAAATTCCGCAGCATATACGCTTGAAAAATGCTACGTGGGCACACAGCCTAACACCTCAGATAACAGCCTGCAGCTTCGGCCAGAGGTTAACCCCTTCAGCACTCTCTCAACCCAGCAGACAGAAGAGCCTACAATTAAGGATGTTTTCATGGTTGTTACACAGTATGGATCTGTCCTGTCCTCACTTAGTAATCAAATGGGTGAGATTAAGGAAGAACTTTCCTACATGAGATAGTGTCTGCAGAAAGTAACAGATTGCACCACAGCAGCTGAGAGGAGAATTGGTGATTTGGAGGATAAACAGCCTCAAATTATCAGTGATAATCACAGACATGACCAACAGATCCTGGCATTGCTAGCTAAAACTGACGATCTGGAGAACAGACTCAGGCGGAATAATATAAGGGTAATTGGCATCCCTGAAAAAACCAAGAGCAATAACCCTACTGAGTATTTTGAGAAATGGCTGCTCTCCCTGTTTGGGGCAGAACACCTGACCCCTCTATTTGCTGTGGAAAGGGCGCACAGAGTTCCTACTCGGCTGTTACCCGGAGCCCTGCCGCGGCCAGTCCTAATGAAGCTGCTCCACTATAAGGACCGTGACGGCATCCTTAGGGCAGCTCGTGATAAAGGGGACATCTCCGTCAACGGCCAAAAGGTGTCCTTTTTCCCTGACCACTCCATTGAAGTGTCAAAACGCAGGGCACAATTTGTGGATGTGAAACGCTGGCTACGCCAGCTACAAATACCATACTCCATGCTTTACCCAGAGAAACTCAGAGTGGCCGCCCTGAGAGGGACCTCCTTTTTTGAAAATCCTAAGGAAGCAGTCCGCTGGCTTGATCTAAATGAACAGCAATTTCGCCAGAACCCACAACGTTGAATGAAGACGTATAACTTAAGTCATGTGCCATCAGAAGATATCTGATTGACTGTTGGAGTCATAATTCTTACCAAGTAACCCACGGCCCAGTGGAAAATGGATATTCTGTCTATTATCCTAAAATGGCAGGCTCCCAAGAAACGTTTATTTTTCTCTTTTTGTAGGCTGCTCGCTTGCTTCATGTGCGGATGCGAGTTGGACTGGTATCCCCATCCATCTGATTTTTCTGGATGGATCGGTATTTTTCTGTTTGTATGTTTTTGTAAGTTGTATGTTTATAGATTGTGCTGCGCAGTTCTGCCACACGTATGGATTACAGTGATCTTGTATGGAAAAGGGGGTATTATCATGACCTTGTATTTGGGAACCGGAGTTATGTTAACGCTTGTCATACGTATCCTGTCCATCCCCTATGCGTTATATCCTAATGGCTAACCAAGTAAAATTCCTTTCTTGGAACGTGAGAGGGTTGGGAGACCCCTTAAAGAGGACGGCTGTCATTTTATATATACGGGGAAATTCACCAGCAGTGGTATGTCTGCAGGAAACGTATCTAGAAAAAAGTAATATAGCGGCCCTGAAGCGTTCATGGATCAGCCATAGTTTTCATTCTATCTTTTCAAGTTACTCGAGTGGCGTCAGTATTTTAGTACATAGATCTATCCCTTTTGAATTGATATCCGCTAAGGTGGATGAGAAGGGCAGATTCATTGGGATTCATTGTAGAATATTCACCAAAGAATTATTACTAGTGGCAGTCTACATTCCCCCTCCCTATAATAATAATATTATGAAGGAAATTGCGTCACTCATAGACAAAGTACGGGGGGTCCCTGTGCTATGCATGGGAGATTTTAACAATATTGTACACCCATACTGGGATAGATTCAGATCAGACACAGCTACAGAGGCTACCCCCATAACTAAGTCTGGTGAGCTCCTATCAGAGTTATCCTTGACTGATATATGGCGTCTTAAATATCCCAAACCACAACAATTCTCCTGCTACTCTAACTCACATAACACCCTCTCCTGCATAGATTTAGTACTGGGAACAGAACACATTCTCTCTTTAGTAGAAAGGGTGGAATATTTACCTAGAGTACTGTCGGACCACTCACCCCTGATGATGAGCCTATGCCTTTTGCCTAGATTGGAAGCTACCCTTACTAGATGGTCCGTGAATCCCTTTTGGTGCAAATCATAGACATAAATTTGATTACATCAGCTCTTCAAAACTATTTTATAGAAAATAACGGCTCTGTGATGCAGAACTCACTATGGGACGCTATGAAGGCCTGTCTGAGGGGAGTCCTGATACAAGCTATCAATAAATCCAAGACTAAAACTAACCAATTTGGGGAAATCTTGCAAGACAGGGTTAGACTCACGGAAAATAAATTTGTCCAATCAGGTACAGAGGAGGACCTAATAACCTGGAAAGAGGCGCAGGAGGCATACTCCAGACACATTAGGGAGAAGGCCAAGAATAAGCGACTATTCTCCCAAACACATTTTTATGAAGAAGGGGAAAAGGCAGGGCATTTACTGGCTATGATTGCAAGGGATCAAATAGGGACATCCTTTATAGGCGCTTTAATAAATAAGGAAGGTGCAATGGTTAATCAGCCAGATCAAATATCAAATACTTTCAGAGAATTTTATCAGGACTTATTCAGAACCAAACACGATTTAGCAGAGAACAAATCCTGACTTATTTGGAGGGGATTGATCTTCCAGCTATTTCTGAAGCAGATAAAAAATACTTAAATAGTCCCCTGCAATTAGAGGAGTTACAAATGGCCACAGCTTCAATGGCCAATAATAAATCACCAGGGTTGGACGCGTTCCCTATGGAAATATACTACCTCAATTGCTGTGCACCTTCCAGGAGGCAGCCAGGTAAGGCATTCTGCCCCTTTCAATGAGAGAAGCAGTTATCGTAGTGATACCCAAACCGGGTAAGGATCCATTGCTCCCCGAACCCTATAGGCCTATATCCCTGCTACCTACGGACATTAAAATTATAGCAAAAGTTCTGGCCTCCAGGTTAAATAACATAATATCTAATGTTATACATAGTGATCAATCGGGCTTTATGCCAGCTAGGTCTACAGCCGTTAATATCCGTTAATATCCGTAGACTATTTCTTAATCTTCAGCTGCCAGTGGACAATGCAGGAGACAGGGTTATTTGCTCGCTAGGCGCTGCTAAAGCATTTGACTGGGAATATCTATGGGTAGTTTTGGAGAAATTTGGTATGGACGCTGGATTTATTTCATGGATCAAGCTACTATATCAGAGGCCATTGGCACGATTAAGGGTAAATGGGCGTCTTACTTCAGCCTTTGAATTGGGGAGGGGTACCCGGCAGGGCTGCCCGTTGTCCCCTTTACTGTGCGCACTGGTCATTGAACCACTAGCTGCGGCTATCAGGATGCACCCTGGCATAATGGGATTTCGCAGAGGGAATATAGAGGAGAACATTGCGCTTTATGCTGACGATGCACTACTATTTTTAGCGGAAGCCTCCAAAACATTATCTGTAGCTATGGAGACAATCGAGAAGTTTGGGAAATTTTCCGGTTTGGCGATTAATTGGACTAAGTCAGTATTGCTTCCAATAGATAATGGGAACATTAATGCACCTCACTATACTGACTCGGGCTTACAACTGGTCAATGAATTTAAATATTTGGGTATTAATGTAACATCTAAAGTCACTGACTATGAGAAACTAAACTTCAACCCAATACTGGCCAGATTCAAGTGTAAACTGGACACGTGGTCTAAATTGCCACTGTCAGTGGTGGGCCGCACTAACTTGGTCAAGATGATCTGGATGCCACAATTGCTATATGTATTGCAGAATTCTCCAATATGGATTCCCCAGAGATATTTCCTTAAAGCAAACAGCATATTTAGGGACTTAATCTGGGGAAAACAAGATCCAAGAATTAAACTGGAAACTTTGCAAAGAGATAAAACAATGGGTGGCCTTGCTGTACCAAATCCGTGGGTTTATTATATGGCAGCTCAGCTCCAGCATATTCGAAGGTGGGACGACCCTGGAGGGGGAGGGGGGCTCAACGTCTTCTACTCCAATCACATTTTAAATCACTCAGACTCTATGAAGCATTGGAGGCTCACAAATTTAAGACACCCTCTTGTAGAACCCCAACTACGCTGTTAATACACAAACTTTGGTGGGCAGTGAGGAAATTACAGGGGATACAAGAGATCTCACAATTTACATCACTGTGGGAAACGCCATGGCTCCCTAACCTATATAAATTGGAAGGGTTTAAAAATTGGAGTCTAAAAGGACTAGAAAGATTCACTCATGTTTTAGCGGGAGATTCACTCAAGGAGTTTTCACAGATACAAAATGAATATGGACTGCCCAACACCGAATTTTATAAGTTCCTTCAGTTACGACATTCATATCAGGCAGAGAGTCTTGTGCTAAATAATGGAGTTCCTCAAAATGCTATAATACAGAGAATGGCTAGCTCGCATAATTCTGGGGGGCTAATCTCATTGCTTTATAGGGGTCTGCTGGACCTGGTATCAGCAAAACACCCCATAAGATCAAAAGAAAAATGGGAGAGCTTGATAGGCCCTATTGAAGAGGGGCTGTGGTCTGAAATACTGGAAAGAGTTCCCCAGTTATCTGAGTGAGTCCCATAGATTCTCCCACTTACAGGTGCTGCACCAGTCATATAGAACACCCCAATTTCTCCACGATATAGGGCTTCGACCAGACCCCCTATGTGCTAGATGTAAAACATCCCCGGCTAACATGCTTCATATGATGTGGACCTGCCCTGCTCTGGAAAACTTCTGGAGGGATGTAATAGCGATCATTGATAGAACATACTCAGTTGATTCAGATCCCTCACCATTAGTATGTATACTGGGATATATAGAAGATCTGAGCACTGACGAACAAGGCAAAATAGCGGTGGCACGCATGTTATACATGGCCAGGAAACTAATAGCCCAACATTGGTTATCAGAGCAGGCGCCCACGGTGACGGAATTTATAAATAAGATTAATTGGTTATTAAATCTGGAAAAAAGTATATATCTGAAAAGGAAGGCCATCTCTAAATTTGAAAAAATATGGGCTCCATGGATTGACGGCTCCGGCCTAGCATCCAGAGAACTGCATAGATTTCGACTTGGCTTGCTATGATTGATGTATAGATTACTTGACAGGTGCAAAATCCTACATTGGGCTGCTTTAGACATGTATATAACTGCTCCAAAGCAAGAGCTAGATACCCCTTAATACAATTGTGACTATTCATACTGTAAGATTGTTAATTTGCTGTGGACAGAACTGTGGAACATTTAACTCAAAATGTTTTGTTTGAAAGGGCAATGTGTTGTGGGGGGAGGGATAGAATAGGGACTGGGTCCCTTCTTTGGTTGGGTTGTTTTATTTTTTTTACTGTTGTGTTACAAAAAAAGTTTTAACAATAAAAAATATTTAATTTAAAAAAAAGTTATCCGTGATGTCGGCACAACAATGATCATAATCGCACTCTATTGATTGGTGGTCTGCCGTGTCCGCTCCCTTTCTCTCTATCTTTCATATGGAAAAATACATGCTTGATCTGGATATTGATGGAAAACCCTCCCTGTACCCCCCCAGTGTACTGTCGTTATGCATAGATTTATAGTTATACTACCCCTTTTACTATGTATATTGTATTTTCTTGTACTTTTTCAACACAAAAATAAAAAAAAACTTGAATTTGAAAAAAAAAATTGTAATTAGATCCACAGGTGGCAGCTACTCCGCTGACTAGGAGACACTGAAGCTTTTGAGCAGACCTCTGATTCCCAGGCTATAGTATGAGTAAACAGCTCTTCAAACTCAACCATCTGTGTTACCCCAAGCCATAGTGTGGCACCCCAGGGGTCTGGTTCCCACAGTAATAGCAATATTACGTCTGTGAGCAGGTGGGATGTTTCCTGGTCAGACATCCTATGCATGCCACACCTCCTGCCCAGTCCTGGGAGGGGAAGAACTTCCCCTATATAAAGCTGGGGCTGAGGCAGGGTTAGTGAGTAGAGAAAGAGCAGAGAACACAGACAGAGACACAGTCTGGTCTGTACTGGAGCAGCTATAGGGAAAGAAAGATCAGGAGCTCTGTGGGAGCTGTACTAAAAGAGGTCAGGGGCTGGAAGCTGTAGAGCTCGCCCTGATTGAAGAGTTCTTACCGGACCCGGAGTCTGAGGCTGTGGGGACTAATCCTTACCCAGCAGCAGAAACCGCCCGGCAGGGGATTTCAGGTCCTCTGGCCAAGAAACCCGAAGGCACGGTCACACGCAAGGGACCAGCACCGCGACGTGGAGCGGAAGCTACCAAAAGGCCCAGAGTCACCGGCCATACGGGTGAGCACCACACGGTACACTCAGGGACGTGGGCTACTTTTATCAGCCTCTAGCAAGGTAGCCAGAAGAGTACGATTAGTTGGGGAGGCCTACAACTCCGCCTGGCCAGGGGAGATCCCATCAGCTCACGGACTGACCAGGCCCCGATCGCTAGCCAGTACTCCGGGAGGGTCTACTTTGTCACCAGTAAAGACCCAGAACTACACCGCACCGTCTCTGAGTGGTTCCTGCTACCCCCTTCAAACACGTCGGTTGCCCTGAGGCCATACCCCTCCCGTTGGGGGTTCTACCAGCTACGCTGCACGACCTTACCACCGGCCTCAGCGGTCTGCCCTGCAGCGGCGGCTTCATAGCCGCATTCAACGGGTGGCGTAGTCGAACACCGTACCATCTTCTGCTAAAGACTGCCACTCAGCTTGACTCCCTGGGCACGGACCGGGTCACCGCCACGAGACTACTACCCCTATCAGATCCGGCTCCGGGTAGGCTCCCGCGTGCGCAACGCTACTCAGCACAGGCTCAGGGGCGCGTCAACTTTGGCGTAGTCGGCAGGATTTCGTGCCCGCAACCACCGGGTACTGCGTGCCTGAAAAAGAGACTTTTCAACTTACCTGTGGTGAAGATTCCCGCCATCCGACGCCATCTTCTACCTTCTTCCCGCCATCCGTGGAGTTTTCCCGCCGTTGGACGCCATCTTATGCCTTCTTCCCGCCATCCGTGGAGTTTTCCCGCCGTTGGACGCCATCTTGAAGACGCCGCGCGGGAAGAAGAGGGGCGTGGACTCCGAAAAGCCCGCGAGAACTGAAGCCCCGCCTCACGTCCGGACGTTGCGTAAGGTCCTGGAAGGAGCCCAGCAGACGCCGACGTCATAGGAGGGCGACGGAAGGTCCTCGACCCTGACGATCCACTGCGGAGCCGCGGCCTACGGAAGAGGATCATCGCAAGGTAGACCACGGTCCACTAGGGGGGAGGAGGATGTCGGATACGGAGGAGAGCTTCACTGCCGCAGCCACCGCCAGCGCCACCGCTGCTGCGGTCATGCCTTTCGCTATGCCCTATATCCCGGGGGCAGCCTGGCTACCCCAGTACTCAGGTGAGTCACATACCCTGAATGACTTTAGAGAAAAGCTGGATAGCCTCTTCCAGGTGTACCCCCTCACAGAAGAGCAAAAAGTGAGCATCCTGGTGGCCCAACTAACCGGGGCAGCCCAAAGGGAGGTAAAGTCCTGGCCACCTGGGAGGAGGACTGTAGCAGGGATATTAACCCGGCTGAAGGACACCTTTGATACCCGCACCTCAGCTGAGATTAAGCTTAGATTCTACGGGTGCAAACAGCGAGCACATGAGAATATAAGGGACTATGCACTAAACCTACAAGAGGCCCTGAGAGCCATTAAGCAGGCCGACCCTGACAGCGTGGGAAACGAGGACAGGCTGTTGACCGAACAATTTATAGAGGGACTATATTGCAATGCCCACCGAACCCAGTTGCGGGCAATGGCCTTACAGGATCCTCATCTGGACTTTGCACAGTTCAAGGACAGAGCCATCCGGGTGCTCCGAGAACCGGCACCGGGTGGCGTTGTGACCCACAGGCGCCCTACTACCGCTTACCACCAGGAGGCGGCGCCCTTGTCGGCAGGGCCTGTGGGGGCTGATGCGCAGGCTTTGAACAATGACCCGGCTCCAGACCTGCACCATCAGGTCCAAGAGCTAGCTAAAAGCGTAGCTGCGCTAACCCGAACTGTGCAGTCGTTACAGGTTTCTGCTCCAGGGAAGATCCAGCTGGCATCCGGACCGGAGGACATCCCGTGGCGTCGACCAAGGAGGACCCCACCGGCCAGAGGAAGACCCAGCGACCGGTACAACGAGGACGGACAACCCATCTGCCGCCGCTGCAATCAACCCGGACATATGGCAAGGTACTGTCCTTTAAACTGGCACAACCTGGGGTAGAGGGCCAACCCCCAGGAATAAGATCACCAGGCCCATCGAACTGGCGTGACAAATATGTGGGAGGACGTCCAGTCTTGCCTTTGGTACTGGATGGCATTCCTATGAGTGCCCTACTTGACACCGGGTCACAGGTCACCACCATCCCGTATGTGCTCTTCAAGCAGTACTGGAATGACTCGGATATAACCCGCTACCCTGACGACGACTTGAGTATCATCGCCAGCAATGGTCAACCCGTGCCACAGATCGGATTGAAAGAGATGACCATTAAAATCGGTAGAGTCGAACTGGCAGCACAGGGACTGATCATTGTAGACATTGACAAGCGCGAGAGTCACCCAAAGATAACTCTAGGAACTAATGTGATTGAAAATTGTCTTGCAGAGGTGATTTTCATTTTACAGCAGGTTGCCAAGAACGCCAGCTCCGGCCAACACCGAGTGCTCCAAAAAGAGATCCGGGCACTGATGCGGCGGCAACAGGTGGAACTCTCCGGTGGTGAGATTGGAAGCGTGAGAATGTGTGACCCTTTCCCAATTGCCATGCCCCCAAAAAGTGAAATGATGATTTGGTGCCGGGCAGCTATTGGTCTAAGAGGTAGAGACTACCAAGCAATGGTAGAACCCGTCTACTCAGACAGTAGGCCCACCATTTTGACAGCACGGGGGGTGGTTGATGTACGCCATGGGAGGGTGCCCGTTCGCATAATAAACATCGGGAAGAGAGAAGTACACCTGCCCCGGTATGCCACGCTAGCTAAATTGTTCACCATAAACCAGAATTCTGTACAGGCCGTGGAACCCTTGCCTCCATCTCAACCAGAGGAAGGTAACGGCTCTAAGAAAACAATAGAGGACTGGTGTCAGCAACTACATTTGGGTACTGACTCCACTCCCTCACACCAGAAACAGGGAGTCTATCGGGTGGTTCAAGAGTACGAGAGAGTGTTTAGTAAACACCCGTTAGACTTCGGGCGAGTAAAGGGGGTAGAACACTACATCCCCACGGGAGACCATCCTCCCATAAAGGAGAGATACCGACCCGTACCCCCTGCACACTACCAACACGCCAAGGGGATGCTTAGAGACATGAAGGAGGCTGGGGTAATCAGGGATAGCTGTAGCCCCTGGGCAGCTCCACTAGTCTTGGTTAAAAAGAAAGACAACACCATGAGAATGTGTGTAGATTACCGGAAAATCAACCGTATCACACACAAAGATGCGTACCCCTTACCAAGGATAGAGGAGTCTTTGGCTGCTTTAAAATCTGCTAACTTCTTCTCTACTTTGGATCTCACTAGCGGGTACTGGCAGGTTCCTGTAGCAGAGGCGGACCGGGAGAAGACTGCATTCACCACCCCGATGGGACTTAGCGAGTTTACCTGCATGCCGTTCGGACTCTGCAACGCACCAGGAACCTTCCAACGGTTGATGGAATGCTGTCTGGGACACCGAAACTTCGAGACGGTCCTATTATACCTGGACGATGTCATCGTCTACTCCAAGACCTACGAGGACCACCTGAAACACCTGGCAGAAGTGTTCGAAGCCCTGGCAAACTACGGCCTAAAGGTGAAACCCTCCAAGTGTCACCTCCTGAAACCAAAGGTGCAGTACCTGGGACACGTGGTGAGTGCTGACGGAGTGGCTCCCGACCCTGATAAGATCACCGCAATTAAGGAATGGCCAAGCCCCTCCAGCGTAAAGGAAGTGCGGCAGTTCCTCGGGTTGGTAGGCTACTACCGAAGATTCATTCCCGGTTTCACCAAAAAGGCAGCTCCTATGCAGGACCTCCTGATAGGCCAGTCCAGGAAGGCCAAGAACCAGAAGCCACCCTTCAGATGGGAGAAGCTGGAAGAAGAGTCCTTCCGCCAGCTGAAGATGGCCCTCACGGGGGATGAAATCCTGGCGTACCCGGATTACAGCCAGCCCTTTATCCTCTACACCGACGCAAGTAACATCGGGCTAGGAGCCGTACTGTCCCAAATCCAGCAGGGGAAAGAACGAGTAATTGCTTACGCCAGCCGAAAACTGCGACCCACCGAAAGAAACCCTGAGAATTACAGCTCATTCAAGCTAGAGTTCCTGGCAGTGGTGTGGGCAGTCACCGAACGCTTTAAGCACTACCTCGCCTCTTCCCGGTTCACCGTGTACACGGATAACAACCCGTTGACACACCTGGACACAGCAAGACTCGGTGCCCTGGAGCAGAGATGGATGGCCCGCCTGTCCAACTTTGAGTTCACAATCAAATACCGGGCAGGACGCTCCAATACCAACGCGGATGCCTTGTCCAGAATGCCAAACCTACCGGACGTAGGGGAAGATCCAGAGGAATTGGAAGAAGTTGAACTCCCCGCGTTCCACCGTCATGGGACTATCCAGTATTCCCACCGTGTAAGGGGTAAGCAATCCGCTACGTTCAACCCCTTACCTCATTACAACTGGGCGGAAACGCAAGACAGTGACCCCGCCGTCCGACTGGTGAAGGAGATGCTGACTCAGCCAGATGCCCGCCTTGACCCAGACGCTCCGGAAGAGACCAAGCAACTGTGGGCTGAGAAGAGTCGACTGTTCCTTTACAAGGGGAAGTTGTGCCGCAGAATGGTTAACTCCCGGACGCATGAACTGATCTGGCAAGTAGTGGTGCCAAGAAGAGACGCGGCTATGGTACTGGAGGCATACCACGACGGAGCTGGGCACTTCGGGTGGAAGAAGCTGGAGTTCCTGCTGCGCGGGCGGTTCCACTGGGTAGGCATGAGGGGAACCATCGAGAGGTGGTGCAGAGACTGTGGACCGTGCCACCTAAGAAGGAAGGACCGTGCCAGCCAGAAGACTCCCTTGCAGCCCATCATCACCCGACAGCCACTGGAACTGGTAGCCCTGGACCATGTGAAACTGGCTCCAAGCAGATCTGGGTATGTCTACGCCCTCACAATCGTAGATCATTACTCCCGGTTCCTGGTGGTGGTCCCGGTCAAGGACTTAACGGCTCAAACAACAGCTAGAGCCTTCCAGCAGCACTTCTGCCATCCACACGGATACCCGGAGCAGGTGCTGACGGACCAGGGACCTGCCTTTGAAGCGGAAGTCTTCCAGGAGTTCTGTACTCTGTATGGCTGCCGGAAGATAAGAACAACACCCTATCATCCGCAAACCAATGGGCTCTGCCAGAAAATGAACCAGGTGGTGATAGATCTTCTGAAAACATTGCCCCTGGAGGAACGCAGTCTGTGGCCTGAGAAACTGCCTGATCTGGTGGACCTATACAACCACATCCCGGTAGGTTCTACCAACTGTACCCCGGCTTACCTAATGAGAGCAAGACCTGGTAAGCTTCCTGTTGATCTGGAGATGGGAGTCCTGACACCCGAGGACACTTCACCAGAAGCAGACTGGGACACAGAAAGGCAGCAGCAGTACCGGAAAGTACAGGAGAGCGTGGAGCGAAGTCTCTGTCAAGCTAGAGAAAGACAGGAGAAGACTTACAACCAGTATGCTCCCGCTGTTCCCCTGGTACCTGGAGAGCAGGTCTTGAAGAGGAAGAGACGCCTCCACAAGTTGGACGACCAGTGGGAGAAGGACCCGTACACCATACTGCCCTCAAGCCATGAGAACCCGAAAGTCTGCATAATCAGTAAGGATGGAGGAGAAACCACAGCCATTGTATCCCGAGATCACCTGAAGAAGTGTCCCGAACAGCTACGAAGCCCTGAAGAAGAACAAGAAGACCCTCAACCCGTAGAGGAAAGGGAGGAGATGGTTAGTACTGTACTCGGAGACTTCCCTCGGTCTTGGACTCAAGTAAATGGCGCTGTTGTGGTACCTGTCCTCACCTTCCTCCAACCAGCATCCCAAGTGCCTACGGAGAAACAGGTAGAGCTGGAAGAGCAGCCGGTCCAGGAGGCAGGAGACCCCACACAAGCAGACCAGGAGGATCAACCCTCTGCTTATAGTGAGCCTGCCATACCCCTAGTGAGCCAAAGAGCCCGTAGACAGCTGCCCAGTTTATCTTTGACAGCTCCTACACCCCGTAGCTCAGGACCAGTCAGTCAGCTCCGTAGGTCCACTAGAGCCACTAGAGGCCAGTTACCCGTACGTTGGAGGATCTAAGTGTTTAGACTGTTTATTTGTATTTACCTGTTTATTGTTACTTGTAAATAATTGTGTATTTTTAGTTATTTTATAGGTGTCGTTTATGGATTATCCGGAATCCTTTGTACATATGTTTGGAGCGTAACCCAGGAAAGGACTAAGACTGTTAAAGACTCGGGGTAGGGCAGACCCCTACCTGGTTACGGCTCCCGGTCTCTTGGTGAAATGGACACCTTTGTTTTCTTCAAAGACTGCACCCGGTTGCGGACACGCCGTGACCATCATAATGTGTTTTTCTTTGTTATACTGTTTCTGTTTTTACTTGTTATGTTTTACAAAAATATGTTTAGTCCCGGAGTACTAAATTTCACTAGGGGGGAATGTGGCACCCCAGGGGTCTGGTTCCCACAGTAATAGCAATATTACGTCTGTGAGCAGGTGGGATGTTTCCTGGTCAGACATCCTATGCATGCCACACCTCCTGCCCAGTCCTGGGAGGGGAAGAACTTCCCCTATATAAAGCTGGGGCTGAGGCAGGGTTTGTGAGTAGAGAAAGAGCAGAGAACACAGACAGAGACACAGTCTGGTCTGTACTGGAGCAGCTATAGGGAAAGAAAGATCAGGAGCTCTGTGGGAGCTGTACTAAAAGAGGTCAGGGGCTGGAAGCTGTAGAGCTCGCCCTGATTGAAGAGTTCTTACCGGACCCGGAGTCCGAGGCTGTGGGGACTAATCCTTACCCAGCAGCAGAAACCGCCCGGCAGGGGATTTCAGGTCCTCTGGCCAAGAAACCCGAAGGCACGGTCACACGCAAGGGACCAGCACCGCGACGTGGAGCGGAAGCTACCAAAAGGCCCCGAGTCACCGGCCATACGGGTGAGCACCACACGGTACACTCAGGGACGTGGGCTACTTTTATCAGCCTCTAGCAAGGTAGCCAGAAGAGTACGATTAGTTGGGGAGGCCTACAACTCCGCCTGGCCAGGGGAGATCCCATCAGCTCACGGACTGACCAGGCCCCGATCGCTAGCCAGTACTCCGGGAGGGTCTACTTTGTCACCAGTAAAGACCCAGAACTACACCGCACCGTCTCTGAGTGGTTCCTGCTACCCCCTTCAAACACATCGGTTGCCCTGAGGCCATACCCCTCCCGTTGGGGGTTCTACCAGCTACGCTGCACGACCTTACCACCGGCCTCAGCGGTCTGCCCTGCAGCGGCGGCTTCATAGCCGCATTCAACGGGTGGCGTAGTCGAACACCGTACCATCTTCTGCTAAAGACTGCCACTCAGCTTGACTCCCTGGGCACGGACCGGGTCACCGCCACGAGACTACTACCCCTATCAGATCCGGCTCCAGGTAGGCTCCCGCGTGCGCAACGCTACTCAGCACAGGCTCAGGGGCGCGTCAATAGTGTATGTAGTTTCTTACAGTTAAAAGGGGGGGGAAGAGACCCGACCCACCTGGAATTGACGATGGCAACGTCATGTAAAACACAGCAAGGGGACTCCATAAAGAGTCTCCATTTTTTCCCAAAATTGTGGCACAGACACCACTTAAGTGGCATCAATTGTCCCAGAGTTGCTTAAAATGGTTGGTGAGGTGATTTTCCAAAATCCTCAAGCTTTTAGTCTCCCCAGAATGACACAGGTGGGGCAGATGGTGGCTGTCCTGGCCCGCTAGGCCGCATTGTAGCACAGTGAGCTTCGCACTGCAACTTATGCTTCATATCCATGTGCCGGTTCATGCATGAAGTACTCAAACTATGGATTTTTTGGCCTCTACTTAGGTTTTGGTGACAAATGTTACAGATAACACGAGTTGGGTCATCCTTATCGATCTGAAAAAATGCACAGGCTGTGCAAGGTTTAGAGCCCATGCGACTCTGCTACTAGCAATACTATCAAATGATTGGCTGGGTTAGATGCAGAGCGTCTGGGTTTGGTTGGGGGTCCCCACAGTCTGCCTAGGCTAGATGCAGTTAAAAATTATTATTAGATACACAGGCGGTGCAGCTTGCTTCGCAGCTGGGCTAATACGCCCAAAGTATTGGTAGACTCTATACTAAATAAGGAAGGATTCACTGACTGTGGTGGCCCCTCCGTGGGCCGTGGCGATTGGTGGAGATTTGGTGGATGATTATAGGAGAAAGCTCCTTAATAGAGAAAGTTGGTGGATTTATACTTTAAATACACGTGTACCAGCGGGTTTAAACATCAGACATGATTTGATGTATCATTATGAATGATCATTTATAGATTATTATTATATATATGTTCCTTTTTTCTTCTTTTCTTTTTCTTTTGGATTATTTACATTTATATGCATTGTTTCTATGCTATACAATTTTAACATGGTATGTGTGTTTAAATTTCTGATTAACTCAGCCTTGAACAGGTGCATAGCAGGACATGACATATAAATACCACTTCCTTGCTGTTTTTTTGCTATGCAATGATTAAGAACCTTTAGTTCGAAACGCATTTGCTGTTCTTCTTCAAGGTGGACTTTTAAAATATTTTTTGTATGGCCCAATAAAAAGTGGATTTTAGACGATTTGTTCAGCTGGATCTTCCTGGTTCCTCATGTTCGTCTGGTAGCACTCCTGGCTCCGTGCTGTTGATCTTCTAGGTGGGTGAACTGATTTTTTCCTTTCTTTTTCTGCCATGTGGCGATTGGTCATCCACTTTCGCTGCCCCTTACTCAACGAATTCACAAACATCTCCCATCGGTTTGGAGTCCCATTATGCCCAACCAAAAACATAGGCCCCACAACTAAAAAAAATCGTTCTTAGGCAGGGCCGGCTCCAGGTTTTTCTGGGCCCCGGGCGAAAGAGTCTCAGTGGGCCCCTTTAATACATACCACGATTCATGATGCACAGATACCGCAGAGAAATATATATATATATATATATATATATATATATATATATATATATAGTACAATGCAAAGATTTTACTTCTTACATTACATGAGCGATATCTATTGTAAATTCTACAATAGCTCAGAAACCAGCGAATCGCTCCACACAGAATACTGGCCCCCATAAAATGCTCCATACAGGATACTGGCCCCCATAAAATGCTCCATACAGGATACTGGCCCCCATATGAGGCCCCATATGGGATACTGGCCCCCATATAAGGCCCAATACGGAATACTGGCCCCCATATAAGGCCCCATATGGAATACTGGCCCCCATATAAGGACCCATACGGAATACTGGCCCCCATATAAGGCCCCATACGGAATACTGGCCCCAATATAAGGCCCCATACGGAATACTGGCCCCCATATAAGGCTCCATACGGAATACTTGGCCCCCATATAAGGCTCCATACGGAATACTGGCCTCCATATAAGGCTCCATACGGAATACTGGCCCCCATATAAGGCGCCATACAGAATACTGGCCCCCATATAACGCTCCATACAGGATACTGGTCCCCTTATAAAGCTCCATACAGGATACTGGCCCCCATATAACGCTCCATACAGGATACTGGTCCCCTTATAAAGCTCCATATAGGATACTGGCCCCCATATAACGCTCCATACAGGATACTGGCTCCCATATAATGCTCCATACAGGATACTGGCCCCCATATAATGCTCCATACAGGATACTGGCCCCCATATAATGCTCCATACAGGATATTGGTTCCCTTATAACGCTCCATACAGGATACTGGCCCCATATAATGCTGCATGCAGGCTGTTACCCCCTACATAATGCCCCATACAGGCTGTCCCCCCCCTTTTAATGCTCAATGCAGGCTGTTACCCCCCACATAATGCCCCATATAGGCTGCCCCCACCTTATAATGCTCCATGCAGGCTGTTCCCCCCACATAATGCACTATGCAGGCCGTCCCATCCCCCCTTATAATGCCCCATGCAGGCTGTTCCCCACCTTATAATGCCCTATGCAGGCTGTCACCCCTCCTCTTTATAATGCCCCATGCAGGATGTCACCCCCCTCTCTTTATAATGCCCCATGCAGGATGTCACCCCCCCTCTTTATAATGCCCCATGCAGGATGTCACCCCCTCTCTTTATAATGCCCCATTCAGGATGTCACCCCCCCTCTTTATAATGCCCCATGCAGGATGTCACCCCTTCTCTTTATAATACCCCATGCAGTCTGTCACCCCCCCTCTCTTTATAATGCCCCATGCAAGATGTCACCCCCCCATATTATGCCCCATGCCACCCCCCCTCTCTTTATAATGCCCCATGCAGGATGTCACCCCCCCTCTCTTTATACTGCCCCATGCAGTCTGTCACCCCCCCTCTCTTTATAATGCCCCATGCAAGATGTCACCCCCCCATATTATGCCCCGTGCCTCCATACATTATAAAAAAAAAAATCAAATACTCACCTCCCTCCTCCTCACCTGCTGCCCGCTGCTCGGGTCCGGACTCCAGGGTTGTCGTCCTGCTCTGTGCTCCTTGTGACGGCTCAGGGGAGCGCGCGGTGGAAAGACGTCACCGCGCTCTCTGACCTGAGACGTCACAGGGAGCGCAGAGCAGGAAGACAGCGGATCTGCGGAGGCACGGGGAGAGGTAAGTATCCGGCTGCCGGGGCCCTGAGCAAGCGGCGGAGAAGGGCGGGCCCTGACACCGCTCTCCTCCGCCCATAGCCTGGCGGGGTGCGCGACCGCCAGTGGGCCCCCCTGCCTGCTCAGGGCCCCGGCACTTGCCCGGGTGCGCCGGGTGCTGATGCCGGCCCTGTTCTTAGGCATCGAAATTGACACCACAGCAAGGTTGTTCCGCCTCCCATGGGAAAAAAATACCAAAACATTACACCTGATCTAGGTTTTTTTGCGCAGTATGGAAAGTAACACTACAGCAGATGCAAGTATTACTAGGTCTCCTCGTGTTTGCGAGCCGGGTGATGCCAGTCGGAAGGGTTTTTTCTCTTCATTTATCGCCAGAAACAAAAGGGGCATCTAAACCGAGTCATACAATCAGAATCAGCAGGCAGCTACGGGCGGACTTAGAGGTGTGGAAAACCTTCTTACAATCATTCAACGGTCACATGTTATTTATGTCAGCAGAACAGTCCAACATTCAACTAAGATTATTCACCGGGGCAGCAGAATCAGGCGGATATGCAGCGATACTAAATAACCAATGGTGCACAAGTTTATGGCCTCCGTATTGGGCAGAACAAGTGCTGACAAAAAAACAGACAGTCCTGGAATTGTTTCCAATAGTGGTAGCAATAGAAATATGGGGCACGCGCCTGGCTAACAAAAATATATTCTTCATAACAAAAAACACCAGCCTAGCGCACTTCATTAATAATATGGCATCATCGTCTCTCCCAGTGCTAGGCCTATTACGCCGGCTAGCATTCCTGTGCCTAAAACACAATGCATGGGTCCGCGCTAGCCACGATGTTGAGGGGTCTAACGCTGCTGTTAACGCTTTATTACAATTCAATTGGCAGATTTTCACAGAGCTCCTCCCCAACGCCCACCCATCGGGCAACATTTGCCCAGCCTCCCTATGGGATCTAGTGGAGAATAGTTGATGCCATTAATCAGAGCCTCAGTTGCCCGTCGATGTGGCAAGTAGTGTTGAGCCACCCCCATAGTGTTCGAGTTCGGTTCGTCGAACACCCGTGTGTTCGCCGAACTGTTCGTCGAACTGTTCGTCGAACACCTTTGAACACCGTTAAAACCAATGGCAGGCAAACAAAAACACATAGAAAACACCTTCAAAGGTGTCCAAAAGCTGACAAACTGCTCAGAAGACATAACTAACACATGGAAAAGTGACAAGTACATATAGTCATGCGAAAAGAAAAGAGGTGGAGGAGTAAAAGGAGGGGGAGACACAGATATAGGCATGTCATGCCCTTCTAAAATCCAAAAAGTGAGAAGCCTACACGGCCAGTCCGTTACTGCCCGTGCCACCTCCGTGTCGCCGGGTTTGTGCCAGAGCCGCGGTGGACCCCCCTCTCCCAATACTGGTGCCTGTCCGCTGGTGGGTCGAGTGAGCCCCCCTGTGGTGGAGGCAGCTCTAAGCTTTTTAATTTAAATTGTCTCTCTAATTTGAATGAATACACTTTAAATCCTTTTACAAGGAGCTATTGGAGGGCAAGTCTCATGCCATCAGCCGCGTAATTCCAGCTCCAGTAGCGTCCACTAAAGCTGCTGCAGTTAAAAAGCTTTTATAAGGATTGAGCTCAGCTGTCCACCGTAAGGCGTCCTACCGCCAGTCCCAGCCCCTATGCCTTGGGGTGCCTCCTGATGCTCTTCACTGAGTATCCCGTGGTCCCGAAGCATTTCCTTTGAAAATATTAAGTGTCCAAACTACAGGTGGTGTAGCTTGCTTAACAGCCGGGATAATCCGCTGACTAGCAGACACTGGTACTAGGCACAAAGTATTTCCTGGGCTAGATGCAGGTAAAAATTTGTAATTAGATACTCTCATTGGATGCTGAGAAAGCATTCCATAGAGTCTCCTGGCACGCCATATATTATTCTCTTAAAAAGCTTGGGGTAGAGGTCTAGGGGACCCTTTCATAGCCAAAATCACAGCCCTGTATCGCAATAAGTCACCTAGGCTGAAGATAAATGGAACTGTAGCACCCTGAGGGCTCGGTTGCTACAGAGGTATTGCACCTCACCCAGAGGTGTGATATCTCACTCTCAGGTAAGGATGGAGTGTGGATCAGGACCCGACACCTGCATGCATTACACCACATTGCCGTGGGGCAGGGCGACCAATATGCCCCTGAGATGGGCATGACAGTCCTTTTCCCTGGCTGGAGTGGGGGGAGGGAACACTGAGGAAGGGGAACCCTGTAGTGCAGGAGCAGGGAGGAAGCAGTTCCTGGGTGCATTGAGAAGGGAGTATAAAAGGTGGGCACCATCTTAGTTCAATGCAGAGAAGTCTGAGCAGAAGTGACAGGGAGCAGGGGCTCTGCATGAGCTCTGCTCCGGAGGCGGGTCTAGTAACAGAGGCCCAGGCCTGGAAGAGGGAGAAGGAAGGCAGAGGAGCGGAGAAGGCTCCAGGAACGAGGAACGAAGGGATCCCAGGAGTGCGGACGGGCGACGGCCACCGCACGCCCGAATCCACCTGCGTGGAGGGGTCAGGCCAAAGGGGGAGACCGGTCCCCGAAACTAGTGGAGGCGGGAAATGACCCTCAGCTAGAAACCGGAGGCTGTGACATTTTATGTGGCGCAGCCCCTTGCTACACCCGCTAGGAAGGCACCACATAGGGTCAGGGAAACTGGCGCCAAGTTTACCAAGAGGAGGCCCGAGGCAGCCGGACAGAAGGGTTGGTAAGAAAGGCCAGACAAAGGACACACAAAGGGGGTCCTGTGAAGTGCTCCAAAGTTATCTGGGAGTTGTCTGAGCCCCTCACCTGGTGAGCACAGTACGACGTGGGCAGCCGTTACCTGCAGAAGTGGTCTGGATAATAAGAACTGTGAGTAAAGGCCCTGGACTGCATCACTGACTCCGTGTCGTTACTGCTGCTGCCCTGCACCATCACCCCCATCCTCCGCATACACTGCCCTGAGGCTATACTCCTCCCATGCGGAGTTATGCTACGCTCTGCTGCACCCACAACACCAGCCTCAGCGGTCTGCCCTGCAGCGGCGGTTCACTCTGACCGCAATCCACGGGTGGCGTAGTCGGACATTTAAACATCAAAACCACATAAATAGTTCCGCCACTGGTTTGACCGCCCTGAGCCACGGAACCGGGTCGCCGCCACGGAGACTACAACCACCAGCATCCACCAAAAAGGGTCCGGCTCCGGGTGTCCCAAGGCCCAGGGGGTGCGTCAGAACATTTTCATCACCTTTCATAATCACCAATGGGACAAGGCAGGGATGTCCTCTGTCCCCTCTCTTATACATCCTAGTGACGGAGAACCTGCTCTCATCAATTCGCCATACCCCAATATCAGGTGGATTGAGGTGGGAGGCACCGAGTACAAGTGCTCTGCATTTGCTGATGATGTCCTAGTATATATCACTCAATCACATATATCCATCCCTGCTGTTATGGCTGAAATAGATCACTTTGTTACATGGTCAAATTTTAAAATCAATGCAGCGAAGTCTGAGGCCCTCGATGTCTCCCTCCCCAAATCCATACAGGATTCCATCCAGTCCAACTTTCCCTTTGCCTGGCCCTCACAGGGTATCAAATACTTAGGAATTCCTATTCATAGAGACCTCTCCCGTCTATGTTATCTTAATTTTGGGCCCTTTATTGAACAACTCCATACAGACCACGGTTGGCAAGTTAGAACTGTAAGATTCACTACGTGAACCACTGGTGTTTTGTGGAAAAGCACATGTACACTGTGTTCCAAATTATTATGCAAAAAGTGTTTAGGAGTGATAAGGGAAGAATTTGTTTGTTTGTTAAACTCATTGATGGTGATGTGTGTCAGGGCTCTTTATATCACTGTAAGCAATTGTAGACACCTGTGCTAATTAGTTTGGCAGGTGTGTCCAATGAAAGACAAGACTACTTAAGAAGGCTGTCCCACATTATTAAGCAGCCTACATTTTCTGCCAAAATGGGAAAGAAAAGGGATGTGTCGGCTGCTGAGAAGCAACAAATTGTGGAGTGTTTAGGTCATGGCATGACTACAATCAACATTGTGCGATGATCAGGATGAAGTGTCTTGGCAATCAAGAAGTATGTAGCTGATTCACAGTACACACGTGTGCGTGCTGATAAGGGCAAATTGAGGACTCTTTCCTACAGGCAATTACATCAGGTTAAAAGAGCAGCGGCAAAAAAGCCTTGTCATAGCAGCAGACAAGTTTTTGAAGCTGCTGGTGCCTCCAATGTCCCCCGAACAACAAGATGCAGGGTCCTTCAGAGGTTTGCAGCTGTGCGTAAGCCATCCTGTCGACCTTCTCTATCCACTGCACACAAGCAGAAACGGCTCCAGTGGGCCAAACAATACATGAAGACTGACTTCAAAACTGTTTTGTTCACGGATGAGTGCCGTGCAACGCTCGATGGTCCAGATGGATGGAGTGGAGGATGGCTAGTTGATGGACACCCCACGCAAACACGGCTACAGCGCCAACAAGGAGGAGGTGGAGTCATGTTTTGGGCTGGAATCATGGGGAGAGGGATTGTCGGCCGCTTTAGGATCCCTGAAGGGGTAAAGATGAACTCCATAATGTATGTGAAGTTTCTCAAACAGCACTTCCTGCCATGGTTCAAGAAGAAGAACCGTGTATTCCACAGCAACATCATTTTCATGCATGATAATGCACCGTCTCATGCTGCACATAACACATCTGCATCTCTGGCTGATATGGGCATAAAAGGGGACAAACTTATGGTTTGACTCCCATGCTCCCCTGACCTCAACCCCATTGAGAAGCTCTGGAGCATCATCAAAAGGAGTGTCTATGATGGCGGGAGGCAGTTCACATCTAAGCAACAGCTCTGGGAGGGTATTCTGTCCTCATGCAAAACAATTGAAGCAGAAACCATCCAAAACCTGACAAATTCAATGGATGAGAGAGTTCAGAAGCTCCTTTCGAACAAGGGGTCCTATGTGCAAATGTAACATCACCTAGAATAAAGTTTTGAGTTGAAAGCTGTTTGATTTCAGTTTCTAATAACCTGCTAATGCTTATAATTTCAAAAATGACCATTTTTTTGGTCTTTATTAAAATGAAAAGGTTGATCGAAGAGTGTGGGGGATCTAAGAGTGTGGCAACCCAGTAGTCAGGATTACTTCGAATTCTGACAATCTGAGGGTCATGTTGCAGGTAGTGCAGCAAGAAGGCACTCATGTGTCTTGCGCATCTAGGAGCCCCAAAATTATTTTCCGGGCTAGATGCAGCTAGAAATTATTATTAATTTTAAATCTGGTGGAGCTTAGTATAGATGGCCTAATAGAATCATTACTGCACACTGCTACAAAGCCCAAATAATTTTCCAGCCAAGATACAGATAAACATGATTAGCAATTTTAAATCTGGTGGAGCTTAGTATAGATGGCCTAATAGAATCATTACTGCACACTGCTACAAAGCCCAAATAATTTTCCAGCCAAGATACAGATAAACATGATTAGTAATTTTAAATCTGGTGGAGCTTAGTATAGATGGCCTAATAGAACCATTACTGCACACTGCTACAAAGCCCAAATAATTTTCTAGCCAAGATACAGATAAACATGATTAGTAATTTTAAATCTGGTGGAGCTTAGTATAGATGGCCTAATAGAATCATTACTGCACAATGCTACAAAGCCCAAATAATTTTCCAGCCAAGATACAGATAAACATGATTAGTAATTTTAAATCTGGTGGAGCTTAGTATAGATGGCCTAATAGAATCATTACTGCACACTGCTACAAAGCCCAAATAATTTTCCAGCCAAGATACAGATAAACATGATTAGTAATTTTAAATCTGGTGGAGCTTAGTATAGATGGCCTAATAGAATCATTACTGCACACTGCTACAAAGCCCAAATAATTTTACAGCCAAGATACAGATAAACATGATTAGTAATTTTAAATCTGGTGGAGCTTAGTATAGATGGCCTAATAGAATCATTACTGCACACTGCTACAAAGCCCAAATAATTTTCCAGCCAAGATACAGATAAACATGATTAGTAATTTTAAATCTGGTGGAGCTCAGTATAGATGGCCTAATAGAATCAGTACTGCACACTGCTACAAAGCCCAAATAATTTTCCAGCCAAGATACAGATAAACATGATTAGTAATTTGAAAGCTTAAAACGGTTGGTGAGGTGATTTTAACCAATCATCAAGCTTTTACTCTCCCCAGGATGACACAGGGGGAGAAAAGTCGTTTCGGATCCATGATTTGTTCATCTTTATGAACGTGAGTCTGTCTACATTATCAGTGGAGAGCCGCGTGCTCTTATCTGTCAGCACACCACCAGCAGCGCTGAACACACGTTCAGACAGAACGCTGGCTGCGGGGCATGACAAGATCTCCAAGGCGTAAGTGGCGAGCTCCGGCCATTTATCCAGATTGGAAGCCCAAAAAGAGCAAGGGTCCAGTGACACAGTCATGGCTTCAGTGTTTACTTGGAGATACTCCTGTACCATCGTCTCTAGGCGTTGACTATGTGTCAGACTTCTTGTCTCCTGTGGCCTTGCAAAGGATGGGCTTAAAAAGTGGTGAAATGATTCCGCAAAATTGATGTTACCAGAAGATATTGTGTTTCTGTTACGGTTTGAGTGCTGAACACTCGACGGTCCCACGGTTGGCAAGTTGGAACTGTGAGATTCACTACGTGCACCACTGGTGTTTTGTGGAAAAGCACATGTAAGATTCTGCAACAGTCTCTGCTGATACTCCTGCATGTGTGCATCCCTTTCTATGGCAGGGATAATTTCTGCAAATTTACTTTTGTACCGGGGATCTAACAGTGTGGCAACCCAGTAGTCAGGATTATTTCTAATTCTCACAATTCGAGGGTCATGTTGCAGGTAGTGCAGCAAGAAGGCACTCATGTGTCTTGCGCATCCAGGAGCACCAAGTCCCTGTTGTGTTGGTGGCGAGGTAACAATCATGCTTCCTTCCTCAGTCCTCTCCCCCCAACCTCGCACAACAGAAATGTGATCAAGGTCTCCCTCATCTGATGAGTCTTCCATCAGTTCGTCCTCCACTTCTTCCTGGGCTCCTGCACCTTCCTCACTAGTTTGGCTGCTACCATGCGCCCTGGTAAAACCATCTCCCCCACGCTCACATGCCTGCCGTCTTGGTGTTGCCGACCGTCTGGACCTTGCAGATGTTAGGCCTTCCGCATACAATTCCTCCTCCTTTACTTCCTCCACCTCCTCTTGTGCCACCACCTGACTCCGAATTCTGTTTAACATGTGCTCCAGCATGTAAATCACCGGAATAGTCATGCTGATAATGGCATCGCCAGCACTAAACATCTTCGTCGCCATTTCAAAACTGTGCAGAAGGGTGCATAGGTCCCTGATCTGAGACCACTCCTCCAGCGTGATTTGCCTCACCTCTGGATCTCGTTGGCCCAGGCTATACGTCAGAACGTATTGTACCAGGGCTTGTCGGTGCTGCCACAGTCGCTGCAACTTGTGCAGAGTTGAATTCCACCGGGTAGGCACATCGCATTTTAGCCGGTGAAGTGGCAGGCCCAACGACTTCTGTAGAGATGTAAGTCGCTGAGCAGCGGGATGAGAACGGCGGAAGTGAGCACACAACGACCGTGCCCTCTGCAGAAGGCCATCTAGTCCGGGATAGTGGGCTAAAAATTGCTGGACAACCAGGTTCAACACGTGAGCCATACAAGGCACGTGTGTGACATTGCCCCGGCGAAGGGCCGCAACCAGGTTTGCAGCATTGTCGCACACGGCCTTCCCTGGTTTCAGGTCCAGTGGAGACAACCATTCATGAAATTGGTTCTCCAGAGCTGACCACAACTCCTCAGCTGTGTGACTCACATTTCCCAGACATTTCAAAGTAAAAACCGCCTGATGAAGTCGAGCCCTACTGCCAGCATAGTAAGGAGGTGTGCAGGATCCCTTCTGCGCAGTTAGAAAGCTTGTGGCATGACCAGACAGGCTTTGGGTGCAGGTGGAGGACTGAGAGGAGGTTGAGGAGGCAGAAGCAGTGGAGGAACTTTGAGATAAAGAGGATTGACACACAACTCGTGGGGGCGGCTAGACTTGGACAGCAGCCCCTTGTCCTGCTGTCACCATAGTTACCAAGTGTACAGTCAGCGACATGTAACTCCAATGTCCATGCCTAATCGTCCAAGTGTCTGTGGTGAAATGCACCCTGTCACACACAGAGTTTCTCAAAGAAGCGGTGATGTTGTGTGCGACATGCTGGTGGAGCGCAGGCACACCTTTCTTTGAGAAGTAGTGCCGACTGGGCATCTGGTACTGGGGCACTGCGACGGACATAAGGTCTCGAAAATCCTCTGTGTCCATCAGGCGGAAAGGCAGTATTTCTGTAGCCAAGTGCTTGCAGATGGTGAAATTCAACCTCTTAGCTTTCTCATGGCTAGGAGGAAATGGTCTTTTACTTGTCCACATCTGAGGGACCGAGGGCTGGCTGTTGTGCTTAGACGGGGTTGATAAGGGTGTCCCCGGCAAACTGCCGGTCTGTGAGGAAGATGCAGGCGGACATGTTAGGTTGCCTTGATCCAAAGGTGGTGCTATCGATGTCGGACAGCGCTCAACACCAGCTGGTGTTACCACCTCCAAAGAAAATGATGACTTGCCAATCATGCTGGCTGTTGCGGGTAAAGAGGTGGCAGGTCTGCGTCCCAAAACAGGTGTGACTGCTGTCCCCCCAGTCACAGAGGATGAAGAGGCCGCGGATGCACAAGAGGTGGCAGACAGTGGTCGGCCCGGCCGGCTAGGCCGCATTGTAGCACAGTGAGCTTCCCACTGCAACTTATGCTTCATGTCCATGTGCCGATTCATGCATGAAGTACTCAAACTATGTATTTTATGGCCTCTACTTAGCTTTTGTTGACAAATGTTACAGATAACACGAGTTGGATCATCTTTATTGATCTGAAAAAATGCCCAGGCTATGCAAGGCTTAGCACCCATGCGACCTGAAGAGCCACCACGACTTGTGGTCAGAGGCAGAGTTGTGTTTGAGGATGCAGTTGTTGACGTGCTTCCAGTACTACGTCTCTGTCCAGGAAGGCGCAACCTGACCTCGTCGTCACTAGCATCCTCCTCCACCTCCTCTGCTGACCTCACCTCTTGGCTGACTGTGGGTTGACAGTAATTGGGATCTCCAACCTCATCATCATCACCCTGTGTGTTATCACACCCGTCGTCCTCAGAGCCAACCTGTTCCTGCCCTGACAAAAAACTAAAGTTGTCGCTCCAATCAGGTATTACAGTTTGGGAATGAGGGTCTACATTATGGTCAGAACCTTCTGCGTCTGGTCCTGGATCTGACTCATAAAGATTCTGGGCATCAGTGCAGATCATTTCCTCGTCTGGATTCACAGAATCGCTGGAGTCGACCTCTGATTCCCAGGCTATAGTATGAGTAAACAGCTCTGCAGACTCAACCATCTGTTCTACCTCATACTCAGATGGGCAGCTGGAGATTTGGGAGCTGTGAGGAAGCAAGTGCGATTGGGGTGACTCCTCTGAGGACTGGAGTATTTGTGATGTTGAAGTTGATGTGGAGGAGAGCCCACTTAAAGGAGCACTTGATATCCGTTGAAGCATCTGCTATTTTTGTGCCTCATCTGGAATTTGTAGCTATTGGCGTGGCCGTAAGAAAGGGATCTTATCACATTGTCCGCTAAAAGAAGTAGACAATTTAGTTTGGCTGGAAGATGGTCTTTCTTCTGCAGATGTTACTGTTGCTTTAACACCTACCCCACGGACACAACCTTTTTTACCCTTCCCAACACGCCTATTCCCCTTTCCACCAGCAGCAGGCCTTTTTCCACTCATTTTGGTGGTTAACTAATTCACAACTCTGGAGTTGTTTGCACAAAAAAACAATGGATGGGAACCGAGCAGAGCTGAGTGGCCAAACTGTGGTATTAGGCCAAAACTATTGTCTGGGTTAGATGCAGAAAAAAATTATATTCAATTTGCAACCTGATAGAGGTCAGTATAGATGGACTAATAGAACAAGTCCCACACACTGCTAGAAGCCCAAATATTTTTTCAGAGCTAGATGCAGAAAAAAATTATATTCAATTTGCAACCTGATGGAGGTCAGTATAGATGGACTAATAGAACAAGTCCCACACACTGCTAGAAGCCCAAATATTTTTTAAGAGCTAGGTGCAGAAAAAAATTATATTCAATTTGCAACCTGATGGAGGTCAGTATAGATGGACTAATAGAACAAGTCCCACACACTGCTAGAAGCCCAAATATTTTTTCAGAGCTAGATGCAGATAAAAAGTATTTTTAATTTGCAACCTGATGGAGGTCAGTATAGATGGAATAATAGAACAAGTCCCACACACTGCTAGAAGCCCAAATATTTTTTTAGAGCTAGATGCAGAAAAAAATTATATTCAATTTGCAACCTTATGGAGGTCAGTATAGATGGACTAATAGAATGATGCTATGCCCAAAAGGTTTTACTTCACTAGGTGCAGTAAAAAAATTGGTATTCTATACACAGGTGGTGTAGCTTGCAACACAGATAGGCTACTCCACTGACTAACACACTCTGCAATAGGCCAAAAAGGATTAGCTTTGCTAGATTTAGCCAAATGCTGTGAAAAAAACTTGCACAGCACTGGCACAGACCTGCCTGGCAAAAACTGATAGGAACTGATGTAACTTAGTCCTGAAAAGGACTGCAATTACAACTAGTTTTTACTCCCAACCTATCTATTTAAGAGCACAGACCTGCCTGATAAAAGTCGTAGGAAATGCTGTAACCTGGTCCTTAAAAGGACTGCAATCACAACTATTCCCTACTCCCAAGCTATCTGTAGATTTGTGCGAAAATTGGCTTTAAATTAACAAGGTATAGTGCATATGTAGCACCCCGAGGACTCGGCTGCTACAGGGGTATTGCACCTCAAACCAGAGGTGTGGTATTCCACTGCCGGGTAAGGATGGAGTGTGGGACCGAGCTCAGTAGCTGCATGCACTACAATCATCCCATTTCCGGGGGACAGAACAACGGTACTCCCACTAGGTAGATGTGCAGGTACGACAGCGTCTGTCCCTGGCTGGAGTGGGAGGGGGGGAGGAACATCCCAGTAGTGTAGGAGCAGACAGGGGAGGGACTCTGGGCATAGGAAGGAGCCCATTGGGTGCTAGTCACCTGGGCTCGGGTGTCAGAGGGAGTATAAGAGGTGGGCACCATCTTAAGACAGGTTCTGTTCTGAGGGAGAGTTCAGCCAGAGAGGGCTGACAGGGAGCTGTGGCTCCGGCTGGGCCCAGCTCCAGGGCCAGGCCTGAAGCGCAGAGAAAGAGGAAGAAGAGGAAAAACCCAGTGAAAGGCCCAGAGACACAAGCAGAGGGAACCCTGAGATCCCATGAGTGAACTAAAACGGGTGAAGGGTTGGCAGAGAAGGGTACCGGATCCCAAGCTGGTGGAGGCAAATCATCCTTAGCCAGGAACCGGAGGTCGTGGTCAAGCTTTGGCACGATCCCTCGCCACATCCACCCGGAAGGCACGCCACATAGGGTCAGGAAAACCGGAGAGAGGTTTTGCCCCATAAGGCCCGAGGAAGCCGGACATAGGTGGGTCCCTGGTGAGGACGGCCAGTAGGAAGGAAGAGAGGGGAGCTCAGGACCACGCTCTGGAACTGCCTGGGAGTTGGCCGAGTCCCGCACCTGGTGGACGCAGCACGGCTCGGGTGGTCACTCTTGGCCGAAGTGACCGGAGCAACACCTGTGAGTAAAAGCCTTGAAACTGCACCACACGTCTCTGAGCTTCCTTGCTGCACCATCACTACCACTATCATCCACATCTGCTGCCCTGAGGCCATACCCCTCCCGTTGGGGGTTATACCATCCATGCTGCACATCCGTACCACCGGCCTCAGCAGACTGTCCTGCAGCGGCGGCTTCATAGCCGCATTCAACGGGTGGCGTAGTCGAACATTCTAACATCTACTGCTAAAGACTGCCGCTCAGTTTGACTCCCTGGGCACGGACCGGGTCACCGCCACGAGACTACTACCCCTATCAGATCCGGCTCCGGGTAGGCTCCCGCGTGCGCAACGCTGCGCGACTCAGGCCCAGGGGCGCGTCACATACAGCAACAGCGGTGCTGTCTAACATGCAGCTGCAGCAGTGAGAAAATGGTGGCGACGGGGAAAATGGCTGGGTCTTATAGGGCAAGGACATGTGACATACACTGCCAATGACACATGCCCTTGCTTGTGTGAAAAAAAGCAGTTCGCTCCGTGTGTGCTCTGCTGATAGGCTGACAGATTGCACCTCCCCACTGTAAATGCGGGAAAGAGGAAAAAAATGGAGATCTTCATTATTCCTGCAGAGATCCATCCCCTGCCCCTCCCCCCGCCCCACTGTACACTCAAACTGCGTATTAACATTAATTTTCATCATTACTGAGAAAAAATCCAGTTATGATTTTGGTGCACGAACAGTTATCGAACATAACCTCGAACAGCCGAATTTTTTTCAAATCGTTCGTGTTCGCCGAACGGCTCGAACACCGCCCAATGCAGCTCGAATTTGAGATTGGCAAACAGTTCAAGTCGAACAACGCTCATCTCTAGTGGCAAGCATACGGTAAGGCATGGGAACAGTGGAAACGACTAGTAGCAGGCAGACGGGTTGACCAATGTGAACAAGCCAGATTACAAGTCACCATAGAATTTCTCCACCAGCTAATGATGAGGGGCATATCAGGGGCGTCAGCGCAGCGGTGATTGACCGGAGTAGCATTTCACTTCCAACTACTGAATTGGGGACATGTAACAAAGAGATTCATCATCAGACAATCCATAAAAGGATGGAAAAGGGGTCTGCCAAGTCAGGAGTGTAGACGTCCCGTCCCGTGTCACTAAAACTGATTTCTCACATCATATCCCTAACACCATTAACATGATACTCACAATTCGAAGCAACACTACTGTCTACTGTATTTGCAACCACCTTCTTCGGGGCGCTATGCATAAGCGAATTAGTCCCTCAATCCAAAATTAACACCAGTGGAGGCTTATTACACCAGGACGTAGTCATAGCCAATAATGCAATACGTCTACGCGTACGCAAATCGAAAATGGTTCCAGCGGGCAGGGGCACTTGGGTACTTCTACAACCCACAAATGGTACGCTGAGTCGGGTAACAATAGTAAAAACATATATAACCATCAGATCACAAAGTAATTTCTTCCTATCACACATTGATGGAACGCCATTATCGAGATACCAGTTCCAAGCTATATTTAATAAATGCATAACATCGGCAGGGAACTACCCCAAAGATTATGGGACACACTCATTCCGCATAGGCAAGGCAACGGAAGCAGCAAGAGCAGGACTGTCACAAACGGAAGTTCAGAGGATAGGGAGATGGCGAGCCACGTGTTTGGCGAGATACATAAGACCGGACTTGTTATCCTAACGTGGTTTGTTTCTTTTACAGGTGACGCTAAGCCAACAGTGTGGGTGATGTTCCACTCGTATATATATTGGGCAGAAAAAAGGGCGAAAGTCCGCCCAGGCGGGAGGAAATTAGAGTTTAATAACACATATTTGAACTGGAGAGGTATTAGAGGCCTGCAATGGCCACAGGTACTAATGGAGGTAATCAAGGTAGGGAGAGAGGCAAGAGGTCCGGTCATCTTAGTTATACAGGCTGGGGGAAACGACCTAGGTTATCACAAGAGCGCATAACGAATGGCAATAATGAAACTAGACACTGAGCGCTTCAGAGAATTTTTCACAAAAATAGTCAGAGATCGTGCCGAGCGCGGTATGGCAGGGTGCCCGAGACATCACGGCCATTGAACGGACAAGGCGGCTAATAAATATTTGGATGCCAAAATTTATAAAAGATAGAGGCGGACAACTGGAAGGAGATAAAGCAGGCCTCATACGGCCCGACTGTGTTCACTTTATGGATATTGGACTGGACATATTCCTTTCATGAGTCTAGGACGGAGTGGAACAAGCGTTAAGAGTGATGGATGGGGGTCAGAGTCCTGCATACGAGTACGCAGGATCCTCCGTGGCCTGGAAATAGAAAGGACATGTTGGAGAGTTACACTTGTTGGCCAACTTGCCGTTGTGGAGACTGGAGACACAGGGCATGCTGCAACAAGCTGAATTATTTTAGAAATTAAATGCCTTTCTGAGTATAAACAGTTAATAAAGCTGTGACCGATCCTCACCCATCCAGTTGTAAGAGTTACATGATTGTATTGTCAATGAAAGGGGGCCAGTAGGGGGCTGAGCGTCTGGGTTTGGTTGGGGGTCACCACAGTCTGCCTAGGCTAGATGCAGTTAAAAATCAGTATTAGATACACAGGCGGTGCAGCTTGCTTCGTAGCTGGGTTACTACGCTGACTAGCAGACATTGAAGCTTTGGAGCAGACCTCTGAGTAAACAGCTCTTCAGACTCAACCATCTGTGTTACTCCAAGCCATAGTGTATGTAGTTTCTTACGGTTAAAAGGGGGGGGGGGACCCAACCCACCTGTAATTGACAATGCCAACGTCACGTAAAACACACCAAGGGGACTCCAAATAGAGTCTCCATTTTTTCCAAAAATTTGTGGCACAGACACCACTTAAGTGGCATCAATTGCCCCAGAGTTGCTTAAAACGGTTGGTGAGGTGATTTTAACAAATCCTCAAGCTTTAACTCTCCCCAGGATGACACAGGGGTAGAAAAGTCCTTGCGGCGCCATGATTTGTTCATCTTTATGAACGTGAGTCTGTCTACATTGTCAGTGGACAGCCGCGTGTGCTTATCTGTCAGCACACCACCAGCAGCGCTGAACACACGTTCAGAGAGAACAAAAATTATTATTAATTTGAAAGCTGGTGGAGCTTAGTATACATGGTCTAATAGAATGAGTAACACACACTGCTATTATGCCCAAAATTATTTTCCAGACAAGATGCAGCTAAAAATTATTATTAATTTGAAAGCTGGTGGAGCTTAGTATAGATGGCCTAATAGAATGAGTACCACACACTGCTACAGGCCCAAAATTATTTTCCGGGCTAGATGCAGCTAAAAATTATTATTAATTTGAAAGCTTAAAACGGTTGGTGAGGTGATTTTAACAAATCCTCAAGCTTTTACTCTCCCCAGGATGACACAGGGGTAGAAAAGTCCTTGCGGATCCATGATTTGTTCATCTTTATGAACGTGAGTCTGTCTACATTGTCAGTGGACAGCCGCGTGTGCTTATCTGTCAGCACACCACCAGCAGCGCTGAACACACGTTCAGAGAGAACGCTGGCTGCGGGGCATGACAAGATCTCCAAGGCGTGAGTGACGAGCTCCGGCCATTTATCCAGATTGGAAGCCCAAAAAGAGCAAGGGTCCAGTGACACAGTCATGGCTTCGATGTTCACTTGGAGATACTCCTGTACCATCGTCTCTAGGCGTTGACTGTGTCTGACTTCTTGTCTCTTGTGGCCTTGCAAAGGATGGGCTAAAAAAGTGGTGAAAGGATTCCGCAAAATTGCTGTTACCAGCAGATGCTGTGTTTCTGTTATGGTTTGAGTGCTGAAGACTCGACAGTCCCACGGTTGGCAAGTTAGAACTGTGAGATTCACTATGTGCACCACTGGTGTTTTGTGAAAAAGCACATGTAAGATTCTGCAAGAGTCTCTGCTGATACTCCTGCATGCGTGAATCCCTTTCTATGGCAGGAATTATTTCGCCAAATTTACTTTTGTACCGGGGATCTAAGAGTGTGGCAACCCAGTAGTCAGGATTATTTCGAATTCTGACAATTCGAGGGTCATGTTGCAGGTAGTGCAGCAAGAAGGCACTCATGTGTCTTGCGCATCCAGGAGCACCAAGTCCCTGTTGTGTTGGTGGCGAGGTAAGAATCATGCTTCCTTCCTCTGCCCTCTCCCACCAGCCTCGCACAACAGAAATGTGATCAAGGTCTCCCTCATCTGATGAGCATTCCATGCCCATCGCCAGTTCGTCCTCCACTCCTTCCTGGGCTCCTGCACCTTCCTCACTAGTTTGGCTGCTACCATACGCCCTGGTTAATCCCTCTACCCACCCTCCCATGCCTGCCTCCTTGGTGCTGCCGACCGTCTGGACCTTGCAGATGTTAGCCCTTCCGCATACAACTTCTCCTCTACTTCCTGCACCTCCTCTTGTCCCATCACCTGAGTCCGAATTCTGTTTAACATGTGCTACAGCATGTAAATCACTGGAATAGTCATGCTGATAATGGCATCGTCAGCACTAAACATCTTCGTCGCCATTTCAAAACTGTGCAGAAGGGTGTATAGGTCCCTGATCTGAGACCACTCCTCCAGCGTGATTTGCTCCACCTCTGGATCTCGTTGGCTCAGGCTATAAGTCAGAACGTATTGCACCAGGGCTTGTCGGTGCTGCCACAGTCGCTGCAACATGTGCAGAATTGAATTCCACCGTGTTAGCACATCGCATTTTAGCCGGTGAAGTGGCAGGCCCAACGACTTCTGTAGAGATGTAAGTCGCTGAGCTGCGGGATGCGAACGGCGGAAGTGAGCACACAACGACCGTGCCCTCTGCAGAAGGCCATCTAGTCCGGGATAGTGGGCTAAAAATTGCTGGACAACCAGGTTCAACACGTGAGCCATACAAGGCACGTGTGTGACATTGCTCCGGCGAAGGGCCGCACCCAGGTTTGCAGCATTGTCGCACACGGCCTTCCCTGGTTGCAGGTCCAGTGAAGACAACCATTTATGAAACTGGTTCTCCAGAGCTGACCACAACTCCTCAGCTGTGTGACTCACATTTCCCAGATATTTCAAAGTAAAAACCGCCTGATGACATTGAGCCCTGCTGCCAGCATAGTAAGGAGGTGTGCAGGATCCCTTCTGCGCAGTTAGAAAGCGGGTGGCATGACCAGACAGGCTTTGCGTGCAGGTGGAGGACCGAGAGGAGGTTGAGGAGGCACAAGCAGTGGAGGAACTTCGAGATAAAGATGATTGACACACAACTCGTGGGGATGGCAAGACTTGGACAGCAGCCCCTTGTCCTGCTGTCACCATAGTTACCCAGTGCCCAGTCAGCGACATGTAACGCCCCTGTCCATGCCTACTCGTCCAAGTGTCTGTGGTGAAATGCACCCTGCCACACACAGAGTTTCTCAAAGAAGCGATGATGTTGTGTGCGACATGCTGGTGGAGCGTAGGCACACCTTTCTTTGAGAAGTAGTGCCGACTGGGCATCTGGTACTGGGGCACTGCGACAGACATAAGGTCTGAAAAATCCTCTGTGTCCACCAGGCGGAAAGGCAGCATTTCTGTAGCCAAGAGCTTGCAGATGGTGAAATTCAACCTCTTAGCTTTCTCATGGCTAGAAGGAAATGGTCTTTTACTTGTCCACATCTGAGGGACCGAGGGCTGGCTGTTGTGCTTAGACGGGGTTGATAAGGGTGTCCCCGGCAAACTGCCGGTCTGTGAGGAAGATGCAGGCGGACATGTTAGGTTGCCTTGATCCAAAGGTGGTGCTATCGATGTCGGAGAGCGCTCAACACCAGCTGGTGTTTCCACTTCCAAATTAAATGATGACCTGCCAATCACGTTGGCTGTTGCGGGTAAAGAGGTGGCAGGTCTGCGTCCCAAAACAGGTGTGACTGCTGTCCCCCCAGTCACAGAGGATGAAGAGGCCGCGGATGAACAAGATGGGGCAGACGGTGGTTGGCCCGGCCCACTAGGCCGCATTGTAGCACAGTGAGCTTCCCGCTGCAACTTATGCTTCATATCCATGTGACGGTTCATGCATGAAGTACTCAAACTATGGATTTTTTGGCCTCTACTTAGCTTTTGGTGACAAATGTTACAGATAACACGAGTTGGGTCATCCTTATCGATCTGAAAAAATGCCCAGGCTATGCAAGGCTTAGAACCCATGCGACCTGAAGAGCCACCACGACTTGTGGTCAGAAGCATAGTTGTGTTTGAGGATGCAGTTGTTGACGTGCTTCCAGTATTACGTCTCTGTCCAGGAAGGCGCAACCTGACCTCGTCGTCACTAGCATCCTCCTCCACCTTCTCTGCTGACCTCATCGACTGGCTGCCTGTGGGTTGACAGTAAGTGGGATCTGCAACCTCGTCATCATCACCCTGTGTGTTCTCACACCCGTCGTCCTCAGAGCCAACCTCTTCCTGCCCTGACAAAAAACTCAAGTTGTCGCTCCAATCAGGTATTTGAGTCTCATCATCGTCTTCCTCATTGTCTCCACCAACAGGAGTTACAGTTTGGGAACGAGGGTCTACATTATGCTCAGAACCTTCTTCATCTGGTCCTGGATCCGACTCATAAAGATTCTGGGCATCAGTGCAGATCATTTCCTCGTCTGGATTCACAGAAGCTCTGGAGCCGACCTCTGATTCCCAGGCTATTGTATGAGTAAACAGCTCTGCAGACTCAACCATCTGTTCTACCCCATACTCAGATGGGCAGCTGGAGACTTGGGAGCTGTGAGGAAGCAAGTGCGATTGGGGTGACACCTCTGAGGACTGGAGTATTTGTGATGTTGAGGATGAGGTGGAGGAGAGCCCACTTAAAGAAGCACTTGATATCCGTTGAAGCACCTGCTGTTTTTGTGCCTCATCTGGAATTTGTAGCGATGGGCGTGGCCGTAAGAAAGGGATCGTATCACATTGTACACTAAAAGAAGTAGACATCTTAGTTTGGCTGGAAGATGGTCTTTCTTCTGCAGATGTTACTGTTGCTTTAACACGTACCCCACGGACATAAACCTTTTTTTCCCTTCCCAACACTCCTTTTCCCCTTTCCACCAGCAGCAGGCCTTTTGCCACTCATTTTGGTGGTTAATTAATTGACAACTCTGGAGTTGTTTACACAAAAAACGATGGATGGAAACCGAGCAGAGCTGAGTGGCCAAATTGTGGTACTAGCCCAAAAGGATTGGCTGGGTTAGAAGCAGTAAAACTATTTTATTAGATACACAGGTGGTGGAGCTTGGTATAGATGGCCTAATAGAATGAGTACCACACACTGCTACAGGCCCAAAGTTATTTTCCAGGCAAGATGCAGCTAAAAATTATTAGTAATTTGAAAGCTGGTGGAGTTTAGTATAGATGGCCTAATAGAATGAGTACCACACACTGCTACAGGCCCAAAATTATTTTCCAGGCAAGATGCAGCTAAAAATTATTAGTAATTTGAAAGCTGGTGGAGTTTAGTATAGATGGACTAATAGAATGAGTACCACACACTGCTACAGGCCCAAAATTATTTTCCAGGCAAGATGCAGCTAAAAATTATTAGTAATTTAAAAGCTGGTGGAGCTTAGTATAGATGGCCTAATAGAATGAGTACCACACACTGCTACAGGCCCAAAATTATTTTCCAGGGAAGATGCATCTAAAAATTATTATTAATTTGAAAGCTGGTGGAGCTTAGTATAGATGGCTTAATAGAATGAGTACCACACACTGCTACTATGCCCAAAATTATTTTCCAATCAAGATGCAGCTAAAAATTATTATTAATTTGAAAGCTGGTGGAGCTTAGTATAGATGGCCTAATAGAATGAGTACCACACACTGCTACAGGCCCAAAATTATTTTCCAGGCAAGATGCAGCTAAAAATTATTATTAATTTGAAAGCTGGTGGAGCTTAGTATAGATGGCCTAATAGAATGAGTACCACACACTGCTACTATGTCCAAAATTATTTTCCAGGCAAGATTCAGCTAAAAATTATTAGTAATTTGAAAGCTGGTGGAGCTTAGTATAGATGGCCTAATAGAATGAGTACCACACACTGCTACAGGCCCAAAATTATTTTCCAGGCAAGATGAAGCTAAAAATTATTATTAATTTGAAAGCTGGTGGAGCTTATTATAGATGGCCAGTAGAATGAGTACCACACTCTGCTACTATGCCCAAAATTATTTTCCAGGCAAGATGCAGCTAAAAATTATTAGTAATTTGAAAGCTGGTGGAGCTTAGTATAGATGGCCTAATAGAATGAGTACCACACACTGCTAATATGCCCAAAAGGTTTTACTTGGCTAGGTGCAGTAAAAAATTTGTATTGCATACAGAGGTGGTGTAGCTTGCAACACAGATAGGCTACTCCACTGACTAACACACACTGCTAATATGCCCAAAAGGTTTTACTTGGCTAGGTGCAGTAAAAAATTTGTATTACATACATAGGTGGTGTAGCTTGCAACACAGATAGGCTACTCCACTGACTAACACACACTGCAAATGGCCCAAAAGGATTTGCTTAGCTAGATTTTGCCAAATGCTGTGAAAAACACTTGCACAGCACTAAAACAGACCTGCCTGGCAAAAAGTGATAGGAACTGATGTAACCTAGCCCTCAAAAGGGCTGCAATTACAACTAGTCCCTACTCCCAAGCTATCTGTCTATTTCAGATAAAATTTGCTGGCAATTCACACAGTTATACTGTATAGCGCGCACACAGCAGCAGCTGTGCCGTCTAACACTCAGCTGCAGCAGTGAGAAAATGTTGGCGACGGGGAATATGGCTGGGTCTTATAGGGCAAGGTCATGTGACATACACTGCCAATGACACATGCCCTTGCTTGTGTGAAAAAAAGCACTTCGCTCCGTGTGTGCGCTGCTGATACGGTGACAGACTGCACCTCCCCACTGTAAATGCGGGAAAGAGAAAAAAAAATGGAGATCTTCATTATTTCTGCAGAGATCCATCCCATGCCCCTCCCCCCGCCCCGCTGTACACTCAAACTGTGTATTAACATTGATTATCAGCATTACTGTGAAAAAATCCAGTTACGATTTTGGTGCATGAACAGTTATCGAACATAATCTCGAACTGCCGGATTTTCTTCAAATTGTTCGGGTTCGTCGAATGGCTCGAACACCGCCCAAAACAGCTCGAATTTGAGATTGGCGAACAGTTCGAGTCGAACACCGCTCATCTCTAGTGGAGACAAATGAAGTGAGTGTCTCGCATGGCCCTTGCCAGATGAGAAAAATATCGTCTATATAGTGATGGTAGCTGGTACAGTGATTGATGAAGAGCTCATTAGAGTAGACATAATCCTCTTCAAATTTGTGCATGTAGGCGTTAGCATAAGCTGGCTCTACATTAGAACGGTCCCCTGTTGTTGCACAAAAAAATTCGTCCCTGAACATGAAGAAGTTTTCGTGGAGGACTAGGGATAGTAGTTTGAGACAGAATTGTACTGAATTAGGAGGTAAATTGGATTGTGTGAGAAGGTGAGATGAAGCTTCTAGGCCCTTACTGTGAGTGATAGAGGTATAGAGACTATAGACATCCATTGTGGCCAACAGACTATCTTGTGGGATAGCTGGCAAATTTTTGATAGTATTCAGGAACTCACTAGTGTCCAATATAAAGGCTTGTGTCTTTTTAACCAGCGGGGTCATGATTTTTTCGAGATAAATGGCCAGAGGGGAGAGGATGGAGTCGGTAGAGGCCACAATAGGTCGGCCTGGTGGGTTGTTCAATGATTTACGAATCTTTGGTAAGATGTAAAAAACTAGTGTGATGGGGTGTTGATTGGTCAGGAATGATACAGTCTTGGGATCTATGGTGCAGAGATTTAGGTGTCTAGTCAGTACCTCTTTGATCTTAGCCTAGATAGTAAAAGTGGGGTCATTATTGTTCTGTTGATATGTGGTGGTGTCTGATAGTTGCCGGTCGATTTCACTAATATAGGGGGATTTGTCCATAATTACTGTGGCGCCCCCCTTGTCGGCAGGCTTGTTGACTATGTCTCTATTGTTTTGCAGTGATGTGAGGGCTTGTTTCTCTTCGGTAGAGAGATTTTGGTGGGTCGGGAAGAAACCAAGGCATTGTTGATGTAGTAGGTTCTTAATGTCCCTCTGTTTGAGTGCTATGGTGGTTTCGTCTGCGTGGTTAGTATGTGGTGGAGTGAAGGAGCTAATGTTGCGCAAACCTAGGTTAGTAATGGAGAGCTCCGGGACGTTGCTCCAGTCAGTGGAGGATAAATTGGCGGTATGTTGTGACTCGATTGCGGACATTTTTTTCACTGTCCTTGATTGCCCTCTGCAAGAAATCAATCGTTAGTACAATAATGTCAAGGGAGCATTTATTAAGAATCTTTTTAAATTTATCGCAGTAGTCCTGGTTATCTGCAAAAAGGATTGGGTGGAGATGACTCCTCAACCCCCTCGGGATTCTTCCTTGTTTATGGTATTTGGCTAGAGTTATTGAATGCAAGTCATAAGAGACGAGTCTTCGTCTATACCTCGGCATCAGGGTTGGCCTGTCCTGGCGGGATACCTGTGAAATATCCGGTGGGTCCCAGGGAAAGAAGAAAATAAGGTTCAGTGAACACATGCGGATTTAACTGCGTGATGACAACACAGCACTTTGGACGTAACGAATATATGCTGCGTCCAAAGCGCAGCTACTTCCTGATCATGGGAATGTAGCCTTAAAGTGGCCCACTGAGACTCTTTTTCCGGTGCCCACAAAAACCTGGAAAAGGCTCTGGCGACAACGCACATCAAGATGAACACAGTCTGCAGCTGTGACAGGGCGATCTGCTCTGTGACAGGCCGCGCGCTGATGTCACATAGCAGGTGCTCCAAAAATGAAGGGATAACAAACTCTATGCCAAACTGATAAAAATGTGTTTTCGCTGTTCACGAGGTGCAGTTTTTGGGGTACTTGTCATCTTCGGGTTTTCGGATTGATCCAGAGAAGATCCGTGCAGTCCTTAATTGGGACCGTCCCGAGAACCTGAAGACTCTACAACGTTTTCAGGGCTTTACTAATTTTTACTGGAAATTCATCCAAAATTACTCTGTAATTATGAAACTCAGTACTGACATGACTAAGAGGGGGTCTGATTTTTCCAAATGGTTGGATGCTTCCCTCCAGGCTTTTTCTTCCTTAAAGAATCATTTTGCCACTGCACCTATGCTCAGTCAACCCGATGTTTCCCAACCCTTTATTGTGGAGGTTGATGCATCGGATGTCGGGGTTGGGGCTGTGCTGCCTCAGGGTCCATCCCCTGGTAAATGGCGTCCATGCGCCTTCTTTTCTAAAAAATTGTCTTCGGCTGAGAGAAATTATGACGTGGGTAATAAGGAACTTTTGTTGATCAAATTGCGTTCGAAGAATGGCTACATTGGTTGGAGGGAGTTTTCCATCCTATTACTGTTATTACTGACTATAAGAATCTGTCATATCTCCAGTCAGCTAAACGTCTCAACCCTAGGCAAGCCAGATGGTCCCTGTTTTTTACTAGGTTCAATTTTGTTGTCACTGTTCATCCAGGGGTCAAAAATGTCAATTCTGATACTTTGTCCCGGAGCTTCCCTGGTGCTCCAAGAACCATGAGAACCCTGCCCCAATATTACAGAAAGGGGTAGTCATTTCGGCACTGTATCCTGAACTGAAGGGTGAGGTGTTGGAGGCTCAGGGGGACGCCCCTGCCTCCTGCCCTTCAGGAAGGTTATTTGTACCATCTAATCTGCGCTGCAAAGTTATTAAGGAACATCATAACTCTGTGCTTGCTGGGCATCCAGGTGGTAAGACAACCGCGGACCTTCTTTCTCATCATTTTTGGTGGCTGAGGTTGCATCGGGATATGATTGAACACGTATCTGCTTGTAGTTTTTGTGCACATTCTAAAGTTTTACATACCCGTCCGTCTGGTACTCTTCTTTCGCTACCTATCCCTAGTAGGCCATTGACACACTTGTCCATGGCGTTTATTACTGACCTACCAGTTTCTTCAGGCAAAGCGGTGGTTTTGGTGGTTGTAGATAGGTTCAGTAAAATGGTTCACTTTGTCGCATTACTGGCACTTCCAAATGTCAAGACGCTTGCTCAGGTGTTCATAAATGAGATCATGAAGCTTCATGGGGTTTCCTCCGATGTGGTGTCAGATCGGGGGACCCAGATTGTTTCCAAGTTCTGGAAGGCATTCTGTCCTTGACTGGGGGTGCAGCTGTCCTTTTCCTCTGCCTTCCACCCTCAGTTAAATGGACAGACCGAGCATGTCAATCAAAATTTGGAGACCTACCTCAGGTGTTTCATCTCCGAAAATCAGGAGGATTGGGCATCCTACTTACTGCTGGCAGAATTTGCCATTAATAATCATCATCAAGAATCCACTGACAGGTCACCGTTTTTCGGTGCATACGGTTATCACCCACCGTTTGGTACCTTTAGTGGGGGAGGAGTTCCTGAGGAGGAACAGTTTGCTTCATCGCTCTCCTCGGTATAACAGGGTTTTCTGAGTAATTTAAAGATCATAGCAGACAGGTAAAAACGTATGGCTGACAGAAAACACTTGCCAGATCCGGACTTGAATGTGAATGACTTTGTGTGGTTGTCTACCAGGAATATAAGATTGAAAGTTCCTTCTTGGAACCTGGGACCTAGGTTTATTGGTCCCTATAAAATAACCGCTGTCATTAACCCAACAGCGTTTCGTCTTGAACTTCCTCACGCTTTTAAGGTCCACAATGTGTTCCACAGGTCCTTTCTCAAGAAGTATGTGGGTGGTATGTATGTGGTATGAGCCCTCACCTCTACTACCGCCCCCAGTAATGGTTGATGGTAATCTGGAGTTCCAGATTTCGAGGATTGTAGGTTTTCATTTCCAACGTCGTTCTCTACAATACTTGGTGCACTGGAAGGGTTATGGTCCAGAGGAGAAGATGTGGGTTTCAGCATCAGAGGTGAACGCTCCCAGGTTGGTTCGTTCATTCCATACCTCTTATCTGGAGAAACTCAGTCCTGAGTGTCCGGAGGCCACTCGTAGAAGAGGTGATACTGCCACGGGTGTGTCAGCAGTGACAGACAGTTGTTCTGCAGTTGATTGCAGGAGATCTCTATGTTTGGCATTATAGACACCTTCTTAGAGGCTGTCTCTCTAGGACCCATCGGCTACCTTCCTCTGGCTAATTAACACCCTGGCCTGGGTGAATAAATACCTGGGTCTGCTAGAGTGAGGTGCCGGTGATACTCATTACCCTTTGTGATGACTCGGAGCAAGTGCATTACTTCATCCTCTATGGAGCTATGAGGACGGATGTTCATCTCTATGAAGTCGACTAAAAGCTAAGCTATCTTCCCTTGTTTGTTCCCCCTTGTTGTCTTTAGTGGTTAGTGGGGATCGACTAGCACTCATCCCCCTCCCTAGCCAGGGCCAAACACCAGTGAAAGACAGGGCAAGGTTCGTATGCGGCAATTGGTGATATATTCAGCTCTGGCTGGGAATAGCACACGTGCTGGGTCACGCGTGCAATAGATTTTAAGTGCAATAATTACAAGTGCAGTTAGACATGGCAGTTGGACAGGGCAGGAGACAGGTAAGATGCATAAGATATTCATACAAATATGCTTCTCAGTCACTAATACTGCATTATGCATTAGTCTTATCAATCTGCTTTTTATTTGTTTTCACTTCTGCTTTCTCTCAACCCGCCCGCCCTTTAACACATTCTGTGAACTCACTCTATATCAGACCCTCCCTTCTCCCCTCTGTCATGTATAACTCTGAGGCTCTACTGACATTCCTCACCCACTGCAAACCATCCTCTACCTCCATACAGCACTCAAAACGTTCATACAAATCATTAGACCTCCTGCTCTTTCTCTTTCTCCTTTTACTAGTCGCAGGCGACATCTCCCCCAACCCTGGGCCCCCCGTCCACTAGCATACACCACTCTCCTCCAGCTGCATATAGAAACCCTGCTAATCTTATTAACGTTCAGTGCATGCCCTCTCCTATCGATTTTCATTGTGCTCTCTGGAACTCACGGTCTATGTGTAACAAACTAACTTACATCCATGATTTTTTCCTCTCTAATTCCCTTAACCTTCTGGCTATCACAAAAACCTGGATTCAGCAGCCAGACACCACCGCTGCTGCTGCTCTCTCGTTTGGTGGGCTGAAATTTTGACATACCGCCAGACCTGGCAACAGACAGGGTGGAGGTGTTGGTCTGCTCCTTTCCTCACAATGTGCTTTCCAGGTCATCCCCCCGTTTCCCTCACTCATGTTTCCTTCCTTTGAAGTCCACACCATCAGACTCTTTAAACCCTTTTCCCTGCGAGTGGCGGCTGTGTATCGCCTTCCAGGTTCCTCCCGCCAGTTCTTGGATCACTTTGCCACCTGGCTTCCTCACTTTCTATCCTGTGACATCCCCACCCTCATCATGGGCGACTTTAACATCCCCATTGATGATCCCCTCTCCCAATCTGCCTCTCATCTACTTTCTCTAACCTCTTCATTCCATCTCTCACAGTTTACTAATTCTCCTACCCATGAAGACAGGAATACTCTGGACCTGTTTTTTTCAAGTCTCTGCTTGCTGGATGACTTTAACAAACTCCCCTCTCCCGCTCTCGAACCACAACCTTCTTTCCTTCTCTGTTAAGAATTGTCTCCTCACCTGGGACACCCCCACTTACCACACTTATAGGAATACACGTACCATTAATACCCAGCAGCTTATGGACAATCTCCACACATCTTTAGGCCCCATCTCCTCCTTCTCCTGTCCAGACTTAGCATTGTCACACTACAACAATACACTGAAGAGTGCCCTAGATGAAGCCGCACCTTCTAAACGCAGAAAGACCTGACACAGACAACGGCAGCCCTGGCACACGACGCAAACACGTTTTCTTCAACGTTGCTCAAGGTGTGCTGAGGACTTCATCCACTATAAATTCATGCTCAAAACCTATAACTCTGCCCTTCATCTGGCCAAACAATCCTACTTCACCAACCTCATCACTTCAATGTCCAACAATCCAAAACGACTTTTTGAAACCTTAAACTCCCTTCTGAAACCTAAAGCACAGGCCCCCACCACCAACCTCAGCGGGGAGGATCTGGCCACTTATTTCTTTGAAAAAATCAACCACATCCATCAGGACATCTCAGCCCAATCTCCTCAGTGCCTGGATCCCCTTCCCTGCCGCTCTTCAAGCTCACTTGCCATCTTTGAGCCTGTCACAGAAGAAGAAGTTACCCAGCTCCTCGCTTCTTCTCGGCCTACAACCTGCAACAGTGACCCCATTCCTTCACATCTCCTGCAGTCCCTCTCACCGGTGGTCACCACTCACCTGACTAAACTATTTAACCTCTCTCTTTCTTCAGGTATCTTTCCCTCCTCATTTAAACACGCCATCATAACCCCTTTACTTAAAAAGCCATCCCTGGACCAGAACTGCGCTGCTAACTACAGACCTGTCTCTAATCTTTCTTTCATCTCTAAACTCCTGGAACGCTTGGTCCACTCCCGTCTAATCCGCTATCTCACAGATAACTCTCTCCTCGACCCTCTACAATCTGGTTTCCGCTCCTTACACTCCACTGAAACTGCCCTCACTAAAGTCTCTAATGATCTACTAACAGCCAAATCCAAAGGTCACTGCTCCCTGCTGATTCTCCTGGATCTCTCTGCAGCATTTGAAACTGTGGATCACCAGCTCCTCCTCACTATGCTCCGCTCTATAGGCCTCAAGGAAACCGTTCTCTCCTGGTTCTCCTCCTACCTCTCTGACCGCTCCTTCACTGTATCTTTTGCCGGCTCCTCTTCCCCTCCTCATCCCCTTACTATCAGGGTTCCGCAGGGCTCAGTCCTAGGCCCCCTCCTCTTCTCTCTATACACTGCCCCTATTGGACAAACAATCAGCAGATTTAGGTTCCAGTATCATCTCTATGCTGATGACACCCAATTATACACTTCTTCCCCTGACATCACCCCTACCCTAATACAAAATACCAAGGATTGCTTGTCTGCTGTGTCTAGCATCATGTCCTCCCTCTATCTTAAACTGAATCTCTCCAAAACTGAACTTCTTGTGTTTCCCCCCTCTACTAACCTAACTCTACCTAACATCGAAATTACCTTGGAGGGGTCAACCATAACTCCCAAGCAGCACGCCCGCTGCCTTGGGGTCATATTCGACACTAACCTTTCCTTTACTCCCTATATCCGATCACTCACTCGCTCTTGTCACCTGCATCTTAAAAACATCTCCAGAATCCGATCTTTTCTCACTTTGGAAACTGCTAAAACTCTTACTGTTGCTCTTATTCACTCTCGTCTGGACTACTGCAACTCTGTTCTGATCGGTCTCCCTCTTACCAAAATTTCCCCTCTCCAATCTGTCCTGAATGCAGCAGCCAGGGTCGTATTTCTGTCCAGCCGCTTCACCGATGCCTCCACCTTGTGCCAGTCATTACACTGGTTACCTATTCGCTACAGGGTCCAATATAAACTCATTGCTCTCACCCACAAAGCTCTCCACAGTTCTGCACCACCTTATATCTCCTCTCTCATCTCAATCTATCGTCCTACACGTGCCCTCCGTTCCACAAATGACCTAAGACTAACATCCCCCATAATCCGAACCTCGCACCTCCGTCTCCAAGACTTCTCTCGTGCTGCACCAGTTCTCTGGAATGCTCTACCCCACACGATCCGATTGATGCCTAGCCCCAATGTCTTCAAGCGCGCTTTAAAAACCCATTTCTTTAAACAAGCCTACCATCTCAAATACCCAGTAAACTAACTTTCCCCTGTTCCCTCCTAAATACAATTCAGAATCTGCCCCCTACTGTTCATCTGTTTCTACACCCTCCATGCACACGATAACTGCACTTGGTAATTGAGTATTGCATTTGAACATACAGGCTGATGACCGGATCATACAGCTTTATATGATAATCCAGACTTATTATAATTGCCTGACCTGAAATAACAAGCATTTTCCACCTATTGTGTCCCCCCCTTTTCCTTGTAGAATGTAAGCTTGCGAGCAGGGACCTCATTCCTGATGTAACTGTTAAACTGTCTCACCTTGTATTGAATTTATTGTTTGTACATGTCCCCGCTTAATTGTAAAGTGCTGAGGAATATGTTGGCGCTATATAAATAAAAATTATTATTATTATTATTATTGGTGAAGAGCAAATATAGGGACGTTAGTAAAGACAGGGTGATACTAGATCAGCCTAGGAGGTCTCCACTCCCCCCTTTCCCTAGAGTCTGGGCTCCCTTTTCCTCTTCCCTTTGTGTTGCACTAAGTCTTTCCCACACCTTGTATGGCAGAGGATGAATGGAGCTGCAGTCAGACATCCCACCTGATGCTCCATTTTAAAATGGGGCTAAAGGTGTCCTGTCAGGGGTAAGAGTCCCCATTCTTCTGATCAGCGCGGTTTCCAATGGTCGGATTCCACATATCAATAAGTTAACACCTACCTAACCTCTGGATCGGTGATAACTTGCTTTCATCAAAGAACTCTTTAATGCATACTACCATAATTGTACATCCCAGTTATAGTGTGCGCACAGTAGATGTTTAGGAGCCGCCTGTGTTTTACAGTCGACGCTCCACTATAACAGGGATAACGACTAACAGGTATTTGCATATAGCTTTAGGGTGGGCCCTTAGGGTCCATTCCCCCTGTGGGCCGCATACACCCCAGTCCGACCCTGCTCGGCATTTCCACTCAGCCCAGTAATTGGCTGCAGCAATCATATGAGCTGGTGTAGTTATATTACCGCTACCATCTTTCTTGTTGAATCACAAAACAGGAGGACAAACTACGCAAATTCATTAAATGCTCAAACAATGAGACCTAAGCGCTGCCCTTTCCCCCCAACCTGTGAATGATGACCTTACAAAGATGTAAATATAACCAGGGATGTCTGTAGTCCTACAAGGAGAATCAAGGAGAATCAGAAAGACTTTACAAGGAGAATGAGAGACATCCTTCAGGACAGTAGATGGATAGCATGGTGGCTCCATTCAAAGAGACACAGATTTGGATTATACATGATTCCTGCCTAAGGGTATGAGGCCCTGACTGGAAAGATATGGATCTGCTCCACTGACCATCAGAGAGCCCATGGATACATTTGGGGAGACCAGGTTCGGACTATGAAGTCACCTGGCCCCATGGATATATTGTTTAGGGTTGCCAGGTGGGACCCTCCGGTTACCAGGAACCCATGGAGATGTGGCACCCCTGAGGGTTCAGTCACCACAGGGGTACTGCACCTCAGCTTGAGGTGTGGTATCTCCTCTTCCAGGTAAGGATGGAGCACTTCTCAGGACCCTACTTCACCATTCAACACTACACCACTCCTGTCCTGAAGGGGGCCTAAATGCACCAGGGCCCGGGATAGAGGAGATGGGGGGGACCAAAGATAGGGGGAACCATGTAGTGGGTGAGGGTGGAGGACACACTTTTAGGGTACACTTACTAATTCATATTTAATCTACGGCCATCTTAGGTTCATGGTCTTTGATTGTGATCTTCATCAGTGATTGTGGTCTCCGTCTCTGATTGTGGTCACCCACCAGAGTTCAGTAATAGGCCTCATCCGATTGAACATACACGATCCTCGTTCTCTGGCCTTGAGGCGAGTAGTGGGTCAGAGTTAACCACTGTCTCTACCCGGTCAAGGTCCCTACCTAAGAAGGCCTGGAGGGGAGCAGAGAAGACAAGCTCCACAGGCAAAAGGATCCCAGGGGGATACGGACGAAGCGGCATACGCCACCTGTACTTCTCACTCTGGCCTAGTCAGAGGGACTCCTGCTGCAAGAGGGGTGACCGACCCCCGATATCTGACTTTGCTACTGCACGTCTCAGTCAGAAAAGCCCGGAGGCTTAGTGGATCCCAGGAGGGATACGGACGGAGCGGCATACACCACCTGTAACTCTCTCTACCTGCGTTTATCCAGTGGGACCCGGCCTTACACCTAGTTCTAACCACACATACAGTCAGGAGAAGACTTAGTGGGAGAACTCACCAAGGAGAGGAACACACACCAGAGGGGTCTCGACAGGTGCTCCTGATCTACCTGGAAAGTGCTGGACCCCCTTCCCGGTGGCCGCAGTACGTCGCGAGGAGCAGAGGGAAGCTTTGCGGCTAAAGTTCATCTGAATGTGAGTAAAAACCCTGGATGACTTCACACCCCGCTTCATCCTGTTATTTCCTGCGCGGCACTGCACCCACCATTCCTCATCACACTGCCCTAAGGCCTGCTCCGCCTGCGGGGAGCAGTCCCATCTAAGCTGCCCCTTAACACCGGCCTCAGTGGACAGAAGCAGCGCTGGTGTCTATCACCGGAAACCGTAGGTAGCGTAGTCGTAAAATACCACTCAACCCTGAAAGCCCATTAAATCTTTTATGTGACCGCGTATGCCGCTCCGTCTGCATCCCCCTTGGGATCCTTTTGCCTGCAGAGCTTGCCTCCTCTGCTCCCCTCCAGGCTTTCTTAGGTAGGGACCTTGACCGGGTAGAGACAGCCGTTAACTCCAACCCGCTCCTCGCCTCAAGGCCAGAGGACGAGGACCGTGAATCCTCAATCAGCGGCAGGTTCACACGGAAAGCCACGTTCAGTGATGAAGATCACAATCAAAGACCATAAGCCCAAGATGGCCGTTTATTAAATATGAAACTTGTGGTGTAACCTCTAAGTGTGTCCTCCACCCTCTCCCACTACATGGTTCCCCCTATCTTTGGTTCCCCCATCTCCTCTTATCCCGGCTGGGGCAGCACCCTGGTGCATATAAGCCCCCCTCAGGTGGGAGAGGTGTAGTGTTGGATGGTGAAGTATGGTCCTGAGAAGTGCTCCATCCTTACCTCAGAGGAGGAGATACCACACCTCGGACTGAGGTGCAGTACCCCTGTTGCGACTGAACCCTCAGGGGCGCCACACATGTACATTTTGGCAAACTGCAGTCTAGCTTTTTTATGTCACTGTGTCAGCAGTGGGGTCCTCCTGGGTCTCCTGCCATAGTGTTTCATTTCATTTAAATGTCCACGGATAGTTTGTGCTGACACTGATTCACCCTGAGTCTGCAGAACAGCTTGAATTTCTTTGAAACTTGATTGGGACTGCCCTTTCACCATCTGGACTATCCTGCATTGCAACCTTTCATCAATTTTTCTCTGCCGTCCACATCCACGGAGATTAGCTATAGTGCCATGAGTTGTAAACTTCTTGATTATGTTGCGCACTGTGGACAAAGGAACATATCTCTGGAGATGGACGTGTAACCTTGACATTGTTAATATTGTTCAACAATTTTGGTTCTCAAGTCCTCAGACAGTTCTCTTCTCCTCTTTCTGTTCTCCATGCTTAGTGTGGCACACACAAACACATAATGCAAAGATTGAGTCAACGTCTCCCCTTATTATCTGGTTTCATTTTCTGGAATAATGTCAAGGGTGCCAACACTTTCAGCCAGGACGGTACATTTATGTAACGCTGGGGTCCTAGTTTAAAATCCCAAGTACATCATCTGCAAAAAGTATGTGTGTTCTCTCTGTGTTTGCATGGGTTTCCTTCGGGTACTCCGGTTTCTTCCTACACTCTAGAGGCATAATGATAGGGAATTTAGATTGTGAGCTCCAGTGAGGGCAGTGATGATGATGTCTGTAAAGTGCTGTGGAAATAATGGTGCTGAATAGGTGAGTAAAATAAATAAATAAACCTACAACTCCCAGTATATCTTAACTCCCACTATCATCTTACCATTATCAGCCATCATCACACTGTGGACAGGAACCCCAATACTGATGGGACGGTAGTCCATATCACAAACGTTTACATCCAGATACATTATATGTGACCTCTTCTCTGATTTGAGTCATTCTCATCCCTTTTATTTCCATCTGGTCCAGACGCCATGATGATTTTTCACATCTACGGCTCGCCTTTGCATACTTTCATCTAATCCTGCAGCATAACCCAACACTGTGCCCTTAAAATAAGTGACGTTATAATATCCCTGAATAAAAATATCTGCCCTGTGCTGTGCCTCTGAAAAAAATAATTGCCCCACACTGTTCTCCCTGCACAAAATATATACCCCACATTGTCTCTCTTATGACACATGGCCTCCACACTGCCCTCTTTGATAAAATAGTGCCTCCGCACTAATTTCCTTTTGGACTATTACTACCACAAAGTTCTTCTTATGAACTATACAAGATACACTATTCTCCCTTCTGAATTAGAACTTCCACACTGTTTGCCCTTATTAGCTATAACCTTGATACTGTGTCCCCCTTAAGAACTATAACCACCACATTTTCCACCATTATTAGCTATAATCACTAATATGTCCCTAAATTCAGGGTCCCCCCTTATAATCTTCACACTGCATCCTCAAACTGTGTGCCCCCCCCAAAAAAATGATCCAGTCTGTACTGTGCCCCCTCCTCACACTGCCCCCACTGGATAGTTTCCCATATACTGCCTCCTCTCTATTTTGTGCCTCATACAGCACAGTCTCCATCCTGTACTCTCTCCTCACACTTTTTCCCCCTCTGCATACTGACCCCCCACACTGTGTCTCCCCACACTGCCCAGTATATACTGTGTTCCCTTCTCACACTCTCAGTTCCTTCCCTCAATAAAATACCCTTGTTTCTTTGACTCCATTGGATTGGGATCGCTTACCTTCCTGACGTCTTTGCATCCTCTCCTTGACCTCATCACGCTGCTGCACGTTGCCTTGACCCTGGAGTGCCAGAGGTTAGAGCTTCATTTGTATTTGTGTCTGAAACACAAGTACCGATCTCTAAGGTAGAATTAAAGGGGTTGTCCAGGTTTGAGATGAAAATCCTCTTTTGAATACTCACAGCTTGTGCACTACACACTGTCAGGATTGTCCAGTACCTGCATTGAGAATAGGTGTTCACAATACTGCAAGTATGTGATTTGCATATGACGCGCCCCCTGGGGCTGTGGGGTACTCGGTAGCCAGGCCGGTCCTTTTTGGGGTAGTCACGGTGGCAGTGACCCGGTCCATGGCCCAGGGTGGTCGATTATGAAGAGTCAATTGGGGAATAAAGTTTTTGGGGATAAAGTTCGTGACGCCATCCGTGGTATGCAGCTATAGATGGCAGCCGCTGCGGTGCAGATCCACTGGGGCTGATGGTGACGCAGCAGAGATTGTGCAGCTCTCCATGAGCAGAGCTAAGCCCCAGGGCAGTATATAGGACTTGATGAGGTAGATGTTGTTGGCAGGCACAGTGTAGCGCAGGGCCGGTGACGAAGCAATAAATCAAGGACACAGTGGGTTGCAGTCTTCAGGCTTTACTCACAGTTCTTAGGCAGTTCCTGGTTACCGCTGCAGCCGGTTATAACCTTCCACTCGTCCTGTGTTCTCCAAGGAAGGGATCCAGCCAGCTCCCAGGCAGTTCAGGAACACTTAGTCGGGATCCCCTTCTTATGTGCCTCTCTGGCCGTCTCCCTGTCCTTGCTCTCGCCCTCCTGCCCTGTGCCTCACAATCAGTGTCCAAAGCCAGTGGCCTCGGGCCTTGTCGGGTGACTTACTCTCAGTACCCTGGACCCTATGTGGCCACCTTTTCGGCAATGTAATTGTGGTTTTCGGCTGCAACACCTTGAAAATGCAGCGGCCTCTGGTTGGCTAGCTGAGCTTGGTTGTTCTCCACTAGTCTGAGGCCAGTCCCCATTTGCGGCCTGGTCCCTCCACTCGACGGCAGTCGGGTGGATGCGGATCCCACGGAGAGCGTCCGTGCTCCGGTGCCCCTGAGACCCCCTCTGTCTCTTCTTCCTTCTTCTATGCCCCTTACTCTGGGCCCCCCTCCTGTCTGCACCTGTCACAAGCAGGACTTCCCTTCTGGGCTTACAGCCTTAACTCAACCCCTTCTAAAAGGTTCCCCTTCTTCTTATACTCTCCCCTCAGTGCTCCTCTAAACTACTTCCTCCACCCACCTCCTCTACTTAGTTCCATCCTCCTGACAGGGACCAGGCCTGTGCTCTCCCTTAGGAGCTATCTGGACCTTCCCTTATGGAGTGATGTACTGTTGGATGTGAGTGGTTGGGTACCGGGTAGTGTTCCTTCCTTACCTGGGAGTGGGGTACCACACCTCTGGGTGATGTGCAGCACCTCTGTGGCAACTGGACCCGCAGGGGTGCCACACATACTGTACATACAGTCACGTGCTGACTAGATGTGCCGGCCTTTCTCAATTCACTTTTATTGAGTGAAGCCGCACATGTCTAGTTGGAAGTTGGCCGGAAGTATTCAAGTAGAATACTTGCAGTCACATGACCACCTGCTCTCACCACCGATAAAGGAGAATCTTGACAGTGTGCATTGCGAAAACTGTGAGGATTCAAAAGTCTGCAGTAAAAAGGGCTGCTATTTCTCATTTAACTAATCTGCTTTTGGATGGATGAATAATTGTCGCTACAGGCATGAGTACTAAAAGCATCACTCCTTTTGTGGAGGCAATCATCCCTTATTCAAATGCTTCAAAAATACCAGTCTATCTGGTCAACAGCAGCTCAGTCTGAGGGATTACTGTTACAAGAGCACTAAAGCTAATAAAAATGCTCCCCTGACTTGCAGTGTTCTCAGGGGGAAAGTTAATTTTCTTATAGATGGATTCAGTGATGTTTTTATTCCATAATTAAAAGGTCTGGGCAACAGTTGATTGTATAACTAGATTTCAGTTGATATGTATATAAGTGTAGTCAGAGAAAAAATAATTAAGACATTAAAGCTTTGTAGATATGCAGTTCCTTTCAATATTACTCAATTTTCTAGATTCAGAATTTTGCCTGTGGGTGTCGTGCTGAAAAGGGAGGCTCTAGTTTGTAGATTAATACAGCTTCTTACTTTTCCGGCAGGAGTATCCTTGAACTATGAAATTGATAAATCACTGGGCTTGGTTGAATATGTGTCTTTTCATGAGGCAGTATCAATCTTGAAGCAATTTGGCATGGGAACCTTAAAGGGTTAAGTTAAATCAACTTTTAAGCTCCTAACTGTTAAACCTTGTGGTTTTAATTAATTTGGGATTTCAATTTGAAAACAGTTTTTATTTGATAAATGTCTGCCCATGGATTTTCACTGTCCTGTTATTTTGAAGCCCTTTCCATTTTTTTTGCACTAAGTTCTGCAATATGAGTTGTCAGGTGGTGGTGTTCATTATTTAGACATTTTTTTATTTGTTATGCTGATTCCAAGATGTATACCCAAAAGAAGGGAAGCGATAGAAACCCAAAATAGTAAAATATGACAGTCTTTAGTTGAAAATGTGTTAAAAACAGTAAGAAGGGAGAAAAAAGGCAAGAAAAATCCCCAGCATTCTAGAGCAAGAAAAAATATATGTCATTGCTTAAATTATATTATCCACAACCTCATAATAAATAGAGCAAATAGTGGATGAGAATAAATACATTCTAATAATAAAATGCACAGTTGAAATTCATGAATATGGAGTGGAAAAGAAAACTAATCTTCAGCCACAAAATGTATGAAAATGTAACATGGAACAATATTAATCTCTGGTCGCCAAAGTGTGAAATAACAGTTTGTACTGTAAGATATGAAACAAAATTTAGTACAGCAGTACAAGTATAAGTACATCAAAAACTCCTTGTGGTCATGTAAGTAGTTACAATTCAGTAAGTAGATGAGGTACAAGGACAGCTGGTATAATATATAATGTATGATGTACGTCAAAGATTGGTCACATGAACAAGTATACAGTATCAAAAACATGAGGCAGTAGTGATTCCAACTAGCTCAAAATACGAAATAAATAATTGCTGATGCAAAAAAGACAAGAATGAGAATAATATGCAAAGTGCATGTGAAATTATAAATAAATTAGAGGTCTAAATTAGGAGCACCAGTGACCCCAGTAGAAGAAGCCAATGCGAAACGCGTATCAGGGTTCCTATCCTCAGCATCCACAGACCCCTAACAGGAATGTATCTTTACCCTCACCTGTGTATCTCTGCCGCGCAATAGCATTACATACTGGGGTCACTGGTGCTCCTAATTTAGGAGCACAAACATAATTTTTTTCGTTAGGAAGTTAGAAGGCTTAAAAGTTGACCAGCAATTTCTAATCTTTCTAATAAAATTTACAAAACCATTTTTTAAGGACCTCATCACATTTAAAGCGACTTTGGGGAACCTATAGAAAAAAAAATACCCACAAGAGACACCATTCTAAAAACTGCACCGCTCAAAGTCCTCAAAACCACATTCAAGAAGCTATTAACCCTCCAGGTGCTTCACAGGAACTAAAGCAATGTGGAAGGAAAAAATTAACATTTTACTTTTTTTCACAAAAATTGAAATTTAGCCCAAAATGTTTTATTTTCACAAGGGTAACAGGGAAAATTGGACATCAAAATTTGTTGTGCAATTTCTCCTGAGCATGCCGATACCTCATATGTGGGGGAAAACTATTTTTTGGGCGCACGGCAGGGCTTTGAAGGGAAGGAGCACAAAAATGGCTGGAATCGGGAGTTAATGCCATATCGCGTTTGGAGAGCCCCTGATGTGCCTAAACAGTGGAAATCCCTCACAAGTGACCCCATTTTGGAAACTAGACCCCTCAAGCCATGTATCTAGATGTGTGGTGAGCACCTTGACCCCCCAGGTGCTTCACAGAAGTTTATAAAGTAGAGCAATGAAAATAAGAAAATCACATTTTTCCAACAAAAATGTACTTTTAGCCCAAAATTTTTATTTTCACAAGGGCAGCAGGAGAAAATGCGCCACAAAATTAGTTTTCCAATATCTCCTGAGTACACTGATACCCCATATGTAGTGGAACATAAGGGGTTATCAACAGGGCTCGCAAGGGAATGAGTGACATTTGACGCAAACATGGCTTGAATCGAGAGAGGACGCCATGTTTCGTTTGAAGAGCCATTGATGTTCCTAAACCAAGGATGTCAAACTCAAACACACACAGGGCCAAAATGAACAATTTGGAAAAACTCACGGGCCAACCAGTATGCAGTATAATGGGCTCCACAAAATCCTCCATACAGATTAGAGGCCCCACATAGGGGAGGTGGTTCTGGTGTCACGGGCCAAATAAAACCACCCTGCGGGCAAGATTTGACATGTTTGGCCTAAACAGTGGAAACCCCCCACAAGTGACCCCATTTTGATAATTACATCCCTCATGGATTTTATCCAAGGGTATAGTGAGCATTTTGAACAAAGAGGTACTACACAGAATTTGATAACATTAGGTCATCATATGGAAAATTTTCATTTTTTTCACAAAAATGTTGTTTTAGCCTCAAATTTGCAATTTTCACAATGAATAATAGGTGAAAACAGACCCCATAATGTGTTACGCTATTCCTCCTGAACGCAATGATACCCTATCGGTGGTCAAAAACTTCTGTTTGGACATATGGCTAGGAAAGGAAAGAGCGCTATTTGTCTGGAATAAATTGTGAATGCTATGTCACATTTTGAGAGCCCCTGACATGCGAAAACAGCACCCCCCCCCACAAGTGACCCCATTTTGGAAACTAGACCCCTCAAGGAATTCATCTAGCATTTTAACCTATAGGTGATTCACAAAACTTTATAACATTTAGATGTGAGAACAAAAAAATATTTTTTTCCCACTAAAAAACTCTTTAGCACCAAGTTTATAATTTACACAGGGCGACGCTATTCCCTTATTCCCGTTTTAATGCGTATCAGCAGTCGTTAAGGGGTTAAGTTTCAGTATATTGCTGATTTGTTTGGTGTCCCCCTTACATTAGAAAATATGGTTAGCTCTTGTTTAGCGTTTTTAGGAGTAGTTATTGTTCTATTAAGATGGATAAAAATTAGAAGTTTGTTAGTCTATAATGTTAAAGGGGTTGTCCAGGTTTATCACAAAAGCCTGCAGTCAGTCTATGTTACTGCAGACTTGTGAATCCTCGCAGTTCACGCTGAGCGAATTCTCCGGTGCTGGCAGTGTGACCGAGTGGTCATGTGACCGCAAGTATGTGATATGCAAATAGTAATTTTTCCAAAGTTTACTGCTTCATTTTTTGTAATGGCAATTTGCATATACTCCTGAATGTCAAAGAGTGATCAGCTTAACAGCAATTACTGTACTTGCAAAGTCAATATTTGCCCAGAAAATGAACTTTAACCCCCAAAACACATTTCAACATCATTGCAGTCCTGCCTTAAAAGGAGCAGCTAACATCGTTTTAGTGATTGATCCATTAACACAGGTGTGGGTGTTGATGAGGACAGGGCTGGCGATCAATCAGTCATGATTGAGTAAGAATGACATCACTGGACACTTTAAAAGGAGGCTGGTTCTTGGTATCATTGTTTCTCTTCAGTTAACCATGGTTATCTCTAAAGAAACACGTGCAGCCATCATTGCACTGCACAAAAATGGCCTAACAGGGAAGAGTATCGCAGCTACAAAGATTGCACCTCAGTCAACAATCTATCGCATCATCAAGAACTTCAAGGAGAGAGCTTCCATTGTTGTCAAAAAGGCTCCAGGGCACCCAAGAAAGACCAGCAAGCGCCAGGACCGTATCTTAAAACTGTTTCAGCTGCGGGATCGGACTACCAGCAGTGCCGAGCTTGCTCAGGAATGGCAGCAGGCTGGTGTGAGTGCTTCTGCACGCACTGTGAGGCGGAGACTCTTTGAGCAAGGGCTGGTTTCAAGGAGGGCAGCAAAGAAGCCACTTCTCTCCAGAAAAAACATCAGGGACCGACTGATATTCTGCAAAAGGTACAGGGAGTGGACTGCTGAGGACTGGGGCAAAGTCATTTTCTCTGATGAATCCCCTTTTCGATTGTTTGGGACATCTGGAAAACAGCTTATTCGGAGAAGAAGAGGTGAGCGCTACCACCAGTCTTGTCTCATGCCAACTATAAAGCATCCTGAAACCATTCATGTGTGGGGTTGCTTCTCAGCCAAGGGAATCGGCTCACTCACAGTCTTGCCTAAAAACACAGCCATGAATAAAGAATGGTACCAGAATGTCCTCCAAGAGCAACTTCTCCCAACCATCCAAGAGCAGTTTGGTGCCCAACAATGCCTTTTCCAGCATGATGGAGCACCTTGCCATAAAGCAAAGGTGATAACTAAATGGCTCATGGAACAAAACATAGAGATTTTGGGTCCATGGCCTGGAAACTCCCCAGATCTTAATCCCATTGAGAACTTGTGATCGATCATCAAGAGACGGGTGGACAAACAAAAACCAACAAATTCTAGCAAAATGCAAGCATTGATTATGCAAGAATGGACTGCTATCAGTCAGGATTTGGTCCAAAAGTTGATTGAGAGCATGCCAGGGAGAATTACAGAGGTCTTGAAGAAGAAGGGGCAACACTGCAAATATTGACTTGCTGCATTAACTCATTCTAACTGTCAATATAACCTATTGGTACTCATAATATGATTGCAATTATATTTCTGTATGTGATATAAACATCAGACAAACACTAATAAAAAACAGAGGCCAGCAGATCATGTGAAAATATAATTTTGGTGTCATTCTCAAAACTTTTGGCCATGACTGTATAGTCAGAATTTGGCCGTAAGTATGGCTGCAGTGTTTATTTTTGGTTGGGAGACAGAGGGAGCATAGCTTTTGAGTCATGGCTTGTGGGCACAGTTGACCAGCTAGAGCTGGGTGCATTTGGTCTAATAATATTAAAATTTTGCGGTAATTGTTGATTATTTTAATTTATTGGTTAAAAAATTAGTAATGGGCATGTACCACCATGTATTTTAAAGCCAGCTATTTTCAGGTAACCCTGCCCTATGGTGGAGTAAGTAGAATTGAGTTCACATGAATAAAGAAAGTTACAGCAGCATGAGATATAAAGTGATACCACTGGTTAAATGAAACCATTGCTAAATAATTCAGTACAAGGTCTGGAAGAGAAAAGTAACAGCGTTCATTACAGTGGTTTCAGCCCTTCTTTACCTCTCACTTATTTTAATCTACTTAATCCAGTTGCAGTTATTGGCAGCTTCTGAAATATGCCAATTTACGATAGTGTGAAAGTGGCTGTGCGGGTGAGGCCTTTCAACAAGGTGAGGAACACCGTGTGATCTTATTTTGACATCATTTTTTTCTTTTGGAATGTATGTGTGGCACAGACGTTGTAATGAAGATTGCTGGGATCCTATTTTAGCAATAGGGATAACTACAAGACCCACGGCTGCATATGGTCTATGACAGCAGATAGCTGTCGGCCAAACTCTCCCAAAACCTTTCCCCCTTTCTTGGCCAAATATGCATCTTTTCTGAATAGGATAGTTAGCTGTCGACAGCTATCTCACCCAACATCTCATACATAGGAATGCAAGGCTCACCCTAGTGCTCTGAGGATCTCTATGAGATAGTTTATGTTTGCAGAAGAAAAATAGGATTGGATGTTGAAATCCAACAAGTCGAATCCTTCTCTCCCCCAACGTCATCTGTCAGGGGGAGAGTGGAGAGTTGAAATTGCCCATACACATTAAGCTGTTGACGGATATCGGTGTATTAAGCAAAAACTAGATCAATATGAATGCTTGCCTTAAAGGGCTTGTGATAAAAATCTGCAATCAAGAGTGACTGCAGTCTTCTGAACTTTGTCAGCGTGCGGTGCACACAGTGTCAGGATTCACCACTCCTGATCGCCTGCTCTCGATAGTGTGGCGCCCCTGAGGGTTCGACTGCAACAGGAATGCTGCACTTCTGCAATGGAGTGTGGTGTTCCTCCTGTGAGGTAAGCCCAGTGTGATGGTTGTGACCTAACCTTTTGCATCCAACACCACATCTCCACCAGAGGAAGCTAGTATGCACTAGGTGCTGCTCCCCTGGTTACAGGGAGACTGGGGAACACAAAGTGGTAGGAACCAGTTAGTGGGTGTGGGTGGAGGAACACTAGTTAGTGACACTTCAAATTTCATATTTAATAGAATGCCATCTTTGATCTTGGCCTTTCTGTCCTTTTTGTCTCTGGCAGTCTGTCTGTCAAGTGGTCCGTCCATTGTCTAGACTTTGCTAGTCTGTCGGCTGTCACTGTGCTGTCAAAATACTGTGTGTAATGTGACTTCCTTCCGGGAGCGCAGATCCTGTGTGGGCCTGCACCGGCATGGGACACAGCCCTCGTACCCCGATCTTTGGGACGAGAGGTAGGTTGCAGACAAGGAATGTCTCAACCCGGCCGAGGACCAGGATCGAGAAGGCCCGGGAGCTTTAGAGTGTGGCCCCTAGCAAATGGGTCCCAGGGAGGATGCAGACGGAGCGGAGTACGCCACCTGTCCTCGCCTACCTGATCTATTCAGAGGGATTCCGGCTGCAAGAGGGGTACCGGCCCCCGACACCCGACCTTGTACTCTACGTCCAGGACGGGAAAGCCCGGTTAGGCCCTGAGGATCCCGCCGGGCGTCGGATGGAGAGGAATTGCCACCCGAGCCCTACACCTGAGAGGAGCTCAGAGGGAGACCCGGCCAATCTACACACGCACAGACGGGAAAGGGTGAAGTCTGTAGTGCAGGAACACTCTGGTGTAGGGTCGCTACCGAACACTGGACTTCCTCGGAGGTAGTCGGACCCCTGTCCCTGGTGGCCGCAGGACTCCGCGAGGAGCAGGGAGTCGCCTTCCCGCTAACATCTCTGAGTGAGTAAAGCCTTGGAAGTTCACCCCTATGGCCTCCGGACTGTTCATTACGCGCCCTACCACGCGACACGGTGCCCGTACTCCCCGCGCTACTGCTACCCCCCTTCATCCTGTTTGCCTGCCCTGAGGCCTTGCTCCGCCTGTGGGGAGCAGTAATAACTTTAGCCGCCATGACACCGGGCCTCAGCGGACTGCTAGCGGCGCTGGTGGCCCTTCACCAGACACCACAGGTGGCGTAGTCGTAAACAATCAGCCACTCAACCCGGATTAGCCCACACCATCTCTTTCTAATGTGACGGCCCTGAGCACGAGTCGGGCCCGGGCCACGGCTGCATCCCATCTCTTCAACGCAGGGCCCGACACCGAGTCCCCCAACACCCAGGGTAAAACACGGGCTTTCTGAGTAGAGGCGTCACAATAGCAATACCGGTGAACGCACACTGTCAGAATTCAGAAGTCTGCAGTCACGTAAAGTGACTTCAGACTTTTATCAGATGACCAGACAACTCATTTAAGCCTCTGCTAGACATTTATCTCCCATTATCTCTTGGTTTAGTTTTGGGTAAACTAAACTTCAAAGGGGTAGGCATACATATTTTGCAAAGATGAGCTGCATTCTTCTAGCCCCCTCTTAACCAGTGCTGTCTTTTATGGACAAGCGTTCATATGATTTTATTTGTTTATTGCCTGCAAATCGGTATAGGCCATGAGACCCCCCAATGATCACTCAAAAGAGAAGTCATGAGCTCAGGGGTCAGGAACATGCACACAAATAAGAATATGGTTCCAATAGATAGTCAAAGGCTTTCTATTGGATCCATTCTCCGCTTTGTGCACTTGCTCAGGTAGGAGATGTTTGCTTTTGCCTCCTTACCTGCACACTTTTCAGCCATCTTTTGAGAAATCAGTGGGGTCTCAAGACCCAAAACCTCACAGATCTTAAAGTAATTACTGTACATAAAAAATAGAAAAACCTGTTAAATGTTTAGTTACCATTTAAAATAATGTGACAATCCCTTTAACATGAAGTTATTTGTACATTTAATTTTATAAAATTTACTTTATTAAATATTTGCTTCCAGAGAGAGAAGGAAGCAGGAAGTAGATGTGTTATTTCCATGAAAGGCAACTGCACAACCATTCATGACCCACGGAATCCAGGTCATGAAAAAACGTTTCAATTTGATCTGGCCTACTGGTCCCATAATGGATTTTTGAAGAATCAAGATGGCACACTAGTTCCAAATGGTAAAGAAAGCAGTTACGCTGGCCAGGTATTATCATTTTATATATATCTTTTTAGTTTAGATAGTAGCATGTTTCATCTCATGTATATTTGACTATTTGATTGTAAAACGACTTGTCTGAAAAGCCACATGATATCCTTAATAGTGACCTTACATTTTGTTGTGTTATATGGGGTTTGTGGGTTTTTTTATTTACAGAGACGTAAATGAAAATTACTTGGCAACAAAGGAAAATTTTAACAAGGCCCCACTCACCATGCCATTTATAATGCTGATGTCTTCTTATGTGGTTGAGGGACTTTTAGAGATGTTCATGCACCAGGGCTTGAAATTGACCTCTACATCTTTATTCACCTATTAGTCTCTGCTCATTTGCATGCTTTAAATGTAATCAATCTGAAATATGTTCTGTTTGAAAACTGCTAATTCATTCGTTTTAACAGTTTTTTACAAAAAATTAATACTTTTTTACTTCACCAATTGTTGCATCGGCGTCTCTGCCTCCTGCTAAGCAGAGACGCCGTCCCTCTCACCTTCCTGCCCAGCGCGCGGCGTCCTCCAGCGCTCCTTCCCTCGCTGCTGCCGGCGCGCGCTCCCTCCCGGGCACTGTGCTTAGGGCGCGCGCGCTCCCCCTCTCTTAAAGGGACCGTGCGCGCCGTCCTAAGGAGTCCCCGGCCAATAGCCGGAGGACTTCCCATATATAAGGCACCTCCTCCAAAATGGAGGTGCCCAAGCAAAGTTGTTACAAAGCATACTCACCTCTGCTTCAGCCCTCAGGTCGCGTTGCCAGCCTGACTTCCAGTCCTGTCTGCCTGCTTGTCTTCCCTTCAGCCCGACAGTCTGTCTCCTGCATCCGCCAGTCTGTCTATGGGCAAGTCCACCTGCGGAACAGGAAGCACCTGCCAGTTACCTGCCTGCTACCTGCCGTACCTGCTAGCCCGCTCACCTGGGAGCGCTCACCTGCTACCCGCCTGCTAGCCTACCTGGAGGCTCCGCCGTCACTTGCCGTGACCACCTGCCTGCCAGCCAAGAGACTCTTACCCGCTCACCTGGGAGCGCTCACCTGCTACCCGCCTGCTAGCCTCCCTGGAGGCTCCACCATCACTTGCCGTGACCACCTGCCTGCCAGCCAAGAGACTCTTACCCGCTCACCTGGGAGCGCTCACCTGCTACCCGCCTGCTAGCCTACCTGGAGGCTCCGCCGTCACTTGCCGTGTCCACCTGCCTGCCAGCCAAGAGACTCTTACCCGCTCACCTGGGAGCGCTCACCTGCTACCCGCCTGCTAGCCTACCTGGAGGCTCCGACGTCACTTGCCGTGACCACCTGCCTGCCAGCCGAGAGACTCTTACCTGCTCTTCCGTCACTTCCCGTGACCACCCGCCTGCTCACCCAGAGACTGCTACCTACCTGTTGTGTCCACCCGCTACTCCGGTCAGTCCCAGCTATTTGACCCGTGGGAGCCACCTGCTCTAATACAAGGTTGTCTTCAGTATAACACCTGCCCCTCAGGGTCCCTTCTTGTTCCAGGGCACAGAGGTTCCACCACCCGGCCCTGTTACAGTTTGCTCGGGCCATGGAATCCTGTGGCGCCCAAGCTCCCTCGTTCTCTGACCTGTTCTACGAAGTCTTCCGTCAGAGATCCCAACAGGAATACATCCTGAACCACCTGCATAATGTCAACTCCCGCCTGGACACACTGACTGCTCCACCTGGACCTGCCTCCAGTCGTACGACTCACGCCCCGGCAGCGCCGCTACCCATCAATGCCATGGTACCCGGTCCGGGTCCCCGGCTCTCTGCACCGCCTCGTTTTGGTGGAGATCCCGTCTTGGCTCGAGGTTTCATTAACCAGTGCACCCTGCATTTTGAACTCTTGGCACACCACTTTACCACCGACCGGGCCAAAGTGGCTTTCATCATGTCCCATCTCACTGGGGAAGCACTGGCTTGGCTAAATCCCCTGTGGGAGAGAGGGGATCCCCTGGTATCCAACTTGTCAGCTTTCCTCACTGCTTTCCGGAAAGTCTTCGATGAACCGGGACGAAAGACCTCGTCAGCCTCCTCTCTGCTATGTCTCCGCCAAGGGAGTCTCACCGTAGGCTAATATGCCTTACGGTTCCGTACCCTCGCTTCTGAGCTTGCCTGGGATAACGAGGCCCTGCTGTCCGTCTTCTGGGAGGGTCTTTCCGGTCGGATTAAAGATGAACTTGCCAGTCGGGACATCCCTACCACCCTAGACGACCTGGTGTCACTTGCTACCTGGATTGACATCCGGTTCCAGGAACGTACCAAGGAGACCACCCGTGAGAGAAGGTTTCCCCGCCTTGCTCCTAACTTCCAGAGACCTGTCTCTTCTTCAATCACTCCCCGGGCGCACACACCCGAGCCCATGCAGGTCGACCAGACCAAGTTGGTCAAATCCCGCCAGGAGTCACGCCGGGCCGAGGGGAGCTGTTTCTATTGTGGCAGCAAGGAGCACCTGATCCGTTCCTGCCCGGAGAGGCCGGGAAACGCCGGTGTCTAGGATCGCTCGGAGAGGTCGTCCTAGACAAAAGTAAGTCCTCTCCCTTCCTGACTTTGTCTGTCTCTCTCTCCTGGTGAGAGGATCGGCACTTTGAAATCGCCCACCTGGACTCTGGAGCTGCTGGGAACCTCATCTCCCAGTCCTTAGTAGAGAGATACCATATTCCCACAAAGCCTCTCACTGAACCTTTGTCAGTTGCCTCCGTGGATGGTAAACTCCTTCCAGTGCCCATCCTGCTCGTCACTGAACCCTTAACTCTGCAGGTGGGAATGCTGCACTCTGAGAAGATCTCCTTCCATGTGCTATCCGGACTCTCTCACTCCCTGTTGCTAGGTCTACCTTGGCTCCAGGCACATGAACCTGTATTGAACTGGCGATCCGGTGAAGTACTCCGGTGGGGTCCAGACTGCCTTAAAACCTGCCTGGTTCCGGTCCATCCAGCTCGCCCTCCGCCTACTCCAGCTAATCTACCCGGTCTCCCGGCTCCATACTGGCCCTATGCTGACGTCTTCGGTAAAAAGAAAGCTGAGACGTTGCCACCCCATAGGCCATATGACTGCCCGATCGACCTGGTACCTGGCGCCACTCCTCCGCGTGGGCGTATCTACCCGTTGTCTGTGGCCGAAACCCGGGCCATGTCTGAATACATTGAAGAAAATCTGGCTAGGGGATTTATCCGAAAATCTACCTCCCCGGCTGGAGCCGGATTCTTCTTTGTCAAAAAGAAAGACGGCTCGCTACATCCCTGTATAGACTACAGAGGACTCAATCTAATCACTGTAAAAAACAAATACCCCCTGCCGCTTATCTCCGAATTGTTTGACCATCTCAAGGGCGCCAGGATCTTCTCCAAGCTGGATTTACGAGGAGCATATAACCTGGTCCGTATCCGTCAAGGAGACGAGTGGAAGACAGCATTCAATACCCGGGACAGTCACTATGAATACCTTGTGATGCCCTTTGGTCTCTGTAATGCCCCCGCTGTCTTTCAAGAGCTGGTCAACGACATCTTCCGTGACCTCCTGTACTCCTGCGTAGTGGTATACCTGGACGATATCTTGGTCTTCTATCCGGATCTCCCCACACACCGGAGGGATGTTCGTCAGGTCCTGCTTAGGCTTCGGCAGAACCGCCTCTATGCCAAATATGAGAAGTGCCTCTTCGACCAGACCTCCCTTCCATTCTTGGGCTACGTTATCTCCCAGACAGGTCTGCAAATGGATCTCGAGAAGCTCTCTTCTGTTCTTAAATGGTCCCGTCCAGAAGGTTTGAAGGCGATACAGCGATTCCTGGGCTTCGCCAATTACTATCATCTTTTCATCCCACACTTCTCGTCCCGGACTGCTCCCATATCTGCGCTTACCCGTAAGGGGGCAAATCCCAAGGTATGGTCGCCTGAAGCCGAGGAGGCCTTCCTTTCCTTAAAGAGAGCCTTCGCCTCTGCCCCCGTCCTGCACCGTCCGGACTGTAATAAGCAATTCTACCTGGAGGTTGATGCCTCCTCCTCCGGAGCAAGAGCGGTACTCACCCAAAAATCTTCTACCGGGAGAATGGTAACCTGCGGCTTCTTCTCCAAACTCTTCTCCTCGTCTGAGCGCAACTACTCCATAGGAGACCGTGAATTGCTAGCCGTCAAATTGGCATTGGGGGAGTGGCGCTATCTGCTTGAAGGGGCTCTTTACCCGGTAATCATCTACATGGATCACAAAAACCTGGCATATCTCCAAAATGCCCAGAGACTCAATCCTCGCCAGGCCCGGTGGTCGTTGTTTTTTGCCCGCTTCGACTTCATTCTTCATTTCCACCCGGCGGACAAGAACGTCAAAGCTGATGCCTTGTCCCGGTCCTTCCTGTCCTCCGATCAAGAGGAGGAGCCTACGCACATCATTGACTCTTCCAAGGTGATGAATGTGGCCCCCTTGGATCTGACTCGTCTTCCACCCGGTAAGACGTTTGTAGCAGTACCAGATCGGGAGAGGGTTCTTTGCTGGGGACATTCTTCTAAACTAGAAGGCCATGCTGGCCAAAAGAAGACCTTCCAGCTCATTACCCGGCATTACTGGTGGCCTACCCTGCGTAAGGACATTGTAGAGTTCGTCGCGGCCTGTTCATCCTGTGCCCATAACAAAGTTCCCAGACATCTACCAGCTGGCCATCTCCTTCCCCTGCCCGTACCTGCTGCTCCATGGCAGCACATTGCTATGGACTTTATCACCGATCTTCCTGTTTCTGCCGGTTGTACAGTCATTTGGGTGGTCGTTGACCGCTTTTCTAAAATGGCCCACTTCATTCCCCTGCCTGGTCTCCCATCTGCACCCGAACTGGCTAAAGACTTTATCCGCCACATCTTCCGTCTCCATGGCCTACCCCTCCACATCGTGTCGGATCGTGGGGTTCAGTTCACCTCACGCTTCTGGAGAGCCACATGTAAACTGCTAGACGGCACCCTGGATTTCTCCTCCGCTTACCACCCACAGTCCAATGGTCAAGTGGAGCGGATCAATCAGATCCTGACCAGCTACCTCTGGCACTTCGTTAATGCCCACCATTCGGATTGGGTGGATCTCTTACCATGGGCCGAGTTCTCTTATAATAACCATGAGAGCGAATCCTCTTCCAAATCCCCGTTCTTTATAGTCGGTGGCCAACATCCCCGGATTCCAGTTCCTGTGTCCGCTTCTGTGGACAACCCTGCCGCAGAGTCTCTTGTCAGCGAATTTTCTACTATTTGAGAGAGTACCAGGTTCACTCTTCTTCTGTCCTCCGAGCGGATGAAGAGATATGCTGATAAGAGACGTCTGGATCCACCTCAATTCTGTCCAGGAGACAAGGTTTGGCTCTCTTACAAACATGTGCGGCTCAAAGTACCCTCCTACAAGTTGGGCCCTCGGTTCATCGGACCCTTCGAAGTCCTCAGGCAAATTAACCCAGTGGCCTACAAATTAAAACTCCCGGCCACCCTACGCATTCCAAACTCCGTCCACTTATCCCTCCTCAAACCCGTTGTCCTTAACACTTTTTCCGACAATCCAGGTACTCCTCCTACTCCGGTTTCTGCTGAGGATGTCTTTGAAGTGGAGAGTATCCTGGCCACCCAGAGGGTAAGAGGGAGAACCTTTTTTCTGGTGGATTGGAAGGGGTTTGGTCCTGAGGAAAGAACTTGGGAACCCAGGGAGAACATCAACGCTCCGCTTCTCCTTGAGAAATTTCTCTCTGGCCTAAAAAAGGTGGGGCCTAAAGGGGGGGGTACTGTTGCATCGGCGTCTCTGCCTCCTGCTAAGCAGAGACGCCGTCCCTCTCACCTTCCTGCCCAGCGCGCGGCGTCCTCCTACGCTCCTTCCCTCGCTGCTGCCGGCGCGCGCTCCCTCCCGGGCACTGTGCTTAGGGCGTGCGCGCGCCCGCTCCCCCTCTCTTGAAAGGACCACGCGCACCGTCCTAAGGAGTCCCCGGCCAATAGCCGGAGGACTTCCCATATATAAGGCACCTCCTCCAAAATGGAGGTGCCCGAGCAAAGTTGTTGCAAATTTTACTCACCTCTGCTTCAGCCCTTAGGTCCCGTTGCCAGCCTGACTTTGTAGTGCCGGCGTCCCTGCCCTCTGCTAGGCAGGGACGCTGTTCCCCTCACCGCTCTGCTACGTGCCCGGCGTCCCTCTCCCGCTCTGCTGGCAGCGCGCGCTCCTTCCCGGCCACTGTGCTTAGGGCGCGCGCGCGCGCCCTCCCTCCCTCTTAAAGGGGCCGCGCGCGCCGTCCTAAGGAGTCCCCGGCCAATGGCCGGAGGACTTTACCATATATAAGGCACCTCCTCCAAAATGGAGGTGCCCGAGCAATGTTGTTGCACCGTTCTACTCTGCTTCAGCCCTCAGGTCCCGTTGCCAGTTACCTGCCAGTTACCTGCCAGATTCCTGCCAGCTTGCTGTCCTAATCCTGCCTGATTTCCTGTTACCTGCCTGCCTGCCTGAGGTCCGACGGTCTGCCCTACAACTCCGGTCAGTCTGTCTAAGGACCAACTTGCCCGCTCACCTGGGAGCGCACATCAGCTACCTGCCTGCTTGCCTGAGGTCCGACGGTCTGCCTTACAACTCCGGTCAGTCTGTCTATGGACCAGCTTGCCCGCTCACCTGGGAGCGCTTCTCCGCTACCTGCCTGCTTGCCTGCCCGGAGGCTCCGCTGTCACGTGCTGTGACCACCAGCTATTCCAGACTCTTGCCCGCTCACCTGGGAACGCTTCTCCGCTACCTGCCTGCTTGCCTACCTGGAGGCTCCGCCGTCACGTGCTGTGACCACCTGCTATTCCAGAGACTCTCGCTTGCTCACCTGGGAGCACACATCCTCCATCTGCCTTGCTAGCCTACCTGGAGGTTCAGCCATCACAGGTCGTACCTACCCCTTACCTAGAGACTGCCCCGGTCACTTGCCGTGACCTCCAGCCCGTTCTTCCAGAGACTGCCCCGGTCACTTGCCGTGACCTCCAGCCCGTTCTTCCAGAGACTGCCCTGATCACTTGCCGTGACCTCCTGCCCGTACACCCAGAGACTGTCCCGGTCACCTGCTGTGACTGCCTGCCTGGTCGCCACCCGCTCCCTTACAAGGACCGCTCCCTTGTATAGTAGCCCAGAGGTTCCGCCTCCCAGACCCGTTACAGTTTGCTCGGGCCATGGAACCCGGTGGCACCCAAGCTCCCTCGCTCTCGGACCTGTGTCATGAACTGTCCCGTCAAAGGTCCCAACAGGAGTCCATCCTGGGTCACCTGCGGAATGTCAATACTCGCCTGGACACTCTGACTGTTCCACCAACAACCTCCGCCAGTGCCATGTCTCGCAATCCGGCAGCTCCGCTGTCCACTAACACCATGATATCCTACCCCGGACCTCGGCTTTCTGCACCTCCTCGCTTCGGAGGCGACTCAGCCCAGGCTCGGGGCTTCATAAATCAGTGCACCCTGCACTTTGAACTATTGTCCCACCAGTTTAACTCCGACCGAGCCAAAATTGCATTCATCATGTCCCATCTCACCGGGGAGGCCCTGGCCTGGCTAAATCCTCTATGGGAGAGAGGAGACCCCCTGGTGTCCAACTTGCCTGCTTTTCTCACGGCTTTCCGGAAAGTCTTCGACGAACCCGGACGGAAGACCTCATCCGCATCATCGTTGCTACGCCTCCGTCAGGAAAGTCTCACCGTGGGCCAATATGCCATACGGTTCCGTACCCTTGCCTCGGAGCTGGCCTGGGATAACGACGCTCTGGTTTCCGTCTTCTGGGAGGGTCTGTCCGGCCGTATTAAAGATGAACTTGCCGGTCGGGACATTCCTACCACTCTCGATGACTTTATAACTCTTGCCACCCGGATTGACCTACGGTTCCAGGAGCGTGCCAGAGAGGTCACCCGTGAGAGGAGGTTACCACGTCTAGCTCCTACTTTTCAGAAACCCATCACTCCTTCTGTCTCTAACCAGGTACACCCTCCTGAGCCTATGCAGGTCGACCAGACCAAGATGGTCAAGACCCGTCAGGACTTACGCCGTGCCGAGGGGACCTGCTTCTACTGTGGCAGTAAGGAGCACCAGATCCGTGCCTGCCCGGAGAGGTCGGGAAACGCCTGTGTCTAGGTTCGCTCAGAGAGGTCCACCTAGACAAGAATAAATCCTCTCCATCCCTGCTGTTGTCAGTTTCAATCGTCTACGGGGAGAACCGTTATTTCGAACTAGCCCAACTGGACTCTGGAGCAGCCGGGAATCTTTTTCACAGTCCCTGGTAGAGAAATACCGCATCCCCACCAAACCTCTGGCTGTACCCTTGTCTGTTGCTGCCGTGGATGGGGGGCTCTTACCACGCCCCATCCAACTCATCACCGAATCCATTACTCTGCAGGTGGGAATGCTGCATTCTGAAAGTATCTCCTTCCATGTTCTGCCTGGACTCTCTCACGCCCTCTTGCTAGGCCTACCTTGGCTCCAGAAACATGCACCCGTTCTTGACTGGCAGACCGGAGAAGTCCTTCGCTGGGGACAGGGCTGCCATAAGACCTGTCTGGTTCCCGTTCATCCCGTCCGTCCTTCTCCTACCCCAGCTAATCTACCTGGACTTCCGATTCCTTATTGGTCTTATGCTGATGTCTTTAATAAAAAGGAGGCAGAGACACTACCCCCTCATAGACCATACGACTGCCCTTTCGACCTGTTACCTGGTACTTCTCCTCCCCGTGGGCGTATTTATCCATTATCCGCTGCTGAGACCCGGTCGATGTCCGAATATATTGAGGAGAATCTGGCCAGGGGATTCATCCGGAAATCTACCTCCCCGGCGGGAGCAGGCTTCTTTTTCGTCAAAAAGAAGGACGGCTCTCTCCGTGCCTGTATAGACTATAGAGGCCTTAACCAGATCACGGTGAAGAATAAGTACCCCCTTCCGCTCATTCCGGAGTTATTTGATCGTCTGAGGGGGGCTAGAATCTTCACCAAACTGGACCTCCGTGGGGCGTACAACCTGGTTCGTATCCGTCAGGGGGATAAATGGAAGACGGCATTCAACACCCGGGACAGCCACTATGAATATCTGGTAATGCCCTTTGGCCTCTGTAACGCTCCTACCGTCTTTCAAGAGTTGGTCAATGACATCTTCCGGGACCTTCTCTACTCCTGCGTAGTGGTGTACCTGGACGACATCTTGGTCTTCTCTCCGGATCTCCAGACTCACCGGAGGGATGTTCGTCAGGTCCTGCTCAGGCTCAGGCAGAACCATCTCTACGCTAAATATGAGAAGTGCCTCTTTGAGCAGACCTCGCTTCCGTTTCTGGGCTACATTATCTCTCAGACCGGCCTACAAATGGATCCTGAGAAACTGTCTGCCATCGAGAAATGGCCCCGACCAGAGGGGTTGAAGGCTATTCAACGGTTCCTGGGCTTCGCCAACTATTACCGCCTCTTCATCCTGCACTTCTCTTCCCGGACTGCCCCAATTTCCGCGCTCACCCGTAAGGGTACTAATCCCAAAGAGTGGCCGCCCGAAGCAGAGGAGGCCTTTCTTTCCCTAAAACAGGCCTTCTCTTCCGCCCCGGTGCTGCATCGCCCGGACGGCAACAAGCAGTTCTTCCTGGAAGTTGACGCCTCCTCCTCTGGAGCCGGAGCGGTACTTACTCAAAAATCATCTTCCGGGAGAATGGTAACTTGTGGCTTCTTCTCCAAACTCTTCTCCTCTTCTGAGCGCAACTATTCCATAGGAGACCGAGAGTTATTGGCCATCAAGCTGGCGTTGGAGGAGTGGCGTTACCTACTCGAGGGGGCTCTTCATCCGGTAATAATTTACACTGACCACAAGAACTTGGCTTACCTCCAGCATGCCCAGAGACTTAACCCGCGCCAAGCCCGGTGGTCCTTGTTTTTTGCTCGCTTTGATTTTGTTCTTCATTTTCGCCCGGCTGACAAAAACGTCAAAGCAGACGCCTTGTCCCGATCCTTTCTGGTGTCCGATCTCGAGGAAGAACCTAAACATATCATCGATCCCGCCAGAGTAATGTAGGTGGCTCCCGTGAGTCTAAATCGTCTCCCTCCCGGTAAGACGTTTGTTTCAGTACCTGATCGGGAGAAGATCCTACACTGGGGCCATTCGTCTAAACTAGCTGGCCACGCCGGTCAGAAAAAGACCCTCCAGCTTATTGCCCGGCACTATTGGTGGCCTACCCTGCACAAGGACATAATAGATTTTGTTTCTGCCTGTGTGTCCTGCGCCCGCAACAAAGTCCCGAGACATCTGCCAGCCGGACGCCTCCTTCCGCTTCCTGTACCTGCTGCCCCCTGGCAGCATATAGCAATGGACTTTATAACTGATCTCCCCGTCTCTGCCGGTTGTACGGTCATTTGGGTGGTCGCTGACCGCTTTTCCAAGATGGCTCACTTTATTCCCCTGCCAGGCCTTCCGTCTGCACCCGAGCTGGCTAAAGACTTTATCCGCCACATCTTCCGTCTTCATGGCCTGCCCCTCCACATCGTGTCGGATCGTGGGGTACAGTTCACCTCACGTTTCTGGAGAGCCACTTGTAAACTACTAGACGTCACCCTGGACTTCTCTTCCGCTTACCACCCACAGTCCAATGGTCAAGTGGAGCGGATCAATCAGAACCTGACCAGTTACCTCCGGCACTTCGTTAATGCCCACCATTCTGACTGGGTGGATCTCCTACCATGGGCCGAGTTCTCTTATAATAATCACGAGAGCGAATCCTCCTCCAAATCCCCGTTTTTTGTAGTCTTTGGTCAGCATCCTCGGATTCCTTTTCCTGTCTCCACCTCTGTGGACAACCCGGCTGCGGAATCTCTCGTTAGCAAATTTTCCTCCATATGGGAGAGTACCCGGTCCGCACTCCTTCTGTCATCCGAGCGTATGAAAAGACACGCTGACAAAAAAAGCCTGGATCCTCCACAATTTCGTCCAGGAGATAAAGTCTGGCTCTCATCTAAATATGTTCGACTCAAGATACCTTCTTTCAAGTTAGGGCCTCGGTTCATCGGTCCTCTGGAGGTCATCAGTCAGATCAACCCGGTGGCCTATAAATTGAAACTCCCGGCCAACTTACGGATCCCTAACTCCTTCCATGTATCTCTCCTCAAACCCGTGGTGCTTAACTCTTTTTCCAAGTCTACAGGTACGCCTCCTGCTCCGGTTTCTGCTGAGGACGAGTTTGAGGTAGAGAACATTCTTGCCACCAAAAGGGTAAGAGGAAAGACCTTTTTTCTGGTAGATTGGAAGGGGTTTGGTCCTGAGGAGAGAACGTGGGAGCCCCGGGAGAACATCCATGCCCCTCTCATCCTAGCTAAATTTCTATCTGGCCTAAAAAAGGGGGGGCCTAAAGGGGGGGGTACTGTAGTGCCGGCGTCCCTGCCCTCTGCTAGGCAGGGACGCTGTTCCCCTCACCGCTCTGCTCCGTGCCCGGCGTCCCTCTCCCGCTCTGCTGGCAGCGCGCGCTCCTTCCCGGCCACTGTGCTTAGGGCGCGCGCCCTCCCTCCCTCTTAAAGGGGCCGCGCGCGCCGTCCTAAGGAGTCCCCGGCCAATGGCCGGAGGACTTTACCATATATAAGGCACCTCCTCCAAAATGGAGGTGCCCGAGCAATGTTGTTGCACCGTTCTACTCTGCTTCAGCCCTCAGGTCCCGTTGCCAGTTACCTGCCAGTTACCTGCCAGATTCCTGCCAGCTTGCTGTCCTAATCCTGCCTGATTTCCTGTTACCTGCCTGCCTGCCTGAGGTCCGACGGTCTGCCTTACAACTCCGGTCAGTCTATCTAAGGACCAACTTGCCCGCTCACCTGGGAGCGCACATCAGCTACCTGCCTGCTTGCCTGAGGTCCGACGGTCTGCCTTACAACTCCGGTCAGTCTGTCTATGGACCAGCTTGCCCGCTCACCTGGGAGAGCTTCTCCGCTACCTGCCTGCTTGCCTGCCCGGAGGCTCCGCTGTCACGTGCTGTGACCACCAGCTATTCCAGACTCTTGCCCGCTCACCTGGGAACGCTTCTCCGCTACCTGCCTGCTTGCCTACCTGGAGGCTCCGCATTCACGTGCTGTGACCACCTGCTATTCCAGAGACTCTCGCTTGCTCACCTGGGAGCACACATCCTCCATCTGCCTTGCTAGCCTACCTGGAGGTTCAGCCATCACAGGTCGTACCTACCCCTTACCTAGAGACTGCCCCGGTCACTTGCCGTGACCTCCAGCCCGTTCTTCCAGAGACTGCCCCGGTCACTTGCCGTGACCTCCAGCCCGTTCTTCCAGAGACTGCCCTGATCACTTGCCGTGACCTCCTGCCCGTACACCCAGAGACTGTCCCGGTCACCTGCTGTGACTGCCTGCCTGGTCGCCACCCGCTCCCTTACAAGGACCGCTCCCTTGTATAGTAGCCCAGAGGTTCCGCCTCCCAGACCCGTTACAGTTTGCTCGGGCCATGGAACCCGGTGGCACCCAAGCTCCCTCGCTCTCGGACCTGTGTCATGAACTGTCCCGTCAAAGGTCCCAACAGGAGTCCATCCTGGGTCACCTGCGGAATGTCAATACTCGCCTGGACACTCTGACTGTTCCACCAACAACCTCCGCCAGTGCCATGTCTCGCAATCCGGCAGCTCCGCTGTCCACTAACACCATGATATCCTACCCCGGACCTCGGCTTTCTGCACCTCCTCACTTCGGAGGCGACTCAGCCCAGGCTCGGGGCTTCATAAATCAGTGCACCCTGCACTTTGAACTATTGTCCCACCAGTTTAACTCCGACCGAGCCAAAATTGCATTCATCATGTCCCATCTCACCGGGGAGGCCCTGGCCTGGCTAAATCCTCTATGGGAGAGAGGAGACCCCCTGGTGTCCAACTTGCCTGCTTTTCTCACGGCTTTCCGGAAAGTCTTCGACGAACCCGGACGGAAGACCTCATCCGCATCATCGTTGCTACGCCTCCGTCAGGAAAGTCTCACCGTGGGCCAATATGCCATACGGTTCCGTACCCTTGCCTCGGAGCTGGCCTGGGGTAACGACGCTCTGGTTTCCGTCTTCTGGGAGGGTCTGTCCGGCCGTATTAAAGATGAACTTGCCGGTCGGGACATTCCTATCACTCTCGATGACTTAATAACTCTTGCCACCCGGATTGACCTACGGTTCCAGGAGCGTGCCAGAGAGGTCACCCGTGAGAGGAGGTTACCACGTCTAGCTCCTACTTTTCAGAAACCCATCACTCCTTCTGTCTCTAACCAGGTACACCCTCCTGAGCCTATGCAGGTCGACCAGACCAAGATGGTCAAGACCCGTCAGGACTTACGCCGTGCCGAGGGGACCTGCTTCTACTGTGGCAGTAAGGAGCACCGGATCCGTGCCTGCCCGGAGAGGTCGGGAAACGCCTGTGTCTAGGTTCGCTCAGAGAGGTCCACCTAGACAAGAATAAATCCTCTCCATCCCTGCTGTTGTCAGTTTCAATCGTCTACGGGGAGAACCGTTATTTCGAACTAGCCCAACTGGACTCTGGAGCAGCCGGGAATCTTTTTCACAGTCCCTGGTAGAGAAATACCGCATCCCCACCAAACCTCTGGCTGTACCCTTGTCTGTTGCTGCCGTGGATGGGGGGCTCTTACCACGCCCCATCCAACTCATCACCGAATCCATTACTCTGCAGGTGGGAATGCTGCATTCTGAAAGTATCTCCTTCCATGTTCTGCCTGGACTCTCTCACGCCCTCTTGCTAGGCCTACCTTGGCTCCAGAAACATGCACCCGTTCTTGACTGGCAGACCGGAGAAGTCCTTCGCTGGGGACAGGGCTGCCATAAGACCTGTCTGGTTCCCGTTCATCCCGTCCGTCCTTCTCCTACCCCAGCTAATCTACCTGGACTTCCGATTCCTTATTGGTCTTATGCTGATGTCTTTAATAAAAAGGAGGCAGAGACACTACCCCCTCATAGACCATACGACTGCCCTATCGACCTGTTACCTGGTACTTCTCCTCCCCGTGGGCGTATTTATCCATTATCCGCTGCTGAGACCCGGTCGATGTCCGAATATATTGAGGAGAATCTGGCCAGGGGATTCATCCGGAAATCTACCTCCCCGGCGGGAGCAGGCTTCTTTTTCGTCAAAAAGAAGGACGGCTCTCTCCGTCCCTGTATAGACTATAGAGGCCTTAACCAGATCACGGTGAAGAATAAGTACCCCCTTCCGCTCATTCCGGAGTTATTTGATCGTCTGAGGGGGGCTAGAATCTTCACCAAACTGGACCTCCGTGGGGCGTACAACCTGGTTCGTATCCGTCAGGGGGATAAATGGAAGATGGCATTCAACACCCGGGACGGCCACTATGAATATCTGGTAATGCCCTTTGGCCTCTGTAACGCTCCTGCCGTCTTTCAAGAGTTGGTCAATGACATCTTCCGGGACCTTCTCTACTCCTGCGTAGTGGTGTACCTGGACGACATCTTGGTCTTCTCTCCGGATCTCCAGACTCACCGGAGGGATGTTCGTCAGGTCCTGCTCAGGCTCAGGCAGAACCATCTCTACGCTAAATATGAGAAGTGCCTCTTTGAGCAGACCTCGCTTCCGTTTCTGGGCTACATTATCTCTCAGACCGGCCTACAAATGGATCCTGAGAAACTGTCTGCCATCGAGAAATGGCCCCGACCAGAGGGGTTGAAGGCTATTCAACGGTTCCTGGGCTTCGCCAACTATTACCGCCTCTTCATCCTGCACTTCTCTTCCCGGACTGCCCCAATTTCCGCGCTCACCCGTAAGGGTACTAATCCCAAAGAGTGGCCGCCCGAAGCAGAGGAGGCCTTTCTTTCCCTAAAACAGGCCTTCTCTTCCGCCCCGGTGCTGCATCGCCCGGACGGCAACAAGCAGTTCTTCCTGGAAGTTGACGCCTCCTCCTCTGGAGCCGGAGCGGTACTTACTCAAAAATCATCTTCCGGGAGAATGGTAACTTGTGGCTTCTTCTCCAAACTCTTCTCCTCTTCTGAGTGCAACTATTCCATAGGAGACCGAGAGTTATTGGCCATCAAGCTGGCGTTGGAGGAGTGGCGTTACCTACTCGAGGGGGCTCTTCATCCGGTAATAATTTACACTGACCACAAGAACTTGGCTTACCTCCAGCATGCCCAGAGACTTAACCCGCGCCAAGCCCGGTGGTCCTTGTTTTTTGCTCGCTTTGATTTTGTTCTTCATTTTCGCCCGGCTGACAAAAACGTCAAAGCAGACGCCTTGTCCCGATCCTTTCTGGTGTCCGATCTCGAGGAAGAACCTAAACATATCATCGATCCCGCCAGAGTAATGTAGGTGGCTCCCGTGAGTCTAAATCGTCTCCCTCCCGGTAAGACGTTTGTTTCAGTACCTGATCGGGAGAAGATCCTACACTGGGGCCATTCGTCTAAACTAGCTGGCCACGCCGGTCAGAAAAAGACCCTCCAGCTTATTGCCCGGCACTATTGGTGGCCTACCCTGCACAAGGACATAATAGACTTTGTTTCTGCCTGTGTGTCCTGCGCCCGCAACAAAGTCCCGAGACATCTGCCAGCCGGACGCCTCCTTCCGCTTCCTGTACCTGCTGCCCCCTGGCAGCATATAGCAATGGACTTTATAACTGATCTCCCCGTCTCTGCCGGTTGTACGGTCATTTGGGTGGTCGCTGACCGCTTTCCAAGATGGCTCACTTTATTCCCCTGCCAGGCCTTCCGTCTGCACCCGAGCTGGCTAAAGACTTTATCCGCCACATCTTCCGTCTTCATGGCCTGCCCCTCCACATCGTGTCGGATCGTGGGGTACAGTTCACCTCACGTTTCTGGAGAGCCACTTGTAAACTACTAGACGTCACCCTGGACTTCTCTTCCGCTTACCACCCACAGTCCAATGGTCAAGTGGAGCGGATCAATCAGAACCTGACCAGTTACCTCCGGCACTTCGTTAATGCCCACCATTCTGACTGGGTGGATCTCCTACCATGGGCCGAGTTCTCTTATAATAATCACGAGAGCGAATCCTCCTCCAAATCCCCGTTTTTTGTAGTCTTTGGTCAGCATCCTCGGATTCCTTTTCCTGTCTCCACCTCTGTGGACAACCCGGCTGCGGAATCTCTCGTTAGCAAATTTTCCTCCATATGGGAGAGTACCCGGTCCGCACTCCTTCTGTCATCCGAGCGTATGAAAAGACACGCTGACAAAAAAAGCCTGGATCCTCCACAATTTCGTCCAGGAGATAAAGTCTGGCTCTCATCTAAATATGTTCGACTCAAGATACCTTCTTACAAGTTAGGGCCTCGGTTCATCGGTCCTCTGGAGGTCATCAGTCAGATCAACCCGGTGGCCTATAAACTGAAACTCCCGGCCAACTTACGGATCCCTAACTCCTTCCATGTATCTCTCCTCAAACCCGTGGTGCTTAACTCTTTTTCCAAGTCTACAGGTACGCCTCCTGCTCCGGTTTCTGCTGAGGACGAGTTTGAGGTAGAGAACATTCTTGCCACCAAAAGGGTAAGAGGAAAGACCTTTTTTCTGGTAGATTGGAAGGGGTTTGGTCCTGAGGAGAGAACGTGGGAGCCTCGGGAGAACATCCATGCCCCTCTCATCCTAGCTAAATTTCTATCTGGCCTAAAAAAGGGGGGGCCTAAAGGGGGGGGTACTGTAGTGCCGGCGTCCCTGCCCTCTGCTAGGCAGGGACGCTGTTCCCCTCACCGCTCTGCTCCGTGCCCGGCGTCCCTCTCCCGCTCTGCTGGCAGCGCGCGCTCCTTCCCGGCCACTGTGCTTAGGGCGCGCGCCCTCCCTCCCTCTTAAAGGGGCCGCGCGCGCCGTCCTAAGGAGTCCCCGGCCAATGGCCGGAGGACTTTACCATATATAAGGCACCTCCTCCAAAATGGAGGTGCCCGAGCAATGTTGTTGCACCGTTCTACTCTGCTTCAGCCCTCAGGTCCCGTTGCCAGTTACCTGCCAGTTACCTGCCAGATTCCTGCCAGCTTGCTGTCCTAATCCTGCCTGATTTCCTGTTACCTGCCTGCCTGCCTGAGGTCCGACGGTCTGCCTTACAACTCCGGTCAGTCTGTCTAAGGACCAATTTGCCCGCTCACCTGGGAGCGCACATCAGCTACCTGCCTGCTTGCCTGAGGTCCGACGGTCTGCCTTACAACTCCGGTCAGTCTGTCTATGGACCAGCTTGCCCGCTCACCTGGGAGCGCTTCTCCGCTACCTGCCTGCTTGCCTGCCCGGAGGCTCCGCTGTCACGTGCTGTGACCACCAGCTATTCCAGACTCTTGCCCGCTCACCTGGGAACGCTTCTCCGCTACCTGCCTGCTTGCCTACCTGGAGGCTCCGCCGTTACGTGCTGTGACCACCTGCTATTCCAGAGACTCTCGCTTGCTCACCTGGGAGCACACATCCTCCATCTGCCTTGCTAGCCTACCTGGAGGTTCAGCCATCACAGGTCGTACCTACCCCTTACCTAGAGACTGCCCCGGTCACTTGCCGTGACCTCCAGCCCGTTCTTCCAGAGACTGCCCCGGTCACTTGCCGTGACCTCCAGCCCGTTCTTCCAGAGACTGCCCTAATCACTTGCCGTGACCTCCTGCCCGTACACCCAGAGACTGTCCCGGTCACCTGCTGTGACTGCCTGCCTGGTCGCCACCCGCTCCCTTACAAGGACCGCTCCCTTGTATAGTAGCCCAGAGGTTCCGCCTCCCAGACCCGTTACAGACTTCCAGTCCTGTCTGCCTGCTTGTCTTCCCTTCAGCCCGACAGTCTGTCTCCTGCATCCGCCAGTCTGTCTATGGGCAAGTCCACCTGCCAGTACCTGCCTGCTACCTGCCGTACCTGCTAGCCAGCTCACCTGGGAGCGCTCACCTGCTACCCGCCTGCTAGCCTCCCTGGAGGCTCCGCCATCACTTGCCGTAACCACCTGCCTGCCAGCCAAGAGACTCTTACCCGCTCACCTGGGAGCGCTCACGTGCTACCCGCCTGCTAGCCTACCTGGAGGCTCTGACGTCACATGCCGTGACCACCTGCCTGCCAGCCGAGAGACTCTTACCTGCTCTTCCGTCACTTCCCGTGACCACCCGCCTGCTCACCCAGAGACTGCTACCTACCTGTTGTGTCCACCCGCTACTCCGGTCAGTCCCAGCTATCTGACCCGTGGGAGCCACCTGCTCTAATACAAGGTTGTCTTCAGTATAACACCTGCCCCTCGGGGTCCCTCCTTGTTCCAGGGCACAGAGGTTCCACCACCCGGCCCCGTTACACCAATATATATTTTATGCACCTGTCTCGACTCTAGTATCAGGCCCTTCTCTCCTTTCCTATGGCCATCTCCCTTTGTTGTTCTCCACACCAAATTGCACAAGTTGCTTGACGTATCTCACTGACATCATCATCCAAAGCCTTCTAAGGTCCACATAGACACACATATGGTGTCTGAGTATTCAGTCTGTGTGGTCAGTTGCCATTTCTCTTGGAGTTTGCCATCATCATTTCCCTACAACATCTCTTCAAACTCCGGTGATTTTTAAAACTTGCATATATTACTTCTCAAACTTGCTGGTTAACCAATATTTGCTTTCAGCATTTTGAACTGTTATTTAAAGATTATTCACATAATGCTGAAATTATCTCTACAGTCACCAGTGGTTTCTACAGCTAGCATCTATTGCTCTTCACACCTGCTCGTTAATTCATTGTTTGCTATTTAGAGACTATTCACTGTTACGGGTCCGGGTGGTGGAACCTCTGTACTTCGGTGCAAGGAGGGACCAGAGGGGCGTAACTAAGTGCCTACTCGGACCGACCCAGGTCAAATGGCAGCTTAGTTGACTCCGTGAACCAGGGAGGGACCGGGCAGGTGAACCAGATGCCACTCTGGGACCGACCTTGTGTGAGAGCGGGTGACTCCCACGGGTCAGATGGCTGGGACTGACCGGTACAGCGGATGAGCATGGCAGGAAGGCTGTCAGGTGATCTGGGTAGAAAAGCAGGCAGGCGTGGCTGATAGCCAGACAGGTGCTCCGGGTAGGCAAGCAGGCGGGTACAACGGATAGCCAGACAGGTGCTCCTGGTAGGCAAGCAGGCGGGCAAGGCAGGTAATTGGCTGGTGCTCCGGGTAGGCAGGCTGGCGGGCACGGCAGGTAACTGGCAGGTGCTCCAGGTAGGCAGACTAGTGGGCATGGCAGGTAACTGGCAGGTGCTTTGGGTAGGCAGGCTGGCGGGCACGGCAGGTAACTGGCAGGTGCTCCAGGCAGACTGGCTTGCACGGCAGGTAACTGGCAGGTGCTCTGGGTAGGAAGGCTGTTAGACAGACTGGCGGGCAGGACTGTTAGACAGACTGGCGAACAGGACTGTTAGACAGACTGGCGGGCAAAACCTACAAAAGACAAAAAATATATCTCATACCCTACCATCATTATATATAAATGTAAAGCAAAGTTGCATATGAAATATGACTCACCCCCTGGGCCGTGGGGCACTCGGAACCGGACTTCAGGGCAATGCAGGGAGTAGTAGTGGTGACCCGGTCCCGTGGCTCAGGGTGGTCAGAGAGGACCGCCGCTGCAAGGCAGACCGCTGAGGCTGATGTAGATATGCAGCGCAGGGATAGGATAACTCCCCACGGGAAGAGTGTAGCCTCAGGGCTGTGTTATAGGATGCTGGGGGTGATTATGCAGGCGCAGCAGAAATCACACAGATAAATAATGCAGTTCAGGGTCTTTTACTGCAGATATTATCACTGACCCACCAGGAGTACAGGGTAGGAATGGACCTGGGTGTCTGAGGGCATTCGGGCAAGTTCCACTGGTCAGGGTGAGTGGGTAGGCCTACCGTTCTCTCTCTGCCCTTGCTGACTATATCCCCCTTTAGTGGTATGATAGCCCACGTCCCTGAGCTGGCCGTGTACTACGCCTGTATGGCTTGCGACTCGGGCCTTAGGTACCTGTTGCTTCTCTGTGCTGTACCGGTCCCTCTGTGTGGCGGAGCCTCCAGGATTCTTAGGCCAAGGGACCTGAAATCCCTTGCTGGTTGGTTATCTGCTGCCGGGCTTGCAACCCTGACAGCCTCGGACCCCAGTGTCCGGTTGTGTAGTTCTCTCTCTGCCAGGACCGGCTCTCGTCGCCTCTGTCCCTGGCTTGCTGTTCCTCCTTGCCTCCTGGACTCCTCAGCTGCGGCTGACCTGTCCCTCTCTTCTGGGAACCCTTCTGAATGCTTCAGAAGTGGGTCCTGGTCTCTCTAACCCTGCCCTCAGTTCCAGCTTTTATAGGGGCAGCCTGCTCCCGCTACTGGCCTGGGACAGGAAGTGCTGCATGCTAATGGTCCCTGACCAGAGAACCTCCCTCCTGCTCTCAGACACAGCCTTACAAGTTTGTGGCATCCAGGCCTGGGGTGACACATTCCCCCCTAGTAAAGCTTAGTACTCCGGGACTAAACAAGAAACACGAATACAGGGTATAAATTATAACATAAAAACAGGGAAAGAAATAACAAACAACACCACATATTGAGTTCTTTAGGTCACAGTGTGGTCTGTGACCGGGTGTCCATTTCACCCAATAAGGCGAAGTCTTAAACGGTGCGGGGACCTGTCCAAAGCAAACCCCAAGCATTGGCCCTAGGCGTGGCTGCAAGGTGAAGCTATCCACTTTAGACCACACGGGGCCACGCCAGACAGGTTTTTCTTCCATGGCCGTCTTCGCAAGAGGCACCAAGTGCAACTATTTACAATGTAGTTCCGGTTATCCAAAGTTCATAACCTGTCAGTCCATATATCTAGAAAAACTGGAGAAAACACTATTAGTTACAGGTAACAAACATGTTAAATATATACATGGTACATTTAGAGCTTGTACTTATATCCTCCAGCGAGCTGGTGTTTGTCCCCTAGTGCTCCTGGTTGACCTCCTTAACCCACTGTCTGGTGGTGGACCAACCTGGCTTTCCCCACTATCATTGAGGGTACCGCTACTAGCGAGGTTCATAGGCAGGGCAGGCAGCTGTCCGCAGGTTCTTTGGCTTGCCGCAGGCATGGCAGGCTCACTGTCAGCAGAGGGTTGACTCTCCTGGGCTGCTGGCATGGGTTCTTCTGCCTCTGGGGCTGCTTGCTCTTCTTGTTCTTCCTGCCCTCCTGTAGGCTCCTGCTGGGTAGGCTGAAGGAAGTGTAGGACGGGTACCACTATTGCGCCATTTATCTGAGTCCAGGTCCGGGGGAACTCTCCGAGAACCGTGCTGATCATCTCTTCCTTGTCCTCTGCGGGTTCAAGGTCATCTTGATCTTCACTTGGACTCTGTAGTTGCTCGGGGCACTGTTTTAGGTGGTCTCTGGAGACGGTGCTAGTGGTTTCTCCTCCATCCTTGGTAATCACACATACCTTCGGGTTGTTGTGGTCGGACTGCAGTACTGTGTATGGGTTTCTCTCCCACTGGTCATCCAGCTTGTGAAGCCTTCTCTTCCGCTTCAGGACCTGCTCACTAGGTTCCAGGGGACCAGCAGGGGCGTGTTGGTTGAAGAGCCTCTCTTGCTTTTCTCTCGCTTGAGCCATACTCCTCTCCACACTCTCCTGTACCTTCTTGTACTGTAGCTGCCGTTCCGTATCCCAGTCCGCGTCTGGGGAGGTGTCCTCGGGTGTCAGGACTCCCATCTCCAGGTCTATCGGTGGCTTACCTGGTCTTGCTTGCATCAGGTAAGCCGGGGTGCAATTTGTAGCATTCACCGGGATATGGTTGTACAAGTCAATCAGGTCTGGCAGCTTCTCTGGCCACAGGCCGCGTTCTTCCAGGAGTAACGTCTTGAGGAGATCGATGACGATATTGTTCATTTTCTCACACAGCCCGTTGGTTTGCGGGTGGTAAGGTGTGGTCCGAATCTTCCTACAGCCGTAGAGGTTGCAGAACTCCTGGAATACTTCAGCCTCAAACGCTGGATTTTGATCTGTCAAGACTTGTTCCGGATACCCATGTGGACGGCAGAAGTGTTGCTGGAAGGCTCTGGCCGCTGTTTGGGCTGTCAGGTCTTTAACAGGAACCACTACCAGGAACTGGGAGTAATGGTCCACAATTGTCAGGGCATAGACGTAGCCCGACCAGCTTGGAGCCAATTTCACATGGTCCAGAGCTACCAGCTCATGAGGCTGCCTGGTGACGATGGGCCTCAAGGGTGTCTGCTGGCTGGAATGGTCCTTCCTTCTGAGGTGACATGGGCCACAGTCCCTGCTCCACTTCTCGATGGCCCTTCTCATGCCAACCCAGTAGAACCGCTCTCTCAGTAGGAACTCCAGTTTCTTCCACCCGAAATGTCCCGCTCTGTCATGGTAGGCCTCCAGGACCATTGCTGCATCTCGTCTTGGGACCACTATCTGCCAGGTCAGCTCATGCGTCCGGTGATTGACAAGCCTTTTGCACAGCTTACCCTCGTAGAGGAATAGCCTGCTTTTCTCCTTCCATATCTGCTTGGCTTCCTCTGGAGCGTCCGGGCCAGGGCTAGCGTCTTCCTGGGTTAACATGTCTTTCACCAGGCATATTGCAGGGTCGCTATCTTGCGTTTCCGCCCAGCCGTGGTGGGGTAAGGGGTTGAACATGACGGTAGTTAAGTCTTTGTCTCTTACCCCGTGAGAATACTGAGTGGCCCCATACCGGTGGAACGCAGGGAGCTCTATTTCCTCCAGCTCTTCCGAGTCGTCTTCTCCTTCAGGTAGGTGGGGCATTCTTGATAGGGCATCAGCGTTGGTTCTGCCTGCCCGGTATTTGATTGTGAAGTCATAATTGGATAGCCGGGCCATCCACCGCTGTTCTAGGGCACCTAGTCTTGCATTGTCCAGATGTGTCAACGGGTTGTTGTCCGTGTACACGGTGAACTTTGCGGAGGCCAGGTAATGCTTAAACCGTTCTGTGACGGCCCACACCACTGCCAAGAATTCTAGCTTGAAGGAGCTGTAATTCTCCGGGTTTCTTTCAGTGGGCCTCAGCTTCCGGCTGGCATACGCGATCATCCTTTCTCTGTCCTGTTGGTTCTGTGACAGTACGGCTCCCTGCCCCACATTACTGGCGTCTGTGTGGAGGATAAAAGGCTGGCCATAATCGGGGTAGGCCAGGATCTCATCCCCCGTGAGGGCCATCTTCAACTGGCGGAAGGACTCCTCTTCTGGCTTGTCCCACTTGAAGGGTGGCTTGTGACTTCTGGATTTAGATTGCCCTATCAGGAAGTCCTGCATAGGGGCTGCCATCTTAGTGAACCCGGGGATGAACCTTCGGAAGTAGGCTACCAACCCGAGGAATTGCCTCACTTCTTTGATGTTAGAGGGGCTTGGCCAGCTCTTGATGGCTGTAACTTTGTCGGGGTCGGGGGCTACTCCTTCTGCACTCACCACGAGTCCGAGGTATTGGACCTTCGGTTTTAACAGATGGCACTTTGAAGGCTTCACTTTCAGGCCATAGCCTGCCAGGGCTTCGAACACCTTGGCCAGGTGCTTTAGATGGTCCTTGTAAGTCTTCGAATAGACGATCACGTCGTCCAGGTAAAGGAGGACCGTCTCGAAGTTTCGGTGCCCTAGACAGCATTCCATCAGCCTCTGGAAGGTCCCTGGTGCGTTGCAGAGCCCGAAGGGCATACAGTTGAACTCGCTCAATCCCATCGGGGTGGTGAAGGCGGTCTTCTCCTTGTCAGCCTCTGCCACAGGAACCTGCCAGTACCCGCTAGTAAGGTCCAAAGTAGAGAAGAAATTAGCTGGTTTTAGAGCTGCTAAAGACTCCTCTATCCTAGGTAACGGGTACGCATCTTTATGGGTGATACGATTGATTTGTCTATAGTCCACGCACATTCTCATGGTACCATCTTTTTTTTTACCAAAACTAAGGGAGCTGCCCAGGGGCTACAGCTATCTCTAATGACCCCAGCTTCTTTCATTTCTCTCAGCATACCCTTGGCATTCTGATAATGTGCAGGGGGTACAGGCCTGTGTCTCTCTTTTATTGGTGGGTGGCTCCCCGTGGGAATATGGTGTTCTATCCCTCTTACTCTGCCGAAGTCTAGCGGGTGTTTACTAAAGATTCTCTCGTACTCCTGAACTACCCGGTAGACTCCTTGTTTTTGGTGCAGGGGAGTGGAGTCAGCACCCACATGGAGTTTCTGGCACCAGTCCTCCTTTTGTTTCTGGGAGCCATTACCCTCCGCCTGTGGAGATGGAGGCAACGGCTCCACGGCCCTGATAGCTTTGTGCTCAACAGCACACAGTTTGGCAAGTGTAGCGCACCTGGGTAAGTGTACCTCCCTCTCCCCAATGTTGAGAATGCGAACGGGCACCCTCCCATGACAGACATCAACCACCCCCCGGGCTGTCAAAATGGTGGGCCTGCTGTCTGAGTACATGGGTTGTACCATGGCTTGGTAGTCTCTCCCTCTTAACCCGATTGCAGTCCGACACCAGATCATCATTTCACTTTTGGGAGGCATGGCAATGGGTAACAGGTCGCTCATCCTCACGCTACCAATCTCACCACCAGACAGTTCTACCTGTTGCCGCCTCATCAGGGCTCTAATTTCTTTCTGGAGGACCCTCTGTTGGCTGGAGCTCACATTCATCGCCACCTGCTGCAAAATCATAATTACTTCTGAAAGACAGTTTTCAATCACCTTAGTACCCACAGTTATTTTAGGGTGACTCTCACGGCGATCAATGTCCACAATGATCACTCCCTGTGCCGGCAATTCAACCATATCAATCTTAATGGTCATCTCTCTGAACCCCACTTGCGGCACAGGTTGGTCATTGCTGGCGATGAGGCTTAAGTCATCATTTGGATAGCGGGCCATGTCAGCGTCACTCCAGTACCGCTTGAAAAGTACGTAGGGGATGGCAGTCACTTGAGACCCGGTGTCCAGCAGTGCACTCATGGGGATACCGTCCAGCACTACGGGTAAGACCGGGCGTCCCCCCACGTACTTATCACGCCAATTAGACGGGCCTGATGACCTTATGCCTGAGGGTTGGCCCTCTGCCCCAGGTCGGACCCATTTAAAGTACAGTACCTTGCTATGTGTCCTGGCTGACTGCAACGGCGGCAAATCGGCTGTCCATCCTCAGTGTAGCGGTCGGTGGGCCTCCCTCTGAACAGCGGAATCCTCCTCTGTCGACGCCACGGGACATCCTCCGGACTGGAAGCCAGCTTGATTGGTCTTGACGGTTCCACCTGCAACGACTATACGGTCCTGGTCAATGCAGCCACACTCTTTGTTAGCTCCTGGACCTGATGGTGCAGGGCTGCAGGCTGGGATGGATTTAGGGCCTGTGCATCAGCCCCCACAAGGTCTGCGGGGTAGGGCGCTACTCCCTGGTGGTAAGTGATGGCAGGGCACCGGGAAGCTACAGCGCCACCTGGTGCGGGTTCTCTGAGCACCCGGATGGCCCTTTCCTTGAACTGCGCAAAAGTCAAATCGGGGTTCTGTAGTACCATGAGGCGCAGCTGAGTCCTGTGGGCGCTGGACAGCAGACCTTCTATGAACTGGTCAGTCAACAGTTTATCAGTGTCCTGCACGCTACCAGGGTCAGCTTGTTTGATAGCTCTCAGGGCTTCTTGCAGGTTCAAGGCATAGTCTCTGATACTATCCTGGGCCCGCTGCTTACAGCCATAGAACCGCATTTTGATTTCTGCTGAGGTACGAGTATCAAAGGTACTCCACAGCCGGGTCAGAATATCCTTTACAGTCCTTTTCTCCTCATCTGACCATGATTTCACTTCCCGCTGGGCTGCACCGGTTAGCTGCCCCGTCAGAATGCTCACTTTCTGTTCTTCTGTCAGGGGATAAACTTTTAATAAACTGTGCAGTCTTTCCCTAAAGTCAGTTAAGGTATGGGATTCCCCTGAGTATTGGGGCAGCCAGGCTGCTCCGGGGATGTAGGGCATAGAGAACGGCATCACCGCTGCTGCAGCCACGCTGGTTGTAGAAGGCCCCTCCGCGTCCGTCATCTTCCTCCCCCCTAGTTAAGCGTGGCCTACCTTCCGACAATCCTCTTCTGTAGGCCGCGGCTCCGCTGGTGCTGCTCCGGACGAGGACCTTGCGTCGCGTCCTGGTGACGTCAGCGTCGCCCTCTCTCCCTTCCAGGACCTTGCGCAGCGTCGGTACGTAGGGCGGGACCTCAGGTCTCGCGCGGCTTGGACGTCCACGCCCCTCTTCTTCCCGCGTGGCGTCCTGAAGATGGCGTCCGATGGCGGGAAAAAGGCTGAAGATGGCGGGAAATGACTGAAGATGGCGGGATACGACCGAAGATGGCGGGAGACGGCTCCGGATGGCGGGAAACGGCTCCGGAAGGCGGGAAACCTCTTTTTAAGGTACGTGTACAGTCTTTATCAGGCGCGCAATACCCGTTTGTGGCGGGTTGGTCACAATCCTGCCGACTACGCCAAAGCTGACTCACCCCCTGGGCCGTGGGGCACTCGGAACCGGACTTCAGGGTAATGCTGGGAGTAGTAGTGGCGACCCGGTCCCGTGGCTCAGGATGGTCAGACCAAATGCTGTGGCAGTGTATTTGTAGGTTTTGAAAGTCCGACTACGCCACCCGTGGATTGCGGTCAGAGAGGACCGCCACTGCAAGGCAAGACCGCTGGGGCTGATGTAGATATGCAGCGCAGGGATAGGATAACTGCCCACGGGAAGAGTGTAGCCTCAGGGCAGTGTTATAGGATGCTGGGGGTGTTTAAGCAGGCGCAGCAGAAATCACACAGAGTCCAATAATGCAGTCCATGGTCTTTTACTGCAGATATTATCACTGACCCACCAGGAGGGACCGGGCAGGTGAACCAGATGCCACTGTGGGACCGACCTTGTGTGAGAAAGGGTGACTCCCACGGGTCAGATGGCTGGGACTGACCGGTACAGCGGATGAGCATGGCAGGAAGGCTGTCAGGTGATCTGGGTAGAAAAGCAGGCAGGCGTGGCTGATAGCCAGACAGGTGCTCCGGGTAGGCAAACAGGCGGGTACAACGGATAGCCAGACAGGTGCTCCTGGTAGGCAAGCAGGCGGGCAAGGCAGGTAACTGGCTGGTGCTCCGGGTAGGCAGGCTGGCGGCACGGCAGGTAACTGGCAGGTGCTCCAGGTAGGCAGACTAGTGGGCATGGCAGGTAACTGGCAGGTGCTTTGGGTAGGCAGGCTGGCGGGCACGGCAGGTAACTGGCAGGTGCTCCAGGCAGACTGGCTTGCACGGCAGGTAACTGGCAGGTGCTCTGGGTAGGAAGGCTGTTAGACAGACTGGCGGGCAGGACTGTTAGACAGACTGGCGAACAGGACTGTTAGACAGACTGGCGGGCAAAACCTACAAAAGACAAAAAATATATCTCATACCCTACCATCATTATATATAAATGAAAAGCAAAGTTGCATATGAAATATGACTCACCCCCTGGGCCGTGGGGCACTCGGAACCGGACTTCAGGGCAATGCTGGGAGTAGTAGTGGTGACCCGGTCCCGTGGCTCAGGGTGGTCAGACCAAATGCTGTGGCAGTGTATTTGTAGGTTTTGAAAGTCCGACTAAGCCACCCGTGGATTGCGGTCAGAGAGGACCGCCGCTGCAAGGCAGACCGCTGAGGCTGATGTAGATATGCAGCGCAGGGATAGGATAACTCCCCACGGGAAGAGTGTAGCCTCAGGGCAGTGTTATAGGATGCTGGGGGTGATTATGCAGGCGCAGCAGAAATCACACAGAGTCCAATAATGCAGTCCAGGGTCTTTTACTGCAGATATTATCACTGACCCACCAGGAGTACAGGGTAGGAATGGACCTGGGTGTCTGAGGGCATTCGGGCAAGCTCCACTGGTCAGGGTGAGTGGGTAGGCCTACCGTTCTCTCTCTCTGCCCTTGCTGACTATTTCCCCCTTTAGTGGTATGATAGCCCACATCCCTTGCTGGTTGGTTATCTGCTGCCGGGCTTGCAACCCTGACAGCCTCGGACCCCAGTGTCCGGTTGTGTAGTTCTCTCTCTGCCAGGACCGGCTCTCGTCACCTCTGTCCCTGGCTTGCTGTTCCTCCTTGCCTCCTGGACTCCTCAGCTGCGGCTGACCTGTCCCTCTCTTCTGGGAACCCTTCTGGATGCTTCAGAAGTGGGTCCTGGTCTCTCTAACTCTGCCATCAGTTCCAGCTTTTATAGGGGCAGCCTGCTCCCTCTACTGGCCTGGGACAGGAGGTGCTGCATGCTAATGGTCCCTGACCAGAGAACCTCCCTCCTGCTCTCAGACACAGCCTTACAAGTTTGTGGCATCCAGGCCTGGGGTAACACAAATATAGGGTACTTAGTGAACTATTTTTGATCAAAAAAAGTATACAAGCCGTCCCACCAGCGACAAGGTGACCCTAAATTGGGACGGTCCTACACTGTCTATATTAAAAACCTTACTGTATATCAAAGTTGAAGTAATGCATATAAAAGGGTAGACAAATAGAACCGGGTCCCAATATCAGACCACCTAAGCCCGTGGTAAGCTACATATATACTAACCAGCTCAACAAGGGGCATGCCACACCCCTAATTTGCACAGAATGCAAACAAGACAATAAAACAAGCAATGTGAACTGAGGTCTAAGATGGTACACATGCAAGAAATAGGAGCATGTTCACACTAGCAAAAAGATGCAAAACCTACAAGAGACAAAAAATATATCTCATACCCTACCATCATTATATATAAATGTAAAGCAAAGTTGCATATGAAATATAGGGTACTTAGTGAACTATTTCTGATCAAAAAAAGTATACAAGCCGTCCCACCAGCGACAAGGTGACCCTAAATTGGGACGGTCCTACACTGTCTATATTAAAAACCTTACTGTATATCAAAGTTGAAGTAATGCATATAAAAGGGTAGACAAATAGAATCGGGTCCCAATATCAGACCACCTAAGCCCGTGGTAAGCTACATAGGCTGGCGGGCACGGCAGGTTACTGGCAGGTGCTCCAGGCAGACTGGCGGGCACGGCAGGTAACTGGCAGGTGCTCTGGGTAGGAAGGCTGTTAGACAGACTGACGGGCAGCACTGTTAGACTGACTGGCGAACAGGACTGTTAGACAGACTGGCGGGCAAGGCTGACAGGCAGCGGGACCTGAGGGATGAAGAAAGTGTTAGCACACAAAACAACAATCTTGCACAGGCACCTCCATTTTGGAAGAGGTGCCTTATAAAGGGGAAGTCCTCTGGCCATTGGCTGGGGACTCTTCAGGACGGCGCGTGGCCCCTTTAAGAGGGAGAGAGTGCGCCCTAAGCATAGTGCCCGGGAAGCTGCGCGCGGTGCGCGCCAGAGCAGCAGCAGGAGGGGAGCAGGAAGACGCTGGACCGGGATTGCGGCGGTGAGGGGAACGGGGTCTCTGCCCGGCAGGAGGCAGAGACGCCGATGCTACATTCACATTTAGCTGCAATCATCTCTGCATTCTCCTGTGACTTCTAGTCTGTCCTACTCTGCTTGCTTGCTTGTCGTCCAGCATAGCCTGTTGTCCTGGTCCTTGCCGCTGGGCCATCATCCTCGATACCTACACAAGTATTAAGAATAAGGGAGCATGACCTTAATTAAAAAATAAACGAATAAAACAAAATAAATTAAACACAATTCCAAAATGATGGTCTACATAAATGAAGTGACACCTTAACAAATACGATAATAAGCGCATGCATAATATAAAAAGACATAATAGAATGTTCTCATAATGAACAAGGCAAAAAATACAAATATCATGTCATGTTACCCGTTATAGTATGCGCACGCATGACAACAAGCTTCAAAGCTTATGTCTACACCTTTTCTGTATATATGGAATAAATGAATCTATTTAACACAAATTGAAAGATATGTAAATTCATGGATGGATTGCGAACTTGCGGATTTTGGCCAAAATATTGACCAATACCTCATATGTTATGAATATGTATCTTCTGCACTTTTTTATTACAGGGTGCAGCCAGGCCCATCAGTGTTGGCATTGCAAACTGGGGTGTCTGTTCTCATGGGCTGCACTAAGATAGTACTGGGCAGCCCGCTTAATCGAATAGTATGGGCATCACTAATAGGCTATAAGCCAGATGCTGTGCACTACCCATGTGTGAACAGCGCCCTATACAAGCCATTTTTGTGTGCAATTTTAATGCTAAGCAATCACCCCCTCCATGAACTGGGTAGGTTGTGAGTGATGTCAGTATTTTGCACCTGTGTTGCCGGCATCTTTGTTGTATGGGCTTGCTGCATCCTGAGTGCATTAGTTCTTAGATCTGGGCAGGTAAACACTGTTGCCCCTTTTTTAGGTGTGTTTTTTTGTATATATGGAATAAATGAATTTTTTTATTTATTTAACACAAATTGAAGGATATGTAATTTCATGGATGGAGCAAATGCATACCGTAAGAATATATGGTATAATTGTATTGCACAAACACAACATCAATGTAATTCTATCCAAACTCACATGATGTAATATCCAAAGAGATATGAAAGGGAAGTTTAATAAATAAATGTACTAAAGTGATGTAAATCTATTAGATAAGAGAGAGAATTTTATAAACTAGAACCACAGTAATTATGTGATATAGTGTATAAAAAAAAATATAAAAAGGGAAGAAATTAAAGGGGTTGTCCACTACTATGGGTAATGCCCCCAATGTATTTTTATAGTGGAAATAAGATTATTTCTAATTACTTTGTCCTGTCCTTCTTTCCTGTGAGCAGCGCTATCGCCGGCCGCTCACAGGCATCATGTGACCCCCGGCTGCAGCCGGCTCTGACATCCGCTGATGTCACGTCAATTTCTGGCTGCAGCCGGTCATGACTCAGTGCTGCGCTCCCCGTGATGGATGCTGGGCTGTGGGTGGGGTTACCCCGCGCGTCACAGCTCATCATACACCGCGCACTTTCCAAATGAATGCAGGAGAGGGAAAACGCACGCTGGATGCTAACCCCACCCACAGCCCAGAATCCACCGAGGGGAGCGTGTCACTGATGTCATGCCTCACTTGACGTGACATCAGCGGAAGCAAAAGGCGGCTGCAGCCAGGGGTCACGTGATGCCTGTGAGCGGCCAGCGATAGCACAGCTCACAGGCAAGAAGGACAGCAGAAGGTAATTAGAAATAATCTTATTTCCACCATAAAAATGGGCATTTTAAATATTACCAAATAGTAGTTGGCAACTTCTTTAATGACACACACGGAAGAAGCATGGCAGTATAACCCATATAGGTTATTCAATATGTGTGATACAAGTGCAAATGTATGTCACACCATGTGTGTTACATGAATGAAAATGTATATAAAGAAGGGGCAAAGGAGTGAACAATACCCATAGATGGAATATGGACATACAGTTGTGCTCAAAAGTTTACATATCCCGGCAGAATTTTTCCTTTCTTGGCCTTGTATCAGAGAATATGAATGATAACAAAAAAACTTTTTCTCCACTCATGGTTATTGGTTGTGTGAAGCCATTTATTGTCAAACTACTGTGTTTTCTCTTTTTAAATCTTAATGACAACCAAAAACATCCAAATGACCCCGATACAGGGGCAAAGGTATGAATAATATACGTGGACAGAACATGGCAGCATAACAAACCAAATACAACCTATCTATATGTTACACGCACGCCGCCTAAGTTTAGATAGGGGCGAGATCGGTTACATGAATTCGTTGGAATCCTGGGGGAACCATTACTCAGGGCGACCATAGGCTGCAGTTTCTCTCAGGCACACGATAGATTCACTTGCTGACCAGACACATGTGACAAGAGTCTTCATAAACGGTAGAACAGTAACATTTAATGAGGCATGGCCAGTGCAATGCTAATGTTTCTTTGAGCAACAGGCTCCAGTAATAACAGTACAGTCTCCTTTGCAGCACAGCAGTACACAGTCTATTATCCGGTAGCACAGTACAGCACAGTTTTAATGCATACACAACCACAGGCTTTTCCTTCACAAGGACTCAATAGTACACAGCATTCTTTATCCTGCATGGAGATGGAGGGGGGGAAGGGTGTGATGAGGGAGATGATCTCTGTGACAATCTTCCTTCCAGTCCTTATCTTCCTGGCCAATAATACTCCACACTGTTAGCTCAGGGAGTCTAACTGACCTTTGTTTAGCTTCCCTCCTTACCTGAACTCTGTTCCTTGACTTCTGTGAGATACAGATCATAAGCCACCTTTCTTTTTAGCTGTGGCCAGACAGTAAACAACTTCCCCACAATCCCCTTGGGCCTCTGCTAAAACCCTCCTCTTCTCCTGTGACTGTGTTAACCCCTCTAGTTGCTGGATGCTTCTGGAACACAACACTCCCTGTCTCCTGTGCTTGTGTTAGTTCTAATAGTTGCTGAATGCAATTAAAGCAACAGCACTACTTCTGCATGTCACACATATGGCACTGATAAGTAATTAATAGAGAAAACTCCTACTGGTAATTTGTTGAGGCAGCACGATGGCTCAGTGGTTAGCACTATAGTCTTCCTAGTGCTGGGGTCCTGGGGTCAAATCCCACCAAGGCCAACATCTACAATGAGTTTGTATATTCTCTCCATGTTTGCGTGAGCTTCCTTGCACACTCCATAGACATACTGATAGGGAATGTTGCTTGTGAGCCCCAATTCTACTCTATGAAATCAGTTCATATTAGATGATGGCAAAAAAAGTTGATAAAGGAAATTGAAAATGCGACATGCTAAGGTTGCTAATTTATAAAAGAAAACCGTGATTATACCAGTTAGTGTATTACAATCTGCAAAAAACACATACATAGTAAAAATCACAAGTAGTCATACAGTACAGACCAAAAGTTTGGACACACCTTCTCATTTAAAGATTTTCTGTATTTTCATGACTATGAAAATTGTACATTCACGCTGAAGGCATCAAAACTATGAATTAAAACATGTGGAATTATATACTTAATAAAAAAGTGTGAAACAACTGAAAATATGTCTTATATTCTAGGATCTTCAAAGTAGCCACCTTTTGCTTTGATGACTGCTTTGCACACTCTTGGCATTCTCTTGATGAGCTTCAAGAGGTAGTCACCGGAAATGGTCTTCCAACAATCTTGAAGGAGTTCCCAGAGATGCTTAGCACTTGTTGGCCCTTTTGCCTTCACTCTGCGGTCCAGCTCACCCCAAACCGTTTCGATTGGGTTCAGGTCTGGTGACTGTGGAAGCCAGATCATCTGGCGTAGCACCCCATCACTCTCTCTCTTGGTCAAATAGCCCTTACACAGCCTGGAGGTGTGTTTGAGGTCATTTTTCTGTTGAATAATAAATGATGGTTCAACTAAACGCAAACCGGATGGAATAGCATGCCGCTGCAAGATGCTGTGGTAGCCATGCTGGTTCAGTATGCCTTCAATTTTGAATAAATCCCCAACAGTGTCACCAGCACAGCACCCCCATACCATCACACCTCCTCCTCCATGCTTCACGGTGGGAACAAGGCATGTAGAGTCCATCCGTTCACCTTTTCTGCGTCGCACAAAGACACGGTGGTTGGAACCAAAGATCTCAAATTTGGACTCATGAGCCCAAAGCACAGATTTCCACTGGTCTAATGTCCATTCCTTGTGTTCTTTAGCCCAAACAAGTCTCTCTGCTTGTTGCCTGTCCTTAGCAGTGGTTTCCTAGCAGCTATTTTACCATGAAGGCCTGCTGCACAAAGTCTCCTCTTAACAGTTGTTGTAGAGATGTGTCTGCTGCTAGAACTCTGTGTGGCATTGACCTAGTCTCTAATCTGAGCTGCTGTTAACCTGCGATTTCTGAGGCTGGTGTGTATCCACCAGACTTCTGCACAACACAACTGATGGTCCCAACCACATTTATAAGGCAAGAAATCCCACTTATTAAACCTGACAGGGCACACCTGTGAAGTGAAAACCATTTCCGGTGACTACCTCTTGAAGCTCATCAAGAGAATGCCAAGAGTGTGCAAAGCAGTCATCAAAGCAAAAGGTGGCTACTTTGAAGAACCTAGAATATAAGACATATTTTCAGTTGTTTCACACTTTTTTGTTAAGTATATAATTCCACATGTGTTAATTCATAATTTTGATGCCTTCAGTGTGAATGTACAATTTTCATAGTCATGAAAATACAGAAAAATCTTTAAATGAAAAGGTGTGTCCAAACTTTTGGTCTGTACTGTATATGACAAGACAACCGAAGACTGTAATAATGTTGTAGGGTAGCAATAAGTAGCATAACCAAATGTATATCTGTTAGCAGAGGATTAATCCGCGTGACATCCAGAGTTTAGAACACAGAATGTAGGTTTATTCATATCCAGCATAGGCACAGCATGGAGTCTGGTATTACTGCAGCATGAGGAAATCAAAACAATACAGGAAGAGAAGGAGGGGGCATCCTGTCTGTGTGAGTTTTTTTTTTTTTAAACTAAACTTTGTTAACAACCTCACAATATGCACAACATATGAAACAGCACAGTAGTTGTTGCAATACACATACAGATTAATATGTATTATTCCAACACCCTCACTCAACAACTACTTATCCTCTTAGTCCCATTGTGGTTCTCAATTCTTGGAACCTAGCTCGTGGCAATTGCTTTGTCATAATGTCAGCTACCATCTTATCAGTTTCACAATAGACAAACTGAATTATGCCACGATCTATCAAATCACGTAGATGATGATGTCTGACGTCAATGTGCTTGGTTCTAGCACTGATCTTTCCACTGCATGCAAGTTTAATGCATCCTTGGTTGTTCTCATAAATCACCGTCGGCTGAGTTGTCGGTTTGCCAAGATCGTCCATCAATTGTCTTAGCCAAACAACCTCCTGGCTTGCATAGGCTGCGGACACATACTCCGCTTCTGTAGATGACAAGGCAAAAGACACTTGTTTCCTACTAGACCAGGAGATTGAACTTTCTCCAACTTTAAACAAGTATCCACTTGTGGATTTACGATCACGCGAATCACCAGCCCAATCCGCATCTACATAGCCGGTAAGTTCTAGATCTCCTGCTGCAGATAGTTTTAAATTTACATCTTGCGTTTCTTTCAAATATCGGAAAAGTCTCTTAACAGCATTCCAGTCTCTTTGGCGCGGTTTTTCCACATATCTGCAAAGGATTCCAACTGTTGTTGTGATATCCGGTCGAGTCATAGTTGATATGTATAGAAGTGCCCCCACTGCCTGACGATATTTCTCATTGTTAGGCAACAGGTCATCTTCTCCTTCCAGCTTCAGGTAGGATGGTTCCATTGGGGTTGATATACCTTTGGCCTCTGACATTTTAAACTGATTCAGAATCAAATTAATTTTTGCACTTTGGTTTAGAAGAAAACTTCCATCTTCCTCTCTCTGGATTTGGATTCCTAGATAATATGTCACACTTCCAAGGTCTTTTGTTTCAAAGTGCTGATTCAGAATTTCAGTCATTTTTCCAATTTCTGCGTCGTCTTGATGAACAACAATCACGTCGTCCACATATAAGAGAATATACATCCACTTCCCATCTGTATATTTCGTACATAAGCACGGATCTGATTGACCTCTTTTAAATCCTTCTTCCAACAAGACTTTATTCATCTTGGTGTTCCATGCTCTTGCTGATTGCTTAAGACCATAGAGAGATTTTTGTAGTTTGCAAACAAGATTCTCTTCACCTCTTTTTACATAACCTTCAGGTTGAGTCATGTATAAGTCCTCCTCAATGTCACCATTTAGAAAGGCAGTTTTTATATCCAAATGCCTGACATACATCTTTTGTACAGCAGCTACAGCTAACAAAGCTCTGAACGTGGTCTGTTTAGCGACTGGAGCAAATGTAGCATTGTAATCTTCGCCATACTTTTGAGAATATCCTTTTGCGACCAACCTTGCTTTGAATCTGTGGACTTTACCTTCAGAGTCATATTTGGTTTTGAAGACCCACTTGCACTTGATTGCCTTTTTGCCCTTTGGTAGCTTGGTGAGTTTCCAAGTTTGGAGTTGATGAAGCGATTTGATTTCCTCATTAGCGGCATCGATCCACTTTGTTCTTTCATGGACAGGTAGTGCTTGCATTTCATCCCATGACTGCGGCTCTGACTCAGGTAGTGTCTTGACAATGTAGGATAGACGTTTAGCTGGTATACCTTTGTTTGATCTTGACGATCTCCTGATTTCAGATTCACCTGATTTTTCTGTTGTTCCTTCATTAGTTGAAGAATCCAGCCAGACCTCTACATCCTCCTTGTTGCTGTCTAGTAATTGTGACTTCAGCTGGACTACTGGCGTGATGTCACAAAACTTGGGTGATACAAAGTTCTCATCAATCACTACATCTCTACTTATTGTGATCTTGTTTGTTTCTGGGTGTAGAATCCTATAACCTTTCTGGGTTTCGCTGTAGCCTACCAGGATACCTTCCTTAGCGTGAGATTCCCACTTAGTTCGCTTTTCTTTGGGAACATGTACAAATGCTTTACTTCCGAATATTCTTATGTGATGTAGTTTTGGCTTTCTGCTATTCCATTGCTCAAATGGAGTTTTCTCTCTAGCTTTACCTGGTAGTCTGTTCTGAAGATAGCAAGCTGTCATGATTGCTTCTCCCCAATATGCTGTGGGCAGATTTGCATCAAATAACATGCTTCTTCCACTTTCACATAGTGTTCGGTTCCTTCTTTCCACGACACCATTTTGCTCTGGGTTGTATGGTACAGTGGTCTGAAATAGGATTACATTTTTCTTTAAAATGCTCTGTGTCTCATTACTTGTATATTCAGTCCCATTATCTGCACGTAGAATCTTTGGCATTCTTCCAAATTTATTACATACTTCAGCTAGGTATATTTCAAGTTTCTCTGGAACTTCCTTCTTGCTGTGAAGCAGGTGGACAACTGTATATCTTGAATGATCATCAATAAATGTGAGAAAATATTTCTTCTTCCCTGGAGTCAGAGTGCTCATTGGACCACAGACATCTGTGTGTATTAAATCTAGTGGCTGTGCTGTTATTGTACTAATTCTCTTAGGAAAAGCTTTCCTAGACATTTTCCCTTTGATGCAGCTAGTACACTTCATTGTCTGGTTACATAGATCAATTGTAATATCCTCAACTAGTTGCTTTTGGACTAACTTTCTTATTGCTTCTGGGTCTCTGTGTGCCAGACGCCTATGCCACACATGAATACAGTTTTTATGCTCTTCTTGTTGCGCTGTATACACACACTCTTTGCATTTCAGCTGATAAAGTTCATCTGTGATGTTTCCCTCTGCTAGTGTGTGACCTTCCTTTGAGATGATGCAGCTATCATGCTTAAATGTAACTTAATTTCCTTGTTTTGTGAGTTTCTTCACAGATAGTAGATTACTTTCAAGACTAGGCACATACAGCACATCCTTTACTGGGATCTTCCTGCTTTGTTTTGGTGAGATTTGACAATCAATATAACCATCTCCTATGCCTTCTGAAGTCATGTACTAACCATTAGCCATAATCACTTTCTCTGATTTACTTTGGTCAAGCTTAGAAAAGAAGTCTCTGTTATTAGTTATGTGACTAGTTGCTCGAGAGTCTATACACCATGCATGCTTTGATGTATTTGCACTGACAGTAAATGCAGTTTCAGTATTCACAGAATCATTTTCTCCAGATACAGCACTTTTAACCCTTTGATGACTGCTTTGCTTTTTCAGCTGATTCATTCTAGCTTTCCAGACTCTGCAGTCAGCTTTCAAATGTCCTGATTTCTTGCAAACAAAACATTCACGTGTTTCTTTTATGTGCTTCCTGTTATCAGTTAGGTTTTGTGTCTGTAAAGCAGATTCTGTGTTGCATTTCCTACTGTTTACACCTTCTGCCTTTCGCTTATATTCATCTATGAGCTTCCCCCTGACATACTCCAGTGTAAGCTCATCATCTGGACGCGCATCTAGTGCGGTTACAAGCGTATCATAGCTCTCTGGAAGGCCACTAAGCAGTAATGCGGCCACATGAAAGTCCTTTAGATCTTCCCCAATGCCTCTCAGGCGTTCTACAACTTCCAGAACACTTCTTATGTAATCCTGCATATCCTGACCTTTCTGTAGCTTAGACTGGTACAGGTTTCTCATGAGATAGAGCTTATTGCTTAAATTTATCCTCTCATGTACCTTTTGCAACTGCTCCCACATTTCCTTTGCAGTATTACATTTACACACATGCACAATCTGGTCATCATCTATACTGAGTGATATGGTACTTTGTGCTTTCTGATCCATCTCTGTCCACTCCTGTGGCACTGGGTCAGGTTTAGGCTCCTGTGTGTTTTTCAACGTACCTTCTCTTATCAGCAGCATTTTCACTTTGAATTTCCAGGATTGATAATTCTGGTTAGTGAGACTTGGCACTGTAAATTTCATGGAGCTGCTGGTGGTGGCCATCTTTGCTTCTTCTCAGTTTGCTGTCTTTCTTTCTTTTCTTTCCTCTGTGTTCTGGGGATCTGTGACTCTGGGACTCTGGTACATCTGGGCCCATAACCTGTTAGCAGAGGATTAATCCGCGTGACATCCAGAGTTTAGAACACAGAATGTAGGTTTATTTATATCCAGCATAGGCACAGCATGGAGTCTGGTGTTACTGCAGCATGAGGAAATCAAAACATATAACAACAATACAGGAAGAGAAGGAGGGGGCATCCTGTATGTGTGAGGTTTTTTTTTTTTAACTAAACTTTGTTAACAACCTCACAATATGCACAACATATGAAACAGCACAGTAGTTGTTGCAATACACATACAGATTAATATGTATTATTCCAACAATATCCCAAGAAGAATATATTGCATGGTAGTCGGTTATAAGACTGCCAAATGGGTAAACTTATGTGGCAAGTATATTGCAAAAGTAATTATAAGTACTTAATCTTATAGAGAAGACAAATTAAAATGAGCTCTTCAGATCATTTCTGTACCTAATTTTGTGTCCATTGTGAAAAGCTAACCTGTCCAGATGTGCCAATGTTTCAACACCTATTGAAATCTAATACACAACAAATTACTGCAGCTCTGAATATTAAAGGAGGTCCAACATAATAATTATTGAAGGATGTCTTTGCTAAAACATATTTTACATATAGTACATAGTAGCTCAGGGCCCATGGGCTTTAAGAGGGTTGGCCGTTTTATGTTTAATATAACAAATGTGTTGGTGTCAAGATTTTGTGGCACTTGCTAATGTATAAGTATTACAGATTCTCCTCCTGTTAGTGTAGCTTTCTTCACATACTGCACAGCTATGCCATCCACAAAATGATGGAGGACCGTGTCACCACATCAGTTTATCAACCTCCTGCAATTGTAAAATGTCTTTGCCATGTGCAGTATTTTTCAATTGGATGAGGCTGATGGACTAGTTTGGCCACATGCTTCTCCTCCAGCAGCTATTTTGTGAACACGGGAGATGTGTACAGGAGAACATGTAATACTTACATGTTACTAAATGCCACAAAATCAAGTGTGTAACACAAATGATAAAATAAAATGGCCAACCCCCTATAAATTATACCTCTACTCTGAGTAGGGGTAAGAGTTTATGTAAGAATTTCATTTCTGAACTTAGAAAGGAATAAGTCCAGCACTATAAGTCCATATAAAATCCATTCTTCATTTACTTCATAACTTCAAATGGTATAAAATCCATTAAATCACAGTGTAGACATTAAAAACATATGCGTTTCGACGCAAAGCAGTGCGTCTTAATCATTGATTGAGGTCAATGATTAAGACGCACTGCTTTGCGTCGAAACGCGTATGTTTTTAATGTCAGGACTGTGACTTAATGGATTTTATACCATTTGAAGCCATGAAATAAATGAAGAATGGATTTTATTTGGACTTATAGCGCTGGACTTATTACTTTCTAAGTTCTGAAAACTTGCCGCACAGCAGGATCCGTGCGCTCCAGGAGGTGGTGAGCAGACATTAACTTTTTTGTATGTTTTTCAACTTTCATTTCTGCTCTCCTTATTTAACCATGTTAATTTTTTTTTACCTTCTTTAGAAAGCAGTATTTTGCGACCTTGGCCTTGGGGTGTTCGATAACGCTTGGCAAGGCTACAATGCTACCTTACTCGCTTATGGCCAGACAGGTTCGGGAAAGAGTTATTCTATGATTGGATATGGAGCAAATCGTGGCATAATTCCAGTTGTCTGTGAAGAGTTGTTCCAAGTTATTGAAAATAAAAATGATGATGCCAGAAGTTTTCAGGTCAGTATAGGTTACATAGGCTCAGGATGCAAAGAAAGTTGTCAACTTTATACCTGAATAAACTTACATTTTTGGTTATCTGAAAAACAATTACGGTACATTAGCTATCTTGTTCATGGTAAAGGCACGCCAAAACCCCAGTAAGCCACTAGTATTGAAAATTATTTAACTTTGTATGATTCCCCATGTTAATAGTAAACTTAAGTAGCCAAAACTGTGGATCTCATTTTTATAAATTAGCTTTTAGAATGGTTTATGTGGGGTTACCCAACAACATAACAAGTTAAAAATGTAAATATTTAAAACCTACCAATATACAGGACCTTATAGAATCTGGACTAATATCCTGATTTCAGACCCCTCCAGAAACACTCCCTTTCTCTGAGTTGATGATGTGCTTAAAAAGGACTAGATGTCTGGTTCAGTTTAGTAGCTAAAAGAGACCCCTTTTGTGGTTTTCTGCAACAACTGTGAGATAAGGGGTTGGCTTAGTTAATGAACTGAGAGAGTCAACCAGTCTCTATCATATTGCCAACAAATGGAGGGGTAGAAAACATTGGTGGATTTTAAGAGAAGGGTCTTAAATTAGCATATTAAGGTAGATGTGTTACATACTTCTTATGGTAGGGCATTCCACACTCTGACTACTGTAAGCGTAGAAATAAACCTTTTCATATTTAGATGTGTAAATTTACTAATGAATGTCCCCTCGTTCTTTGCAATATCCTTGGAGGAAATAATAAATCACATGATAGTTCTTTGTATTGACAAGACATGTATTAAAAAAAAAAAAAACAGGCCTGATATTTTTTAACCATCTCTATATGTATTAAATAGTAGTGTAAGAGTAGGGGCACTGGTAAGTATACCACTCAGAACTGCAGCGGATAAGGCAGCTACCACGGGCTGCGGCAAATAGGTGCTGAATAGTGATGAGCGAGTATGTTCTGTTAACCCTTTCGCCGAGTATGCTCGGGCCGAGCTCCGAGTATTTACAGCTGCTCAGTGATCAGGTTGAATCGCTCCCGTGTGTATGATTTACGACTGTTTGACAGCTTTATTACATGTGAGGAATGTGTAAGAAATAGACATTCCTCACATGTAATAAAACTGTCAAACAGTCGCAAATCATGCACACGGGAGCGATTCAACCATATCACTGAGCAGCTATAAATACTCGGAGCTCGGCCCGAGCATACTTGCCGAAAGGGTTAATAGAACATACTCGCTCAACACTAGTGCTGAAATAAAATAAAGTATCTGGGCTGTACTGAGTGGGCTCAAAGGAAATCAAAACAAATCTATTTGTTTAGATTTCCTTTGAACCCACTCAGTACAGTGCAGATACTTTATTTTATCTCTATATGTAAATACAGTGATAATATAGTGAAATGCAGTGTACATTCCAGAACAAACCACTATCATCTGAATGTTATAGCAGAACTTATGCTGATCGTTATAATTCTACTAATAGTACAGTTCTACTACTTACCTGAACTGTTACTCAAGGAGGAGAGCCCACCCTGCCAGACACTAGGAAGTATGAACCCTGTAAGGAAATTGCATAGCTCTGAGCTGCTCAAGAGACAACTTGAGAATACCTCTTTAATAAGAATACCCTAGTTTTTATCCTGCTCTATTATCATTCATGAGCATTATTCATTTCATACAATTAAATAAATGTATACAATACAACTAATATGCCCAGTTTTTCAATTTACCACCATTTTGAAATGATGTGTTTGCTCTCAGTGAATAAGAACACTTGCTTAAATTCAGAGGTAGCGAATTCATACATGTGTGATGCCCAGCTGTGCTTGGTATCACAGATCCTAGAAGGGTGTATTGAACGATTCCTCCACAAGAGGCCCCCATAACCATACACACATCTCCAACTCAATCCACCAGAGGGAGCCCGTTAGGGAGATATATAAGGGAAGGTGGAGCCAGGCAGCAGTTAGTCTAGACGGAGTTGACAGAATGCAAACCTGTTGAGAGAGTTCCTGCAGTGTAAAAGCCTGAGAGAGGTCAGTCTGCAGTGGAGCACGTTCTAGACTCAGTTGTAGCTCAGAGAAGTGAGCTTAGGTGTGCTGGCGCCATAAGATCTGTGAAGTGCGGCACGCTGCCGTTAGTGTGAGTAGCCTATTGAGGGTCCGAGTAGGCCGAAGGCAAAAGAGTAGAGAGTTAGCTCATAGGGGGCAGAGGAGCTTAATTAGCTCACCCCGAAGAAGAAGTAGTCACCGGACACCGGGTCCGAAGCTTGCCGGGATCTCCACGACCCAGTAAGATAAACCGGAATCCCTGGAGAACTATAGGTCCCAGGATCGCTAAAGTGCTGATACGTACCAGAGCCAGGAGACACATAGGCCCTGTAGTCCGGGAGCGTGTAATCCAAGAAGAGGCCCTACCACAAGGTCAGCCAGCGCAGGACAGAGACAAAGTTAGGCCTAGCTCCAGGCAGGTCAGAAACTTACTATGCAGAAGCCAGAACCAGGAGGCCCAAAACCTGCTCATTGGGGAGGATCCGGACATACACCCTTCACCCTACAGTGCTCCGGGGAGTGCCTGAAATTTCACCAGTAAAAAGTATTGAAGTAACTATCGTGTCCGTCCCTGTTCTTGCTCTGGCCCGGCGGAGTCTCTTTGTCTGGCATCCCCGTTCCTATACTGCCCTGAGGCCCAGCTCCACCTGTGGGGAGCTATACCATCCAGCTGCCTTATCACCAGCCTCAGTGGACTGCGCAGCGCTGGTGATTCTCACCAGAAGCCACAGGTGGCGTCACAAACTCTTTCTTTTATAAACTTTACAAATCGCCAACCCCTTTTAAAGGAGCGGCCCAGGGTACGGGCCCAGGAGCCGACCACCGCGACATCCCTAAAGGCCAGGCTAACGGCCCGGGTACCGAGTCATCCCCATCCCCCTGGGCTAGTCAGCTCTTTCCTGGTGTCACAAACAGGATTACGTGCCCGCTGCAACGACGAAGTGTTATGCCCGTTTCCACCGGGTACTGTGTGCCTTTATTTTGAACTGTGTACGTAAAGTTGTGGTGAAGATAGCCGCCATTGTTGGGCTGTTGAGTGAGAAGAAGGGCGTAACCGCGGGAAAATAAGAGGCGTACCTGCAAAAGAGCACGAAGTCCCGGACACGCCCCACGCCTCGACATCAAATCAGGAAGCGCCAGGTCCTGAAAGGAGCATCACTGAATGCTCTGACGTAGGACGCAAGCGATGCAAGGTCCTGAAGACAACCGTCACCTGCGGGGCTGCGGCCTACCGGAAGAAAAACCAGAAGGTAGGCCACGGTTAACTAGGGGGGCGCTAAGATGTCCGTCGAGCAGCAGAACGCCAACCTACCGGTCCGCGTCCCTGAAGTTCAGCCCGCGCCCGATAATGGGCAGGCCGAAGCCGCCGCTCCACCAGCAACGCCTGTAACACCTGTCATTCCTATGACTTTACCGTACATCCCTGGAGCAAAGTGGCTCCCTCAGTACAACGGCAAACCAGATACCCTGTCTGGATTCAAATGGAAGATATGTGGTATCTTAGACATGTACTCTATGACCGGCAAACAAAGAGCCGCCATTGTATTAGGACAACTGACCGGTGCTGCGGAACGGGAAGTGGAAACAGTGTCCGCAATATTCCAAAAACTACAAACTGTATTTGAGGACCTTACTGAGGCGGACCTCTGGATGAGGTTCTACAGCTGCTCCCAACAACCAGAGGACAATGTTTGGGACTATGCCTGGCGTCTGCAGGGGGCCCTGCGGGCTCTGAACCAGGTTAGTCCAACCAGCTTTGAGAATGAGAACAAAACGCTGAAGGAACAGTTTGTCCGGGGACTGAAGTCTCCAGAGGAGAGCAGGACTGTGCGTTGGTGGTCCCTGGATCATCCAGATGCCACCTTTGACAATCTCAAGGACATGGCTATAAAAGGACTGCAGCCCCTGGAAACAAATGCCATCCAACGTTACCAGGGTGGGGCTACTCCAGTGCCTGCTACACCCACCTTTTCCCCAGTGACTGCTGAAGCTAAAGTCCCAGCAACGTCTCCTAAAGAACTGGACAGTCTGCGCTCTGAGGTGCGTCAGTTGAGCAAAACCCTGACCACCATGCTGAGTGCCCTGCAGCTGCGGACGGAGCCCGAGGAAGGAGGGAAGATCCTGTTAGCCGATAGCGCTGAGGATGTCCCCAGGATGCGAAGGAGGAGGAGGCCAACACCGCCCTCGCCGAGGACCAGTGACCCAGTGACCAGCGCCGTCCACTGAGGGAACCTACCTGCTACCGCTGCTGCAAGACCGGACACCTCGCCCAGAAGTGTCCTTTAAACGAGAAAACCCTGGGTCCGAGGGCCGACACCCAGGAGTAGACTCACCAGGCCCATCAGACTGGTACAACAGGTTCGTCGGAGGAAGACCTTTCCTGTCTATTGTACTGGACGGGATCCCGACGCATGCCCTGCTGGACACAGGATCTCAGGTAACCATTATGCCTGAAGTCCTCTACAAGAGGTTCTGGTCCATGGACGAGCTGAAGGACCAGGGACTAATTGTAGTGGAGACTAACCCTTATGACAGCAACCCATATATGGTACTAGGCACTAATGTTGTTGGTAACTGTTTGGGAGAGGTTGTGTTCTTGCTCCAACAGATCGCTGACACTGCCAGACCGAGACAGAGGAGGGTGCTGCAGAGAGAGATCCGCGTCCTGATGTATCAACAGCAAGTAAAGTTAACAGATGGTGAAATCGGTAACGTGAGGGTAACAGACCCAATACCCATTGTCGTTACCCCAATGAGTGAAATGCTCATCTGGTGTAGAGCTGCCATAGGTCTTAGAGGACAGAGCTACCAGGCGGTAGTAGAACCCCTTTGTTCCGAGCACAGACCCACGCTCTTAACCGCCAGAGGAGTGGTAGACGTACGTAATGGGAGGGTGCCCGTCCGTCTTATCAATTTAGGGGAAGATGAGGTTAAACTGCCACGTTATGCCACTGTTGCCAAGTTACATGCTGTCAACAACAACTGTATCCATGAGGCGGAGTCCTTAACCTCACCAGATGAAGTAGAGGATAATGACCCTGCAACCCAGGTGGAGGATTGGTGTCAACAGCTTCATGTTGGGACAGACACCACTCCTGCCCATCAAAAACAGGGTGTACACCGGGTGGTTCAAGAATACTTGCAGGTGTTCAGTAAACATCCACTTGACTTCGGGAGGGTTAAGGGGGTTCAACATCATATCCCCAAAGGCAACCATTCCCCAATCAAAGAACGTTATAGGCCTATACCCCCAGCTCACTACCAGAAGGCAAAAGAAATGCTGCATGACATGAGACCCCATGGCTACCCTGAGCAGGTGCTGACGGACCAGTGCCCGGCCTTTGAGGCTGAATTGTTCAAAGAGTTCTGCCATCTGTACGGGTGTAAAAAGATCAGGACTACACCTTACCACCCACAAACTAACGGTCTCTGTGAAAAGATGAACAACATCATCATCGACCTACTGAAGACCATACCACTTGAAGAGAGAAACCAGTGGCCAGACCTACTACCTGACCTAGTGGATCTGTATAATCACATACCAGTAAGTTCCACCAATGACACTCCGGCATATCTCATGCGGGCAAGGCCAGGAAAGCTGCCCATGGACCTGGAGCTTGGTGTTGTTGAACCTGAAGCTGATATGACCACTGAGGACTGGGACAAGACCAGACAAGAGCAGTACAGAAGGGTACAAGCTTGTGTCAAGGACAGTCTTACTCGGGTGAGAGAAAAACAGGAAATTCAATACAACAAAAACGCACCCGCAGAACCTTTCACACCTGGTGAAACAGTACTAAAAAGGAAAAGACGCAATCACAAACTCGACGACCAGTGGGAAAAAGACCCCTACACTGTGTTACCATCAAGGTTTGACAACAAAAAGACCTGGGTAATTAGTCGTGATGGAGGAAGAACATCTGCTACAGTGTCCAGGGACCATCTAAAATTGTGTCCACATCTACTAAAGACTCAGGAAGAAGTGCCTCTCACAACCCAGGAAGAACCTAAAGAAACAGTGATCCACACTGACCTAGGAGACTTCCCAGCGGACTGGCCTCAAATAAGAGGTGCAGTAATCATTCCAGTACTCCAATTCTATGAACAGCCAGAAAACCCTCCACAGCAAGTTGAACCTGTAAGGACTGTAGAAGAGCCAGCTCAAGAAGTATCCCCGGATGAAGGATCCCCGGCAGGAGCGGAGCAAGAGGGCCCAGCCAATGGTAGACTTGCCAGTCCAAGAGAGAGGTTAAGGCAGTTTTACAACATGGTTACACGTAGAACTGATAGAGTAACTGAGGATATAGACACTGACACCTCACCACCTATTGCACTACGCAGATCAGTACGCAGCACAAGAGGTAAACCTCCTGTTAGGTACGCTCAGTAAATAGTCAAAGTTTCTGAAAATATATATATAGTTACCCCTGAGGTATTGAGTATTAATTGGTAATGTTGAATTACTGTGTGTCTTCATGCATATGTTTATTAATTTGTGATTTTTCCTATTAATTCTTTACATAAAGAACTGCGTGGCTGAGAACTTTGTGCAGCCCAAAAACTCTTGATGTATATAATTGTTCTCCCTGGAGTGCCCCTTTCAAGTGACCTCAGAAGAAAAACCTGTCTGGAGTGGCTCTCTTGGAGGTCCAACTCGGGATCTTCATGCCCTGCAGCCACCCCAGTGCCTACGTAGAGGGTTTAGGACAGGTACCTCAAAACCACCAAAGTACTCTACCTTGTGAGATGGACATCCTTCTTGGGAACCTCACCATAGGAGACTCGAATTCTGAGGACACTCTGCTTTGTTATTGTTATGCAACGTTTAAGATTCGTGCCTCGCATAAAGGGAAGATTGTTCTTATTGTTTATGCATTGTTCATATTGCTATTGTTTTATGAAAATGTACTTCAGCCCGGGAGTGCTGAGCTTAACTAGGGGGGAATGTGACGCCCAGCTGTGCTTGGTATCACAGATCCTAGAAGGGTGTATTGAAGGATTCCTCCACAAGAGGCCCCCATAACCATTCACAGATCTTCACCTTCCACCTCAATCCACCAGAGGGAGCCCGTTAGGGAGATATATAAGGGAAGGTGGAGCCAGGCAGCAGTTAGTCTAGACGGGAGTTGACAGAAAGCAAACCTGTTGAGAGAGTTCCTGCAGTGTAAAAGCCTGAGAGAGGTCAGTCTGCAGTGGAGCACGTTCTAGACTCAGTTGTAGCTCAGAGAAGTGAGCTTAGGTGTGTCGACGCCATAAGATCGGTGAAGTGCGGCACGCTGCCGTTAGTGTGAGTAGCCTATTGAGGGTCCGAGTAGGCCGAAGGCAAAAGAGTAGAGAGGTAGCTCATAGGGGCAGAGGAGCTTAATTAGCTCACCCCGAAGAAGAAGTAGTCACCGGACACCGGGTCCGAAGCTTGCCGGGATCTCCACGACCCAGTAAGATAAACCGGAATCCCTGGAGAACTATAGGTCCCAGGATCGCTAAAGTGCTGATACGTACCAGAGCCAGGAGACACATAGGCCCCGTAGTCCATGAGCGTGTAATCCAAGAGGAGGCCCTACCACAAGGTCAGCCAGCGCAGGAGAGAGACAAAGTTAGGCCTAGCTCCAGGCAGGTCAGAAACTTACTACGCAGAAGCCAGAACCAGGAGGCCCAAAACCTGCTCATTGGGGAGGATCCGGACATACACCCTTCACCCTACAGTGCTCCGGGGAGTGCCTGAAATTCCACCAGTAAAAGGTATTGAAGTAACTATCGTGTCCGTCCCTGTTCTTGCTCTGGCCCAGCGGAGTCTCTTTGTCTGGCATCCCCGTTCCTATACTGCCCTGAGGCCCAGCTCCACCTGTGGGGAGCTATACCATCCAGCTGCCTTATCACCAGCCTCAGTGGACTGCGCAGCGCTGGTGATTCTCACCAGAAGCCACAGGTGGCATCACAAACTCTTTCTTTTATAAACTTTACAAATCGCCAACCCTTTTTAAAGGAGCGGCCCAGGGTACGGGCCCGGAAGCCGACCACCGCGACATCCCTAAAGGCCAGGCTAAAGGCCCGGGTACCGAGTCATCCCCATCTCCCTGGGCTAGTCACATGCACTGTCCTCCTCTCAGTTGCCCACAGCAATTTTTATAAACAAATGCATACTCATCTTCCAGTACTCCTGCGGACTCAGCACTGACTGCTCTGGAGGTCTCCACCAGATTCAGAAGAGGTGTCTGCCCCTTTAGAAGACTTAACACTAGAAGAATGTGTCATCAGGGAAACATTCAATGTACCCTTCCAGTCACCTGACCACTGCAGCCAATTACAGGCTGCAGCAGTGCTGTGACTTCCTAATGGAGTAGACACCACTTAAAAGGATTTTTGCTACCTCATCTGAGAGCAGCTTTATGTAGGCAAAGAGAAGCTGAATCCAATGATCTATCACTTACATCCACCATTGACATTGATTCCTGGGGCCCACCTTAGCCGTACATGATAACAATGCCCTAGAAGTGGAACGCAAAGTACATATTGCTTTAAGCTTCCACTTCTGTTCATACATATTGTTGCGGGGCAGGAAATAGAAGAGCCATTTGTGGCCAAGAGCTCCCTCCATGTTGGGAAGATAAATACATTTTACATATGGACTTTAGCTTCTCTTGCAGCCCTACACTCATCATGCAGATCAGTGTCAGGCAGAAGAGAATTGTGCAAATATGAACATTTGGAAAGTACGCTAAATGATCAGGCAGAACGCTTCATGAGCTCTGCCCAAGAAATGAACAAGGAGGTTGGCAATGCTGTGCCCCCCTGATCAGGAACCATAAGATCCAGATGTGAAGACCTGGGGTCTTCCGTGGGCGTAACGCTACTCAGACAATACAGGGTGAGGGTAAAACAGCATGGCAATAATTACTTGAATCACAAAGCGGATAATAAACACATAGAAGAGTCGCAGCATAATACCCAAGATGGTACAACATTACACAGTCTCACCCTTCTTTCTCCGCCCGCCTGGGAAAGAACAGCTGCGACTTTGGAGACTTCTAGGGCCAACTACCTCAACCAGTGGCCCCCCTGCTTCTGGCGGACCCTCACTGGGAGAAGATAGCGCAAGCTTAGGAAGCTAGCGGCAAGCTTAGGAAGCTAGCAGTCCATCGAGGTACCAGGGCTGTGGAGTCGGAATTGGAGTCTGTGTCCATTTTGGTGGAGTCGGAGTCAGAATCGGAGTCGGTATAAAATGGACAGACTCCAACTCCTAAAATATATAATAAATTTGGTACAGCAGTTCAATGCAGCTTGTTTGGAATATTTTTTTCAGAAGAATTTGGGAAAGTTATGAAATGTCCTATAAAGGTCTGTCCTATTCCTGATCTAAGGGTCTAGACTTTTAGCTGAGATGAATCTGTGCTACAGTAAATTTATCACTTAAACATGAGCCATGTATGAGGGAGTCGGAGTCGGTGTCATGGAAATTGAGGAGTCGGAGGTTTGGTTTACCAACTCCACCGCCCTGCGAGGTACAAGACCAGGAGACTCAAGTGTCTCACACTAGCCTCTCTGAGAGTTTGCATGGAGCCAGATGACCAGTGGGTCCCAATCTGGCTTCTTCGAATGTCTCTATGAGTTCCAGGCGACCGGTGGGTCCCTCCTGGCAACTCCAAACAACATATCCATGGCCAGGTGACTTCTTCGTCCCAACCTGGTCTCCCCAAAATGTATCCATGTCTCTCTGATGGTCAATGGAGCAGATCCGAATTGTTCCAGTCAGGGCCGTACCCTAAGGCTAGAATCATATATAATTCAAATCAGTGTCTCTTTGGGTAATGCCATGCAATCCATCTGCTGTCCTGAAGGATGTCTTTCATTCTCCTTGTAAAGGCTTTCTGACTCTCCTTGATTCTCGTTTGATTCTATCTTCAGCACTACAGACATCCCTCTTTATATTTACATCTGTGTAAGGTCATCAGTCACATGTAAGAGGTAAAGGTGCAGGGTTCAGCTATCATTGTTTGAGCTAATCTATTTACATAGTTGGTATCACAGGGGCTATTGTAAATAAACATCTAGCTGACATTTAGTACAATTTTCCATTAGCATAGTAAACATGATTGTTTCCAAAGGAATATAATTAAACATTATTATTATGATTTATTATTATAGCGCCATTTATTACATGGCGCTTTACATGTTAAAAAGGGGTATAATACAAGAACAATTACAATAATCTTGAACACAATTTGACAGCGAATGGTACAGGAGGAGCGAGGACCCTGCCCGCGAGGACTCACAATCTACAAGTGATGGGTGAGGATACAGTAGGCGAGGGTAGAGCTGATCGTGCAGCAGTATGGTGGAGCGGTGGTTACTGAAGGTTGTAGGCTTGTCGGAAGAGGTGGGTCTTCAGGTTCCTTTTGAAGGTTTCCACGGTAGGTGAGAGTCTGATACGTTGGGGTAGAGAGTTCCAGAGTAGGGGGGAAGCACGGGAGAAATCTTGTATGCGATTGTGGGAGGAGGAGATAAGAGGGGAGTAGAGAAGGAGATCTTGTGAGGATCGGAGGTTGCGTGCGGGTATGTAACGGGAGACTAGGTCAGAGATATATGGAGGAGACAGGTTGTGAATGCCTTTGTATGTCATGGTTAGGGTTTTTAACTGGAGTCTCTGAGCGATGGGGAGCCAGTGAAGAGATTGACAGAGTGGAGAGGCCGGGGAATAGCGGGGGGACAGGTTGATTAGTCGAGCAGCAGAGTTTAGGATAGATTGGAGGGGTGCGAGAGTGTTAGAGGGGAGGCCACAGAGCAGGAGGTTGCAGTAGTCAAGGCTGGAGATGATGAGGGCGTGCACTAGTGTTTTTGCAGATTCATGGTTGAGGAATGTGCGGATCCGGGAGATATTTTTGAGTTGGAGTCGGCAGGAAGTGGAAAGGGCTTGGATATGTGGTTTGAAGGAGAGTTCAGAGTCCAGGGTTACCCCAAGGCAGCGAGCTTGAGGGACTGGGGAGAGTGGGCAGCCATTGACGTTGATAGATAGTTCAGTTGGGGGGGTTGAATGAGATGGCGGAAAGATGATGAATTCTGTTTTGTTCATGTTAAGTTTTAGAAATCTGGCAGAGAAGAAGGATGAAATAGCAGACAGACATTGTGAGATTTTGGCTAGTAAGGAGGTGATATTGGGTCCAGAGAGGTAGATCTGTGTGTCATCAGCATAGAGGTGATAATGAAAGCCGTGAGACTCTATTAGCTGTCCCAGGCCAAGGGTGTAGATGGAGAAGAGCAACTGTCCTAGAACTGAACCTTGGGGGACACTGACAGATAGGGGGCGAGATGAGGAAGTAGTGTGTGAGTGGGAGACACTGAATGTCCTGTCTGTTAGGTATGAGGAGATCCAGGATAGGGCCAAGTCTGTGATGCCGATAGATGAGAGAGTCTGTAGTAAGAGGGAATGGTCCACTGTGTCAAAGGCAGATGACAGGTCTTGGAGGAGGAGGACAGAGTAGTGTCATTTAGATTTGGCGGTTAGTAGGTCGTTGGTGACTTTAGTCAGTGCAGTTTCAGTAGAATGGTGCGGTTGGAAACCAGATTGTAGGCAGTCAAAGAGGTAGCAGGAGGAGAGGTGGGAGGACAGTTCAGAATGGACATGTTGTTCCAGTAGTTTTGAGGCATAGGGGAGAAGTGATATGGGGCGATAGCTAGACACAGAGGATGGGTCAAGGGAGGGCTTTTTGAGGATGGGTGTGATTGAGGCATGTTTGAAGCATGAGGGGAAGACACCGGTTGTTAGTGACAGGTTGAAGAGGTGGGCTAGGGCTGGGATGAAGATAGTGGTAAGGTTTGGGATGAGGTGGGACCGGATTGGGTCAAGTTTACAGGTGGTGAGGTGTGATTTGGAGAGAAAGGAGGAAAGTTGATCTTCAGAAATGGTGGAGAAGGTGGTTTTGGAGGAAGAGGGTTGAGTAGGTGTGGGGAGGGGCTGTGGGGGCTTTAGGCAAAAGCTTTCAGGGTTATACAAATACTGGTGTGTTCTTATTGACCAGACACAAATATAATAGGGTATTTCTCTTGGATTAACAAATCTAAACGTCTGGCTTATTAAGATTTCAAGCTGTATCGTCACACCAGACTTTTAAACAAGATATTTTTTCTTGCTAAAAAGTGTGTCCTATAGTTCTAAAAGTTTATTATATAGAAAAAAACTTTAATGGAGTTGTCCTAAATACATAAAATGATGCACACAGGTAGCAATATATATTCACCCTTGTAGCTGGAGGCAGCTCCAGTGCCATGTCTCCGATGCTTCTATTCACATGGGCTGCAGATGACTATGCATTTTTTGCAGCTTGTCAGTGGCATTCAGCTCGAGACCATGAGACCAGTGATCTGCAGTCATTGTAAACAGAAGTATCAGGGAATGCCACTCTAGAGATGCCAGAAGCTAGAAAGATGAGCATTTATAAGTTTATTTACATGGTTGTCCGGACAAAAGGTGCTAATTACCTGGAGGCCAGATTCTGTAAAAATAACAAAATAAATCATATTCCCCTGCTATCCCCTTCCTGGATCCATCGCAGTCTGCCTCGTGGTTTGCATTAGCATCAATGATGCCACTGACTCGCCCCCTGGGCCGTGGGGTACCCGGAACCGGGCCTTCTGGTGTACGGTGCTGATGGGGGTAGTAGTGGCAATCCGATCCCGTGGCTCAGGGTGGTCAGACCAAATTGTGGCAGTCTATTTATCAGTGTTTTGAATGTCCGACTACGCCACCCGTGGATTGCGGTCAGGGATAACCGCCGCTGCAAGGCAGGCCGCTGAGGCTGGTGTTGGTGTGCAGCACAGGGGTAGGATAACTCCCCACGGGAAGAGTGTAGCCTCAGGACAGGGTAGGTGAATGCTGGGGGTGATAGTGCAGGCCGCAATAGTAAGAGTTCAGAGTCCGCTTCAAACAGTCCAGGGTCTTTATTGTAGGGATTATTAATGACCCAACAGTAGTACCGGTTAGGAATGGGCCTGGGTGTCTGAGAGCATTCGGGTGAGCCCCACTGGTCAGGGTGAGTGTGTAGGCCTACCGTTCTCTCTATGCTCTTTCTGACTATCCCCCTCTTCGTGGTGTAATAGACCACGTCCCTGAGCTGGCCGTGTACTTCTCGCCTGTATGGCTTGCGACTCGGGCCTTGGGTACCTTTTGCTTTCTCCTCGCTGTACTGGTCCCTCTGTGTGGCGGAGCCTCCAGGCTTCTTAGGCCAAGGGGCCTGCAATCCCTTGCGGGTTGGTTCTCTGCTGCTGGGCTTACAACCCTGACAGCCTCGGACCCCAATGTCCGGTTGTGTGATTCTCTCAGCCAGGACCGGCTCTCGTCACCTCTGTCCCTGGCTTGCAGTTTCTCCTCTGCCTCACGGACTCCTCAGCTACAGCTGAACTGTCCCTCCTTCTCTGGGACTAGTCTCAGTCCTGAGCTAGGTCGTCCAGTTCTCTCTAACCCTGCCCCCAGTTCCAGCTTTTATAGGGGCAGCCAGCTCCCACTACTGGCCTGGGACAGGAGGTGCTGTATGCTAATTGTCCCTAACCAGGGAACCTCCCTCCTGCTCTCAGACACAGCCTTTAATATTTGTGGCATCCAGGCCTGGGGTGACACATTCCCCCCTAGTAAAATTTAGTACTCCGGACTAAATAGGAAACACAAATACAGGGTATAAATGACAACATAACATATTTACAAGTACATTTTGTCCTTAAGGTCACGGCGCTTCCGTGACCGGGTGTCCGTATCACCCAATAAGGTGCAGTTTCGAACGGTGCGGGGACCTGTCTCCAAAAACCCCAAGTTCCTGGCCTTGGGCGTGGCGACAAGGCTGAGCTACCTACTTTGGGCCACAAGGGAGCCACGCCGGACAGGTTTTTCTTCTGTGGCCATCTTCGCAAGAGGGCGCCAAGTGCAACTATCTACAAGACAGTTCCGGCCATTCAGTGTCCATGACCTGTCAGTCCATTGTACTAGGAAAAACTGGAAAAACAGTATTAATAACCAGGTAACAAATATAAAACATTAACTATATACTGGTTAATATATACTTTGCATTTAGATCTTCCAGCGAGCTGGTATTTAACCCCTAGTGCTCCAGGTTGACCTGCGTAACCCACTGTCTGGTGGTGGTCTAACCTGGCTTTCCGCACTAGCATTTAGGGTACAGCTACTAGCTGGGTTTACAGGCAGGGCAGGCAGCTGTCTGCGGGTCCTTTGGCTTACCGCAGGCATGGCATTCTCATTGTCAGCGGAGGGTTGACTCTCCTGGGCTGCTGGCATGGGTTCTTCTGTCTCCAGGGCTGCTTGTTCCTCTTGTTCTTCCTGCTCTCCTGTAGGTTCCTGCTGGTTTGGCTGAAGGAAGTGTAGGACGGGTACCACTATGGCGTCGTTTATCCGATTCCAGGACCGGGGGAACTCTCCAAGAACGGTGCTGACCATTTCTTCCTTGTCCACTGCGGGCTCAAGGTCAACTTGATCTTCTCCTGCACTCTGTAGTTGCTCGGGGCACCGTTTTAGGTGGTCTCTGGAGACAGTGCTAGTGGTTTCTCCTCCATACTTGGTAATTACACATACCTTCGAGTTGTCGTGGTTGGACGGCAGTACTGTGTACGGGTCTCTCTCCCACTGGTCATCCAGCTTGTGAAGCTTTCTCTTCCGCTTCAGGACCTGCTTGCCAGGTTCCAGGGGACCAGCAGGGTCGTGTTGGTTGAAGAGCCTCTCTTGCTTTTCTCTCGCTTGAGCCAGACTCCTCCCCACACTCTCCTGTACCTTCTTGTACTGTAGCCGCCGTTCCGTATCCCAGTCCGCGTCGGGGGAGGTGTCCTCGGGTGTCAGAACTCCCACCTCCAGGTCTATCGGCAGCTTACCTGGTCTTGCTCGCATCAGGTAAGCCGGGGTGCAATTGGTAGCATTCACCGGGATATGGTTGTACAAGTCTATCAGGTCTGGCAGCTTCTCCGGCCACAGGTTGCGTTCTTCCAGGGGCAACGTCTTGAGGAGATCAATGACGATATTATTCATTTTCTCACACAGCCCGTTGGTTTGCTGGTGGTAAGGCATTGTCCGAATCTTCTTACAGCCGTAGATGTTGCAGAACTCCTGGAAGATTTCTGCCTCGAACGCTGGACCTTGATCTGTCAAGACCTGTTCCGGATACCCATGTGGACGGCAGAAGTGTTGTTGGAAGGCTCTGGCCGCTGTTTGGGCTGTCAGGTCTTTAGCGGGAACCACCACCAGGAACCGGGAGTAGTGGTCCACTATTGTCAGGGCATAGACGTAGCCCGACTGGCTTGGAGCCAATTTCACATGGTCCAGAGCTACCAGCTCAAGAGGCTGCCTGGTGAAAATGGGCCTCAAGGATGTCTTCTGCCTGGTACTGTTATGATCTGCTACAAAAACTAAGGAAAGAAAGGAGATCTGTCCCTACAATAGAACTAAGCTAGATCCCTACGGTGTAACGGGGAACCTGATCCTGCGATCAGACCCGCTAAAGTCCTCGGCTAGTCTGTACGAAGACCTATAGATGCAAGGGAGGGATCCCTACAAGAACTAGGGACTGGGATAAAGTTGGACACCTCCTAGCAGAAATTGTAGCAGTAAAAGACAAACACACAACATAGAACATAAACGTCCGAAGACCTAACTAAACTGACTGAGAAAGGTACTTAGCACCAAGCTAGCTAAAGAGTAGAAATTACAATGAAGTCCAGCAAGGCCAGGAGGGCGGAGCAGGACTAAATAGGCAAAAAAGGTCATGTGACCAGCAAGATAGAAAAAACCTAACAGGAGAGTTCTAACAGTACCCCCTCTACTAAGAAGATCCTCCGGATCCCCTAGGCCCAGGCTTATCAGGAAACCTCTTGTGAAATGCTCTGATAAGTCTGGAAGCAGAAACATCATCCGCCCTCACCCATGAGTTATCCTCGGGTCCGAAACCCTTCCAAGCGACGAGATGCTGCAAACTCCCTCTATACCATCTAGAATTTAGGATGCGGGAAATTTCGTATTCCCCGTCCTCCACCACCGGAGGAACAGTGGCAGAGGCGTCTCCATCCGACACATAAGCTCTTTTCAACAGAGAAACATGAAACACCGGATTAATCTTCCAGGAAGTAGGAACCTCCAACCTAACAGCAGATTGGTTAACTACCTGAAGCACCTTAAAGGGCCCTACAAACTTGGGACCCAATTTTTTAGAAGGAATCCTCAACCGCAGATTCTTAGAGGACAACCAAACCATGTCACCAATAGCAAACAAAACCTCTTGCCGTTTCCTATCAAAGTACCTCTTAGATTTTTTGTTAGCCTCCTGAAGATTACCACGCACATCCGTCCAAACTCTCTCCAAATCACCAGAAAAACTCTCCTCCTCAGGCACAGCCGATACCAATTTGGAGAATGACCCAAAAGACGGATGTCTCCCAGAACAACAAAAAAAAGGCGAACAACCAGCAAAAGAGGATGTATGGTTGTTAAGAGCAAACTCAGCAAGTGGCAGAAACTCAGACCACCCCTCCTGATTGTCTGCCACAAAACAACGCAAGAACTGCTCAACATCCTGGTTCTTCCTTTCTTTCTGGCCATTAGACTCAGGATGATATCCGGATGAAAACGACAAATGAACTCCCAACCTGTCACAAAAAGCACGCCAAAAACGAGCCACGAACTGAGGTCCCCTATCCGAAACAATGTCAGTAGGAACGCCATGTAGTCTGACAATTTCCTTGACAAAGGCCTTAGCGAGTGTCTTAGCGCAGGGCAGTTTGATTAAAGGAACCAAGTGACACATCTTGCTAAATGTAGCGCTGGCGTCCCTGCCCTCTGCTAGGCAGGGACGCTGCTCCCCTCACCGCTCTGCTCCGTGCCCGGCGTCCTCTCCCCGCTCTGCTGTCAGCGCGCGCTCCTTCCCGGCGTCCTCCTCACGCTCTGCTCTCAGCGCGCGCTCCTTCCCGGCCCCTGTGCTTAGGGCGCGCGCGCGCGCGCTCCCCTCCTCTTAAAGGGGCCGCGCGCGCCGTCCTAAGGAGTCCCCGGCCAATGGCCGGAGGACTTCATCATATATAAGGCACCTCCTCCAAAATGGAGGTGCCCGAGCAATGTTGTTTGCACCTGTGTCTCACCTGTGCTTCAGCCCTCAGGTCCCGTTGCCAGTTACCTGCCAGTTACCTGCCAGTTTCCTGCCAGTTTCCTGCTAGTTACCTGCCTGATTCCTGCCTGAATACTTGTTACCTGTCTGCCAGTCTGAGGTCCGACGGTCTGCCTTACTACTCCTGTCAGTCTGTCTAAAGGACCAGCCTGCCCGCTCACCTGGGAGCGCATATCAGCTACCTGCCTGCTTGCCTGAGGTCCGACGGTCTGCCTTACTACTCCGGTCAGTCTGTCTATGGACCAGCTTGCCCGCTCACCTGGGAGCGCTTCTCCGTTATCTGCCTGCTTGCCAGCCCGGAGGCTCCGTTGTCACGTGCTGTGACCACCAGCTATCTCAGAGACTCTTGCCCGCTCACCTGGGAGCGCATCTCCGTTACCTGCCTACTTGCCAGCCCGGAGGTCCCGTTGTCACGTGCGGTGACCACCAGCTATTCCAGAGACTCTTGCCCGCTCACCTGGGAGCGCTTCTCCGTTACCTACCTGCCTGCCAGCCCGGAGGTTCCGCCGTCACGTGCCGTGACCACCTGCTATTCCAGAGACTCTCGCTTGCTCAACTGGGAGCACACATCTACCATCTGCCTGCTAGCCTACCCGGAGGCTCTGCCATCACAGGTCGTACCTACCCCTTACCCAGAGACTGCCCTGATCACTTGCCGTAACTCCCTGTCCGTTCACCCAGAGACTGCCACCCGCTCCCTTACAAGGGCCGCCCCCTTGTATAGTAGCTCAGAGGTTCCGCCTCCCGGACCCGTTACAGTTTGCTCGGGCCATGGAACCCGGTGGCACCCAAACTCCCTCGCTCTCGGACCTCTGTCTTGAACTGTCCCGTCAGAGGTCCCAACAGGAGGCCATCCTGGGTCACCTGCGGAATGTTAATACTCGCCTGAACACTCTGTCTGATCCACCAACAACTTCCGCCAGTGCCATATCTTGCAATCCGGCAGCTCCGCTGCCCACTAATACTATGGTATCCTACCCCGGACCCCGGCTTTCTGCACCTCCTCGCTTCGGAGGCGACCCCGTCCAGGCTCGGGGCTTCATAAATCAGTGCACCCTGCACTTTGAACTTTTGTCCCATCAGTTTAATTCCGACCGGGCCAAAATTGCCTTTATCATGTCCCATCTCACCGGGGAGGCCCTGGCCTGGCTAAATCCTCTATGGGAGAGAGGAGACCCCCTGGTGTCCAACTTGCCTGCTTTTCTCTCGGCTTTCCGGAAAGTCTTCGACGAACCCGGACGGAAGACCTCATCCGCATCCTCTCTGCTACGCCTCCGTCAGGAGGGTCTCACCGTGGGCCAATATGCCATACGGTTCCGCACCCTTGCCTCGGAGCTGGCCTGGGATAACGACGCTCTGGTATCCGTCTTCTGGGAGGGTCTGTCCGGTCGTATTAAAGATGAACTTGCTGGTCGGGACATTCCTACCTCTCTCGATGATCTAATAACCCTTGCCACCCGGATTGACCTACGGTTCCAGGAGCGTGCCAAAGAGGTCACCCGTGAGAGAAGGATTCCACGTTTAGCTCCTACTTTCCAGAAACCCGTCATTCCCTCCATCTCTCCCCAGGTACACTCTCCTGAGCCTATGCAGGTCGACCAGACCAAGATGGTCAAAACCCGTCAGGACTCACGCCATGCCGAGGGGAGCTGCTTCTACTGTGGCAGTAGGGAGCACCGGATCCGTGCCTGCCCGGAGAGGTCGGGAAACGCCTGTGTCTAGGTTCGCTCAGAGAGGTCCACCTAGACAAGAATAAATCCTCTCCATCCCTGCTGTTGTCAGTTTCGATCATCTACGGGGAGAACCGTTATTTCTAACTAGCCCAACTTGACTCTGGAGCAGCCGGGAACCTTATTTCACAGTCCCTGGTTGAGAAATACCGCATCCCTACCAAACCTCTGGCTGTACCCTTGTCTGTCGCTGCCGTGGATGGGGGCCTCTTACCTCGCCCCATTCAACTCATCACCGAATCCATTACCCTGCAGGTGGGAATGCTGCATTCTGAAAGTATCTCCTTTCATGTTCTGCCTGGACTCTCTCACGCCCTCTTGCTAGGTCTGCCCTGGCTCCAGAGACATGCACCCGTGCTAGACTGGCAAACCGGAGAGGTCCTTCGCTGGGGACAAGACTGTCATAAAACCTGCCTGGTTCCCGTCCATCCCGTCCGTCCCTCTCCTACCCCAGCTAATCTACCTGGACTTCCGATTCCTTATTGGTCTTATGCAGATGTCTTTAATAAAAAGGAGGCAGAGACATTACCACCACATAGACCATACGACTGTCCCATCGATCTGCTACCCGGTACTACTCCTCCCCGTGGGCGTATCTATCCTTTATCCGCTGCTGAGACCCGGTCAATGTCCGAATATATTGAGGAGAATCTGGCCAGAGGATTCATCCAGAAATCTACCTCCCCGGCGGGAGCAGGCTTCTTTTTCGTCAAAAATAAGGACGGCTCTCTCCGTCCCTGTATAGACTATAGAGGCCTAAACCTGATCACGGTGAAGAATAAGTACCCCCTTCCGCTCATTCCAGAATTATTTGATCGCCTGAGGGGGGCTAGGATCTTCACCAAACTGGACCTTCGTGGGGCGTACAACCTGGTTCGTATTCGTCAGGGGGATGAATGGAAGACGGCATTCAACACCCGGGACGGCCACTATGAATACCTGGTAATGCCCTTTGGTCTCTGTAACGCTCCTGCCGTCTTTCAAGAGTTGGTCAATGACATCTTCCGGGACCTTCTCTACTCCTGCGTAGTGGTGTACCTGGACGACATCTTGGTCTTCTCTCCGGATCTCCAGACTCACCGGAGGGACGTTCGTCAGGTCCTGCTCAGGCTAAGGCAGAACCATCTCTACGCTAAATTTGAGAAGTGCCTCTTTGAGCAGACCTCGCTTCCGTTTCTGGGCTACATTATCTCTCAGACCGGCCTACAAATGGATCCTGAGAAACTGTCTGCCATCGAGAAATGGCCCCGACCGGAGGGGTTGAAGGCCATTCAGCGATTCCTGGGCTTCGCCAACTACTACCGCCTCTTCATACCACACTTCTCTTCCCGGACGGCCCCAATTTCTGCGCTCACCCGTAAAGGTACTAATCCCAAAGAGTGGCCACCCGAAGCAGAGGAGGCCTTTCTTTCCCTTAAACAGGCCTTCTCTTCCGCCCCGGTGCTGCATCGCCCAGATGGCAACAAACAGTTCTTCCTGGAAGTTGACGCCTCCTCCTCTGGAGCCGGAGCGGTACTTACTCAAAAATCATCTTCCGGGAGGATGGTAACTTGTGGCTTCTTCTCTAAACTCTTCTCCTCCTCTGAGCGCAACTATTCCATAGGAGACCGAGAGTTATTGGCCATCAAGCTGGCATTGGAGGAGTGGCGTTACCTGCTCGAGGGGGCTCTTCACCCGGTAATAATTTACACTGACCACAAGAACTTGGCTTACCTCCAGCATGCCCAGAGACTTAACCCGCGCCAAGCCCGGTGGTCCTTGTTTTTTGCTCGTTTTGATTTTGTCCTTCATTTTCGCCCGGCTGACAAAAACGTCAAGGCGGACGCCTTGTCTCGGTCCTTTCTGGTGTCTGATCTCGAGGAGGATCCGAAACATATCATCGATCCCGCCAGAGTAATGCAGGTGGCTCCCGTGAGTCTAAATCGTCTTCCTCCTGGTAAGACGTTCGTACCAGTACCTGATCGGGAGAAGATCCTACACTGGGGTCATTCGTCTAAACTAGCTGGCCACGCCGGTCAGAAAAAGACCCTCCAGCTTATTACCCGGCACTACTGGTGGCCTAACCTGCACAAGGATGTAATAGACTTTGTTTCTGCCTGTGTGTCCTGCGCCCGCAACAAAGTTCCGAGACACCTGCCGGCCGGCCGCCTCCTACCTCTGCCAGTACCTGCTGCCCCCTGGCAGCATATAGCGATGGACTTCATTACTGATCTACCCATCTCTGCCGGTTGTACGGTCATTTGGGTGGTCGCTGACCGCTTCTCCAAGATGGCTCACTTCATTCCACTGCCAGGTCTTCCGTCTGCACCCGAGCTGGCTAAAGACTTTATCCGCCACATCTTCCGTCTTCATGGCCTGCCCCGTCACATCGTGTCGGATCGTGGGGTACAGTTCACTTCCCGTTTCTGGAGAGCCACTTGTAAATTGCTGGACGTCACCCTGGACTTCTCCTCCGCTTACCACCCACAGTCTAATGGTCAAGTGGAGCGGATCAATCAGAACCTGACCAGTTACCTTCGGCACTTCGTTAATGCCCACCATTCTGACTGGGTGGATCTCCTGCCATGGGCCGAATTCTCGTACAACAATCACGAGAGCGAGTCTTCCTCCAAATCCCCGTTTTTTGTAGTCTACGGTCAGCATCCTCAGATCCCGTTTCCCGTCTCCACCTCGGCGGACAATCCGGCTGCGGAATCTCTTGTTAACAAAATTTTCCTCCATATGGGAGAGTACCCGGTCCGCACTCCTTCTGTCATCCGAGCGTATGAAAAGACACGCTGACAAAAAACGTCTGGACCCTCCTCAATTCCGCCCTGGGGATAAAGTCTGGCTCTCGTCCAAATATGTCCGGCTCAAGATCCCTTCCTATAAGTTAGGGCCTCGGTTCATCGGCCCACTGGAGGTCATCAGTCAGATCAACCCGGTGGCCTATAAATTGAAACTCCCGGCCAACTTACGGATCCCTAACTCCTTCCATGTGTCTCTCCTCAAACCTGTAGTGCTTAACTCTTTTTCCAAGTCTACAGGTACGCCTCCTGCTCCGGTTTCTGCTGAGGACGAGTTTGAGGTAGAGAACATTCTTGCCACCAAAAGGGTAAGAGGAAAGACCTTTTTTCTGGTAGATTGGAAGGGGTTTGGTCCTGAGGAGAGAACGTGGGAGCCCCGGGAGAACATCCATGCCCCTCTCATCCTAGCTAAATTTCTGTCTGGCCTAAAAAAGGGGGGGCCTAAAGGGGGGGGTACTGTAGCGCTGGCGTCCCTGCCCTCTGCTAGGCAGGGACGCTGCTCCCCTCACCGCTCTGCTCCGTGCCCGGCGTCCTCTCCCCGCTCTGCTGTCAGCGCGCGCTCCTTCCCGGCGTCCTCCTCCCGCTGTGCTCTCAGCGCGCGCTCCTTCCTGGCCCCTGTGCTTAGGGCGCGCGCGCGCTCCCCTCCTCTTAAAGGGGCCGCGCGCGCCGTCCTAAGGAGTCCCCGGCCAATGGCCGGAGGACTTCATCATATATAAGGCACCTCCTCCAAAATGGAGGTGCCCGAGCAATGTTGTTTGCACCTGTGTCTCACCTGTGCTTCAGCCCTCAGGTCCCGTTGCCAGTTACCTGCCAGTTTCCTGCCAGTTTCCTGCTAGTTACCTGCCTGATTCCTGCCTGAATACTTGTTACCTGTCTGCCAGTCTGAGGTCCGACGGTCTGCCTTACTACTCCTGTCAGTCTGTCTAAAGGACCAGCCTGCCCGCTCACCTGGGAGCGCATATCAGCTACCTGCCTGCTTGCCTGAGGTCCGACGGTCTGCCTTACTACTCCGGTCAGTCTGTCTATGGACCAGCTTGCCCGCTCACCTGGGAGCGCTTCTCCGTTATCTGCCTGCTTGCCAGCCCGGAGGCTCCGTTGTCACGTGCTGTGACCACCAGCTATCTCAGAGACTCTTGCCCGCTCACCTGGGAGCGCATCTCCGTTACCTGCCTACTTGCCAGCCCGGAGGTCCCGTTGTCACGTGCGGTGACCACCAGCTATTCCAGAGACTCTTGCCCGCTCACCTGGGAGCGCTTCTCCGTTACCTACCTGCCTGCCAGCCCGGAGGTTCCGCCGTCACGTGCCGTGACCACCTGCTATTCCAGAGACTCTCGCTTGCTCACCTGGGAGCACACATCTACCATCTGCCTGCTAGCCTACCCGGAGGCTCTGCCATCACAGGTCGTACCTACCCCTTACCCAGAGACTGCCCTGATCACTTGCCGTAACTCCCTGTCCGTTCACCCAGAGACTGCCACCCGCTCCCTTACAAGGGCCGCCCCCTTGTATAGTAGCTCAGAGGTTCCGCCTCCCGGACCCGTTACACTAAAATGGTCCACGACCACCCAGATGACCGTGAAACCCTCAGAGGGGGGAAGGTCAGTAATAAAGTCCATAGCCAGATGTGTCCAAGGTGCACTAGGAACCTCCAGAGGGCAAAGCAAGCCCGCTGCAGGAGTATGTGAAGACTTAGATCTAGCACACACCGTACATTGACGCACCCACTTAATGACTTCCTTCTGCCATCCAGGCCACCAAAAACTGCGACCCACAAGTCTCTTGGTCTCAGAAATTCCTGGATGACCTGCCAACCGAGACTCATGACACTCAACAAACAAATCTCTCCTAAAGGTCCTAGGTTCAAACAACCTCCCATGGGGAGTGTAAGATGGGGCATTCTCTTGTGCTTTAAGAATCTCATCTTCCAAAACGGAGTCCAAAGCAGCAATCACAACACCTTCTTGTAAAATGCTCTCCTCCTCCTCAGCACCAACCATGGGAGAAAAGCTGCGAGACAAAGCATCAGCTTTAACATTCTTGGTATCCGGGATGTAAGTAACGGAAAAATTAAACCGCGAGAAAAAAAGTGCCCACCTAGCCTGACGGGCATTCAAGCGCTTGGCAGCATCAAGATAGATCAGATTTTTATGATCAGTGAAAACCTGAATGGGAAATTCAGCACCTTCCAAGAGATGACGCCAGTGTTCAAATGCGAGTTTAATAGCCAGCAATTCCCGATTACCAATATCGTAATTAAGTTCAGTCTCAGAAAAATTTTTTGAAAAAAAAGCACAGGGATGTACTCCATCCTTGTTTTTCTGAGACAACACCGCACTGACCCCCACCGAAGAAGCATCAACCTCAACCAAAAACGGCTTAGTCACATCAGGCTGCATAAGGATAGGAGCAGAGCTGAACCTCTCCTTTAGAAACACAAAAGCTTCAATGGCCTCAGTAGTCCACTGAACCGCATTAGCACCTTTCCTGGTGAGATCGGTCAGTGGTTTGACAATAATAGAAAATTTTTTAATGAATTTTCTGTAATAATTGGCGAAACCCAAAAACCTCTGTATCGATTTCAAACCAATAGGCCTAGGCCATTCCTGCACAGCTTGAACTTTCACCGGGTCCATCTCAAAGCCCTCGCTGGAGATAATGTAGCCCAAAAAACAAATTCTCTGTACAGCGAACTCACATTTCTCCAGCTTAGCAAAAAGCGAATTGTCAATTAATAACTGTAATACCTCACGTACGCTCCGCCAATGAGACTCCAGATCAGGCGAATAAATCAAAATGTCATCCAAATACACAACCAGATTTTTGCCGATCAAAGGTCTAAGGATGTCATTAATAAGATTCTGAAAAAATGCTGGAGCATTGGTAAGACCAAAAGGCATAACCAGATTCTCAAAATGACCCACAGGAGTGTTAAAAGCTGTCTTCCATTCATCACCCTCCTTCATGCGCAACAAATTGTATGCCCCCCGGAGATCAATTTTAGAGAACCACTTGGCCCCCAGTAACTGGTTAAACAAATCAGGAATCAATGGCAGTGGATAAGGATTGCGTACAGTAATTTTATTAATCTCATGAAAATCCAGACAAGGACGTAAACCGCCGTCCTTTTTTTAACAAAAAAAAATCCAACAGCCACAGGAGACTTGGAAGGCCTAATGTGACCGGCGGCCAAGCTTGTCTGTATGTATTCCTCCAAAGCCTTTCTCTCAGGAATAGTAAGATTAAATAAACGACTTTTAGGAAGAGTCGCTCCAGGGACAAATTCAATGGTACAATCATAGTCTCTATGGGGAGGCAAAATTTGTGACTCCTCCCCAGAAAAAACTCTCCAAAAATCCTGAATAGGTACAGGTAATTCCCCTTTTTCCACCGCAGCAATACGTCCGTTACAACACTTGTCATAACACTTAGGGCTCCAGGACTTAATTTCATTGGTAGACCAATCCAGTACAGGATTGTGCAATTTTAACCATGGCAACCCCAAAACTACTGGAGAAGGCAAAGTATTTAATACTACCAAATCCAAATTCTCTTGGTGAACACCATTAATAGTGAGGGGAAATTCACAGACCTTGTGAGTAACACTCTTCAAGGGGGAGAAACCACAGCAATAGCGGATGACAAAGGTTTGGGTTTTAATTTAAGTTTTTCCAAGAATCCCCCATCAATCACATTCAGAGTAGAACTACAGTCCACAAATACCCAAAATTCAATTAATTCTTCTTGAGCAGCGGTAGTAGCAGATAGGAATACCCCCTTAGTATTTAAACAGGCTATACGGGCGTAACTGACCTTTTTTTTTTTCTTTGTTCATACGAAGCACACAGTTCTTAATGATATGATCAGATTTTCCGCAATAAAAGCACAAACCTTCAGAAAATCTGCGGTCTTTTTCCTGAGAGCGGGGTGCCATCGCCCCAATCTCCATCGGCTCTCCAATGTCAGTACAGACCCTCTCAAGACTCGGAGCTGACATGGCAGAGGATTTACTCTCATTAACCCTTGCACGCAGTCTCCTGTCCACCCGTATAGCTAATTGCATTGCCTCCTGCAAGTTTCCAGGTGTGGGATAAGCAATCAGCAAATCCTTAACCCTTTCCCCTAGCCCCGCAAGAAACTAACTTTTCAAAGCTGAATCGTTCCACCCCACCTGGGCAGACCACCGACGGAAGTGAGAACAATATTTTTCCACATTACCTGATCCCTGCTTCAAACGTCTCAATTCAGTCTCAGCTGATGAGACACGGTCAGGATCATCATACAACAAACCCAAAGCAGAAAAAAAACTATCCACTGATCTAAAGCATGGATCACTAGGTTGGAGAGAAAAGGCCCATCCCTGAGGTTCTTTGCGCAAAAGTGACATTATGAACCCTATACGCTGTGATTCATCACCAGAGGATCTGGGTATCAAACGAAAATACAACAAACAAGCATTTTTGTTGATCACCAAAAAATAAATCAGGCAAACGTATCTTTGGCTCCACAAAATGTGCTCCAGAACAGCTACTCACGTGTTGTTGGAGCTCGGCTACCTCCAGAGAGAGTCCCTGCAGGCGTTGAGCCAAATCCTGAACCGACACCATGATGGAAACGGGAAGTCTTTCCTTAGAGATATTTTTGGGCTGGACTTACTGTTATGATCTGCTACAAACACTAAGGAAAGAAAGGAGATCTGTCCCTACAGTAGAACTAAGCTAGATCCCTACGGTGTAACGGGGAACCTGATCCTGCGATCAGACCCGCTAAAGTCCTCGGCTAGTCTGTACGAAGACCTATAGATGCAAGGGAGGGATCCCTACAAGAACTAGGGACTGGGATAAAGTTGGACACCTCCTAGCAGAAATTGTAGCAGTAAAAGACAAACACACAACATAGAACATAAAGGTCCGAAGACCTAGCTAAACTGACTGAGAAAGGTACTTAGCACCAAGCTAGCTTAAGAGTAGAAATTACAATGAAGTCCAGCAAGGCCAGGAGGGCGGAGCAGGACTAAATAGGCAAAAAAGGTCATGTGACCAGCAAGATAGAAAAAACCTAACAGGAGATTTCTAACAGGTACAGTCCTTCTTTCTGAGGTTACATGGGCCGCAGTCCCTGCACCACTTCTCTATGGCCCCTCTCATACCGACCCAGTAGAACCGCTCTCTCAGTAGGAACTCCAGTTTCTTCCACCCGAAGTGTCCCGCTCTGTCATGGTAGGCCTCCAGGACCATTGCTGCATCTCGTCTTGGGACCACTACCTGCCAGGTCAGCTCGTGCGTCCGGTGGTTGACAAGCCTTCTGCACAGCTTACCTTCCTAAAGGAATAGCCTGCTTTTCTCCTTCCATAACTGCTTGGCTTCCTCTGGAGCGTCCGGGCCAGGGCTAGTGTCTGCCTGGGTTAACAGGTCTTTCACCAGGCGAATTGAAGGATCACTATTTTGCGTTTCAGCCCAGCCGTGGTGGGGTAAGGGGTTGAACATGACGGTGGTTAGGTCTCTGTCTCTTACCCGGTGAGAATACTGAGTGGCCCCATACCGGTGGAACGCAGGGAGCTCTACTTCCTCCAGCTCTTCCGAGTCTTCATCCCCTTCGGGTAGGTGGGGCATTCTCTATAGGGCATCTGCATTGGCGTTGGTTCTGCCTGTCCGGTATTTGACTGTGAAGTCATAGTTCGATAGCCGCGCCATCCACCCCTGTTCCAGGGCACCAAGTCTTGCATTGATTGCTCCTAAGGCTTCCTGTAAATTTAGGGCATAATCTCTGATGCTATCTTGAGCTCGCTGCTTACATCCATAGAACCGCATTTTGATTTCTGCTGAGGTACGGGTATGAAAGGTGTCCCGTAGACGGATCAGAACCCCTCTTACAGTCCTTTTCTCCTCAGCTGTCCAAGACTTTACCTCCCGCTGGGCCGCACCAGTTAACTGCCCTATCAGTATGCTTACTTTCTGTTCTTCTGTCAGGGGATAAACTTTGAACAGGCTATACAGCCTTTCTTTAAAGTTGCCCAAGGTATGTGACTCGCCGGCATACTGTGGCAGCCAGGCCGCTCCGGGGATATAGGGCATGGAAAACGGCATCACAGCTGCAGCGGCTACGCTGGTGGTAGAGGGTACCTCCGTTTCCGACATCTTCCTCCCCCCTAGTTAACCGTGGCCTACCTTCCGGCGATCCTCTTCTGTAGGCCGCGGCTCCCCTCGCGATGCTCTGGGCGAGGACCTTGCGTCACGGGGTGATGACGTCGGCGTCCGCAGGATCTCCTTCCGGGACCTTGCGCAGCGTCTCAACGCAGGGCGGGGCTTCAGGTCTTGCGCGGTTTTGATGTCCACGCCCCTCTTCTTCCCGCGCGGCGTCCCGAAGATGGCGCCCGATAGCAGGAAACGGCTCCGATTGGCGGGAAATGGCCCCGAATGGCGGGAAACTTCACTCAGGTAAGTATAAAGTCTTTTTCAGGCACGCAATACCCGTTTGTGGTGGGTTGGTCACAATCCTGCCTACTACGCCAAAAAGCTGACTCGCCCCCTGGGCCGTGGGGTACCCGGAACCGGGCCATCTGGTGTACGGTGCTGATGGGGGTAGTAGTGGCAACCCAATCCCGTGGCTCAGGGTGGTCAGACCAAATTGTGGCAGTCTATTTATCAGTGTTTTGAATGTCCGACTACGCCACCCGTGGATTGCGGTCAGGGATAACCGCCGCTGCAAGGCAGACCACTGAGGCTGGTGTTGGTGTGCAGCACAGGGGTAGGATAACTCCCCACGGGAAGAGTGTAGCCTCAGGGCAGGGTAGGTGAATGCTGGGGGTGATAGTGCAGGCCGCAATAGTAAGAGTTCAGAGTCCGCTTCAAACAGTCCAGGGTCTTTATTGTAGGGATTATTAATGACCCAACAGTAGTACTGGTTAGGAATGGGCCTGGGTGTCTGAGAGCATTCGGGTGAGCCCCACTGGTCAGGGTGAGTGTGTAGGCCTACCGTTCTCTCTATGCTCTTTCTGACTATCCCCCTCTTCGTGGTGTAATAGCCCACGTCCCTGAGCTGGCCGTGTACTTCTTGCCTGTATGGCTTGCGACTCGGGCCTTGGGTACCTTTTGCTTTCTCCTCGCTGTACTGGTCCCTCTGTGTGGCGGAGCCTCCAGGCTTCTTAGGCCAAGGGACCTGCAATCCCTTGCGGGTTGGTTCTCTGCTGCTGGGCTTACAACCCTGACAGCCTCGGACCCCAATGTCCGGTTGAGTGATTCTCTCAGCCAGGAGCGGCTCTCGTCGCCTCTGTCCCTGGCTTGCAGTTTCTCCTCTGCCTCACGGACTCCTCAGCTACAGCTGAACTGTCCCTCCTTCTCTGGGACTAGTCTCAGTCCTGAGCTAGGTCGTCCAGTTCTCTCTAACACTGCCCCCAGTTCCAGCTTTTATAGGGGCAGCCAGCTCCCCCTACTGGCCTGGGACAGGAGGTGCTGTATGCTAATTGTCCGTAACCAGGGAACCTCCCTCCTGCTCTCAGACACAGCCTTTAATATTTGTGGCATCCAGGCCTAGGGTGACACACCACCATTCTACCACACACAGGACTGGTGCAGCTTGTGATGCATACAGTTCAAGTCACCTGACCGCTGCCGCCTATCACACAATGCAGTGCTCCTGTGTCTGGTAGAATGGTGGCATCATTGATGCTGGTGAAGACCACAGATCAATCTGCGCTGGATCCAGAAGAGTGACAGCAGGCGAGTATGATTTATTTTGTTATTTGTACAGAATCTAAATGCATTAGAACCTTTTGCTGAGACAATCTAACATACATGTATTACTTCTGGTGTGCAGCGCTTTCATTATTTTGAAACCCCTTTACCACCTTGGGTTTTTCCGTTTTTGAGTTTTCGTATTTTGCTCCAATTCTTCCCAGAGTTGTACTTCTGAACGACACCATTGGTTTTTCCATATCGTGTACTGGAAAAAGGAAAAAAATTCCAAGTGCGGTGAAATTGCAAAAAAAGTTCATTTCCACAATTGTTTTTTTGGGTTTTCTTTTACCATGTTCACTAAATGCTAAAACTGACCAGGCATTATGATTCCCCAGGTCATTACAAGTTCATAGATACTAAACATATATAGGTTCTTTTTTATTGAAGTGGTGAAAAAAACAACAAAGTTTGTAATAAAAAAAAAAAGGGGCCATTTTCCAAGATCCGTAGCGTCTCCATTTTTCGGGATCTGGGGTCTTGTGAGGGCTTATTTTTTGCATTCTGGGCGGACGTTTTTATTGGTACCATTTTGGGGTGGATATCATGTTTTGATAGCCCGTTATTGCATATTATTGCAATGTTGCGGCAACCAAAAAACTGTAATTCTGGCATTTTGATTTCTTTTACTCGTTATGCCGTTTACCAATCGGATTAATTCTTTTTTTATATTGATAGATCAGGTGATTCTGAAAGCGGCGATACCAAACGTATATATATATATATATATATATATATATATATATACACACTATATATTTTTTAATGGCTTTATTTTGAATGGGTTGAAAGGGGGTGATTTAAACTTTTTATATATATATTGGAGACTAGAAGCTGCGATCATCTGATCGCCAGTGTTACACATAGCAGGGCTTCCTCCTGGCAATGACAGCCGCAGGGATCTCCTGTAGACCCTCACCAACCCATCAGCAACCAGCGGTCATGTGACACGGGCGGGTCTTTTGACGTGCTCCGAGCGCAATCGTGTTAAATGCTGCTGTCAGAGTTTGACAGCGGCATTTTACATGTTAACAGCTGCGGGTGTACTTATACATCCAAGGTTGTAAAGGGGTTAACAACTGATACCTACGATCCACGGGCTGCATGTATCAGGCACCAGCTGTATGACCAAATATTGAACATGTGAACATGGCCATAGGCAGAGACCTGTCAATCAATGACAGCGGGTGGGAGGGAAGCCGCCAGGGACCCACCTGTCTGACTAGTCTACAGCACAGCTTGGTCTCCGGCTGCTAATAAAGCATGTTTTTCTCTGAAATGCCGCAGTTTTGGAGTCAGAAATTCCTGGCTGGGATCATACAGCCGGTGCTTGATAAATGGAGCCCACAGTTTGGGCAGCATGTGTCAGGTTCACTTTAGGCCTCTTTTACATGTCCGTGTTTCCAGTACGTGTGGTGATAGTTTCCACACGTACTGGAGACACTGACACACGCAGACCCATTCAAATCTATAGTTCTGCGCACGGACAGTGTGTCCGTGGGCAAAACACGCTGACATGTTCATTTTTTTTTCACGCTGCACAGGCCACAAAACGTCCCACAGTGACTTATACTCACCTGTCCGAAGAGTTGGAGAGAATGACTGGCTCCAGCAAACGGGCCCCGGAGCTACGCTGAGCTCACTGAGTGGTGACCTGACACTCACTGAGCTCAGCCCTCAGGGGCAGGTCAGGGGCCGGTGCACTGGAGCGATTCATTCTCCCCGGCGTGAGCGGTCAGATTACAGTAGGGGACACCTTCGGACAGGTGAGTATAAAGATTTTTTTTATTTTATTCTTATTCTTATTTTTACCCCAGGACACAGTGGGTGCAGAATACTACTCTCATCATTGTCTCTTGCCGCGCTGATCACTGCGCCGACACTGGACAAAGATGAAGGCAGCGCTCAGCACCCAACACTTGGGAACATCGCTAACTGATTCCCGGCACCGGTACATGTGCTCCTGATGTGGCAGATGGGCGGCACACGGTTGCCACACAGGTGGAGTCGGAAACGGATATCTCTGGTACTGGCTTTTGCGGTACTGGAAAAATCAGGATGTGTGAAACGAGCCTTAAATATATTTATTCACCTGTATGTACACATGTGGCACTTCAGCCCCACCACAAGGGCCTTTCTTAAAACTTGTAATGGAGCTGAAATGCCGCATATGACCATATGTGAATACATGGATGTACTAAGTACATGTGCATTACATACACATATGTACACAGATACAGAGACATGATGTAAGGTGCCCCAGCGAGGTAGTCATGGGCAAGCTGTGGCCCCCGCTCACTCTAGCACCCTACAGACAATGCGTGTCCTCCCTCTGATTTGCTGCAGTGTATGTGGTGCTCTCCACTTACGTCGGACCATCGGGTCGCGGCTGTCTCCAGGCATTTCTCTTCTGGAACCAGGGCAGCAATAAATTCAGAGGACACAAGGTTGTTAACCATAACTGGGACTTTACTTGGGGAAGAGGAATATGTACAATATTTACAGGCAGATATAATGGATAAGGCCCAACGGGTTGTCATCTCTCTGGCAGGTACTGGAAATAACTTCAGCCTTGGTTCCCTCTTTAAGTGAAGCATCTCGTTGGCTCTATTCTCTAACCCTAGATAATCTTTCTCACCATTGGCAGTATATCCGGATCCTATTGCTCCCCACGTCCTAGCCTTGAGTCCTAGCTTCTTCTGCAGCCTGTAGACAGAATGTGCCCCCAGGTCCTCAATACCTGTTGAGTTTCTCCAGCTGACTAAGGGGACTCTTGCATAGGGAGTCTTCGTTCTGGTGATTCTACTGTCTGGAGTATGGGGATCCCATTTGCCCTAGCAGCCACTATACTCATGCCGCCCGTACAGTTCTCTGTCCAAACTCTCTCTGAGTTCTTTCTGGAAACTCACCATAGGTTTCCTAAAGTGCACACCCTCTATGGCCTGTCCTCACACACATTTAACTCTTCACTGTCATACATGTCTGTAATCCTGCTAGCAGACTTGCACTATCAACTGTGCCTGGGACAGTGGCATCTTTTGGCTGGTTACCAATACTACAGCCCACAAGGAATTATATCAGGAACAAGCTTTATACACAATTTATGCTTGATCATGGCACTAAGTTCCCCCTCTACTCTACTGGCTGGATCATCACAGCTAACTCCTTAACTGGACCTAACAGCAGCTCAGAGAGATCTAACTATGGAAACATTCTCTTTTAACTCTTTAGTGCCAAAGGAAGGCTACGTCCTTCCCCACTACTACAATGACACACATAGTAACATATTAGAAAGACACACACATATATGAACACAAATTACACATGCACTTACCCTCTCTGCAGATGATGCATGCTGCCCTGGAAAGCAATGGGACACTCACTTGCCAGCTTCTTCTTCCTGACTTCCTGTATCCTGTACTTCTGTCTTCTCTGTGGTGCAGCTTCCCCTCCTTCTGGGTCCCGACCGCAGAGCTCTCCTGCTGTAATTGCGGGGCAGAAGGCAGGAGGGGGAGAGCGGAGTATTATTATACAGAGCTGGGAGGGGCAGGGAGAGCAGTGGTCATACTGTAAGCAGCCTCTCTCTGTTCTGCTGGAACCAGAGCTGGCGGGCTGAGCCTCCTCTCCTGCTCTAACAGAGCAGTGAGGCGTCCTCTGGGAGCCTCTTTCTCCCAACTCTGGGCCCATCGAATCCTCTGCTGATTCTGACCAAGCCTGAGTGTTTTAAACTGTATCTTCATCCTAATGATGCAGATACTGTTGAAATTCTGATGAGGGGATAGAGAGTAGTGTTGAGCCACCCCCGTAGTGTTCGAGTTCGGTTCGGTTCGTCGAACACCCGTGTGTTCGCCGAACTGTTCGTCGAACTGTTCGTCGAACACCTTCGAACACCGTTAAAACCAATGGCAGGCAAACAAAAACACATAGAAACACATAGAAAACACCTTCAAAGGTGTCCAAAAGCTGACAAACTGCTCAGAAGACACAACTAACACATGGAAAAGTGACAAGTACATATAGTCATGCGAAAAGAAAAGAGGTGGAGGAGTAAAAGGAGGGGGAGACACAGATATAGGCATGTCATGCCCTTCTAAAATCCAAAAAGTGAGAAGCCGAGACGGCCAGTCCGCTCCTGCCCGTGCCACCTCCGTGTCGCCGGGTTTGTGCCAGAGCCGCGGTGAACCCTGACGGCCAGCCCCCCTCTCCCAATACTGGTGCCTGTCCGCTGGTGGGTCGAGAGAGCCCCCCTGTGGTGGAGGCAGCTCTAAGCTTTTTAATTTAAATTGTCCCTCTAATTTGAATGAATACACTTTAAATCCATTTACAAGGATCTATTGGAGGGCAAGTCTCATGCCAGCAGCCGCGTAATTCCAGCTCCAGTAGCGTCCACTAAAGCTGCTGCAGTTAAAAAGCTTTTATAAGGATCGAGCTCGGCTGTCCACCGCAAGGCATCCTAGTGCCAGTCCCAGCCCCTATGCCTTGGGGTGCCTCCTGATGCTCTTCACTAAGTATCCCGTGGTCCCGAAGCATTTCCTTTGAAAAAATTAAGTGTCCAAACTACAGGTGGTGTAGCTTGCTTAACAGCCGGGATAATCCGCTGACTAGCAGACACTGCTACTAGGCACAAAGTATTTCCTGGGCTAGATGCAGTTAAAAATTTGTAAGTAGATACTCTCGTTGGATGCTGAGAAAGCATTCCATAGAGTCTCCTGGCACGCCATATATGATTCTCTTAAAAAGCTTGGGGTAGGGGTCTAGGGGACCCTTTTATAGCCAAAATCACGGCCCTGTATCACAATACGTCACCTAGGCTGAAGATAAATGGAACTGTAGCACCGAGGGCTCGGTTGCTACAGACGTATTGCACCTCACCCAGAGGTGTGATATCTCACTCTCAGATAAGGATGGAGTGTGGATCAGGACCCGACACCTGCATGCATTACACCACATTGCCGTGGGGCAGGGCGACCAATATGCCCCTGAGATGGGCACGACAGTCCCTGTCCCTGGCTGGAGTGGGGGGAGGGAACACTGAGGAAGGGGAACCCTGCAGTGCAGGAGCAGGGAGGAAGCAGTTCCTGGGTGCATTGAGAAGGGAGTATAAAAGGTGGGCACCATCTTAGTTCAGTGCAGAGAAGTCTGAGCAGAAGTGGCAGGGAGCAGGGGCTCTGCATGAGCTCTGCTCCGGAGGCGGGCCTAGTAACAGAGGCCCAGGCCTGCAAGAGGGAGAAGGAAGGAAGAGGAGCGGAGAAGGCTCCAGGAACGAGGAATGAAGGGATCCCAGGGGTGCGGACGGGCGAGTCGCCACCGCACGCCCGAATCCACCTGCGTGGAGGGGTCAGGCCAAAGGGGGAGACCGGTCCCCGAACTAGTGGAGGCAGGAAACGACCCTCAGCTAGAAACCGGAGGCTCTGACATTTTATGTGGCGCAGCCCCTTGCTCCACCCGCTAGGAAGGCACCACATAGGGTCAGGGAAACTGGCGCCAAGTTTACCAAGAGGAGGCCCGAGGCAGCCGGACAGAAGTGTTGGTAAGAAAGGCCAGACAAAGGACACACAAAGGGGGTCCTGTGAAGCGCTCCAAAGTTATCTGGGAGTTGTCTGAGCCCCTCACCTGGTGAGCACAGTACGACGTGGGCAGCCGTTACCTGCAGACGTGGTCTGGATAATAAGAACTGTGAGTAAAGGCCCTGAACTGCATCACTGACTCCGTGTCGTTACTGCTGCTGCCCTGCACCATCACCCCCATCCTCCGCATACACTGCCCTGAGGCTATACTCCTCCTGTGGGGAGTTATGCTACGCTCTGCTGCACCCACAACACCAGCCTTAGCGGTCTGCCCTGTAGCGGCGGTTCACTCTGACCGCAATCCACGGGTGGCGTAGTCGGACATTTAAACATCAAAACCACATAAATAGTTCCGCCACTGGTTTGACCGCCCTGAGCCACGGGACCGGATCGCCGCCACGAAGACTACAACCACCAGCATCCACCAAAAAGGGTCCGGCTCCGGGTGTCCCAAGGCCCAGGGGGTGCGTCAGAACATTTTCATCACCTTTCACAATCACCAATGGGACAAGGCAGGGATGTCCTCTGTCCCCTCTCTTATACATCCTAGTGACGGAGCACCTGCTCTCATCAATTCGCCATAACCCCAATATTAGGTGGATTGAGGTGGGAGGCACCGAGTACAAGTGCTCTCTATTTGCTGATGATGTCCTAGTATATATCACTCAATCACATATATCCATCCCTGCTGTTATGGCTGAAATAGATCACTTTGTTACATGGTAAAATTTTAAAATCAATGCAGCGAAGTCTGAGGCCCTCGATGTCTCCCTCCCTAAATCCATATAGGATTCCATCCAGTCCAACTTTCCCTTTGCCTGGCCCTCACAGGGTATCAAATACTTAGGAATTCCTATTCATAGAGACCTCTCCCATCTATGTTATCTTAATTTTGGGCCCTTTATTGAACAATTCCATACAGACCACGGTTGGCAAGTTAGAACTGTAAGATTCACTACGTGAACCACTGGTGTTTTGTGGAAAAGCACATGTACACCGCGTTCCAAATTATTATGCAAAAAGTGTTTAGGAGTGATAAGGGAAGAATTTGTTTGTTTGTCAGTTAAACTCATTGATGGTGATGTGTGTCAGGGCTCTTTATATCACTGTAAGCAATTGCAGACACCTGTGCTAATTAGTTTGGCAGGTGTGTCCAATGAAAGGCAAGACTACTTAAGAAGGCTCTCTCACATTATTAAGCAGCCTACATTTTCTGCCAAAATGGGAAAGAAAAAGGATGTGTCGGCTGCTGAGAAGCAACAAATTGTGGAGTGTTTAGGTCAAGGCATGACTACAATCAACATTGTGCGATGATCAGGATGAAGTGTCTTGGCAATCAAGAAGTATGTAGCTGATTCACAGTACACACGTGTGCGTGCTGATAAGGGCAAATTGAGGACTCTTTCCTACAGGCAATTACGTCAGGTTGAAAGAGCAGCGGCAAAAAAGCCTTGTCATAGCAGCAGACAAGTTTTTGAAGCTGCTTGTGCCTCCAACGTCCCCCGAACAACAAGATGCAGGGTCCTTCAGAGGTTTGCAGCTGTGCATACGCCATCCTGTCGACATCCTCTATCCACTTCACACAAGCAGAAACGGCTCCAGTGGGCTAAACATTACATGAAGACTGATTTCAAAACTGTTTTGTTCACGGATGAGTGCCGTGCAGCGCTCGATGGTCCAGATGAATGGAGTGGAGGATGGCTGGTTGATGGACACCCCACGCAAACACGGCTACAGCGCCAACAAGGAGGAGGTGGAGTAATGTTTTGGGCTGGAATCATGGGGAGAGAGATTGTCGGCCCCTTTAGGATCCCTGAAGGCGCTAAAGATGAACTCCATAATGTATGTGGATTTTCTCAAACAGCACTTCCTGCCATGGTTCAAGAAGAAGAACCGTGTATTTCACAGCAAGATCATTTTTCTGCATGATAATGCACCATCTCATGCTGCACATAAAACATCTGCATCTCTGGCTGATATGGGCATAAAAGGGGACAAACTTATGGTGTGACCCCCATGCTCCCCTGACCTCTACCCCATTCAGAACCTTTGGAGCATCATTAAAAGGAGTGTCTATGATGGCGGGAGGCAGTTCACATCTAAGCAACAGCTCTGGGAGGGTATTCTGTCCTCATGCAAAACAATTGAAGCAGAAACCATCCAAAACCTGACAAATTCAATGGACGAGAGAGTTCAGAAGCTCCTTTCGAACAAGGGGTCCTATGTGAAAATGTAACATCACCTAGAATAAAGTTTTGAGTTGAAAACTGTTTGATTTCAGTTTCTAACAACCTGCTAATGCTTATAATTTCAAAAATGACCATTTTTTTGGTCTTTATTAAAATGAAAAGGTTGATCGAAAAGTTTGGGGGATCTAAGAGTGTGGCAACCCAGTAGTCATGATTACTTCGAATTCTGACAATATGAGGGTCATGCTGCAGGTAGTGCAGCAAGAAGGCACTTATGTGTCTTGCGCATCTTGGAGCCCCAAACTTATTTTCCGGGCTAGATGCAGCTAAAAATTATTTTTAATTTTAAATCTGGTGAAGCTTATTATAGATGGCCTAATAGGATCAGTGCTGCACACTGCTACAAAGCCCAAATTATTTTCCAGTCAAGATACAGATAAACATGATTAGTAATTTGAAAGCTTAAAACGGTTGGTAGGGTGATTTTAACCAATCATCAAGCTTTTACTCTCCCCAGGATGACACAGGGGTAGAAAAGTCGTTTCGGATCCATGATTTGTTCATCTTTATGAACGTGAGTCTGTCTACATTATCAGTGGAGAGCCGCGTGCGCTTATCTGTCAGCACACCACCAGCAGCGCTGAACACACGTTCAGACAGAACGCTGGCTGCGGGGCATGACAAGATCTCCAAGGCGTAAGTGGCTAGCTCCGGCCATTTATCCAGATTGGAAGCCCAAAAAGAGCAAGGGTCCAGTGACACAGTCGTGGCTTCAATGTTTACTTGGAGATACTCCTGTACCATCGTCTCTAGGCGTTGACTATGTGTCAGACTTCTTGTCTCCTGTGGCCTTGCAAAGGATGGGCTAAAAAAGTGGTGAAATGATTCCGCAAAATTGATGTTACCAGCAGATACTGTGGTTCTGTTACGGTTTGAGTGCTGAACACTTGACGGTCCCACGGTTGTCAAGTTGGAACTGTGAGATTCACTACGTGCACCACTGGTATTTTGTGGAAAAGCACATGTAAGATTCTGCAACAGTCTCTGCTGATACTCCTGCATGCGTGCATCCCTTTCTATGGCAGGAATAATTTCTGCAAATTTACTTTTGTACCGGGGATCTAACAGTGTGGCAACCCAGTAGTCAGGATTATTTCTAATTCTCACAATTCGAGGGTCATGTTGCAGGTAGTGCAGCAAGAAGGCACTCATGTGTGTTGCGCATCCAGGAGCACCAAGTCCCTGTTGTGTTGGTGGCGAGGTAACAATCATGCTTCCTTCCTCTGTCCTCTCCCCCCAACCTCGCACAACAGAAATGTGATCAAGGTCTCCCTCATCTGATGAGTCTTCCATCAGTTCGTCCTCCACTTCTTCCTGGGCTCCTGCACCTTCCTCACTAGTTTGGCTGCTACCATGCGCCCTGGTAAAACCATCTCCCCCACCCTCACATGCCTGCCGCCTTGGTGCTGCCGACCTTCTGGACCTTGCAGATGTTAGCCCTTCCGCATACAACTCCTCCTCCTCTACTTCCTCCACCTCCTCTTGTGCCACCACCTGACTCCGAATTCTGTTTAACATGTGCTCCAGCATGTAAATCACCGGAATAGTCATGCTGATAATGGCATCGTCAGCACTAAACATCTTCGTCGCCATTTCAAAACTGTGCAGAAGGGTGCATAGGTCCCTGATCTGAGACCACTCCTCCAGCGTGATTTGCCCCACCTCTGAATCTCGTTGGCCCAGGCTATACGTCAGAACGTATTGCACCAGGGCTTGTCGGTGCTGCCACAGTCGCTGCAACATGTGCAGAGTTGAATTCCACTGGGTAGGCACATCGCATTTTAGCCGGTGAAGTGGCAGGCCCAACGACTTCTGTAGAGATGTAAGTCGCTGAGCTGCGGGATGCGAACGGCGGAAGTGAGCACACAGCGACCGTGCCCTCTGCAGAAGGCCATCTAGTCTGGGATAGTGGGCTAAAAATTGCTGGACAACCAGGTTCAACACGTGAGCCATACAAGGCACGTGTGTGACATTGCCCCGGCGAAGGGCCGCACCCAGGTTTGCAGCATTGTCGCACACGGCCTTCCCTGGTTTCAGGTCCAGTGGAGACAACCATTCATGAAATTGGTTCTCCAGAGCTGACCACAACTCCTCAGCTGTGTGACTCACATTTCCCAGATATTTCAATGTAAAAACCGCCTGATGACGTTGAGCCCTACTGCCAGCATAGTAAGGAGGTGTGCAGGATCCCTTCTGCGCAGTTAGAAAGCTTGTGGCATGACCAGACAGGCTTTGGGTGCAGGTGGAAGACCGAGAGGAGGTTGAGGAGGCAGAAGCAGTGGAGGAAAAATGACATAAAGAGGATTGACGCACAACTCGTGGGGACGGCAAGACTTGGACAGCAGCCCCTTGTCCTGCTGTCACCATAGTTACCTAGTGTCCAGTCAGCGACATGTAACGCCCCTGTCCATGCCTTCTCGTCCAAGTGTCTGTGGTGAAATGCACCCTGTCACACACAGAGTTTCTCAAAGAAGCGGTGATGTTGTGTGCGACATGCTGGTGGAGCGCAGGCACACCTTTCTTTGAGAAGTAGTGCCGACTGGGCATCTGGTACTGGGGCACTGCGACGGACATAAGGTCTCGAAAATCCTCTGTGTCCACCAGGCGGAAAGGCAGCATTTCTGTAGCCAAGAGCTTGCAGATGGTGAAATTCAACCTCTTAGCTTTCTCATGGCTAGGAGGAAATGGTCTTTTACTTGTCCTCATCTGAGGGACTGAGGGCTGGCTATTGTGCTTAGACGGGGTTGATAAGGGTGTCCCCGGCAAACTGCCGGTCTGTGAGGAAGATGCAGGCGGACCTGTTAGGTTGCCTTGATCCAAAGGTTGTGCTATCGATGTCAGACAGCGCTCAACACCAGCTTGTGTTACCACCTCCAAAGAAAATGATGACCTGCCAATCACGCTGGCTGTTGCGAGTAAAGAGGTGGCAGGTCTGCGTCCCAAAACAGGTGTGACTGCTGTCCCCCCAGTCACAGAGGATGAAGAGGCCGCGGATGCACAAGATGTGGCAGACAGTGGTTGGCTCGGCCGGCTAGGCCGCATTGTAGCACAGTGAGCTTCCCACTGCAACTTATGCTTCATGTCCATGTGCCGGTTCATGCATGAAGTACTCAAACTATGTATTTTTTGGCCTCTACTTAGCATTTGCTGACAAATGTTACAGATAACACTAGTTGGGTCATCTTTATCGATCTGAAAAAATGCCCAGGCTATGCAAGTGTGTCACCCTGGCCTGGATGCCACAAGTGTAATTAAAGCTGTGTCTGAGAGCAAGGGGGAGGTTCTCTAGTCAGGGGAACATTAGCATGCAATGCCTCCTGTCTCAGGCCAGTAGGGGGAGCTGGCTGCCCCTATAAAAGCTGGTACTGGGGGCAGGGTTAGAGAGAACTGGATGGCCTGTCTCAGCATTGAGACTTGTTCCAGAGCAGAACAGGGACAGACAGTTGCACTGCACCTAAGAGGAAGTGTGGCAGGAGGAGAGCCACAAGCCAGAGACAAGAGGCGAAGAGAGCCTGTCTTGGCAGAAAGAGGACTTAATTTACCAGACTTTGGTGTCTGAGGCTGAGAGGATTCTACATCCTCCAGCAGATAACCAGTCCGCAAGGGACTGTATATTCCTTGGCCTAAGAAGCCTGGAGGCCCTGCCACAACCGAAGGGACCAGTAAAGCCGTACCAGGCTGGGAGCAGAAAGGAACCCACGTCGCAGGCCATACAGGCGAGAATACATGGAAAGCTCGGAAACGTGGGCTTTTACCCTATAACGAGGAGATAGCCAGAAGGAGCGCAGAAAGCACGGTAGGCCTACACCCTCACCCTGACCAGGGCCAATTTCCCCGTTGCTCTCAGACATCCAGGTCCCCTCCTAGCTGGGACTGTTTATGGGTCAGTTTACCTGTTTCAGTAAAGACCCTGGACTGCAACCTATTGTCTGTGTGCTCCTTCGCGCCTCCAGCACTACCGGTACTGGGACTCTCACCACCATCACTCCCACCATCCACTACACTGCTCTGGGGCCGCACTCTTCCCGTGGGGAGTCACACCATCCCAGCTGCACATATCATCAGCCCCAGCGGTCTGCCTTGCAGCGGCGGTTCCTAATGACCGCAAATCCACGGGTGGCGTAGTCGGACATAATCAACAACACGTAACGGACTACCACTGGCCTGACCACTCTGAGCCATGGAACCGGGTTGCCACTACTACTCCCATCGTTCCCCCTATTGCCCGGATCGGAGTGCCCTACGGCCCAGGGGGCAAGTCAGCTTTGGCGTAGTCGGCAGGATTTCGTGCCCGCAACCACCGGGTACTGCGTGCCTGAAAAAGACTTTTGTAACTTACCTGTGGCGAAGTTTCCCGCCGTCCGGAGCCGTTTCCCGCCATCGGACGCCATCTTGGACCGTTTCCCGCCGTCTTCTGCCGTCTTCCCGCCATCCGCGGCTGCTTCCCGCCATCGGACGCCATCTTCAGGACGCCGCGCGGGAAGAAGAGGGGCGTGGACGTCAAAACCGCGCGAGATGCGAAGCTCCGCCCCACGCACCAACGCTGCGCAAGGTCCTGGAAGGGAGAGACAGCGACACTGACGTCATCAGGACGCGACGCCAGGTCCTCGTCCATAGCAGCAGCAGCGGAGCCGCGGCCTACAGAAGAGGATCGTCGGAAGGTAGGCCACGCTTAACTAGGGGGGAGGAAGATGTCGGACACAGAGGCGCCCACTACCACCAACGCAGCTGCAGCAGCGGTGATGCCCTTTTCCCTGCCCTACATCCCTGGAGCGACCTGGCTGCCCAAATACTCAGGGGAGCCCCATGCCCTAACTGACTTCAGTTTGTTCCACGTTTACCACCTGACAGAGGAACAGAAGGTCAGCATATTGACAGGGCAGTTAACTGGCGCAGCCCAAAGGGAGGTAAAATCATGGCCCACTGAGGAGAAAAGGACTGTGAAGGTTATTCTGGCCCGGCTGCGGGGTACCTTTGACACACGTACCTCCGCTGAGATTAAAATGAGGTTCTATGGATGTAAGCAGCGGGCACAGGACAGCATCAGAGACTATGCCCTAAATCTGCAGGAAGCCTTGAGGGCTATTCAACAAACTGACCCTGGCAGTGTGCAGGAAACGGATAAGCTGCTAACAGAACAATTCATAGAAGGTCTGCTGTCTAGCGCCCACAGGGCCCAACTGCGCCTCATGTTCTTTCAGAACCCCGACCTGACCTTTGCCCAATTTAAGGACAGGGCCATAAGGGTGCTCCGTGAATTTGCAACCAGTGGCGCTATAAACCCCCGGCGCCCTGCTCTCACCTACCACCTGGAGGCAGCGCCCTCCTCTATGGACCCCGTGGGGGCTGATGCACAGGCCCTGAACCAAGCCCCGTCGAAAGACCTGCACCACCAAGTCCATGAGCTGACCAGGAGCGTCGCGGCGTTGACCAGGACCGTCCAGGCGTTGCAAGTGGACCCGTCAAGACCCATCGAGCTGGCTTCAAGTCCGGAGGATGTCCCGTGGCGTCGACAGAGGAGGATCCCGTCGTTCCGAGGGAGGCCCACAGACCGCTACGCAGAGGATGGACAGCCCATTTGCCGTCGATACAACCAGCCCGGACACATTTCCAGGTACTGTAATTTAAACGGGTCCAACCTGGGGCAGAGGGCCAACCCCCAGGCATAAGATCACCAGGCCCTTACAATTGGCGTAATAAGTACGCTGGGGGGCGCCCGGTTTTACCCGTGGTGCTGGACGGTATCCCCATGAGCGCCTTGCTGGATACTGGGTCGCAAGTAACCACTATCCCTTATGTACTTTTTAAGCAGTATTGGACTGATGCTGATATCACACGGTATCCAGACAATAACTTGAGCATCATCGCCAGTAATGGCTTACCCGTGCCGCAGATGGGGTTCAAGGAGATGACCATTAAAATTGGTAAAGTTGAACTGCCGGCACAGGGGGTGATTATTGTGGACATTGACCGTCGTGAAAGTCACCCTAAAATAACTGTGGGTACTAACGTAATTGAAAATTGTCTTTCAGAGGTAATTGTAATTCTACAACAGGTGGCGGTGAATGCTAGTTCCAGCCAACAGAGAGTCCTCAACAAGGAGATAAAAGCCCTGATGAGACGGCAGCAGGTAGAACTGTCTGGTGGTGAGATCGGTAGCGTAAGACTGAGTGACCCATTCCCCATTTCCATGCCTCCCAAAAGTGAAATGATGATCTGGTGTCGGACTGCAATCGGGTTGAGAGGTAGAGACTACCAAGCCATGGTAGAACCCGTGTACTCAGACAGCAGGCCCACCATTTTGACAGCCCGGGGGGTGGTTGATGTCCGTCATGGGAGGGTGCCCGTCCGCATCCTCAACATTGGGGAGAGGGAAGTACACTTACCCAGGTACGCTACACTCGCCAAACTGTTTGTTGTCGAACACAAAGCTATCAGGGCCGTGGTACCCTTGCCTCCATCTCCTCAGGCGGAGGGTAATGGCTCCCAGAAACAAAAGGAGGACTGGTGCCAGAAACTCCATGTGGGTGCTGACTCCACTCCTCTGCACCAAAAATAAGGAGTCTACCGGGTGGTACAGGAGTACGAGAGAGTCTTTAGTAAGCACCCGCTAGACTTCGGCAGAGTAAAAGGGATAGAACACCACATCCCCACAGGGAGCCACCCACCGATAAAAGAAAGACACAGACCTGTACCCCCTGCACATTATCAGAACGCAAAGGGCATGCTAAGAGAGATGAAAGAAGCTGGGGTCATTAGAGACAGCTGTAGCCCCTGGGCAGCCCCCTTGGTTCTGGTCAAAAAGAAAGACGGCACCATGAGAATGTGCGTAGACTATAGACAAATCAACCGTATCACCCACAAAGACACATATCCGCTGCCTAGAATAGAGGAGTCTTTAGCCGCACTAAAATCAGCTAACTTCTTTTCTACTTTGGACCTTACTAGCGGGTACTGGCAGGTTCCTGTGGCAGAGGCTGACAAGGAGAAGACCGCCTTCACCACCCCGATGGGACTGAGTGAGTTCAACTGTATGCCTTTCGGGCTCTGCAACGCAACAGGGACCTTCCAGCGGCTGATGGAATGCTGTCTAGGGCACCGAAACTTCGAGACGGTCCTCCTTTACCTGGACGACGTGATCGTCTATTCGAAGACCTACGAGGACCATCTCAAACACCTGGCTGAGGTGTTCGAAGCCCTGGCAGGCTATGGCCTGAAGGTGAAACCATCGAAGTGTCACCTGCTGAAACCAAAGGTCCAGTACCTAGGGCACGTGGTAAGCGCGGAAGGAGTAGCCCCCGACCCTGACAAGGTCACGGCAATCAAGAGCTGGCCAAGCCCCTTGAACATCAAAGAGGTGAGACAGTTTCTCGGGTTGGTAGGCTACTACCGAAGATTCATCCCCGGGTTTACCAAGATGGCAGCTCCAATGCAGGACCTCCTGATCGGACAGTCTAAGTCCAGAAGTCAAAAGCCACCCTTCAAATGGGATAAACCGGAAGAGGAGTCCTTCCGCCAGTTGAAGATGGCCCTCACGGGGGATGAGATCCTGGCCTACCCTGATTATGGCCAGCCTTTTATTCTCCACACGGACGCCAGTAATGTGGGACTGGGAGCCGTACTGTCCCAAAACCAACAGGGCAGAGAAAGGGTGATCGCGTACGCCAGCCGGAAGCTGAGACCCACCGAGAGGAACCCGGAGAATTACAGCTCCTTCAAGCTAGAATTCTTGGCGGTGGTGTGGGCCGTGACGGAACGCTTCAAGCATTACCTGGCCTCCGAAAAGTTCACCGTGTACACGGATAACAACCCGTTGACACACCTGGACAATGCAAGACTGGGTGCCCTGGAACAGCGGTGGATGGCCCGTCTCTCCAACTATGACTTCGTGATCAAGTACCGGGCAGGCAAAACCAATGCCAACGCGGACGCCCTATCAAGGATGCCTCGCTTACCTGAAGGTGACGAAGACCCAGAAGAGCTGGAGGAGGTAGAACTCCCCACGTTTCACCGGTATGGAGCCGCTCAATACTCTCACCGCGTGAAGCAGGAGGATCTAACAACCGTGATGATCAATCCCCTACCTCACCACAGCTGGACCGAGACCCAAGATAGTGACCCTGCAATCCGCCTGGTGAAAGATCTGCTGACCCGGGAAGATGCCCGCTTACATCCAGATGCCCCAGAGGAAGCCAAGCAGCTATGGAAAGAGAAGAGCAAGCTGTTCCTCTACGAAGGCAAGTTGTGCAGAAGGATTGTCAACCACCGGACGCACGAGCTGACCTGGCAAGTCGTGGTCCCAAGGCGAGATGCAGCTATGGTCCTGGGGGCTTACCATGACAGAGCGGGACACTTTGGTTGGAAGAAACTGGAGTTCCTACTAAGAGGAAGGTTCTTTTGGGTCGGCATGAGAGGAGCTGTAGAAAAATGGTGCAGAGACTGTGGCCCTTGTCACCTGAGGAGGAAGGACCGCACCAGCCAGAAGACACCCTTGAGGCCCATCGTCACCACGCAGCCTCTTGAGCTGGTAGCTCCGGACCACGTCAAATTGGCTCCAAGCCGGTCTGGATACATCTATGCCCTGACAATCGTGGACCACTATTCCCGTTTTCTAGTGGTGGTCCCGGTAAAGGACTTGACAGCCCAAACAGCGGCCAGAGCCTTCCAGCAATACTTCTGCCGTCCACACGGGTATCCAGAACAGGTCCTGACAGACCAGGGTCCAGCGTTCGAGGCTGAAATCTTCCAGGAGTTCTGCAACCTCTATGGCTGTAAGAAGATTCGTACAACGCCTTACCACCCCCAAACCAACGGGATGTGTGAGAAGATGAACAATATAGTCATTGATCTCCTGAAGACGTTGCCCCTGGAGGAACGCAGCCTGTGGCCAGAAAAACTGCCGGACCTGATAGACCTATACAACAATATCCCGGTGAATGCTACAAACTGCACCCCAGCTTACCTAATGCGAGCTAGACCAGGTAAGCTGCCCGTAGACCTTGAGATAGGAGTCCTAATACCTGAGGACACCTCCCCGGATGCGGACTGGGATACGGAAAGGCAACTGCAGTACAAGAAGGTACAGGAGAGTGTGGAGAAGAGCCTGGCCCAGGTGAGAGAGAGGCAAGAAAAACTCTTCAATCAACACGCCCCTGCTGGTCCCCTAGAACCTGGTCAGCAAGTCCTAAAGCGAAAAAGAAGGCTACATAAGTTGGACGACCAGTGGGAACGGGAACCCTACACCATACTGCAGTCAGACCACGACAATCCGAAGGTGTGCGTGATCACCAAGGACGGAGGAGAAACCACTAGCACCGTCTCCAGAGACCACCTCAAAAGGTGCCCCGAGCAACTCCGCAGTGCAGAAGAGGATCAGAGTGACCTTGAACCCGCAGAGGACAAGGAAGAAATGATCACCTCCGTTCTCGGAGAGTTCCCTCAGTCCTGGACTCGTATAAATGATGCCATAGTGGTACCCGTCCTGCATTTCCTGCAACCGGCACAGCAACAACCAACACCAGAGCCGGAAGGTGAAGAGGAGCAAGCAGTTCCAGAGGCAGAAGAGCCTGTACCAGCAGCCCAGGAGAGTCAACCTTCTGCTGACAGTGAGCCTGCCGTGCCTGCGGTAAGCCAAAGGACCCGCAGACAGCTGCCTGCCCTACCTGTACACCCAGCTGTTAGCTGTACCCCTAACGCTAGTGGGGAAAGCCAGGTTGGTCCACCACCAGACAGTGGGCTACGTAGGTCAACCAGGAGCACAAAGGGGCAGATACCCGCTCGCTGGAAAATATAGAGTGTACTAAACGTGTAAATGACCCTGTTGCCAAATGTTGAAATGTTTGCCAAGTTACCTGCGTGATTATTAATAGTGTGTTTCAGTTTCTTGCAGCTACCGTAAGGGCTCAAAGGTTATGGACTTTTTATAACCGGGACCTTGTATGGACTGCGTTCGGAGCCTGACCCAGGAATGAACTAAGACTGTAAAGGACTTGGGGTAGGACAGACCCCCACCTGGTTAAGGCTCCCCGTTGGGTTGGTGATATGGACACCCGGTCACAGGCCACACTGTGACCTTAAGAACTCAATTTGTGCGTCGTCTGTCTATTAATGTTTTATTGTTATGCATATTGTCTTTGTTTATTGTTTAGTCCCGGAGTACTAAATTTCACTAGGGGGGAATGTGTCACCCTGGCCTGGATGCCACAAGTGTAATTAAAGCTGTGTCTGAGAGCAAGGGGGAGGTTCTCTAGTCAGGGGAACATTAGCATGCAATGCCTCCTGTCTCAGGCCAGTAGGGGGAGCTGGCTGCCCCTATAAAAGCTGGTACTGGGGGCAGGGTTAGAGAGAACTGGATGGCCTGTCTCAGCATTGAGACTTGTCCCAGAGCAGAACAGGGACAGACAGTTGCACTGCACCTAAGAGGAAGTGTGGCAGGAGGAGAGCCACAAGCCAGAGACAAGAGGCGAAGAGAGCCTGTCTTGGCAGAAAGAGGACTTAATTTACCAGACTTTGGTGTCTGAGACTGAGAGGATTCTACATCCTCCAGCAGATAATCAGTCCGCAAGGGACTGTATATTCCTTGGCCTAAGAAGCCTGGAGGCCCTACCACAACCGAAGGGACCAGTAAAGCCGTACCAGGCTGGGAGCAGAAAGGAACCCACGTCGCAGGCCATACAGGCGAGAATACATGGAAAGTTCGGAAACGTGGGCTGTTACCCTATAACGAGGAGATAGCCAGAAGGAGCGCAGAAAGCACGGTAGGCCTACACCCTCACCCTGACCAGGGCCAATTTCCCCATTGCTCTCAGACATCCAGGTCCTCTCCTAGCTGGGACTGTTTATGGGTCAGTTTACCTGTTTCAGTAAAGACCCTGGACTGCAACCTATTGTCTGTGTGCTCCTTCGCGCCTCCAGCACTACCGGTACTGGGACTCTCACCACCATCACTCCCACCATCCACTACACTGCCCTGGGGCCGCACTCTTCCCGTGGGGAGTCACACCATCCCAGCTGCACATATCATCAGCCCCAGCGGTCTGCCTTGCAGCGGCGGTTCCTAATGACCGCAAATCCACGGGTGGCGTAGTCGGACATAATCAACAACACGTAACGGACTACCACTGGCCTGACCACCCTGAGCCACGGAACCGGGTTGCCACTACTACTCCCATCGTTCCCCCTATTGCCCGGATCCGAGTGCCCCACGGCCCAGGGGGCGAGTCACAAGGCTTAGCACCCATGCGACCTGAAGAGCCACCACGACTTGTGGCCAGAGGCAGAGTTGTGTTTGAGGATGCAGTTGTCGACGTGCTTCCAGTACTACGTCTCTGTCCAGGAAGGCGCAACCTGACCTCGTCGTCACTAGTATCCTCCTCCACCTCCTCTGCTGACCTCATCGACTGGCTGACTGTGGGTTGACAGCAAGTGGGATCTCCAACCTCATCATCATCACCCTGTGTGTTATCACACCCGTCGTCCTCAGAGCCAACCTGTTCCTGTCCTGACAAAAAACTAAAGTTGTCGCTCCAATCAGGTATTTGAGTCTCATCATCGTCTTCCTCATTGTCTCTACCAACAGGAGTTACAGTTTGGGAATGAGGGTCTACATTATGGTCAGAACCTTCTGCGTCTGGTCCTGGATCCGACTCATAAAGATTCTGGGCATCAGTGCAGATCATTTCCTCGTCTGGATTCACAGAAGCTTTGGAGCCGACCTCTGATTCCCAGGCTATAGTATGAGTAAACAGCTCTGCAGACTCAACCATCTGTTCTACCTCATACTCAGACGGGCAGCTGGAGACTTGGGAGCTGTGAGGAAGCAAGTGCGATTGGGGTGACACCTCTGAGGACCGGAGAATTTGTGATGTTGAAGTTGAGGTGGAGGAGAGCCCACTTAAAGGAGCACTTGATATCCGTTGAAGCACCTGCTGTTTTTGTGCCTCATCTGGAATTTGTAGCGATTGGCGTGGCTGTAAGAAAGGGATCTTATCGCATTGTCCGCTAAAAGAAGTAGACATTTTAGTTTGGCTGGAAGATGGTCTTTCTTCTGCAGATGTTACTGTTGCTTTAACACCTACTCCACGGACACAACCTTTTTTCCCCTTCCCAACACGCCTATTCCCCTTTCCACCAGCAGCAGGTCTTTTTCCACTCATTTTGGTGGTTAACTAATTCACAACTCTGGAGTTGTTTGCACAAAAAAACAATGGATGGGAACCGAGCAGAGCTGAGTGGCCAAACTGTGGTATTAGGTTAAAACTATTGGCTGGGTTAGATGCAGATAAAAATGATATTGAATTTGCAACCTGATGGAGGTCAGTATAGATGGACTAATAGAGCAAGTCCCACACACTGCTAGAAGCCCAAATATTTTTTCAGAGCTAGATGCAGAAAAAAATTATTTTTAATTTGCAACCTGATGGAGGTCAGTATAGATAGACTAATAGACCAAGTCCCACACACTGCTAGAAGCCCAATTTTTTTTTCAGAGCTAGATGCATAAAAAAATTAGATTCAATTTGCAACCTGATGGAGGTCAGTATAGATGGACTAATAGAACAAGTCCCACACACTGCTAGAAGCCCACATTTTTTTTCAGAGCTAGATGCAGAAAAAAATTATATTCAATTTGCAACCTGATGGAGGTCAGTATAGATGGACTAATAGAACAAGTCCCACACACTGCTAGTAGCCCAAATATTTTTTCAGAGCTAGATGCAGAAAAAAATTTATTTTAATTTGCAACCTGATGGAGGTCAGTATAGATGGACTAATAGACCAAGTCCCACACACTGCTAGAAGCCCACATTTTTTTTCAGAGCTAGATGCAGAAAAAAATTATATTCAATTTGCAACCTGATGGAGGTCAGTATAGATGGACTAATAGAACAAGTCCCACACACTGCTAGAAGCCCAAATATTTTTTCAGAGCTAGATGCAGAAAAAAATTAATTTTAATTTGCAACCTGATGGAGGTCAGTATAGATGGACTAATAGACCTAGTCCCACACACTGCTAGAAGCCCAAACTTTTTTTCAGAGCTAGATGCAGAAAAAAAATATTTTTAATTTGCAACCTGATGGAGGTCAGTATAGATGGACTAATAGACAAAGTCCCACACACTGCTAGAAGCCCAAATTTTTTTTCAGAGCTAGATGCAGAAAAAAATTATATTCAATTTGCAACCTGATGGAGGTCAGTATAGATGGACTAATAGAACAAGTCCCACACACTGCTAGAAGCCCAAATATTTTTTCAGAGCTAGATGCAGAAAAAAAATATTTTTAATTTGCAACCTGATGGAGGTCAGTATAGATGGACTTATAGACCAAGTCCCACACACTGCTAGAAGCCCAAATTTTTTTTCAGAGCTAGATGCAGAAAAAAATTATATTCAATTTGCAACCTGATGGAGGTCAGTGTAGATGGACTAATAGAACAAGTCCCACACACTGCTAGAAGCCCAAATATTTTTTCAGAGCTAGATGCAGAAAAAAAATATTTTTAATTTGCAACCTGATGGAGGTCAGTATAGATGGACTAATAGACCAAGTCCCATACACTGCTAGAAGCCCAATTTTTTTTTCAGAGCTAGATGCAGAAAAAAATGATATTCAATTTGCAACCTGGTGGAGGTCAGTATAGATGGACTAATAGAACAAGTCCCACACACTGCTAGAAGCCCAAATATTTTTTCAGAGCTAGATGCAGAAAAAAATTATATTGAATTTGCTACCTGATGGAGGTCAGTATAGATGGACTAATAGAACGATGCTATGCCCAAAAGGTTTTACTTCACTAGGTGCAGTAAAAAAAATGGTATTCTATACACAGGTGGTGTAGCTTGCATCACAGATAGGCTACTCCACTGACTAACACACTCTGCAATAGGCCAAAAAGGATTAGCTTTGCTAGATTTAGCCAAATAATGTGAAAAAAAATAGTCTGTATGTACTCCTCCAATATGTGTGTGTGTCAAAGCACCACCGACAACTGCAAGTTGATGTTGGACGGGCTGCCATTGCTTCTGCAACAAGCTCAATTACAGGACTTCCTGGGAGAAATGACACGCAGGGTAGATATGGTTTCCCTCTATGCCAGTCCTTTCACCGAGCTAAATACAACTCTTAGCAAAAAAAAGTTGTGGACTGGCTCCGTACCGTCCCTGGCCACATTCACCTGTCCACGTGTTTGTGGTTAGGCGGTCCTTCCCAGTAAGTGCACTGGGGAGGGCACGGGTAATGTTGTGGGACTCGTGTTTGTGGAAGGCGGAGGCGATACCGGGAAATATAGTGGCGGCTGGGGACCGAGTATGGACACCCGGCCGCCGCCGGCATGAGGTTCTGAAAAGCTTCCGCCTCCACGAGCCTAAAAGGCCACATTTCAAGTGCAAGCAGCTGTCAAAAATTTGGCAGTATAGTATTGCAGCCGGTGGGTGGGTGGCTGCCTGCATACTTGCGCTTGCATTCCAAGGAATGGGGTAGGGACAACTGAACGTTGCACTGGGACAAGGACGTGGACGGTGATTTGCAATGACAGGTGCATTGCGGGAGGCTCCAAGGATCACTTATGATGGGCACACTTTTAGGCAGTGACCTGGGAGTCAGAGATGCTTCCAGAGGTCTTCCCCATGCTGTTCCCATGTCTTTTCAGCACTGTATGCATGTGTCTGATGATGTGTCACACACCACATGGCCAGATAAGGTTGAAAAATGTTAAAATGACATTTCCTGATGAATGCGTTTGTCTTGTTTGAAAGCAATGCAAAAGTGCAAAAACGCATCAAAAACGCTATGTATGAACATAGCCCAAGGTGTGGAGGAGTATTTTTGGTTTTGGTTATTTATTTTGCCTTATATACAAGTCATTACCCTGGAAATAATGTTCCTTAACATATTTCCCAGGAAAATCCATTTTGGTTTAGTTTTTCTATGTTTTATTGTGAGTCCGTAAAAGTGGCGTAATACTCTGACAACGTTGTTGACAGCAGTGATCTGGGAGTCAGAGATGCTTTCAGGGGTCTTCCCCATGCTGTTCCATTGTTACTTGAGCACTGTTCCCATCAATTTGGGCAATTTTTAGGCCCTCTGCAGACCGCCGGGGGGAGCTGCCTGAAAAATGCTCGAGTTTCACATACACTTACATTGGGCTCGTTGCTCAGGTCGAGCACCCGAGTATTCCAATTTGCTCGACCCGAGCAACGAGTACCCGAGCATTTTAGTGCTCGCTCATCACTACTGATGATCTATCTTTATGGTCAACATAGGCCGTTTTGGACGACTTTTAACTCTATGTGTATTGGGGCCTTTAGACTTCCAAATAATATTCAGCAGGAAATCAACATATTTCTTGGGGGGGTGGGAGGGGTTAATTTTAAAAAGCAAGGTCATATATTGGCTTATCAAAGTAATTAGCAGTAGTCTGTTGACATGTACAAAGAAAAATAATAATTGATTAATATGGATACGGAATTATACTATCAACAAACTTTACATAAACCAATAATACAGGGCATTGTAAAAAAGAAGTTTGTAATATATCTCATCAGATAAATCAGCCTCCTTCACCACTTATCAGACACTTTTTATTAGCCATGCATGCTCCTCTGGGAAATTAAATATTCAAATTGTCTCTTCAGAGAGGAAGAGGACTAGAACTCTAGTGCCACCTATTGGAAGCAGCGATTCAGAGGAGCATGCATGGCTTATAAGTCTCCTCACTCTAATATGCCAGGCTTCGCTTGTCACTCTCCACAAGGAGAAAAGTTATCCCTTAGACCACAGATGAGAGCCTCTCACCTAGCCAAATCAAATCTCATACTTTGCGCTGATGAGGAGCAACAACCCGAAACACTGTGCTTGCAAATTTGCACTGATGAGGAGCAACAACCCAAAACACTGTGTTTGCTAATTGAAATTCTGGTTTGGCTTTTATTCTAAGTCATATTGCAACGTTCGTTAAAGCTTCAATATTAACTTTTAGGATTGTTGCTTCCAATATGTGGCACCAGAGTTCTAGTCCTTTTTCTGTGAGTTAAAAAGTGAATTAAAAGCAGGCATTATTCTCTTTGTGCTGTGCTGTCTATGGGAGAAATTACTGCACTCATCTCCTTCCCCCAGCACACAGTGGTTTGCAAGTTACAGATAGAGCATGAATAGGGGGAAACTGGTGAGAATGCAGGAAAGAGTCACATAAGGCCAGAAACTGTGTTATTCTTCATATAGACATACAGGACACTTTATTATGAAAAGTTACTTGAAAGCACAGTTATCCTTTAAAAATGTATGATCACTGGAGATCCCACCACTGTGACTCTCAACATTCAGAGTCGCAACAATCAAGCATTTATCATGTAACCTATGGATAAGTGATAAATGTTGTCTATGGGAAATCCCTTTAATCTCATAATTTTTTTTGGTCCTTCCCTTCAGTGAAGAAGATGTTGTTGATCCTTTGGAGTTATTAGGAAGAAAAATTGTTTTCCAGATTCATATACAACAGTGTCTTGGTGTTCGATGGCTAAAGGAGGCCACAGAAAGAGGAATTCAGATAGGGTAAGTGAGAAGTAGCATAGTAAGGTTACTTACTCAAAAAATAAAGGGAACACTTATACAACAGAATATAACTCCAAGTAAATCAAACTTCTGTGAAATCAAACTGTCCACTTAGGAAGCAACACTGATTGACAATCAATTTCACATGCTGTTGTGCAAATGGAATAGACAATAGATGAAAATTATTGCCAATTATCAAGACACACTCAATAAAGGAGTGGTTCTGCAGGTGGGGACCACAGACCACATCTCAGTACCAATGCTTTCTGGCTGATGTTTTGGTCACTTTTGAATGTTGGTTGGGCTTTCACACTCGTGGTAGCATGAGACGGACTCTACAACCCACAGAAGTTGCTCAGGTAGTGCAGCTCATCCAGGATGGCACATCAATGCGAGCTGTGGCAAGAAGGTTTGCTGTGTCTGTCAGCGTAGTGTCCAGAGGCTGGAGGCGCTACCAGGAGACAGGCCAGTACCCCAGGAGACATGGAGGGGGCCGTAAGAGGGCAAAAACCTAGCAGCAGGACCGCTACCTCCACTATTGTGCAAGGAGGAACAGGAGGAGCACTGCCAGAGCCCTGCAAAATGACCTCCAGCAGACTACAAATGTGCATGTGTCTTCACAAACGGTTAGAAACCGACTTCATGAGGGTGGTATGAGGGCCCAACATCCACAGATGGGGGTTGTGTTCACAGCCCAACACCATGCAGGACGCTTGGCATTTGCCACAGAACACTAGGATTGGCAAAGTCGCAACTGGCGCCCTGTGCTCTTCACAGATGAAAGCAGGTTCACACTGAGCACATGTGACAGTTGTGACAGAGTCTGGAGATGCCATGGAGAGCAATCTGCTACCTGCAACATCCTTCAGCATGACTGGTTTGGCAGTGGGTCAGTAATGGTGTGGGGTGGCATTTCTTTTGAGGGCCGCACAGTCCTCCATGTGCTCGCCAGAGGTAGCCTGACTCCCATTAGGTACCGAGATGAGATCCTCAGACCCCTTGTGAGACCATATGCTGGTGCGGCTGGCTCTGGGTTCCTCCTAATACAGGACAATGCCAGACCTCATGTGGCTGGAGTGTGTCAGCAGTTCCTGCAAGATCATAGAATCATAGAATCATAGAATGGTAGAGTTGGAAGGGACCTCCTGGGTCATCTGGTCCAACCCCCTGCTCAAAACAGGATTCACTAAATCATCTTAGACAGATATCTGTCCAGCCTCTGTTTGAAGACGTCCATTGAAGGGGAACTCACCACCTCTCATGGCAGCCTGTTCCACTCATTGATCACCCTGTCACAAAGTTTTTTCTAATATCTAATCTGTGTCTCCTCCCATTCAGTTTCATCCCATTGCTTCTAGTCTTTCTTTGTGCAAATGAGAATAAAGATGATCCTTCTACAATGTGACAGTGTAGCACCCCGAGGGCTCGGCTGCTACAGGGGTATTGCACCTCAGTCCAGAGGTGTGATATTCCACTCCCGGGTAAGGATGGAGTGTGGACCAGGACTCGTTTAGCTGCATGCACCACACACACCCCATTTCCGAGGGACAGCTCAACGGTGCTCCCACAGAAGTGCAGGCACGACAGCTTCTGTCCCTGACTGGAGTGGGGAGGGGAAAGTACACCCAGTGGTGTAGGAGCAGATAGGGGTGGGTCTCTGGGCATAGGCAGGAGCCCATTGGTTGCTAGTCACCTGGGCTCGGGTGTCAGAAGGAGGTATATAAGGTGGGCACCATCTTAGGACAGGGTCCAGTTCAGAGGAGAGTCAGTTCAGTCAGGAGGAGTTCAGCCAGAGAGGGCTGACAGGGAGCTGTGGCTCAGTCTGGGCCCAGCTCCAGAGGCAGGCCTGGAGTGGAGGCCAGAAACAGCAGAAAGAGAGAGGAGAAGGAACGGAAAGGAAAGTAAGAAAGGAACTGGAACAGAGGAGAGAGGAAGCAAGGAACACAGAGAAAGGCCCAGAGACACGAGGACAGAAGGAACCCCATATGCCCAGGAGATACAGGGTGAAGGGTTGGCAGAGCAGGGTACCGGAACCCAAATTGGTGGAGGCAACAGATTCCTCAGCCAAAGACCGGAGGTTGTTACCACATCTTCGTGCGACCCCTCACTACATCCACCAGGAAGGCATACCATATAGGGTCAGGGACGCAGAGATCAGCGTGCCCAGAGAAGGCCCGAGGGAGCTGGACAAAGGTGGGTCACTGGTGGGGACGGCCAGAGAAAGGAAAGGAAGGGAACCCTGTGCCACGCTCTGGAATTGCCTGGGAGTTGGTCGAGTCCCTTGCCTGGTGAACGCAGCACGGCTCAGGCGGTCCCTCATGTGCACAAGTGACCAGAATAACAGCCGTGAGTAAAGCTTTGGAAACTGCAATTACAAGTCTCTGTGTTTCATCGCCGCACCAGCACCATCAGTACTGGGACACTCACACCATCACTCCCATCATCTCTCACATTAGCTGCCCTGAGGCAATACTTCTCCCGTGGGGAGTTATCCCATACTCGGCTGCGCAAAGAACATCAGCCTCAGCGGTCGGCAGCGCAGCGGCGGTCCCCACTGACCGCAATCCACGGGTGGCGTAGTCGGACATTTGCTATACATTAAGACTGCCACTGGTTTGACCACCCTGGGCACGGACCGGGTCACCGCCACACGGAGACTACAACCCCCAGCATTCTACAACAGGCCCGGTTCCGGGTTCTCCTGCACAACACAGGCCCAGGGGCGCGTCAACTTTGGCGTAGTCGGCAGGATCATTACCAACCCGCCACAAGCGGGTATTGCGTGCCTGAAGAAAACTGCACATGTACCTTAAAAGGAAGTCTCCCGCCATTTCCAGAAGTTTCCCGCCGTCCGGAGTCGTTTCCCGCTATCCGGAGCCGATTCCCGCCATCAGACGCCATTTTGGACCGTTTCCCGCCATCTTCATCAGTTTTTCCCGCCCTGGCAGAGCGGAAGCCATTATGTGCGCACCAAAAGACAGCAGGAAGCCGCCTCCCATCGTGGGCCAGGTTCCAGAATGGCGCCAAAGGAGGAGTCCGCCCCCACCAGCAATGAATGCAGCAGTGGGGATGTCCATCGACGTGGGGGGGCTGCCCCTGAAGGTGATTGTCAGCAGATGCCCCCAAGACCAACCCCCATGGGGGCGGATAGGAAAGAAAACTGAGGGGCTGGGTGCGGCCTGGATCAGTCTGGACCTGCTGCACCCGGAGATGGAGGGAGCAGAGAACTCCACCATCACCCTGGCCCGCAGTCTGCTGCAAGCTGAGCCACCCTCCAACCTGACTGAGTTGCTAGCCCAGCTGCCTAGAGACCCGGGCAGTGCGCGCGCAGCGCTGGAAGACCTGAACAGGAGGATGGTCCGGGCGCAGCGGGATGTGTTTGCCGGGTGGAGAGAGGAGATGGCCCGGCAGCACGAAGGCAGCCAGTGGAGGACCCCACCGGGACCGGGCAGAGTGCTTACCGCTGGGCGCGGAGAAGAGGGACCGGCAGCTGCAGACGACGCCACGGAGGAGGCCACGGAGACCGAGGCAGGTAATGGGGACGCCACCACCCCAAGCCCTGGGAACACCAGCCTGCCCTCACCCTCCGTTGCGGGACCCGAAGCCCAGGGGACCGTACCTGACACCACGCCTCCACCGCCGCCAGCTAGGCCTCAGGCAGCAAGAACCGTCATCACGCCCCGCCCCGCGCTGTGCCCTCTGAACCCGGGCGCCGTAAAGCAGGAGACATCACAGGCCGGGACACAAGGCCCAGCACACCCGGGCGCCGCTGCCTCACCAGCGCCCCCTACCTTGGCGGTGCCACCCCCGGGCGCGACCAACCAGCGACCACCGGCCTGGTCGCAAGGCCGAGTGCCAAGAGGGCCCGGACGGGTCTGAAGACTATGAGGAAGGAGCATCAGGAGGACACCGTTACCAGTGAACGGTAAAGTGGAACTGTATATAGTTACCCGTCAGGGTACAAGAACTGTTGCTGATTGAAGTGTGGTCCCCGTTGGGACTAGTATGGAACTGTTAAAGAACTGTTACCTGTGTGCCCCTAATCCCTAACCAGGCTGAGGACTGTGAGCAGCCATTCCCCTATCCCCACTGGCCGAGGACTGAGAGCGGCCATCCCTTGTATATAGTTGCGCTTCTTAAAGCGCCCCCTACTGGTTTTATACAAAAACTGCAACGCCTACCTCGGAATTAAATGGACTGTTGCACCTTTACCTGGTCGCAAGTTGCACAGTGGCCAGTGAAGAAGAGAATCTACTAAAATGTTTTACCAGAAAAAGTTTGATATGCTGAATAGTTTTATATGCTGCTAGAAAATGTTATATGACAAAAGAGTTCCAGTAATATTGAAAGTGCAGTATAATGTCTAGTAAAGAGAAAGTGTTTCCTATAAAGGGAAGTTGAATAATGCCGGCCGGTTTCTAATGTGAAAAGTTTTGAAAAAGTATTGCATGTTTTTGAATTGTCTTTGCAGTTTTCCAGCCCGAGGACGTGCTGTGATTTACCAGGGGGGAATGTAGCACCCCGAGGGCTCGGCTGCTACAGGGGTATTGCACCTCAGTCCAGAGGTGTGATATTCCACTCCCGGGTAAGGATGGAGTGTGGACCAGGACTCGTTTAGCTGCATGCACCACACACACCCCATTTCCGAGGGACAGCTCAACGGTGCTCCCACAGAAGTGCAGGCACGACAGCTTCTGTCCCTGACTGGAGTGGGGAGGGGAAAGTACACCCAGTGGTGTAGGAGCAGATAGGGGTGGGTCTCTGGGCATAGGCAGGAGCCCATTGGTTGCTAGTCACCTGGGCTCGGGTGTCAGAAGGAGGTATATAAGGTGGGCACCATCTTAGGACAGGGTCCAGTTCAGAGGAGAGTCAGTTCAGTCAGGAGGAGCTCAGCCAGAGAGGGCTGACAGGGAGCTGTGGCTCAGTCTGGGCCCAGCTCCAGAGGCAGGCCTGGAGTGGAGGCCAGAAACAGCAGAAAGAGAGAGGAGAAGGAACGGAAAGGAAAGTAAGAAAGGAACTGGAACAGAGGAGAGAGGAAGCAAGGAACACAAAGAAAGGCCCAGAGACACGAGGACAGAAGGAACCCCATATGCCCAGGAGATACAGGGTGAAGGGTTGGCAGAGCAGGGTACCGGAACCCAAATTGGTGGAGGCAACAGATTCCTCAGCCAAAGACCGGAGGTTGTTACCACATCTTCGTGCGACCCCTCACTACATCCACCAGGAAGGCATACCATATAGGGTCAGGGACGCAGAGATCAGCGTGCCCAGAGAAGGCCCGAGGGAGCTGGACAAAGGTGGGTCACTGGTGGGGACGGCCAGAGAAAGGAAAGGAAGGGAACCCTGTGCCACGCTCTGGAATTGCCTGGGAGTTGGTCGAGTCCCTTGCCTGGTGAACGCAGCACGGCTCAGGCGGTCCCTCATGTGCACAAGTGACCAGAATAACAGCCGTGAGTAAAGCTTTGGAAACTGCAATTACAAGTCTCTGTGTTTCATCGCCGCACCAGCACCATCAGTACTGGGACACTCACACCATCACTCCCATCATCTCTCACATTAGCTGCCCTGAGGCAATACTTCTCCCGTGGGGAGTTATCCCATACTCGGCTGCGCAAACAACATCAGCCTCAGCGGTCGGCAGCGCAGCGGCGGTCCCCACTGACCGCAATCCACGGGTGGCGTAGTCGGACATTTGCTATACATTAAGGCTGCCACTGGTTTGACCACCCTGGGCACGGACCGGGTCACCGCCACACGGAGACTACAACCCCCAGCATTCTACAACAGGCCCGGTTCCGGGTTCCCCTGCACAACACAGGCCCAGGGGCGCGTCAACAGCCCTTGAGATATTTGTAGACAGCGATTAAGTCTCCTCTCAGTCTTCTTTTTTGCAAGCTAAACATTCCCAAATCCTGTAACCGTTCCTCATAGGACATGGTTTGCAGACCGGTCACCATTCTGGTCGCTCTTCTCTGAACTTGCTCCAGATTGTTGATGTCTTTTTTAAAATGTGGTGCCCAAAACTGGACGCAGTATTCCAGATGATGTCTGACCAAAGAGGAGTAAAGTCCGATAATGAGTTCACGTGATCTAGACTCTATGCTTCTGTTAATACATCCCAGAATTGTATTTGCCTTTTTTGCTGCTGCATCACACTGTTGACTCATGTTCAGTCTATGATCTATTAGTATACCTAAGTCTTTTTCACATGTACTGTTGCTTAGCTCTATTCCTCCCATTTTGTATATGCTTTTTTCATTTTTATTGCCCAGATGTAGTACTTTGCATTTTTCCCTGTTAAAAACCATTCTATTAGTTACTGCCCACTGCTCCAGTTTATTTAGGTCTTTTTTAAGCCTCTCTCTCTCTTCTCTAGTATTAGCTATCCCTCCTAGCTTTGAGTCATCAGCAAATTTAATCAGTTTACCCTCAATTCCTTCATCTAAATCATTGATAAAGATGTTGAACAATACAGGTCCCAGGACAGAGCCCTGTGGTACCCCACTTGAGACATTCATCCAACTGGATGTGAAGCCATTTACGACCACTCTTTGAGTCCGATCACTAAGCCAGTTATGAATCCACCTAACAGTTGCCTTGTCCATTCCATACTTGGCAATTTTTTCAATAAGGATGGTGTGAGATACTTTGTCAAATGCTTTGCTGAAGTCAAGATATACTATATCTACAGCATTTCCCTGATCCACCCAGTCAGTGATTCTGTCATAGAAGGAAATTAAGTTAGTCTGACATGACTTGTTAGTTACAAACCCATGCTGACTCTGGTTAATCACTTCATTCTTATCCAGGTACTTACATACATGTTGTTTAATAATTTGTTCAAAGATCTTTCCTGGTATAGAAGTCAGACTCACCAGCCTATAGCTCCCTGGGTCCACCTTCTTCCCCTTTTTGAAGATAGGAACAACATTTGCTCTTCTCCATTCTTCTGGGACTTCTCCTGTTCTCCAAGAATTTTCAAAGATTATGGAGAGTGGCTCTAAACTTTCTTCTACGATCTCCTTCAGTACTCTGGGGTGTAATTCATCTGGACCTGGAGACTTGAACTCATTTATGTTAGCTAAATATTCCCTCACAATCTCTCTGTTTACAGATAACCTGGATTCTTCTATTCCTTTAATAGGACAGTGAAGATCAGTTGATGTTACATTTTCTTTCTGAGAGAAAACAGATGCAAAATAGGAATTAAAAAGTTCGGCCTTCTCAACATCCTTTCCTACCATTTCACTATTTTCATCCTGTAAAAATCCTATAGCATCTTTGACTTTTCTTTTACTTTTGACATACCCCCAAAATCCTTTTTTATTGCTTTTGACACGATGAAGGCATTGAAGCTATGGACTGGCCCGCCCGTTCCCCAGACCTGAATCCGATTGAGCACATCTGGGACATCATGTCTCGCTCCATCCACCAATGTCACGTTGCACCACAGACTGTCCAGGAGTTGGCGGATGCTTTAGTCCAGGTCTGGGAGGAGATCCCATAGGAGACCAGCCGCAACCTCATCAGGAGCACGCCCAGGCGTTGTAGGGAGGTCATACAGGCACATGGAGGCCACACACAATACTGAGCCTCATTTTGACTTGTTTTAAGGACATTACATCAAAGTTGGATCAGCCTGTAGTGTGTTTTTCCACTTTAATTTTGGGGGTGACTCCAAATCCAGCCCTCCATTGGTTAATAAATTTGATTTACATTGATGATTTTTGTGTGATTTTGTTGTCAGCGCATCCAACTTTGTACAGAACAAAGTATTCAATGAGAATATTTCATTCATTCAGATCTAGGATGTGTTATTTGAGTGTTCCCTTTATTTTTTTGAGCAGTGTATATTCATATCACCTCTTGAAAATGCTTTGTGTTTACAGCCTTACATCTTGTCTATTTATATCTCATAACCTGAAAAATATTCTTATGCAGATGACATCCATTTTCCATCATTGCCTCTTTGAAATGCATGGTTATCCTGGCCCATAATATTTTGTCTTCGAACTCTTTCTTGGCTCTTAGGTTTAAATAAGAGTTAAAATAATCGGGTCAGTCACGTCTGACTGAGTCCATGTGGAGCAATGTGTGTTTGGTCGCATCGGCACTTGCACGTTGACTACCATTGATCAATCAGATCATTTTACTCCAACATACTGTACTACTATGTTGCTCCCCCTCACCCTCCCCTCCCCTTCACCCCCAAGTTATTTGGGTTCTTAATTCTTAATTTCATGTTTTGCTACATTTGATTTAAGTGACTTTACCTTCAACATCTCTACTGGTCACACAATTCTTCAACCTCATATCCTCATTTACCCCCTTCACCAAAATGTATGTATTGTTTGCCAAGAAATATTCATGCCTGAGATATGCAATATGTATAATTTTTTGGTCACATTTGTTCAAATATCTTTTAATTCTCGGTCATGAGTACATTTCTGCCACTTAGGAGGCTAACATTAGGTAGAAAAAAGTGTTAGCTCTGCCTGATGGGTTATTCCCTCTCCTTAGACACTAAGCACCTCAGTTTTAGCTTAGTGTCTAGTGTCTGTAGGAAGAAGACACTAGAAAACTTATATCAATTACATAACTTCCAGGGCAGGGACAAGGTATTTTGGTGCCCTAGGCAGAAGACGCCAATGGCGCCTCTTCCCCCACTACCCTGATGAACCCTCAGCTCCCAAGTAAAGGAATGGGTCAGAGACTAAGGTAAAAGGACCCCTAACACACATTCTCTCCGCCTCCGATGGGTCAGGTAACAAACTCTGATGACCATTTCCACTACAATTGTTACCTTTTTCACCAAATATACCAGCAAAAGTAAAAAAAAATAAAAGTGTTGTCCATACTATGCCCTAAATAAGCCTCCTATGGTATTTGGCCCCCACACTGTCCGACTTAATGATGTATAACCACCCCACTGTCTGCCATAATCAGCTATAGCCACCACACTGTCAGCCCGTATGAACTATGGCCTATACCATGGCTGTCCCCTCTCCACTGTTTCACCTTACACTCTCTGTATCTCCACAGTGTCTTCTCTCCATGCTAACCTCTCTCCATATTGTGCCCCCATTTCACACTTCCAAATTTCCATATCCATTCTGTGCCCCCTTTTCCTACTATGCCCTCATACCGCCGACCACATTGTCTTCTCCAAACTGTACTCCTTCCTAACACCATCCCACTTCATAGTATGATAGTCATCACAGCCACCCATACAGTATTATATCCACAACTCCCCCCCATTATACTCCATGATGTCCACCAGTCCCGCCCAATATACAGTGTGATGTCCACCACATCCCCATATACAGTATAATGTCTTCAACAGCCACCTATACAGTATTGTGTCTCCACAGCCCCCAAAATAATGTCCCCCTCAGCCCCCTATACAGTATGATGCTTCACCACATATCCTATAGAGTATGATGTTCCCACAGCCCAGATATAATATCTCCATAGCTCCCAGTATAATGTTCCCCACAGTCTCCCATATAATATGATGTCCCCCACAGCCCCTTTTGTTATGTCCCACACAGCTATCTCCTCTTGTTATATCCCCACAGCCAGCTCCATGTATGTCCCCACAGCCAGCCCCACATATGTCCCCAAAGCCAGCCCCACATTTGTCCCCACAACCAGCCTCTCATATGTCTCCACAACCAGCTCCTCATGTTTCCCCATAGCCAGTCGGACGTAGGTCCATACAACAAGTCCCATGTAAGTTGTGAAAGCCAACCCCATGTAGGTCCCCACAGCCAGCCTCATGTATTTCCCCACAGCAAGCCCCACATATTTCCCATAGCTAGCCTCACATATTTCCCCACAACCAGCCCCACGTAGGTCCCCAAAGCTAGCTCGACATAGATCCCCACAGCAACCCCCATGTAGGTCCCCACAGTCAGCCCCCCAGCCAGCCTCTCTTGTTATGTCCCCCATTAATTTGCAAACTAATAAGAAAAATAAAAAAAAAGCTTATACTCACCTAATCCAGTCTCCTGTCAAGCGCAGACTCCATCTCCTCTTCTGTCTCGTGCAGCAGTGCCTGTTGAACAGCGTCACACTATGCAACGTTCCCTGCATGAGCCATCTCCTTCAGTGTGCAGGACAGATGTGGCCTGCTTTCTGCTGGAGTTCCCAGAGGAGCAGGTGGCTGATTATAGCTCCTCTGCTCCAGTCCCGGGCGGCACCGACATCAATTGCATGTGCGTCTGACAGACGTGAATACAATTGAGTGAAGGGAGGGAGCAACGGCCAGGGCGCAGGCAGAGAGAGAAGCGAGTAGTGTCAGTGATTGACAATGTTACCCTGTGTGCCTGCGCCCTGGCCGTCAATGTGCTAAATGCCTGTGACTGGGGAAAGGCGCCAGGAGGCTGCAGGTATTCAGCAATGTTACTTTTTTACCCCAAAGTGTGCCCCCCTCAGGGATATAGGAGGTAGCACCCTAGGCAGGTGTCTACCCTGCCTATCCCTTATCCTGACCCTGATCACTTCTGCTGCAATTTTTTTTTCTTATGAGATGTGGACATACCTCGACAATTTGTCTTCCTGTCCAGATAGATTACAGCATGTATGCCACACTATTAGTTCTTATTTGGTGGTGTAAACTTGATTGCCAGTCATCCACCACCAAACTTACTTCTAGAGAGGAGTGCCATTGTCCCCAATTTCACTACGAGAACACCAAAAGGGTAACCTTACGGACAGCAGAAGGCACTGGACAAATGAGTGTCACCTTGCATTTCCCCAGGAAAGTTTGCACCCCTCCTACTTAGTCTGGTACCTCATCTATTCTTTACTTTGTTGGGGTAATTTAATTGTTGGTCCCTTAATTTTCATTCCATTCTAGGCCTCTATCTTTTTTCTATTTGAAACCTGTAGTAGGTGTCACACAAGGTGTGGGTAAGACTTAGTGCAACACAGAGGGAAGAGGGAAAGGGAGCCCAGACACTAGGGAAATGGGGGAGTTGAGACCTCCTAGTCTGGTCTAGTGTCACCCTGTCTCAACTACCGTACCTATATTGGCTCTTCACCAATCACCGCACGAGTGCCTCGCCCTGACTTTCCCTGGCATATGGTTAAGGCTAGGGAAGGAAGGAGATGAGCACTAGTCGATCTCCACTAAACTCAATAGACAACAAGGGTAGACAAACAGGGGGGAATTGCTTAGCTTTAGACGACTCCAAACAAATGCTCACACGGCCTCAAGCTCCAGAGAGGACGAAGTACTGCTCTTGCTAAAGGCTCACAAGTAGTAATGAATCACGCCGGCGCCTCCCTCTCAGACACACCAGGTATTTATACACCCAGGCCAGGGAGTTAAATATACAGAGGGAGGTAGCCGCCGGGTCCTAGAGACAGCCAGACTCTAAGATGATGTCTGTAATGCCAAACATAGAGATCTCCTACAACCAACTGCAGGACGACTGTCTGTCACCTCTGACACACCCATCACAGTACCCTGCCCCTCTACAAGTGGCCTCCGGACACTCAGGACCGGGTTTCTCTGGAAAAGAGATGTGAAATGAGAGAACCAATCTGGGAGCATTCACCTCTGACGCTGAAATCCACATCCTCTCCTCTGGACCATAGCCTTTCCAATGCACCAAGTATTGTAGAGAATGACGTTGGAGATGAGAATCTACAATCCTCAAAATCTGGGACTCCAGATTACCATCAACCATTACTGGGGGCGGTGGTAGTAAGGACCTATGGAACACATTGTGGACTTTAAGGGCCTGAGGAAGTTCAAGACGAAACACTACTGGGTTAATGACGGCTGTGTTTTTATAGGGACCAATAAACCTAGGTCCCAGCTTCCAAGAAGGAACTTTCAATCTTATAGTCTTGGTAGACAACCACACAAAGTAATTTACATTCAAGACCAGGCAAGTGTTTTCTGTCAGCTATACGTTTATACCTGTCTCCCATGATCTTTAAATTACTCAGCACACCCTGCCATACAGAGGAGAGCGACGAAGCAAACCGTTCCTCCTCAGGAATTCCTGAAGCTCCTCCCCCATTAAAGGTACCAAACTGTTATCACTCGTATGCACTGAAGAACAGTGACCTGCCAGTGGATTCTTGACGATGATTATTAATGTCAAATTCTGTCAGCGGTAGGTAGAATACCCAATCCTCCTGATTTTCATAAACAAAGCGCCTGAGGTAGGTCTCCAAATTCCGATTGACAGGCTCAGTCTGTCCATTCGACTGAGGGTGGAAGGCAGAGGAAAAGGACAGCTGCATCCCCGGTTGAGAACAGAATGCCTTCCAGAACTTGGAAACAAACTAGGTCCCCCGATCTGACACCACATCGGAGGGAACCCCGTGAAACTTCACAATCTCATTTATGAACACCTAAGCAAATGTCTTGGCATTTGGAAGAGCAGGCAATGCGGCAAAATTAACCATTTTACTGAACCAATCCACTACTGCCTGCAGAAACAGGTAGGTCAGTAATAAAATCCATGGATAAGTGTGTCCTTGGCCTACTAGGAATAGGTAGCGGAAGAAGAGTACCAGACGGACGGGTATGCGAAACCTTAGAACGCGAGCAAATACTACAAGTGTTAGAACTCTCCTGTTAGGTTTTTTCTAGTTTGCTGGTCACATGACCTTTTTTGCCTATTTAATCCTACTCCGCCCTTCTGGCCTTTCTGGACTTCATTGTAATTTCAACTCTTAACTAGCCAGGTGCTTTGTTACCTTACTCCGTCAGTTTAGCTAGGTCTCTTGACCTCTATTTTCTATGTTGTTTGTTTGTCCTTTTCTGCTACAATTTCTGCTAGGAGGTGTCCATCTTACTCCTAGTCTCTAGTTCGTGTAGGGATCCCTCCCTCACATCTATAGGTCTTCGAATTGACTAGCTGAGGACTTTAGCGGGTCTGATCGCAGGATCAGGTTCCCCGTTACATGGTAGGGATCAAGCTTAGTTCTATTGTAGGGACAGATCTCCTGTCTTTCCTTAGTGCTTGTAGCAGAGCATAACAGTAAGTCCAGCCCAAAAATTTCTCTAAGGAAAGACCTCCAGTTTCCATCATGGTGTCGGTTCAGGATTTGGCTCAACGCTTGCAGGGACTCTCTCTGGAGGTGGCCGAGCTCCAACAACACGTGAGTAGCTGTTCTGGAGCGCATTTTGTAGAGCCAAAGGTACATTTGCCTGATTTATTTTTTGGTGAACAACAAGATTTTTTTTTCCTTTAAAAATGCTTGTTTATTGTATTTTTGTTTAAGACCCAGATCCTCTGGTGATGAATCACAGCGCATAGGGTTCATAATGTCACTTTTGCGCAAGGAACCTCAGGGATGGGCCTTTTCTCTCCAACCTAGTGATCCGTGCTTTAGATCAGTGGATAGTTTTTTTTCTGCTTTGGGGTTGTTGTTTGATGATCCTGATCATGTCTCATCAGCTGAGACGGAATTGAGACATTTGAGGCAGGGATCAGGTAATGTGGAAAATTATTGTACTCACTTCCGTCGGTGGTCTGCTCTGGTGGGGTGGAACGATTCTGCTCTGAAAAGTTTGTTTCTTGCAGGGCTAGGTGAAAGGGTTAAGGATCTGCTGATTGCTTATCCTACACCTGGAAACTTGCAGGAGGCAATGCAATTAGCTATACGGGTGGACAGGAGACTGCGTGCAAGGGTTAATGAGAGTAAATCCTCTGCCATGTCAGCTCCGAGTTCTGAGAGGGTCGGTACTGACATTGGAGAGCCGATGGAGATTGGGGTGATGTCACCCCGCTCTCAGGAAAAAGACCGCAGGTTTTCTGAAGGTTTGTGCTTTTATTGCGGAAAATCTGACCATTTCATTAAGAACTGTGTGCTTCGTGTGAACAGAGAAAAAAAAAAGGTCAGTTACGCCCGTATAGCCTGTTTAAATACTAAGGGGGTATTTCTTTCTACTACTACCGCTGCTCAGGAAGAATTAATTGAATTTCGGGTATTTGTGGATTGTGGTTCTACTCTGAATGTGATTGATGGGGGATTCTTGGAAAAACTTAAATTAAAACCCAAACCTTTGTCATCCCCTATTGCCGTAGTTTCTGTCGATGGTTCTCCCTTGAAATGTGTTACTCACAAGGTTTATGAATTTCCCCTCACTATTAATGGTATTCACCAAGAAAATTTGGATTTGGTGGTATTAAATAATTTGCCTTCTCCAGTAGTTTTGGGTTTGCCCTGGCTAAAATTGCACAATCCTGTACTGGATTGGTCTACCAATGAAATTAAGTCCTGGAGCCCTAAGTGTTATAACAAGTGTTGTAAAGGGCGCATTGCTGCTGTGGATAAAGGGAAATTACCTGTACCTATTCAGGATTTTTGGAAAGTTTTTTCTGAGGAGGAGTCGCAAATTTTTCCTCCTCATAGAGACTATGATTGTACCATTGAATTTGTCCCTGGAGCGACTCTCCCTAAAAGTCGTTTATTCAATCTTACTATTCCTGAGAGAAAGGCTTTGGAGGAATACATACAGACGAGCTTGGCCGCCGGTCATATCAGACCCTCTAAGTCACCTGTAGCTGTTGGATTTTTTTTTGTTAAAAAAAAGGACGGCGGTTTACGTCCTTGTCTGGACTTTCGTGAGATTAATAAAATTACTGTACGCAATCCTTACCCACTGCCATTGATTCCTGATTTGTTTAACCAGTTAGTGGGGGCCAAATGGTTCTCTAAAATTGATCTCCGAAGGGCATACAATTTGTTGCGCATGAAGGAGGGTGATGAATGGAAAACTGCTTTTAACACTCCTGTGGGTCATTTTGAGAATCTGGTGATGCCTTTTGGTCTTACCAATGCACCAGCATGTTTTCAGAATCTTATTAATGACATCCTTAGACCTTTGATCGGCAAAAATGTGGTTGTGTATTTGGATGACATTTTGATTTATTCGCCTGATCTGGAGTCTCATTGGCGGAGCGTACGTGAGGTATTGCAGTTATTGATTGACAATTCGCTTTTTGCTAAGCTGGAGAAATGTGAGTTCGCTGTACAGAGAATTATTTTTTTGGGCTACATTATCTCCAGTGAGGGTTTTGAGATGGACCCGGTGAAAGTTCAAACTGTGCAGGAATGGCCTAGGCCTATTGGTTTGAAATCGATACAGAGGTTTTTGGGTTTCACCAATTACTACAGAAAATTCATTAAAAAATTTTCTATTATTGTTAAACCACTGACCGATCTCACCAAGAAAGGTGCTAATGCGGTTCAGTGGACTACTGAGGCCATTGAAGCTTTTGTGTTTCTAAAGGAGAGGTTCAGCTCTGCCCCCATCCTTATGCAGCCTGATGTGACTAAGCCGTTTTTGGTTGAAGTTGATGCTTCTTCTGTAGGGGTCGGTGCAGTGTTGTCTCAGGAAATCAAGGATGGAGTACATCTCTGTGCCTTTTTTTCAAAAAAATTTTCTGAGACGGAACTTAATTACGATATTGGTAATCGGGAATTTCTGGCTATTAAACTCGCATTTGAACACTGGCGTCATCTCTTGGAAGGTGCTGAATTTCCCATTCAGGTTTTCACTGATCATAAAAATCTGATCTATCTTGATGCTGCCAAGCGCTTGAATGCCCGTCAGGCTAGGTGGGCACTTTTTTTTTCGCGGTTTAATTTCTCCGTTACTTACATCCCGGGTACCAAGAATGTTAAAGCTGATGCTTTGTCTCGCAGCTTTTCTCCCATGGTCGGTGCTGAGGAGGAGGAGAGCATTCTACAAGAAGGTGTTGTGATTGCTGCATTGGACTCCGTTTTGGAAGATGAGATTCTTAAAGCACAGGAGAATGCCCCATCTAACACTCCCCATGGGAGGTTATTTGTGCCTAGGACCTTTAGGAGAGCTTTGTTTGTTGAGTGTCATGAGTCTCGGTTGGCAGGTCATCCAGGAATTTCTGAGACCAAGAGACTTGTGGGTCGCAGTTTTTGGTGGCCTGGATGGCAGAAGTAAGTCATTAAGTGGGTGCGTCAATGTACTGTGTGTGCTAGATCTAAGTCTTCGCATGCTCCTGCTGCGGGGTTGCTTTGCCCTCTGGAGGTTCCTAGTGCACCTTGGACACATCTGGCTATGGACTTTATTACTGACCTTCCACCCTCTGAGGGTTTCACGGTCATCTGGGTGGTCGTGGACCGTTTTAGCAAGATGTGTCACTTGGTTCCGTTCATCAAACTGCCCTGCGCTAAGACACTCGCTAAGGCCTTTGTCAAGGAGATTGTCAGACTCCATGGTCTTCCTACTGACATTGTTTCTGATAGGGGACCTCAGTTCATGGCTCGTTTTTGACGTGCCTTTTGTGACAGGTTGGGAGTTCATTTGTCATTTTCATCTGGATATCATCCTGAGTCTAATGACCAGACAGAAAGGAAGAACCAGGATGTTGAGCAGTTCTTGCGTTGTTTTGTGGCAGACAATCAAGAAGGGTGGTCTGAGTTTCTGCCGCTTGCTGAATTTGCTCTTAACAACCATACATCCTCTTCTGCTGGGTGTTCGCCTTTTTTTTGTTGTTCTGGGAGACATCCGTCTTTTGGGTCATTCTCCAAATTGGTATCGGCTGTGCCTGAGGAGGAGAGTTTTTCCGGTGATTTGGAAAGAATTTGACGGATGTGCGTGGTAATCTGCAGGAGGCTAACAAAAAATCTAAGAAGTACTTTGACAGGAAACGTCAAGAGGTTTTGTTTACGGCTGGTGACATGGTTTGGTTGTCCTCTAAGAATCTGCGGTTGAGGATTCCTTCTAAAAAATTGGGTCCCAAGTTTGTAGGGCCCTTTAAGGTGCTTCAGGTAGTTAACCAATCAGCTGTTAGGTTGGAGATTCCCACCTCCTGGAAGATTAATCCGGTGTTCCTTGTTTCTCTATTGAAAAAAGCTGATGTATCTGATAGAGATGCCACTGCCACTGTTCCTCCGGTGGTGGAGGACGGAGAATATGAAATTTCCCGCATCCTTAATTCTAGACGGTATAGGGGGAGTTTGCAGTATCTCGTCGCTTGGAAGGGTTTCGGTCCCGAGGATAACTCATGGGTGAGGGCGGATGATGTTTCTGCTTCCAGACTTGTCAGAGCGTTTCACAGGAGGTTTCCTGATAAGCCTGAGCCTAGGGGATCCGGAGGATCCTCATAGAAGAGGGGGTACTGTTAGAACTCTCCTGTTAGGTTTTTTCTAGTTTGCTGGTCACATGACCTTTTTTGCCTATTTAATCCTACTCCGCCCTTCTCGCCTTGCTGGACTTCATTGTAATTTCAACTCTTAACTAGCCAGGTGCTTTGTTACCTTACTCCGTCAGTTTAGCTAGGTCTCTTGACCTCTATTTTCTATGTTGTTTGTTTGTCCTTTTCTGCTACAATTTCTGCTAGGAGGTGTCCATCTTACTCCCAGTCCCTAGTTCTTGTAGGGATCCCTCCCTCACATCTATAGGTCTTCGTACAGACTAGCTGAGGACTTTAGTGGCTCTGATCGCAGGATCAGGTTCCCCGTTACATCGTAGGGATCAAGCTTAGTTCTATTGTAGGGACAGATCTCCTATCTTTCCTTAGTGCTTGTAGCAGATTATAACAACAAGCAGTTATGGGTTCAATTACATCCCGATACAACCCCGGCCATCAAAAACGACGAGAAAGGAGGTCCGCGGTTGCCTCACCACCTGGATGTCCAGCAAGCACAGAGTTATGATGTTCCTTAATTACAACGATCATGGCAACGATCCAAGAGCAGAGGGGCTTTTGTCCCTCTGCTCGCTCGCTAAATGCTGCGATTGCAGCATTTAGGGGGTGAAAGTGCTGGGAGCGGTGCGTGCACCGCTCCTGGCACTGAGTGCCAGTTGCCCAATCAGCTGACACCCGGTGGCGACCGCATATAGCCTGTGTTTCTGGTGCAATCGCCATGACATAATAATATGTACTTGGTCCATAAGGCGAAGGCACAGGGATGTATTATTACGCCTCACGTCAGAAAGGGGTTGCATTATAGTCCTATGGTTTCCAGGCCTACTTTTTGAATATTAGCACTACATTTGCTATGTGGGTGTTTGAGCTTTCTGCACTCTGCTGCAAGGCGCAAGGCTTTCTTTCCTACTTCTCCATCAGGACAAGATGGTCTTATGCTATGCCATCCTTTCTACAAAAGTGCTGTGTCCTCCAATGTTGTTAAAAGAGGAAAACAGCACTTTTGAATGCATCATAAAATCCTTTTCACATTGAATACATTGTGGGAAGAGTTTACGTGCTTGTTAGTGACGCGCCCCCTGGGCCGTGGGGTACTCGGTGCCGGGCCGGTCGTTGCTAGGGAAGATGTCACAGTGGCGGTGACCTGGTCCGTGACCCAGGGCGGTCAATAAAAAGGGGTTATTTACAGGGGAATTAAAGTTCTTATATACAGTTCGTGACGCCACCTGTGGTATGCGGCTAAAGGGAGCCGTTGCTGCGGAGCAGGTCCTCTGGAGCTGGTGTGAATGAAGCAGAGTTGGTTCAGCTCTCCACAGGCAGAGCTTAGCTCCAGGGCACTGTAGATGTTGCTGTTATGGAAGTAGCACTCGTGGTGCAGTGTAGTGCAGGGAGTGATGGCGCAGCAGCAATAACTGACAAAGACAGTGGGGTGCAGTCTTCAGGGTTTTTACTCACGATTTTCAGACTCCAAGTTACCAGAACCAGGGTAACTTCCCACGTCGTTCTGCGCTTACTCAGGGAGGGGTTCAGCCAACCCTCAGGTACCTCCGGAGTACATAGCGGGACCCCCTTCTGTGTGTTCCTTCTGGCCGTCTCCCTGCACCTCACACCTAGTGTCCCAATCCAGTGACCGCGGACCTTGTCGGGCGACATCATCTCTGTCCCCTGGGTCCTCTATGGCTACCTTCTTGGTGAGACAGATGTGGATTGTGGCTGCAGTACCTGAAATACTGCAGTCTCCGGTTTCCTTGTTGAGACTTGAAGAACTCTGCTAGTTTAGGGACCGGTCCCCTCTGTGCGACCTGACCCCTCCACCTCCTGGTAGATTCGAGCGTACGGGTGGCCTCCAGCACTACCCGTACCCCTGGCGTCCCTTCCACGTTCCTGGAGCCTTTCCTGCTCCTCTCTCTCTTCAGTCTTGGGCCTCTCTGGCTAGGCCCTCCTCCTGAGCAGAGCTCCTACAGAGCTCCTGCTCCTCTCACTGTTCTCCTCTGACTGAACTGTTCTTTCAAGATGGCTTTGACTCGCCCCCTGGGCCTGTGTTGTGCGTGCACGTGTGTGCGGGGAATACCCGGAGCCTTATCGCTGGGGGTTGTAGTCTCCGTGGCGATGACCCGGTCTGTGCCCAGGGTGGTCAAATCAGTGGCAGTCTTATTAGTATGACAATGGTCCGACTACGCCACCCGTGGATTGCGGTCAGTTGGGACCGCCGCTGCAAGGCAGACCACTGAGGCCGGTGTTGTGTGTGCAGCTAAGAATGGGATGACTCCCCATGGGAGAAGTATAGCCTCAGGGCAGTTGGTGTGGATGATGGGAGTGATGGTGCACGAGCGCAGCAGAAACAACTCAGAGTCTGTGCAGTGCAGTTCAGGGTCTTTACTGGTGTTATAAAGCAGACCCTTCCGGGAGTACTGGCTAGCAGTAGAGGCCTGGTCAGTCTGTGAGCAAGCAGGATCTCCCCTGGCCAGGTGGAGTTGTAGGCCTCCCCGTCTACCTGCACTCTTCCTGGCTACCTTGCTGTATGCGGGTAGAAGTAGCCCACGTCCCAGAGTGTACCGTGTGGTGCTCACCCGTATGGCCGGTGACTTGGGGCCTTCTGTTAGCCTCCGCTCCACGATGGCGGTGCTGGTCCCTTGCTTGTGACCGTGCCTCCGGGCTTCTATGGCCAGAGGACCTGGAATCTCCTGCCGGTTGGATTCTGCTGCTGGACCTGGATGTCCCCACAGCCTCGGACTCCGGGTCCGGGCTAAGTGTCTTCAGCCAGGGCGAGCTATCTGGCTTCCAGCCCCTGGCACTCGCTCCTGCTCCTACAGAGCTCCTAGTTCTTGCTTTCCCTGTGTCTGCTGTCCTCCAGACTGGACTGCGTCTCTGTCTGGGACCTCACTCTGTCTCACTATCGCCGCCCCAGACCCAGTTTATATAGGGCAGATTCCTCCCCTCCCAGGACTGGGGCAGGAGGTGTGGCATGCTTGAGGGCTCCTGACCAGGAGACCTCCCACTTGCTCTCAGACATAATATTTCTATTAGTGTGGTAACCAGACCCCTGGGGTGCCACAGCTTCTCTTTTTATATCATTCCTAACAAGTGCTCCCCTGATTTACTTCCTCCACCCACACCCTTCCTCCCCCTACTTTGGTTCCCCCCACTCCAGCCAGGGACAGGGCTCAGCAGGGAAGCGACGCATCTTGCCCCTCCTGCTGGTCTGGAGTAGTGTAGTGTTGGATGCAGGTGTTAGGGTCCCGGGCAGTACTCCTTCCTTACCTGCGTGTGAGATACCACACTTCTGGGTGAGATGCAGTACCTCTGTGGCGACTGAACCCGCAGGGGCGCCACATTAGCAAGATCAGTTCTGGTTGCTTTTGTGTGTTGTTCTCTTTGCTCGCTTCTGATCATGTTCGCTCATGGTTACGTGTGGTTACAGGTTGTTGTTTTGTACTCGTTTGACACAAAACTGAGATGCCTAGTGTCTGAGGAGGTGGTGTAGCCCACAAGGCAGAGCCGACACTTTAGTGTCAGCCTTCTGCTGGAAGGACCTATACCCATGCTGTTCTGTCACCTAATGTATTCAACAAGAAGGGATTTTTACAGTGACAACAATAAATCATTTGTTCATTTACTTTTACAGGTATTGCTTTTATGATGTTCCTCAGTCTGTACGTACAAAACCAGTCTGGAAAAACATAAATCCTGTGATTGATCATAAGCTGCATTTTCTTGCATTAAATGTTTCGAATGGACTTTTGAACTACCTACAAAAAAATGCATTGGTTGTTGATCTATGGGGGCTTCAAGGTAAGATATATTTAATATACTATTAATTAAACCTTTTCGGTATTCTGCAGGATATAAAATAGTATACAGGCAGTAATAGAATGAGACTAAAATTCAGCCCTGGCATTTCAAAGCACACAGGTTTATGCCGGCTCCGATCCCTTTCTCAGATTGGGGTCTCTATTACTTAAATGACCCTGCCTGCAGGAAATCAAGATGTACTACTACATAGTTACATAGTTACATAGTTAGTAAAGCCGAATAAAGACTTGCGTCCATCAAGTTCGACCTGTTAGTTCTGTAATTGCTAAAGTTGATCCAGAGGAGGGCAAAAACCCCAAATGATTTAGCCAATCTTCACCTGAGGAAAAATTCCCTCCCGACTCTGAAACCAGCAGTCAGAATAAATCCCTGTATCAACCTACTATTTTATTTTATTTTTAAGTATATGCAGAAATCTGCCTGGTATCTAGAAAAGCATCCAGTCCCCGCTTGAACTGGTGTAGTGAATCCGACATTACCGTCTCCTCACTCAGTGAATTCCATATTCTCACTGCTCTTACCGTAAAGAACCCCTTCCTATGCTGGTGCTGAAACCTTTTCTCTTCCAGTTTTAGTGAGTGCCCTCTTGTTACCGTAATATCCCTCCTTTTGAACAAATCCCGGGCAAGATCTCTATACTGTCCCCTAACATATTTGTACACATTTATTATGTCCCCCCTCAACCTTCTCTTTTCCAGGCTGAATAGTCCTAGTTTTGCCAACCTCTCTGGGTTTTGCAGTCCCTCCATTCCCTTTATTAATTTTGTTGCCCTCCTTTGTACCTTTTCAAGCTCATTTATATCCTTTCTATATATTGGGGCCCATAACTGAGCACAGTATTCCAAGTGTGGTCTGACCAGTGCTTTGTACAGTGGAAGAACAATGTTCTCATCCTTTGCAGCTATACCTCTTCTGATACATCCCATTACCCTGTTTGCCCTTACAGCAGCGGCCTGACTTTGGGCACTCCAATTTAGTTTGCTATCAATCAAGATGCCCAAGTCCTTCTCCATCTCTGAATTCCCCAATGATTTCCCATTCAGTGAGTACTGGTGACTTCCATTTTTCCTTCCCATATGTATGACCTTACATTTCTCCTCGTTAAACCTCATTTGCCATTTAATGCTCCACCTACCCAGCTTATCCAAATCCCTCTGTAGGTCTTCACTATCCTCTTTTGTATTAATTGTTTTACATAACTTTGTGTCATCTGCAAATATTGATATTTTACTATTTATCCCGTTGACTATGTCGTTAATAAAGATATTAAATAACATTGGGCCTAGTACAGACCCCTGTGGTACCCCACTAGTGACGCTTACCCAATCTGAGTATATTCCATTTATAACCACCCTCTGCCTTCTATCCTTTAGCCAGTTAGCTACCCACTTGCAGACATTTTCCCCCAGCCCCATCATTCTCATTTTGTATAGCAACCTATTATGTGGCACGCTATCGAACGCTTTTGAGAAGTCGAGATACACGACATCCACTGGTTCCCCCTGATCTACTCGAGAGCTAACCTCCTCGTAGAAGTCAATCAGGTTTGTTTGGCAGGAGCGATTCCTCATGAATCCATGTTGGTTCGGGGTTAATAGATTATTAGCATCAAGATGCTCCATGATTGCCTCATTAATAAAGCCTTCAAAAATTTTGCCCACAACGGACGTCAGACTCACCGGCCGATAGTTTCCGGCGTCACTTTTCGCTCCCTTTTTGAATATTGGCACTACATTCGCCTGTCGCCAATCAAGTGGCACAGACCCAGTCTCAACAGAGTCCTTAAATATAAGATATAACGGTCTGTCTATCACATTACTTAGTTCCCTTAGTACCCGTGGGTGTATGCCATCAGGTCCTGGTGATTTGTTTATTTTAATGTTACTGAGGCGTTTCTGTACCCCAGCTTGGGTTAGATTTGTCATACTTAGTGGAGGATTAAGCTTGTCACTTCTCATTTCGCCTGTTAGTTCTTTTTCCTTTGTGAAAGTTGACGAAAAAAATTTATTTAATAGATTAGCTTTATCCTCATCTTTCTCTATGATTTTGCCTTCATCACTTTTTATCGGTCCAATATTATTCGATTTAATCCTTTTACTATTTATATACGTAAAGAACAGTTTGGGATTTGATCTACTTTCTCTAGCAATACGTCTCTCTGTTTCCTCCTTTGCTATTTTTATTTGTTTTTTGCAGGTTCTCGTTTTTTCCTTGTAACACATTAGTGCCTCCTTACTGTTTTCCTGTTTTAATCTCTTGAATGCCTCTTTTTTGCTATTTAACGCCCCTTTTACGTTCTTATTCAACCATATTGGTTTCCTCTTATTTCTGGCCCTTTTATTCCCATACGGTATATACCTCTCGCACTGAGTATTCAGAATTCTTTTGAAGGTTTCCCATTTACTATTCGTATTTCCTTGATTAAGAACTTTGTCCCAGTCTATAAGTTGAAGGTTTTCTTTCAGCTGATCAAACTTCGCCCTCCTAAAGTTTAATGTTTTAGTTGTTCCCTTATTGATAACCCTACTGAAGGGCATTTTGAAGTCGATAATATTATGATCGCTATTACCTAGGTGCCCCCCTATCTGTACCTCAGTTATTCTATCAGGCCTATTAGTCAATATTAAGTCCAGCACGGCCTTCCCTCTCGTTGGTTCCTGCACTAGTTGGGAGAGATAATTATCCTTGATATTTGTCAAGAACCTTTTTCCTATATACTACTACCTATATTTCCAATAACACCACTACATAAGATATAATACTAATAATAATAATAATACTGCACTATAACAGACAAATAACACCAGCATTTACAGTAGTGTAATACCACCATGCTGGATATTAACCCCTTTACCCCCGAGGGTGGTTTGCACGTTAATGAGCGGGCCAATTTTTACAATTCTGACCACCATCACTTTATGAGGTAATTACTCTGGAACGCTTCATCGGATTACCCTGATTCAGAGACTGCTTTTTTCGTGACATATTGTACTTCATGATAGTGGTAAAATTTCTTTGATATGACTTGCATTTATTTGTGAAAAAATCAGAAATTTGGCAAAAATGTTGAAAATTTCTCAATTTTCAAGATTTAAATTTTTATGCCCTTAAATCAGAGAGATATGTTACACAAAATAGTTAATAAATAACATTTCCCACATGTCTACTTTACATCAGCACAATTTTGGAACCAAAATTTTTTTTTAGTAGGGAGATTTAAGGGTTAAAAGTTGACCAGCGATTTCTCATTTTTAAAAACAAAATTTACATAACCATTTTTTTAGGGATCACATCACATTTGAAGTGACTTTGAAGGGCCTTTATGACAGAAAATACCCAAAAATGACACCGTTCTAAAAACTGCACCCCTCAAGGTGCTCAAAACCACATTCAAGAAGTTTATTAACCCTTCAGGTGCTTCACAGGAATTTTTGGAATGTGTAAGAAAAAAATTAACATTTAACTTTTTTCACAAAAATGTTACTTTAGACACACATTTTTTTATTTTTGCAGGGGTAACAGGAAAAAATGGACCCCAAACTTTGTTGTGCAATTTCCCCCGAGCACGCAGATACCCCATATGTGAGGAAAAAACACTATTTGGGCGCACGGCAGAGCTCAGAAGGGAAGGAGCGCCATTTGACTTTTTGAATGTAAAATTTGCTTGAATAATTAGCGGATGCCATGTTGTGTTTGGAGAGCCCCTGATGAGGCTAAACAGTGGAAAACCCCCTTAAGTGACCCCATTTTGGAAACTAGACCCCTTAGGGAACTTATCTAGATGTGTGGTGAGCACCCTGAACCCCCAGGTGCTTCACAGAAGTTTATAACATTGAACCGTAAAAATAAAATTTTCACATTTTTTCAACAAAAATGTTTTTCAGCCCCAATTTTGCATTTTCATAAGGGTAACAGGAGAAATTGCACCATACAGTTTGTTGTGCAATTTCTCCTGAGTAAGCTGATACCCCATATGTGGGGGAAATCCACTGTTTTGGCGCATGGCAGGGTTCGGAAGGGAAAAAAATGTTTTTCAGCCCCCAATTTAGCATTTTCTTTTTTTTCCAAACATCATTTTTATTTGTTTTTTTCAGAAAAGAAAAAACATATAAAGACATATGAAACAAAGCCAGAATGCACAATAATAAGGAGCCTGTACATAGATCAGGCACACTGAATAACCGATAAGTTTAGGTTACCTGGCTTAACAAATTAACAACTAAACAAAGATACAAAGATTAAGTATTGCAAAATACAGTCATCTTCAACCAAAAGAATTAAGTAAATACCGGTGATTTGTGTTAATTATCTCCCATGTTTTAGTTAACGCGTAAAAGTCCTAGGTTGTTGTTTAAATCCTTTAGTATATACCATTCCGTAGAAGTAAATGGTTTGACAATTTTATTCTTTTCAGTCATAGAGCAACATGTTATAATAAACTGCTTTCATTTTGATAGAAACTTGCCAGCCTGTTGTTCTTTGTTACTAAAGGCATCTAGTTGTTCTACTCCCATAAAATGTTTAATTTGGATTATTAGCTCTGCTATAGGGGGAATGATAGGGTCTAGCCAATGTTTGAGTAACTGTTTTTTTGCCAGGAAGAGTAGAGTATGAAGCAGTTGTGGGGGGCCTTTTGAATTTTTGTCGGGGTTCTCTGGGTTGCTCCAATGATGTAGTAGGGCTAAGTATGGAGAGAGAGTGTACCCTGGACCCCAGTATACTGTTGAATCAGAGCAGGACCACAAGCCGTGCATAAGGTCAGAGTATGGATGATGACATTTAGGGCATGCAATTAGTCTATTTGATAATGGATCTTTTTTCGGTATATTAAAAGTGTAAATGGCCCGTGTATTATTTTATACTGAGTTTCTCTCCATGTTTCATTTATAATGTATTTTCTAAATATCTTCCAGCCTAGTCTGATCTTAGTGGGAATTTCAACGTCATCAAGTTGTTGCTTCCAATATTTAAAGAAAATGTCAGGGTGTATTTTTAATAAATTGGATTTCATAGCCGAGTAAAGACTAGATATTGAGGGAGTGCCTGTTGGGAATAATAAAATTACTTCTAATTCGTTTTGAAAGGTCTCGAAGGTAACATCCCTTAAGTTTGACATAATGGATAGTCTAATTTGTTCAAATTGAAAGCCATGCTGTAGAGGTAGATCATATTTATCCATACATTCTGGGTACGTCAGCCATCTCTGATAGGTTGGGTGGATAAGGTGAGATATGTTATTTATATCTGCTTGCTGCCATTTAAAAAATAATTTATTTTCACTGCCCTGTGGAAATTCCGGGTTCCGCCATAGCGGCAGGTGCTTAGAAATTCTGAAAGAAAGGCCATATTTCTTTCTAACCGCTTTCCAAGTGGAAACGGTGTCTTTAAAAGTTACTGATTTTTTGATTGCTGGGGGTAGGGAAGTATAGCGAGAGTGTAGAAGTGCGGTTAAATTGAAGGGGTAAGCATAGTGTGATTCCAAAGAGTAATCAGAGTATGTATGTCTTTTGTGGAGCCAGTCAATTATGTAGCGAAAAAGGCAAGCAAGGTTGTAATTCCTAATACTTGGAAAACTGATGCCTCCATCATCCTTGGATGACATAAGTTTGTCTAGATTAATCCTAGGACGTTTTCCTCTCCATATAAAACGACTAAAGGCCCTATTAAGTGTGACTACATCAGAGTGTTGCAGTAATAATGGTAGAGTTTGGAGTTGATACATAATTTTAGAAGCACTGATCATCTTAACGAGATGCGCCTTGCCTAAAAAAGACAAGGGCAAATCTTGCCACAATTTCAATTGATCAGTGATTTTTTTAATGAGGGGGGCATAATTTAGCGTATACAAAGAGGATGGCAAATGGCCTATTTTTATACCCAAATAGGTGATATGAGATGTAGCTATATTAACGTCATAGAAAGATTTTTTTGGGTAGAGTTTCATTCCTTTTTCAGTTAATGGTAGCAATTCACATTTTTTTGTATTTATTTTAAACCCAGAGTAAGTGCCAAAATTTTTAAGTAGATCCAACACTAGAGGTAAATGCAGGATGGGATCCGACATAAACAGAATGATATTGTCTGCAAAAAATGCCGCCTGAATTGATTTTTTATTAAATTGGATGCCTGAAAAATTTTTAGGGTCAGATAGAATATGGATTAAGGGTTCTAGTGCCTGGTTAAAAAGTAAGGAGGACAAAGGACACCCTTGTCTCATTCCCTTTTCAAAAGGGAAGGGAGTGGATAGAAAACCCGGGGTATACACCTGGGCTTTTGGAGACATATATAAATTACGAATGTAATTAAAATAAGGGCCTGACAATGACATCTTGGTTAAAACCATATATAACCAGTCCCAACTTATATTATCAAAGGCATTTTCGGCATCAAGGGAGATAATTGCCGTGGACCCCTTTAAATCAGGTGTAGAGTGGATTTTATCAAGCGCCAGTAATACTTTCCTAATATTTAGCATGGCTGAGCGACCCTTAACAAAGCCTGCTTGTGCATGGGATATAAGGCGGGGTAGAATAGAGGCCAGTCTGTCAGCCATTATTTTAGATAAAAGCTTAATGTCGATGTTTATAAGGGAAATCGGTCTGTATGAATTGGGGGATAATGGATCTTTGCCTGGTTTTAGTAATAATTTGACATAGGCCATATTTGCGGAAGGGAAAATGGGATTGCCATTGATTATTTTGTTGAAGATCGATACTAACAACGGGGAAATGTCTTCCGTTAAGGATTTAAAGAAGTCAGAAATGTATCCATCAGGTCCAGGGGCTTTGTTTGGTTTCAAATTTCTAATTGTATTAGTAATCTCTTCTAATGAAATAGGTTTATTTAATATAGATTTATGTTCCTCCGAAAATAAAGGTAGTTTGACCCTATCTAAGAGTGTATCAGAGAGGGGCAAGGTTTGTTTTGGATTTTTGTATAGGTCCTTATAGAACGAGCCTAAGATCTCATTAATTGATTTAGGATTCGTGTGAATTACCCCGTTGATATTTCTTAATTGGAAAATTCCCTGTGGCTTTTTCAGACCTTTCGCTAAATTGGCCATCATCCTCCCTGATTTGTTGCCAAACCTATAAAAGTATGCTTCTGTTTGAGATAAATGGAATTTTTCTCTCATATCTGCGTATTGGTTAAATTCAGATTGTTTTTGAGACCAATGTGTTTTATTTAGAGGGGAAGGGTCAAGAAGAAATGTAGTGTAGGCTTGTTTCAGTTCAGAGGATAGTTCTCTATATTTTTTCATAACTCTTTTTTTGTGAGAAAAGGTATACGCCAAAATGTTCCCCCTAAGTACCGCCTTGGCCGATTCACATAATAATGTGGGGTTATCTTGGTGTGCCGAATTGTCAGATAAGAACTCGCGCCACCATAACCAGAGTGAGGAAATAAATGAGTCGTCTTTGCAAAAGTAATCTGGAAATCTCCATAAGAAGTCAGGACCCCGAGGGAAATTCCTTGATAGTTCCAACCTTACTGGAGCATGATCAGAAATCACAATATCATCAATTTGCACCGTTACCAATTTAGCCAACAGAGAAGGGGAGACAAAAAAGTAGTCAATTCAAGACCAAGAGTCATTGGCGTGTGAGAAGTGCGTAAATTCTCTATTACTAGGGTTTAGGAACCTCCATGAATCAATTAAATGGCAAGTAGACATAAGAGGTGCTAGTGCTTTGTCATGTGAGGTTGTTGATTGCGGAGTACCAGCAGTGTTTTTCCTTTCCTCGTGAACTGAAACCACCGAGTTAAAATCTCCACCTACCATTTTGTTAGGGTTGGAGTCAAGTAAGAGTCTAGTCTCCAATTGTTTGAAAAAGGATTTGTTACCTATGTTAGGGGCATAAACATTATAGATAGAGAAGGTTCCACAAGATGTAGATAATGTTAATTGTATCATCTTCCCCTCTCCATCTTGTTGCTGGCTTATGATCTGGTGCATAAATTGTTTATTGATAAGGATTAAGACTCCAGCCTTTCTATCTACGGACGATGACCCATAAACACCCCCAACCCCCAATTTTTTCATCCAGGGGAAATCCGTTTCAGGTAAATGCGTTTCCTGTAGGAGGGCTATGTCGGGCTTTAAACGTTTTAAGTGTCTAATGACTTTCATCCATTTTTGGGGAGATTGCAAACCTTTAACATTCCAAGATATGATAAACATATTCAAAGACTGTAGAGATAAGCATGTTTGGTGAACAGCTTACAAAATAATGATGACATGTAGTTAGATTATGTACTAAAGAGCAAAGCTCGAACAAGTGAAACAATTTCAAATAACAATAAACCAAAGTTTTATAGAACTGACCTAGCAAGAGCGTGAACATTTTTAACTGTTCGCTAGGGAAAATACAATCTCCTGGGCTTCACTTCTGCCCGACCATGTATGTAATATAACAAATTACATTTAAATCCCCCTTAATTAAGTTATTTTATCAGAATTTTTCTTAAACAATTGCCTCCATAAAAGACTTTTACTCCAGAGCCTCCAGGTGTATAAAAGGAGAAACTCATTAAATCAACGATTGTTATAATTCTGGTCTCCTTTGTCTTCTCGTTTCGTGGGTCTCTTGGGGGACCGTGAGCTAGAGGGAGTTATTGCCTGGTAGGTCTGTTCAAGGCTGGTCCCTGGTCCTAGGAGACTGCTGACAAAAGATTCTGCCTTATCAGGTGAGATAAATTCCCGGAAAGAGCCATCTGTGTTTTTCAGGCGTAGAATAGCCGGGTAGCGGAGATGAAAGCGAATTTTTTCTTTGTGCAGTCTGGTGCATATAGAGCTGAAGGACTTCCTTTTCCTGGTTACTTCAATGGAGTAGTCTTTGAAAAGCAAGATTTTATGGCCTTGAATGATCAGTGGGTGGTTTAATTGTTTGTATGCTCGGATAATGTCAGCTTTATCATTGAAATCCAAAAATTTCATAATGACCTGACTTGGTCTGGTTTTATTGTGGGCTCCAGAGACAGAGGGTGGAGGACCAATTCTGTGGACCCTTTCCACCTTTTTACCTTCAGATAGTTTTAGGGCTTTTGGGATTTCGTTCTTGCATAGGGGTTTCAGAGTGTTCTGAAGATACGATTCAGGAAGACCCACCAAACGCAGGTTGCTTCTGCGAGAGCGGTTCTCAAGGTCATCTATACGGTCTCTCAGAATTGTGTTTTCACGAACAATAGCCATTATTTTGGAATGGTCCTCATTTGAATCATCTTCAATGTTGGATACTCGTGATTCTAACTCGGTGAGCTGTTCGGCTTGTTCTTCCTGTCTGGCCTGAAAATCCATCAGGGCAGTATTTAGTGTGGATTGCATTATGGTTTTGATTTCAGGAAGTAGCCTAGCAGTGACCTCACCCGCTAGTTCCGATGGTCCATTTGTGATTCCCCTTTCCTAGAAGTAGAATTGCGGGGCGTTTTAGGGGGTTGACGTAGATCCCCTCCGTCTTCTGATTGGGCGGGCTGTTCCTCTTGGTCTAGAGTAGGAGCCATATTATGAAGATTGGAGAAGTCAGAGTGATTGGAAAAGGAAGATTGTTTTTGCCCGCTATGGAGAAGGTAGCGGTCCATATAGGCCAAAGATATTGTTCGCAGACGTCCTTCAGCTGTGTGAAAATTTCAAAAAATTTCTGAGCTGCTTGGTCAAAAATCAGGAGCTTAGAGGCGATGTACAGGGGGGGAGAACATGAGCAGATAATCAGAGATCACATGGTCGGCGCCTGAACCGGAAGACTCACAGAATCATGATTTGTAGACAGTAGTTACTTCATGATAAGAATTGGAGGGATCGCTAGAGCAGGTTATCTATTGTTCAGTAATAAACTCAATATGTGGGGTCAAGTCTGGTTATTAGATGACCATGGAGAGTTGGGTGGTATCATAGGAGTAGTGAGTGGACAATAGTTGTAAAAAATTGAGACTGCAATATTCCTGTGGACCTCAAGATGGCGTTTGAAGTAAATGATAAAAAAAAATGATTGTTATAATTCAAATGTCCACTGATGGAGTTTTGATGTAATTAGCAATGGAGGACGGATATTTGGAGTTTAACAAACTCCCATATTACTCCACTGATGTAAAAAATGACCCTGTAGTGAACAGAGTATAAAGGAGAATTATCAGGGTATTGATGCTTTGTTTGGGCCAAATTCAAAGCGCAAGAGTAGCCTCAAAAGTCTCCGTTGCACTACTTCACTGATGTTGCTGACCTCCACAAAGATGGGAGATGGGAGGGCCCCAGATTGCTTTTCAGTCCCCAGGCTCTCTCCACAGCACCTCCACCACCGCCAGGCCGACACAGAGCCCGGGACCAGCAGCCTCCCCGCCCCACACTATACACCGTCCGAGGGAAAGTCCCGACACTCCGCAGGACTCCACAGAGGACGCGGCGCACTCCACGCAGGCCGCCCCGACGTCTCCGGACCCCCAAGGAGGACGAGGGCGAGGTAAGTGTCTCTTTTACAGGTGATCAGGGGGTGCTGCTCCGAAGCACTTACCCCTGGCTAGTAGAGATTCCTGTTAGGGGAGTGCAGAAGGAGCGGAGACAGGCTCCGGTGATGTGTCTCCTCGTGTCCACGAGGGCGGCCGCGCACAGGCCAGGACTCCGTCTTCTGCTTGAGGCTCCGTTATGTGCCTAAATAGTGGAAACCCCCCACAAGTGACCCCATTTTGGAAACTACACCCCTCAAGGAGTTTATCAAGGGGTATGGTGAACATTTTGAACCCAGAGGTACGACACAGAATTTGATAACATTGGGTCATCATATTGAATAAGTTGTCATTAGTCTTGAGTGCAAGAGCTCGCTATTTGAGTTTGCATCAGGTGCTCAGGTATGCACCAAGTATCGCGGGTGCTCGAGTGACATGCTCGAGTCCCCGCCCCGCATGTTTCACGGTTATTATGTAATAGTGGGGAAGGACGTAGTCTTCCCTTGGCAATGAGGTAATTAAAAGAAGTGTCCCTGTAGTTAGACCTCTCTGAACTGTTGGTAGGCCAAGCTAAGGGGTTAGCTTCAGTGGTCCAGTCAGCAGAGTAAAGGGGGAACTTAGTGCCCTGATCAAGCCTTGAGTGATATAGAGCTTGTTCCTGACATAATTCCTTGTGGGCTGCAGTACCTGTAAACAGCCACAAGATGCCACTGTCATGGGTGCAGATGTCAGGTTGAGTCTGCTAGCAGTATTACAGACAGTGATGGGTTAATGCTGTGTGATGATAGCTCACAGGGGGTGGGCACATTAGGAAAATCCCTGCTTAGTTTCCAGAAGCAGGAAGATGTTGCCAGCGCCTGTGAGAGAGATAATAACCTGTCGGGCCTTATCCATTATATCTGCCTGTAAATATTGTACATATTCCTCTTCCCCAAGTAAAGTTCAAGTTCTGGTTAAGAACCTCATGTCCTCTGAATTTATTGCTGCCCTGGTCCCAGAAGAGAAATGCCTGGAGACAGCCGCGATCGGATAGTTTGAACTAAGTGAAGAGCACCACATACATAGCCACACATCAGAGGGAGGACACAAATTGTCTGTAGGGTGCCAGAGCGAGAGGGGGCTACAGCTCGCCCACGACAACCTCGCTGGGGCACCTTACATTTGGCGTAGTCAGCAGGATGCGAGCTCCTCGAATGAAGAAAGCGGGGAAGAGCCGATGCAGAACACTGAGGAGAAAGTGTTGGAAGGCATGCGGCCCAAGACGGCGGCCCGAAGCATGGATTCCAAGATGGTGACAATGGCGGTAAAGTCTGGGAGAAGAACCGCCTATCGTGGGAGTGGATGGCGCCAGAGAGCGCGAAAAGATGTCCATCCCCTACGAGTTCCGGCCCAAAGAAGGATGGGCCCAGCAGTGAAGATGCGTCCCAGGATGGGACGTCCAGTGAGGAAGAGGGCGCGGCGTAAAGTGAAGTCCGGCCCCGTGAGTATCAGCGCGCACAGAGAAGGGGCGCGGCTAAAGGCGGAGCTGCCGAGAGTGATGAGTGACGCGGCGGTCGCGTCAGAAGGCTGGCCCAGGAAGAGGAGGAGTTGGACGCGCAGGACGCGCGTCACTGGTAAGCAACCAGCGCCATTTTCTGTCCAGCACACGAGAGGAAGGAGGTGCTGCGGTGGACGCTCAGAGAATGGCGACCGGAGGATCGGATGACCTGTCTGGAATGAGTGCCGAGGAAGGAATCTTAGAGCTGATTACCCCAGGGGCTGCAATCGAAAGTCGCTCACCCTCGGATGCTGCCCATGAGTCTTTGCCCCCAGTGGCTGTCCAGTGGTCCACTAGGCCCGATCCAGAGCTGGGCCTGCTCGTCCACGAGTTCCGTATGTGGTGCTGGAGCCGGATGGTGGAAAACACATCCCCCTCGGCCGAGGGTGGAGAACATCCCGGTGGGGCCGGAGCAATAACTGCAGCGGAGCTTGATGGAGGTGAGCGGTCTATACCCCAGCGGCCGGTTTCGCCTGCGGCGCCTGCCGCGGTAGCTTCCGCGACGACAGGGGCCCCTAGGCCTGAAGAGGGTGGTGCGGAGGCAAGGCCCCAGGGCCGGCTCCAGGTTTTTCTGGGCCCTGGGCGAAAGAGTCTCAGTGGGCCCCTTTAACACATACCACGATTCATGATGCAGAGATACGGCGGAGAAATATATATATATATATATATATATATATATATATATATATATATGTATATATATAGTACAATGCAAAGATTTCACTTCTTACATTACATGAGTGATATCTATTGTAAATTCCACAATAGCTCAGAAACCGGTGAATCGCTCCACACAGAATACTGGCCCCCATATAAGGCTTCATACGGAATACTGGCCCCCATATAACGCTTCATACGGAATACTGGCCCCCATATAAGGCCCCATACGGAATACTGGCCCCCATATAAGGCCCCATAAGGAATACTGGCCCCCATATAAGGCCCCATACGGAATACTGGCCCCCATATAAGGCTCCATGCGGAATACTGACCCCCATATAAGGCTCCATACGGAATACTGGCCCCCATATAAGGCTCCATACGGAATACTGGCCCCCATATAAGGCCCCATACGGAATACTGGCCCCCATATAAGGCCCCATACGGAATACTGGCCCCCATATAAGGCTCTATACGGAATACTGGCCCCCATATAAGGCTCCATACGGAATACTGGCCTCCATATAAGGCTCCATACGGAATACTGGCCCCCATATAAGGCTCCATACGGAATACTGGCCTCCATATAAGGCTCCATACGGAATACTGGCCTCCATATAAGGCTCCATACAGAATACTGGCCCCCATATAATGCTCCATACAGGATACTGGTCCCCTTATAAAGCTCCATACAGGATACTGGCCCCCATATAACGCTCCATACAGGATACTGGTCCCCTTATAAAACTCCATACAGGATACTGGCCCCCATATAACGCTCCATACAGGATACCAGTCCCCTTATAACGCTCCATACAGGATACCGGTCCCCTTATAACGCTCCATACAGGATACTGGCCCCCATATAATGCTGCATGCAGGCTGTTACCCCCCACATAATGCCCCATACAGGCTGTCCCCCCCTTATAATGTTTCATGCAGGCTGTTACCCCCCACATAATGCCCCATACAGCCCCCCCCTTTTAATGCTCCATGCAGGCTGTTCCCCCCCACATAATGCACTATGCAGGCTGCCCCCCCCTTTATAATGCCCCATGCAGGATGTCACCCCCCCTCTTTATAATGCCCCATGCAGGATGTCCCCCCCTCTCTTTATAATGCCCCATGCAGGATGCCCCCCCCTCTTTATAATGCCCCATGTAGGATGTCCCCCCCTCTCTTTATAATGCCCCATGCAGGATGTCACCCCCCTCTTTATAATGCCCCATGCAGGATGCCCCCCCTCTCTTTATAATGCTCCATGGAGGATGCCACCCCCCTCCTTCTCTTTATACTGCCCCATACCTCCATACATTAAAAAAAAAAAATCAAATACTCACCTCCCTTCTCCTCACCTGCTACCTGCTGCCCGCTGCTCGGGTCCGAGCTCCAGTGTTATCGGCGTTGTCCCGCTCAGCGCTCTCTGTGACGGCTCAGGGGAGGGCGCGGTGTAAAGACGTCACCGCACCCTCTGAACTGAGACGTCACAGGGAGCGCAGAGCAGGAAGACAGCTGATCTGCGGAGGCACGGGGAGAGGTAAGTATCCAGCTGCCGGGGCCCTGAGCAAGCGGCGGAGAAGGGCGGGCGCTGACACCGCTCTCCTCCGCCCATAGCCCAGCGGGGTGCGCGACCGCCAGTGGGCCCCTCTGCCTGCTCAGGGCCCCGGCATTTGCCCGGGTGCGCCGGGTGCTGACGCCGGCCCTGCAAGGCCCCCTAGAAGGAAGGCCGCACGGGAGAGATTTTCCCAACTGGCAGTGGAGGCCATCAACGCCCCTTCGGCGAAGCGTTACGCCGAGCTCGGGAGTCTGAAGTGGACTACCCGCAACCCCCCGATGACGCCACGAGAGCAGCGGCAATGGGGGGAAATTGTAAGCGACGAAGAGGAGGATCGTGCAAGTTGCGAGGAAGCTGATTCCCCTAGTGAGGTGCTAGAGGAGGAGTCGGCACCAAAATACCCAGGAGGGGCTGAGAGAGCTGTCGGGGGAAACCAAGCTGGCACCAGGAATGTCGTCCACAGCTTTAGAGTGACCAGCTACGGCCCTACCCAGGTTGGCTGTGGCAGTGCTACATCCTCGGACGAGGACCCTGGGCCTACCAAGTACCCCGATCAACCTTGGAGGTGGAAGAAGAAACCTTCATCTGCAGCATGGGCCGCCTTCATGAAAGAATGGGGGGAGGCCCGGAAGAAGTGAGCTGGCTGGCTAAAAGGTTTGTTGACCTTTCACTTCTTCTCTTACTAGGACCCACCAGTTGTGGTCCTGTACGTGGGACTGTTTCCCAATGGGGGCGGAGTGCCCCATGTTGAATTTAATTAAGGAGAAAAATGGAGGACTGTTCCCCTACCTCCCAGGCCAGGAAGGCCTTAAGCAGCACTGAAAATTGTGTGCCCAAGGGAGCTGCTCTTTTTGTTTTTACTTATACTTTTATTTTTGTTGCGCTTGTTGCGCCTTTTTCTGCTGGAATTTAAAACACTGAAGCACACCGTGAGGATGACTGTCCTCTAAATCTAAGAGACTTGCGGCCTAGCGGGAAGAACCAGTGACCCCCGCTAGCGCCAAGAAGAAAGTGACTCACGGGGTGCTCCCCGTGTGCCTCAGAATGTAGCCTTCAAAGGAGATTGAGAGCTATTGGTGTGTGGCCTGTCTTAAAAATATAGACATGGACATTGTGTTTCCAGGGTCCTTACCAAGAAGGACCGGTACCTCTGAGAAGTTTTGAAAAGTTGATAATGAACTGTCCTGAATTGCTGTTCCGGGGCCCTTAACCGAGAAGGGCCGGTCTCCTACTCAAGAAGAAGACTTCAGGACCAGTCGTGTATTAAAATGTTTTAGTAAATGTGATATGATGTTATAGCTGCTAAGTATTGATTGTGGTCGGGGACGACCAACATTAAAGTGTGGGGGAATGTAATAGTGGGGAAGGACGTAGCCTTCCCTTGGCACTGAGGTGATTAAAAGAAGTGTCCCTGTAGTTAGACCTCTCTGAACTGTTGGTAGGCCAAGCTAAGGGGTTAGCTTCAGTGGTCCAGTCAGCAGAGTAAAGGGGGAACTTAGTGCCCTGATCAAGCCTTGAGTGATATAGAGCTTGTTCCTGACATAATTCCTTGTGGGCTGCAGTACCTGTAAACAGCCACAATATGCCACTGTCCTGGGTGCAGATGTCAGGTTGAGTCTGCTAGCAGTATTACAGACAGTGATGGGTTATTGCTGTGTGATGATAGCTCACAGGGGGTGGGCACATTAGGAAAATCCCTGCTTAGTTTCCAGAAGCAGGAAGAGAAGTTCAGTAAGGGATAGGACAGTGAACCATACGGGCAGCCTGAATATATATTGGCTGCTAGGGTAGACGGGAGCTCCATACCCTCAGACAGTGGGATCACCAGTGTGAAAGTCTCCCTACGCAAGAGCAAGAGTCCTGTTAGCCGGCCAGAGAAACTCATCAAAGGTAGTGAGGACCCGGGGCACTTCTAGTCTGCAGGAAGCAGAGGAAGATAAATAGGACTCCAGGCTAAGACGTGGGGGAGAGATATCGGATCCAGATCACTGTTGGTATTGCAGAAGAGTCTCTTGGGCTAGAGATTAGAGTCACAGAGATGCTTCACTTAAAGAGGGAACCAGGGCTGAAGATGTTGCCAGCGCCTGTGAGAGAGATAATAACCTGTCGGGCCTTATCCATTATATCTGCCTGTAAATATTGTACATATTCCTCTTCCCCAAGTAAAGTTCAAGTTCTGGTTAAGAACCTCGTGTCCTCTGAATTTATTTCTGCCCTGGTCCCAGAAGAGAAATGCCTGGAGACAGCCGCGATCAGATGGTTTGAAGTAAGTGGAGAGCACCACATACATAGCCACACATCAGAGGGAGGACATGACTTGTCTGTAGGGTGCCAGAGCGAGAGGGGGCTACAGCTCGCCCACGACTACCTCGCTGGGGCACCTTACAATTAGACACCCAAAAAAAACAAGCAGGGATCGCTCGCGCATGGCAGGCAATCCCACGCAAGTTTTTTTTGGCTGTATAACAGCTGCAAAACATTTGGGGTGGAGACTCGAGCATGTCACTCGAGCACCCACTGTACTCGATGCATACCCAAGCACCCGATGCAAACTCAAGTATCGAGCATTTGCACTCAACATTAGTCGCTGTTATGCACACGACCGGACTGACTGGCGTGTGCGTGTTTAGTGATCCCACTGGACCATGAACTGGAGAGTGCCTGGAGGGGCATAACTAAGTATCTACCCGATCCGACCAAGGTCGCACGACGGCTAACGACGCCTGTGCACCAGGGAGGAACCGAGCAGAGGGACCAGGTGCTACTCCAGGCCAGACGCCGGACACGGCTGTTGACCCACACCGGGGAATAAAGGAACAGGCAGGTTAGGCTGGCACACAGACAGGTGGGTATTGGCAGGCACGGCTGGCATGCAGACAGGTGGGCACTGGCAGGCACGGCTGGAGTGCAGACAGGAGGATACTGGCAGGCACGGCTGGTATGCAGACAGGAGGGTACTGACAAGTACGGCTGGCGTGCAGACGGGGAGGTACTAGCAGGTTGGAGCACAGACTGGATAAGGTCCAGTACAGACTGGGACTCAGGAACAGAACCGCAAATGCGGTAGACAAGCAGAGCAGAGCGAGACCGCCGAAGCGGTGAACAAGAGCAGAGCATGGCGAGGCCGCCGGAGTGGTGAGCAAGAGCAGAGCAGAGCGAGACCGCCTGGAGCGGTGAGCAAAGGCAAGGCAGAGCGAGACCGCTTGGGGCGGTGAGCGAAGGCAGAGCAGAGTGAGACCGCCGGAGCGGTGAGCAAGAGCAGAGCAGAGCAAGACCGCCGGAGTGGTGAGCAAGAGCAGAGCGAGACTGCCTGGAGCAGTGAGCAAAGGCAGGGCAGAGCGAGACCGCTTGGAGCGGTGAGCAAAGGCAGAGCAGAGCGAGACCGCCTGGAGCGGTGAGCAAAGGCTGGGCAGAGCGAGACCGCTTGGAGCAGTGAGCAAAGGCAGAGCAGAGCGAGACCGCCTGGAGCCGTGAGCAAAGGCAGAGCAGAGCGAGACCGCTTGGAGCGGTGAGCAAAGGCAGAGCAGAGCGAGACCGCCTGGAGCGGTGAGCAAAGGCAGAGCAGAGCGAGACCGCCTGGAGAGGTGAGCAAAGGCAGGGCAGAGCGAGGCCACCAGGAGCGGTAAGCGAAGGCAGAGCAGAGCGAGACCGCCGGAGCGGTGAGCAAGAGCAGAGCAGAGCGAGACTGCCTGGAGCGGTGAGCAAAGGCAGGGCAGAGCGAGACCGCCTGGAGCGGTGAGCAAAGGCAGGGCAGAGAAGACAGGGCTCTGTTCACACGGAACAGACTAGAAGGGAAAGGCAGAACCAGAAACACACAAGGTACTTGCAATGAAGTAGCGAGTGGACTCTAAACTCACAAATGGGAGTACAGGGACATCGAGTAGGAGTTAGGTACGGGTTCAGACTCTGCAGAAAAAGGGAAGGTACGGACATAGAGAAAAACAGATAACAGGCAAGGAGAGTATACAGACAAGAACAGACACAGCAGCAAGATACAGGAGCGGGTCTAGGTATGCGGCCCCTAGAAGGCGGAACGAACAGGCTAGGAGCGTGTTCAGACAGGAACAGGCAAGATACAGGAGCGGGTCTAGGTATGCGGCCCCTAGAAGGCGGAAAGAACAGGCTAGGAGCATGTTCAGACTGGCCTGGAAATACAGCCTCCAGGAAGGCGGACAGACAGGCAAGAAAACACAGATAACAGATCTAGGTATGCGGCCCCTAGAAGGCGGGACGAACAGGCTAGGAGCGTGTTCAGACTGGCCTGGAAATACAGCCTCCAGGAAGGCGGACAGACAGGCTAGGGTACAGTTCAGACAGGAACTGCTACTGAAAGAGACACAGGAGCCAGTCTGGGAATACAGTCCCCAGAGTGGCGGAAACAGAAAAGAACAGAACAGGACCTGGCACATTCAGAGTCAAGGAGCACACTGAATGATAGAGTTGCTCAGGCACCAGCTTGTATGAGGAGCTGGTTTAAATATCCAATGACTGACAGCAATAACCTGAGGACGCATTAGGGGTGTGCCCACAGCAGCTACAAGAAACAGGAAGTGACCGGGCCGCCGCCCTAAGCAACCAGAACAGAGGCAAGCAGACAGCATGGAAAGAAGCCAGGCTAGCAGACTGGACTGATGATCAAGTTTGCGATCTTGCAGAGTGGGAGATGGTGCCCTATGCAAGAACGCCGCCAGGTATGTTACAGTCGCCATATTGTCGTAATTTTTTTTCTTTACTTCTGAAAAAATCCCAACCCTAACCTTAGCCCAACCCTAACCCTAGCCCAACCCTTGTCCAACTCTAACCCTAGCCTAACCCTAACCTTAGTCTAACCCTAACCTTAGCCTAACCCTAGCCTAACCCTAGCACAACCCTAACCCTAGCACAACCCTAACCCTAGCCCAACCCTAACCCTAGCCCCACCCTAACCCTAGCCCAACCCTAGCCCAACCCCAACCCTAGCCCAACCCCAACCCTAACCCTAGCACAACCCTAACCCAAACCCTAGCACAACCATAACCCTAGCACAACCCTAACCCTAGCACAACCCTAACCTTAGCACAACCCTAACCCTAAAGTTTATTTTTTACGCCGTTCCTCGTGCGGTATAAGTGATTAGACGACTTTATTCTTTGGGTCGGTGTGATTACAGCGATGCCAGATTCATATCGGATTTTTATGATTGACAGCTGTCACACTTCTCAGTGTCTGCGGGATGACAGGCTGGATGGCAGCGTTCTGCTGCGGTCCAGCCTGTCATCTCGATGTAGCAGAGCTGAAGCTGTCGTGGGAACCATGGAAAGGTAAGGATGAGGTTGCTTTATTATTTTTCTTTTATTGCAGGAGATCGTTGGCTTCAGCTGGAATGGGCGTGACGGTAAGTATGGTTTAATTTAGAACAATAAAGGATTGTGTCTTTATTTCAATTAAAGGACTTTATTCTGGGTGTTTGTGTTTTTTTTAACTTTGACTATGGGGTTAGTAATGGGGGTGTCTTATAGACGCCTCTCCATTACTAACCTGGGCTTGATGTCAGCTGGCATTATAAGCTGACATCAACCCCAACCCTATTACCCCCTGCCACCGCACCAGGGCAGCGTGGAAGAGCGAGGCTAAGTGCCAGAATTGGCGCATCCTATGAATGCGCCATTTCTGGGGCGGCTGACGGCTGGTGTTTCCAGCCTGGGAGGGGGCCAATATTCATGGCTCCCTTCCTGGGCTATTAATATCAGCACCCAGCTGTCTGCCTAGCCTTTGCTAGCTATTAAATTAGGGGGGACCCCACGTCATTTTTTGGGGGGGGTCCCCCATTTTAATAGCTAGTAAAGGCTATGTATTCAGCTGGGGGCTCATATTAGTAGCCTGGGAAGCTCCGTGGGTATTACCCCCTTCCCAGGCTTCAAACATCTGCCCCAGCTGTCTGCTTAACCTCCAGAGCCTAAAATTAAGGGGAACCCCACGCCAATTTTTTTTAATAATAAATCCTTTATTTTAATACTAAATGACAAGTACAGTAACCAACACTATCACTGTACTTCATATATATGTGACTGACATGTTTCTATCTATCTAATCTATGTGTGAAGCTCTATTCTGTCTGTTATAAATTGTCGGGTACAGATGCTGAATTGCCGGCCGGCTTTCTTAAAGAGACGGTGCATGAAAACACTATTATTTTTTTTAATAAATCCTTTACACTAAATGACAAGTACAGTAAGCAACACTGTCACTGTACTTCATATATATGTGACTGACATGTTTCTATCTATCTAATCTATGTGTGATTCTCTATTCCTTCTATTATAAATTGTTGGGTACAGATGCTGAATTGCCGGCCGGCTTTTTTAAAGAGACGGTGCATGAAAACACTATTATTTTTTTTAATAAATCCTTTACACTAAATGACAAGTACAGTAAGCAACACTGTCACTGTACTTCATATATATGTGACTGACATGTTTCTATCTATCTAATCTATGTGTGATTCTCTATTCCTTCTATTCTAAATTGTCGGGTACAGATGCTGAATTGCCGGCTGGCTTTTTTAAAGAGACGGTGCATGAAAACACTATTATTTTTTTTAATAAATCCTTTACACTAAATGACAAGTACAGTAAGCAACACTGTCACTGTACTTCATATATATGTGACTGACATGTTTCTATCTATCTAATCTATGTGTGATTCTCTATTCCTTCTATTCTAAATTGTCGGGTACCGCTGCTGAATTGCCGGCCGGCTTTTTTAAAGAGACGGTGCATGAAAACACTATTATTTTTTTGGATAAATCCTTTACGCTAAATGACAAGTACAGTAAGCAGCACTTTCACTGTACTTCGTATATATGTGGCTGACATGTTTATATCTATCTAATCTATGTGTGAAGCTCTATTCTTTCGGTTCTAAATTGTCGGGTACCGATGTATGCCGCTGCTGAATTGCCGGCTTTTCATGTTTCACTGTTGGCACTGTTCCCATTGATTTGGGCAATCACTGTAATGCCACAACCACCATGGCTGTGGCATTACAGTGAGTGGCAGACAATCCCTGCATGATTGGTGCTCTAAATAGCACCAGACATGCAGGACACGCTTTTGGTGCACGAACAGTTATCGAACATAACCTCGAACAGCCGAATTTTTTGCAAATCGTTCGGGTTCGTCGAACAACTCGAACACCGCCCAAAACAGCTCGAATTTGAGATTGGCGAACAGTTCTAGTCGAACACCGCTCATCTCTAGTCTCCAGCTGCCCGTCTGAGTATGGGGTAGAACAGATGGTTGAGTCTGCAGAGCTGTTTACTCATACTATAGCCTGGGAATCAGAGGTTGGCTCCAGAGCTTCTGTGAATATAGACGAGGAAATGATCTGCACTGATGCCCAGAATCTTTATGAGTCGGATCCAGGACCAGACGCAGAAGGTTCTGACCATAATGTAGACCCTCGTTACCAAACTGTAACTCCTGTTGGTGGAGACAATGAGGAAGACGATGATGAGACTCAAATACCTGATTGGAGCGACAACTTGAGTTTTTTGTCAGGGCAGGAAGAGGTTGGCTCTGAGGACGACGGGTGTGATAACACACAGGGTGATGATGACGAGGTTGGAGATCCCACTTACTGTCAACCCACAGTCAGCCAGTCGATGAGGTCAGCAGAGGAGGTGGAGGAGGATGCTAGTGACGACGAGGTCAGGTTGCGCATTCCTAGACAGAGACGTAGTACTGGAAGCACGTCGACAAATGCATCCTCAAACACAACTCTGCCTCTGACCACAAGTCGTGGTGGCTCTTCAGGTCGCATGGGTGCTAAGCCTTGCATAGCCTGGGCATTTTTTCAGATCGATAGGGATGACCCAACTCGTGTTATCTGTAACATTTGTCAGCAAAAGCTAAGTAGAGGCCAAAAAATACATAGTTTGAGTACTTCATGCATGAACCGGCACATGGATATGAAGCTTAAGTTGCAGTGGGAAGCTCACTGTGCTACAATGCGGCCTAGCCGGCCGGGCCAACCACCGTCTGCCACATCTTGTGCATCCGTGGCCTCTTCATCCTCTGTGACTGGGGGGACAGCAGTCACACCTGTTTTGGGACGCAGACTTGCCACCTCTTTACCCGCAACAGCCAGCGTGATTGGCAGGTTATCATTTTCTTTGGAGGTAGAAACACCAGCTGGTGTTCAGCGCTGTCCGACATCAATAGCACCACCTTTGGATCAAGGCAACCTAACATGTCCGCCTGCATCTTCCTCACAGACCGGCAGTTTGCCGGGGACACCCTTCTCAACCCCGTCTAAGCACAACAGCCAGCCCTCGGTCCCTCAGATGTGGACAAGTAAAAGACCATTTCCTCCTAGCCATGAGAAAGCTAAGAGGTTGAATTTCATCATCTGCAAGCTCTTGGCTACAGAAATGCTGCCTTTAAGCCTGGTGGCCCCAGTACCAGATGCCCAGTCGGCACTACTTCTCAAAGAAAGGTGTGCCTGCGCTCCACCAGCATGTCGCACACAACATCACCGCTTCTTTGAGAAACTCTGTGTGTGACAGGGTGCATTTCACCACAGACACTTGGACGAGTAGGCATGGACAGGGGCATTACATGTCGCTGACTGGGCACTGGGTAACTATGGTGACAGCAGGACAAGGGGCTGCTGTCCAAGTCTTGCCGTCCCCACGAGTTGTGCGTCAATCCTCTTTATTTCAAAGTTCCTCCACTGCTTCTGCCTCCTCAACCTCCTCTCGGTCCTCCACCTGCACCCAAAGCCTGTCTGGTCATGCCACAAGTTTTCTAACTGCGCAGAAGGGATCCTGCACACCTCCTTACTATGCCGGCAGCAGGGCTCAACATCATCAGACGGTTTTTACTTTGAAATGTCTGGGAAATGTGAGTCACACAGCTGAGGAGTTGTGGTCAGCTCTGGAGAACCAGTTTCATGAATGGTTGTATCCACTGGACCTGAAACCAGGGAAGGCCGTGTGCGACAATGCTGCAAACCTGGGTGTGGCCCTTCGCCGGGGAAATGTCACACACGTGCCTTGTATGGCTCACGTGTTGAACCTGGTTGTCCAGCTATTTTTAGCCCACTATCCCGGACTAGATGGCCTTCTGCAGAGGGCACAGTCACTGTGTGCTCACTTCCGCCGTTCTCATCCCGCCGCTCAGTGACTTACATCTCTACAGAAGTCGTTGGACCTGCCACTTCACCGGCTAAAATGCGATGTGCCTACACGTTGGAATTCAACTCTGCACATGTTGCAGCGACTGTGGCAGCACCGACAAGCCCTGGTGCAATATGTTCTGACGTATAGCCTGGGACAACGAGATCCAGAGGTGGGGCAAATCATGCTGGAGGTGTGGTCTCAGATTAGGGACCTATGCACCCTTCTGCACAGTTTTGAAATGGCAACGAAGATGTTTAATGCTGACGATGCCATTATCAGCATGACTATTCTGGTGATTTACATGCTGGAGCACATGTTAAACAGAATTCGGAGTCAGGTGGTGGCACAAGAGGAGGTGGAGGAAGTAGAGGAGGAGGAGTTGTATGCGGAAGTGCTAACATCTGCAAGGTCCAGACGGTCGGCAGCACCAAGGCGGCAGGCATGTGAGGGTGGGGGAGATGGTTTTACCAGGGCGCATGGTAGCAGCCAAACTAGTAAGGAAGGTGCAGGAGCCCAGGAAGAAGTGGAGGGCGAACTGATGGAAGACTCATCAGATAAGAGAAACCTTGATCACATTTCTGTTGTGCGAGGTTGGGGGGAGAGGGCAGAGGAAGGAAGCATGATTGTTACCTCGCCACCAACACAACAGGGACTTGGTGCTCCTGGATGCGCAAGACACATGAGTGCCTTCTTGCTGCACTACCTGCAACATGACCCTCGAATTGGGAAAATTAGAAATAATCCTGACTACTGGGTTGCCACACTGTTAGATCCCCGGTACAAAAGTAAATTTGCAGAAATTATTCCTGCCATAGAAAGAGATGCACGCATGCAGGAGTATCAGCAGAGACTGTTGCAGAATCTTACATGTGCTTTTCCCCAAAACACTAGTGGTGCACATAGTGAATCTCACAGTTCCAACTTGCCAACCGTGGGACCGTCGAGTGTTCAGCACTCAAAACGTAACAGAAACACAGTATCTGCTGGTAACATCAATTTTGTGGAATCATTTCACCACTTTTTTAGCCCATCCTTTGCAAGGCCACAGGAGACAAGTAGTCTGACACATAGTCAACGCCTAGAGACGATGGTACAGGAGTATCTCCAAGTAAACATTGAAGCCATGACTGTGTCACTGGACCCTTGCTCTTTTTGGGCTTCCAATCGGGATAAATGGCCGGAGCTCGCCACTTACGCCTTGGAGATCTTGTCATGCCCCGCAGTCAGCTTTCTGTCTGAACGTGTGTTCAGCGCTGCTGGTGGTGTGCTGACAGATAAGCGTACGCGGCTCTCCACTGATAATGTAGACAGACTCACGTTCATAAAGATGAACAAATCATAGATCCGAAACGACTTTTCTACCCCTGTGTCATCCTGGGGAGAGTAAAAGCTTGATGATTTGTTAAAATCACCTCACCAACCATTTTAAGCTTTCAAATTACTAATCATGTTTATCTGTATCTTGGCTGGAAAATAATTTGGGCCTTGTAGCAGTGTGCAGCACTGATTCTCTTAGGCCATCTATACTAAACTCCACCAGATTTAAAATTACTAATCATGTTTATCTGTATCTTGGCTGGAAAATAATTTGGGCCTTGTAGCAGTTTGCAGTACTGATTCTATTAGGCCATTTATACTAAACTTCACCAGATTTAAAATTACTAATCATGTTCATCTGTATCTTGGCTGGAAAATAATTTGGGCCTTGTAGCAGTTTGCAGTACTGATTCTATTAGGCCATCTATACTAAGCTCCACCAGCTTTCAAATTAATAATAATTTTTAGCTGCATCTAGCCCGGAAAATAATTTTGGGGCTCCGAGATGCGCAAGACACATGAGTGCCTTCTTGCTGCACTACCTGCAACATGACCCTCAGATTGTCAGAATTCGAAATAATCCTGACTACTGGGTTGCCACACTCTTTGATCCTCCACACTCTTCGTTCAACCTTTTCATTTTAATAAAGAACAAAAAAATTGTCATTTTTGAAATTATAAGCATTAGCAGGTTATTAGAAACTGAAATCAAGCAGTTTTCAACTCAAAACTTTATTCTAGGTGATGTTACATTTGCACATAGGACCCCTTGTTCGAAAGGAGCTTCTGAACTCTCTCGTCCATTGAATTTGTCAGGTTTTGGATGGTTTCTGCTTCAATTGTTTTGCATGAAGACAGAATACCCTCCCAGAGCTGTTGCTTAGATGTGAACTGCCTCCCGCCATCATAGACACTCCTTTTGATGATGCTCCAGAGGTTCTCAAAGGGTTGAGGTCAGGGGAGCATGGGGGTCACACCATAAGTTTGTCCCCTTTTATGCCCATATCAGCCAGAGATGCAGATGTGTTATGTGCAGCATGAGACGGTGCATTATCATGCATGAAAATGATCTTGCTGCGGAATACATGGTTCATCTTCTTGAACCATGGCAGGAAGTGCTGTTTGAGAAACTCCACATACATTATGGAGGTCATCTTTACCCCTTCAGGGATCCTAAAGGGGCCGACAATCTCTCTCCCCATGATTCCAGCCCAAAACATTACTCCACCTCCTCCTTGTTGGCGCCGTAGCCGTGTTTGCATGGGGTGTCCATCAACCATCCATCCTCCACTCCATCCATCTGGACCATCGAGCGTTGCACGGCACTCATCGGTGAACAAAACAGTTTTGAAGTCAGTCTTCATGTATTGTTTGGCCCACTGGAGCCTTTTCTGCTAGTGTACAGTGGATAGAGGAGGTCGACAGGATGGCTTAGGCACAGCTGCAAACCACTGAAGGACCCTGCATCTTGTTGTTCGGGGGACGTTGGAGGCACCAGCAGCTTAAAAAGCTTGTCTGCTGCTATGGCAAGGCTTTTTTGCCGCTGCTCTTTTAACCTGACGTAATTTCCTGTTGGAAAGAGTCCTCAATTTTCCCTTAACAGCACGCACACGTGTGTACTGTGAATCAGCTACCTACTTCTTGATTGTGCGATGATCAGGCTGAAGTGTCTTGGCAATGTTGATTGTAGTCATGCCTTGACCTAAACACTCCACAATTTGTTGCTTCTCAGCAGCCGACACATCCTTTTTCTTTCCCATTTTGGCAGAAAATGTAGGCTGCTTAATAATGTGGGACAGCCTTCTTAAGTAGTCTTGCCTTTCATTGGACACACCTGCCAAACTAATTAGCACAGGTGTCTGCAATTGCTTACAGTGATATACTGTAAAGAGCCCTGACACACATCACCATCAATGAGTTTAACTGACAAACCAAAAAATTCTTACCTTATCACTCCTAAACACTTTTTGCATAATAATTTGGAACACAGTGTACATGTGCTTTTCCACAAAACACCAGTGGTATTCTAACTTGCCAACCGTGGTCTGTATGGAGTTGTTCAATAAAGGGCCCAAAATTAAGATAACATTGACGGGAGAGGTCTCTATGAATACGAATTCCTAAATATTTGATACCCTGTGAGTGCCAGGCAAAGGGAAAGTTGGACTGGATGGAATCCTGTATGGATTTGGGGAGGGAGACATCGAGGGCCTCAGACTTCGCTGCATTGATTTTAAAATTTGACCATGTAACAAAGTGATCTATTTCAGCCATAACAGCAGGGATGGATATATGTGATTGAGTGATATATACTAGGACATCATCAGCAAATGCAGAGCACTTGTACTCGGTGCCTCCCACCTCAATCCACATAATATTGGGGTTATGGCGAATTGATGAGAGCAGGTGCTCCATCACTAGGATGTATAAGAGAGGGGACAGAAGACATCCCTGCCTTGTCCCATTGGTGATTATGAAAGGTGATGAAAATGTTCCATTTATCTTCAGCCTAGGTGATGTATTGCGATACAGGGCCGTGATTTTGCCTATAAAAGGGTCCCCTAGACCCCTACCCCAAGCTTTTTAAGAGAATAATATATGGCGTGCCAGGAGACTCTATGGAATGATTTCTCAGCATCCAACGAGAGTATCTAATTACAAATTTTTAACTGCATCTAGCCCAGGAAATACTTTGTGCCTAGTAGCAGTGTCTGCTAGTCAGCGGATTATCCCAGCTGTTAAGCAAGCTACACCACCTGTGGTTTGGACACTTAATTTTTTCAAAGGAAATGGTTCGGGCCCTCTGGACACTGAGTGAAGAGCATCGGGGAGGCACCCCAAGGCACAGGGGCTGGGACTGGCGGTAGGACACCTTGCGGTGGACCGCCGAGCTCGATCCTTATAAAAGCTTTTTAACTGCAGCAGCTTTAGTGGACGCTACTGGAGCTTGAATTACCATGGCTGCTGGCATGAGACTTGCCCTCCAATAGATCCTTGTAAAAGGATTTAAAGTGTACTCATTCAAATTAGAGGGACAATTTAAATTGAAAAGATTAGACCTGCCTCCACCGCAGGGGGGCTCGCTTGACCCACCAGCGGACAGGCACCAGTATTGGGAGAGGGGGGCTGGCTGTCAGGGTCCACCGTGGCTCTGGCACAAACCCGGCGACACGGAGGTCGCACGGGCAGGAACGGACTGGCCGTGTTGGCTTCGCACTTTTTTGGTTTTAAAAGGGCATGACATGCCTATATCTGTGTCTCCCCCTCCTTTTACTCCTCCACCTCTTTTCTTTTCGCATGACTATATGTACTTGTCACTTTTCCATGTGTTAGCTGTGTCTTCTGGGCAGTTTGTCAGCTTTTGGACACCTTTGAAGGTGTTTTCTATGTGTTTCTATGTGTTTTAACGGTGTTCGAAAGTGTTCAACAAACAGTTCGACGAACAGTTCGGCGAACATACGGGTGTTCGACGAACCGAACTCGAACACTACGGGGGTGACTCAACATTAGTTATGGGGAATGGTTGCCTGCCTTCTGTCTGCGGCCACCACACTGCTTCTTCCTGCCTGTTGGGGTGCTCTGCCTCCCTCCCTCTGTGTGCTGCTGTCCTTGCTCTTCATGTCCTCCTGCCAGGTTGGGTCAGTTACTATATCATCCACCACCTCGTCTTCCACTTCTGCACCCTGGTCCTCCTCCTGACTTTCTGGCAATTGTGTCTCATCATCGTCCACCTCTTGTGACAATTTCCCACCGCCGCCTTCGTATGACCGTGGCTGCTCAAATATTCGGGCATGGCTACATGCGATCTCTTTTTGCCCCGCTTCAAGTGGACCAGGCGAGAGCCCTGAATCTATAAATGGAAAAGTCAACAGCTCTTCGGAGAGTTCAAGTGTGGGATCAGTTGTCTCTGGGCACTCGGCATGGTGGGAGGAAGGAGGATCGGGGTGAAGAATATGCGGTCCAGACTCACGGCTACTGAGACTTGACCGTGTGGAAGACATGGAGGTGGTGGTGGTGCTGGCTAAGTGACTGGAAGCATTATCTGCTATCCAACCAATAACCTTTTGACATTGCTCTGTGTTCAATAGTGGTGTTCTGCGGTCCCCTATTAATTGGGACAGGAAGGTCGAGCGAGAAGATGTGGGTGTTTGTTGTGGCACAATTTCAGCTTGCCCACGGCCTCGGCCTCTGCATGCACCATCACCATCACCATCACATCCAGTTCCCCATCCCTTGCCATGTGCATTGCCCATTTTAAATGGAGGACAATATCTTCCATGCTCACTACAAATGGCTGAATTTGGAGCGAACTTATACATGATCCGTGTGATGGACAAACTACAGTTTTAAATAGCTGGCCTGCAGGGCCGTGGGGCACTCGGCAGCCGGGCCTCTGTGGATGCCGATGGGTGATATCACGGTGGCTGGCACGGTCCATGGCCCAGGGCGGTCAATCAAAAAGGGGTAATATGATAGGGGATTTGGAAAGTGTTCGTGACGCCACCCGTGGATTGCGGCTAAAGGGTGCCGCCGCTGCGGAGCAGTCCTCTGGAGCTGGTGTTACGGCAGCAGGGATGGTGCGGCTCTCCACAGGTAGAGATAGATCCAGGGCAGAGTAGGATGTGTAGGTGGCGCTGGGCATTGTAGTGCCGGGAGGGAGAGATGGCACAGATGAAAGAAGGGACGGAGGCAGTGCGGTACAGTCATCCGAGTTTTTACTCACAGTTCTTATGACAGTTCCACTGGTGCACTGTACAGGTGTCAGCCTCCCAAGTCACGCTGCGTTCACTAGGCAGGGGTTCAGCACTTCCTCAGGCAGATTAGGAGTACCTGACAGAACCCCACTTTCTTGCGTTCCTAGCTAGACCGTCTTCACGCTGAATGAGGCTTCAGCAACTGACTATATAAGCCAGAAGCCTCCGGTTTTCCCAGCCGAGACTTAGAGTAACACGGCTGGACCAGGGGCCGGTCCCCGTCTTGCGGCCTACGATCCCTCTGTACGGGTGCCATCCCACACTCGCCGTATCCCCTAGGAGGATCCCTTCTGTAGATCGGAGACTTCTCCTCTGCTCCCCACCTGGGCCTCTAGGACTGGGCCCTACTTGTGGAGCAGAGCTCCTATATAGACTCTGCTCCCTGACTGACTTCTCCCTCGTACTCATCTACTGAACTGCCATGCCAAGATGGCTTCCCTTTATATATCTCACCCTATAGTGCTCCCCTAAACTGCTGCCTCCACCCACACCCACTACTGGTTCCCCCTACCTTTGGGTTCCCCATACTCCAGCCAGGGACAGGGCTCAGCATCTGCGCACATGCATGTTGCCCTTCCAGCCGGCCTGGAGCAGTGTAGTGTTGAATGCAGGTGTTGGGGTTCTGGGCAGCACTCCCTCCTTACCTGAGAGAAGGAGACTCCACACCTCTGGGTGAGATGCAGTACTTCTGTGGCGACTGAACCCTCAGGGGCGCCACACTCCCCCCTGGTAAAACACAGCACGTCCCCGGGCTGGAACAGAGTAAAACAGGGATATTACAGACATGCAAATTTTTAAGAATGCATTCGCATATAGGATAATAAAACTTACTTCCCTTTATGGGAGGCACATCACTTTAACGTTATAGGTTATATTTATCAAACATCAAAAAACACTTTTCATAACGTTCTTGTAACAAGGTGTACATTTTCCTGGTAAACAAGTGCAAATGCAGCAGCATGAGGGAACCGTCCGCAAACCCTCAGCATAGGCCCTGGGCGTGGCTGCAGGGCATAGGTGATCCTGGTGCTGGACCACGTCTTCCGCCAAGCCAAACAGGTTTTTCTTCTGAGGTCATTGAATTGCACTTATAAAACCAATAGGAAGCACTTTAAGAAGTGCAGAACTTTTTACACAATCAGTTTTCGGCTGTTCACAGTCCCCAGCCTGGAGTCTGTATACCCTGACGGGTAATTATGAAAACACATACTCTAAGAAAACATTATTGCAAACTTCAACTACAGCACCCGTACGGTTGACTATTTACATGTTGTTCAGTCCCACTTGCTAAACTAATAGTGGGGTCCCCGCCTGGGATACTTTTGATTCTTTCCAGATCCAGCCGGATCATAAGATATGTCCTGCGGGGGGTGTCCTCGATGACGCGGTACACTTGTAGGGCATACCACCTGCGCTCCCCGTGGTGACGTGTATAGGTGACTCGGTCACCGGGGTATAGATTCCGGTCGGGATGGTCCTGTTCCAGCTCGGGCTCCACATCCCGCCGGTTTACGAAAATGTCCCTCTCGAAGTCGGGATTCCGTATAAAGTCCCACCCAGCCTTCAGGTCAAACTTTACCACGAGTCCTTCCTCGCAGGGGCTGGGGTAGGCTGACTCCGCCTGACTAACTTGAGCCTTTGCGGCCTTGTACCAGGCCTCCATATGCTCGCAACGCACCCGCCGTGCGCGCCGCTCCTTCTCCAGCTGCTGGAGCTCCCACCTGCAGAATTCCTTCCTCCGCAGGGCTTCAGCCTGGGTCTCCCGCGGGAACCCCATCAGGTCCCCCCCCCGGTTGTCCCAGCAAAACTCCTCTCCGCTGGGGCAGGCAACCGGGGGCGCTGGTGTCGGGAGTAGCGGGCATGGCTGCTGGTCCTCGAACCGGGCGGACCAGTCGAAGGTCGGCGCGCCGTACACCCACTTGGGTGCCGGAGGTGGAGGCTCTGGGAGGGCATCAAGTAGAAGGCCCCTGGCTTCGGCACCCGGAAATGGAGGTTCCTGGAGGGCACCAGGTGGAAGGTCCTCCAGTTCAGCACCCGGGGTGGAGGTTCCGGGCTGAGCAGCTGCTCCAGAGAAGGCATGGCGGGGTACAGGGAGTGCTGGTGAAGGAGGCCCAGGAGCAGGTCGGCGCTTGCAGTGTCGGGGACAGGGGATTCCTTCCTACCTGCTCCTGTGCTGCTCACGGCCTCCTGGGATTCAGCGGGCTCCGCCGGGGCTGGGGTGCCGCTGCTGCCATCCGATGCTGCTCTCCGCCGGGCTGCCAACTTCTCCAGTAGTTCGCTCCTCCACCTGGTGACCGCTTCCTGCTGAGCCCTTTCAACTTGCTGGCTCAGCTCCAGAATCTCACGCTGGAGGAACGCTGCATCCTCCGGGGACAGCTTTCCAGCTTCTCCCTCCAGGGTGAGGGGAGTCGCTTGCCACTGCAGCAGGCCAGAGGCGGAGGCGTGATCCTGGCGTCCGTCCATGCTGGCTGCCGGGAGCGGTCTGTCTAGACTGGTTAAGACCACACCCGTCTCCATTACTTTTGTCTTCCTCCCCTCCCCTTTCGGGGGCGGTCCCATAGCTGGTTGCTGTCGGTCACTCCTTGTGACGTCCTCCCTGCCTTGATGGACACATCTATGCGGAAAGTCACTGTTGCAAGGGGCAGGGTGTGCTTTTGGCGCCATTCTGGGACCCGGCCCACGATGAGAGGCTCCATATTGTTGTCCTTGATCACGCACATAATGGCGCCCGTTCTTCTGGGGCGGGCGCCACATTCAATGTAGAAAAACAGTTCTTTAGGCACCCAATACCCGCTGATACCGGGCTGGTCACGTATCCTGTTCGTGACGCCAAGGTTGACGTGCCGTGGGGTATTCGGCAGCCGGGCCTCTGTGGATGCCGATGGGGAATATCACGGTGGCTGGCCCGGTCCGTGGCCCAGGGCGGTCAATCAAAAAGGGGTAAATTAATAGGGGATTTGGAGAGTGTTCGTGACGCCACCTGTGGATTGCAGGTAATGGGTGCCGCCGCTGCAGAGCAGTCCACTGGAGCTGGTGTTACGGCAGCAGGGATGGTGCGGCTCTCCACAGGTAGAGCTAGCTCCAGGGCAGAGTAGGATGTGTAGGTGGCACTGGGCATTGTAGTGCCGGAAGGGAGAGATGGCACAGATGAAAGAAGGGACGGAGGCAGTGCGGTACAGTCATCCGAGTTTTTACTCACAGTTCTTATGACAGTTCCACTGGTGCACTGTACAGGTGTCAGCCTCCCACGTCACGCTGCGTTCACCAGGCAGGGGTTCAGCACTTCTTCAGGCAGATTAGGAGTACCTGACAAAACCCCACTTTCTTGCGTTCCTAGCTAGACCGTCTCCACGCTGGGTCTTTCTCCCTCCTGCCCTGCGCTTCCCACTCTCAATCCCGCTCGGGTGCTCTGAAGTCCCTCCTGTCTTGTTGGAGTTCCCAGACCTGCTTGACCCTCACGGGCATTAGAATGAGGCTTCAGCAACTGACTATATATGCCAGAAGCCTCCGGTTTTCCCAGCCGAGACTTAGAGTAACACGGCTGGACCAGGGGCTGGTCCCCTTCTTGCGGCCTACGATCCCTCTGTCTTCTGACAGATGCGGGGCGTAGGATCCCTTCTGTAGATCGGAGCCTACTCCTCTGCTCCCCACCTGGGTCTCTAGGACTGGGCCATACTTGTGGAGCAGAGCTCCTAAAGAGACTCTACTCCCTGACTGACTTCTCCCTCATACTCATCTACTGAACTGCCACCCCAAGATGGCTTCCCTTTATATATCTCACCCTATAATGCTCCCCTAAACTGCTTTCTCCACCCACACCCACTACTGGTTCCCCCTACCTTTGGGTTCCCCCGACTCCAGCTAGGGACAGGGCTCAGCAGCTGCGCACATGCTTGTTGCCCTTCCATCCGGCCTGGAGCAGTGTAGTGTTGGATGCAGGTGTCGGGGTTCCGGGCAACACTCCCTCCTTACCAGAGAGAAGGAGACACCACACCTCTGGGTGAGGTGCAGTACCTCTGTGGCGACTGAACCCTCAGGGGCGCCACATAACTATTTTTAACAGCGCCGACCTCGTGTCAATAAGTTCACTGACACACTGCAGCAAAATTTAAATGGAAGCTAGAAATGGCAATATTTTCAGCGCAATTATATGTGATCCATGTGACGGACAAACCACAGTTTTAAATAGCTGGCCTGTAGGTAACTATTTTTAACAGCGCTGGCCTCGTGTCAATCAGTTCACTGACACATTGCAAGAAAATTTAAATGGAGGCTAGAAATGGCAAAATTTTCAGCGCAATTATATATGATCAGTGTGACGAACAAACCACAGTTTTAAATAGCTGGATTTTTAGCGCTGTAATATGGAAAGGACCTAGCTGTATTCTGCAGTGCCAACAAGCAAATGGCACAGATAAACAGTGTTCTCTGGATTGCTTTTTAAGCAAATAATCAGGATTAAGATAAAAAAAAAATCCTGGCCCCTGATACCTGGACCTATTTCTACAAATATCTGTAAAAGCACCAGCGGACAGAACTGGAATGGACCCTCTTGCTATGTGCACTGCAGTCTGCTATGTACCCTGCTTGCCTTCCTATATACACTGCCTGCCTGATATCTGTGCAGCTGGATTAGTCATCATAAGGACTGTTAGTTGAGATGGATATGTGTCTCTAATATAGTCTGGTATACCTACACTAACTAGAAACAAGCAAATTTCTCCCTAGCTCAGCAGCAGCTTTCCCTACACTGTCTGATTCCGGAGTGACTGTGACGAGCATGGCGGCGCCAGGTCTGATATAGACTGATGACACAGATGTCTGATGACGCTGTGCGGCCAGCCAATCATTGTAATGCCAAAACCAACATGGCTACGGCATTAAAATGTGTGGCAGACAATCCCTGCATGTTGATTGGCACTCTAAAGAGCGCCAAACATGCAGGGAGGGGACCCGAACTCCTGTCGAGCAACCCCGGAAATACTCGGCGAGCGCTGAGCATCTCGAGCAGTGAGATGCTCGGGTGAGTACCGAGCAGTAGTGAGCATGCTCACTCATCACTATCTGGCACCTGCCAGCTGTTATCAGGGGTGGATAGACGGGCCCCGGGCAGTTTAGAAGGCGTGGACCCCCCCGCTGACAGAAATAGTAGTGAGCGTATCGCGGGGCGCACATTTTTCCCTTATGTACAGAACTATATATAACATAGCGCCATACATAATAGGGCAGGGGTGGGAGATTCATTTTCCTGAGGAGCCACATGAGAGACCATGACTGTTGTGGAGGCCGAACAATAGTCTGAAATTAATTCTGCTCAATATTAACATATTAATTATAAGTATTTTTAATATTATTTGTATCATTTAATATTGAGCAAAATTAATCTGTTGACATAACCTATATACATGACGAGCCCCCACATAGCCCCCTCAATCAACAACCAAAGCAATCAACCTATGGGGCCTTCATACATGTTAACCATAAAAAAAATTAAAAAAAACACCCTAAAAAAATTCTCTTTTTTTAAAAAACTCAATACATAAAGACATTATTGATGAGCGAAAGTGCTCAGATAACATTTTATCCCGGCACGCTCGGGTGTTATCCGAGTATCTTGTATATATTCGAGTCCCTGCGGCTGCATGTTTTGTTTGTTTTGTTTTGACAACCACAGCACTTAACAAACAGGCAATCCTGCATGTGTTGCATATGTCTAACAGCAGATGCAACACTGTATATATAGACCCTATATGGCCTGAACAGTTGTGTACTTAGCTCAATGGCGTCTTCTTCCAACGCTTTTTCTCCTCCTTTAGTCATTCAGGGTTCCATATTGGAATTGCTTCAATCAGGACAAGAAAAGGAGACCATAAGCCGTACTGCAATGAGAATGACAGCTTACATGTCCAGGCAATATGCCCCCACAAAGTCTCTATATACAATATGAGCCCCCACACAGCCCCCTACATACAATATGAGCCCCCTCATAGCCCCTATATACAGTATGAACCCACACACAGCCCTGTACAGTATGAGCCCCCTATAGCCCTGTACATACAGTAGAAGCCCACACACAGCCCACCTACATACAGTATGAGCCCCTACATAGCTACCTACATACGGTAAGAGCTCTTGCACAGCCCCATAGATACAGTATGAGCTCCCACATAAGTCCATTTATAAAGTATAAATCCACACATAGCCCCCAACATACAATATGACACCACACAGCCCCCCCAATATACAGCATGAGCCTCCACATAGCCTCCTATATACAGTATGAGCTCCCACATACAGTATGAGTCCACACACAGCACCCAATATACAGTATGAGCCCTCACATAACCCCCAATATACAGTATGAGCCCCTACATAGCTAAGGTAAGAACCCTCACACAGCCCCATAGATACAGTATGATCGCCCACATAACTCCCTTTATACAGTATGAATCCACACAAAGTTCCCTACATACAATGACACCACACAGTCCCCCAATATACAGTATGAGCCCCCAACATAGCCCCATACATACAGTATGAGCCCCCTGCATAGTTACGGTAAGAACCCTCACACAGCCCCATAGATACAGTATGAGCGCCCACATAACTCCCTTTATACAGTATGGATCCACAAAGTCCCCTACATACAATGACACCACACAGTCCCTCAATATACAGTATGAGCCCCCAACATAGTCCCCTACATACAGTATGAGCCCCCTACATACAACATGAGCCCCCACACAGCCATATACATACAGTATGTGTCCTCACATAGCTCCCAATATATAGTATGAGCCCCCACATAGCTCATTGCAGCCCCCAAACCTACAGGATAACATGAATCTGTAGCCCCCAAGATAATATACTATGCAGTCACTAGCAGCCCCCACAGTCACATACCCTGCGCCCCCCCCATGGTCACACATGCTGTGGCCCCCCTCATGGTCACATACCCTGCGGCCCCCCCTTGGTCACATACCCTGCAGCCCCCCACCCCTTGGTCACATACCCTGCAGCCCCCCCTAGGTTACATACCCTGCAGCCCCCATGGTCACATACCTTGGGCGCCTCCCCCCGTGGTCATATACCTTGTGACCCCCCATGGTCACATACCCTGTGGCCCCCATGGTGACATGCCCAAGTCACTCTCACAGAACAGGATGAAGCTATTTGCTTCTTACCATCACCAGGAGCTGCCAGCAGGAGGGAACTGGAAGTATTGAAAGGCAGCACTGAGCACAAGACGATCAGGGAGTCAGAGTCGGTACAGAGCACCACACGGAGCTGCAGTGCAGTAATCGACAGCCGGGAATCCCAGGGGCTCTGCATGTGAGTACAGCAGACGCGGGCACTCAGAGCGCACTGCGTGTTCGCGTCTGCTACATTGTCATGTGGGCGGCGCGTGCACATAACATTATAATGAGGGCAATCTGGCCATGCTCCCTCCCCGGAGTTTCAGGCCCCGGTGCTAGCCCAGATTGCCCTTATCACAAAGAAAAATAAGTGGCTCAAGAACTGGTGTAGGAAGGAGGGATTTGGGTTCCTGGAGAACTGGGCCGACTTCTCAGTTGGCTACAGACTCTACGCTAGGGACCGGCTGCACCTCAATGGGGAGGGTGCAGCTGTGCTGGGGGAGAAAATGGCTAGAAGGTTGGAGGAGTGTTTAAACTAGGGATTGGGGGGAAGGGTATTCATTTTATAGGTGGGGAAGATAGTGCAGATAGTGACCTGGGCACAAATAAAGAAATTGGGGGTGGGGTTAGAACAGTCAATAAAGTAAGAAGGAATAGAGGTACAGAGAGATACATAAAATGCATGTACACTAATGTCAGAAGCCTCACCAACAAAATGGAGGAATTAGAATTCATTTTGTTGGAAAATAATTATGACATGGTAGGGATATCTTAGACTTGGCTGGACGAGAGCCATGACTGGGCAGTTAATTTACAGGGCTATAGTCTGTTCAGAAAAGACCGTACAAACAAGCGAGGGGGGGAGTGTGTTTATATGTAAAATCATCCTGTGGGTGGAGATAAGGGGAGGGGGAAAAAATAATAAATTACTGATAGGGGTTTGTTATAAGTCTCCAAAAATAATGGAAGTAGAGGAGGATATCCTCGTAAAGCAAATAGATGAAGCAGCGACTCAAGGAGAAGTCACTATTATGGGAGACTTCAACTACCCTGAAATACATTGGGGGACAGAAACATGTAGTTCAAGCAAAGGTAATAGGTTTTTGACAACTATGAGAGACAATTACCTTTCACAACTGGTTCAGGACCCAACAAGAAGAGGGGCACTGCTAGACCTAATATTAACCAATAGGCCAGACCGCATATCAAATATACGAGCTGGGGGTCACTTGGGTAATAGTGATGACAAAATAATACGTTTTCATGTAACCTTTAATAAGATGTGTAGTAGAGGGGTTACAAGGACACTAAACTTCAGGAAGGCAAATTTCCAAGGGTTGAGAGATGATCTTAGTGCAATAAACTGGGACGATATCCTGAGACATAAAGCTACACAAAGCAAATGGGAGACATTTATTAACATTCTGAATAGGACCTGTGCACAATATATACCCTTTGGGAATAAACATGCTAGAAATAGGAGGAAACCACTATGAGAGATGGAAGAGCCAAGAAGACACTGTAGACAAATCTTTGAAGCAGAGAGTGAAGTTTAGGCCACAGCCCCACTATCACTATTTGGTCAGTATTCAGTCAGTATTCAGTCAGTATTTTTTCTCAGGAGTGTGAGCCAAAACCAGTTGTGGAACAATCAGAGAAAAGGTGTAATAGAAACAAGTGCACCAATTCTCCTGCTTTTGGCTCCATGGCCTCATTCAGAGATACGCGACAGAACAGTTCAGAATGCAGGCAGGCAAAGTACACTGACGCGCAGGTGTCTAGATAAGCAAAACAACGCTGGGATACCTGGCAGTGGTTTGGCCATGGTGTGGCGATGTTGTGGCGATGGACTTGACCCAAACAACAGTACCAGGGATTTTTTTATATATACAGTGGGGAAAAACGTATTTACTCAGTCACCAATTGTGCAAGTTCTCCCATTTAAAAAGATGAGAGAGGCCTGTAATTGACATCATAGGTAGACCTCAACTATGAGAGACAAAATGAGAAAACAAATCCTGAAAATCACATTGTCTGATTTGGAAAGAAATTTTTTTCAAATTTTGATGGAAAATAAGTATTTGGTCAATTACAAACAAGCAATATTTCTGGCTCTCACAGACCTGTAACAACTTCTTTAAGAGGCTCCTCTGTGATCCACTCATTACCTGTAGTACTGGCACCTGTTTGAACTTGTTATCAGTATAAAAGACACCTGTGCCCAACCTCAAACAGTCACACTTCAAACTCCACTATGGTGAAGACCAAAGAGGACACCAGAAACAAAATTGCAGCCCTGCACTAGGCTGGGAAGACTGAATCTGCAATTGGCAAGCAGCTTGGTGTGAAGAAATCAACTATGGGATCAATAATTAGAAAATGAAAGACATACAATACAAGACCACTGATAATCTCCCTCGATCTGGGGCTCCACACAAGACCTCAACCCGTGGGGTCAAAATCATCTCAAGAACGGTGAGCAAAAATCCCAGAACCACACGGGGGGACCTAGTGAATGACCTGCAGATAGCTGGGACCAACTTTACACAGGCTACCTTCAGTAACACACTACGCCGCCAGGGACTCAGATCCTGCAGTGCCAGACGTGTCCCCCTGCTTAAGCCATTACATGTCTGGGCCCGTCTGAAGTTTGCTAGAGAGCATTTGGATGACCCAGAAGAATATTGGGAGAATGTCAATAGTCAGATGAAACCAAAGTACAACTGTTTGATAGAAACACAACTCATCGTGTTTGGAGGAGAAAGAATGCTGAGTTGCATCCAAAGAACACCATACCTACTGTGAAGCATGGGAGTGGCAACATCATGTTTTGGGGCTGTTTCTCTGCCAAGGGACCAGGACGACTGATCCATGTACATGAAAGAATGAATGGGGCCATGTATCGTGAGTTTTTGAGTGCAAACCTCCTTCCATCAGCAAGAGCATTGAAGATAAAACGTGGCTAGGTCTTTCAGCATGACAATGATCCCAAGCACACCGCCAGGGCAACGAAGGAGTGACTTCGTAAGAAGGATTTCAAGGTCCTGGAGTGGCCTTGCCAGTCTCCAGATCTAAACCCTATAGAAAACTATAGAGTTGAAAGTCCGTGTTGCCCAGCGACAACCCCAAAACATCACTGCTCTAGAGGAGATCTGCATGTAGGAATGGGCCAACATACCAGCAACATTGTGTGCCAGCCTTGTGAAGACTTACAGAAAACGTTTGACCTCTGTCATTGCCAGCAAAGGATATATAACACAGTATTGAGATGAACTTTTGTAATTGACCAAATACTTCTTTTCCACCAAAATTTGAAATAAAATTCTTTCCAAATCAGACAATGTGATTTTCAGGATTTGTTTTCTCATTTTGTCTGTCATAGTTGAGGTCTACCTATGATGTCAATTACAGGCCTCTCTCATCTTTTTAAGTGGGAGAACTTGCACAACTGGTGGCTGACTTAATACTTTTTTTCCCCACTGTAGTTAGAAAAAGGAACTACATATTGTGGCAAAGAGTGTATGCATGATAACTAGTGATGAGCGAGCACTAAAATGTACTCGTTGTTCAGGTCGAGCAAATTGGAATGCTCGAGTGCTCGGACCGAGTAACGAGCCCAATGTAAGCCTATGGGAAACTCGAGCATTTTTCCAGCTGCTCCCCCCGGCGATCTGCAGAGGGCCTAAAAATTGGCCAAATCGATGGGAACAAATCGAATCAAATGACATGGGATCAGCATGGGGAAGACCCCTGGAAGTATTTCGGATGCCCATGTCACTGCTGTCAACAATGTTGTCAGAGGTATTACGCCACTTTTACGGACTCACAATAAAACATGCAAAAACTAAACCAAAATGGATTTTTTTTCTGGGAAAAATGTTAAGGAACATCCTTTCCAGGGTAATGACTTGTATATAAGTCAAAATAAATAAACAAAAACAAAAATGCTCCTCCACACCTTGGGCTATGTTCACACTTTGCGTTTTTGATGCGTTTTTGCACTTTTGCATTGCTTTCAAACAAGACAAATACATTCACTGGGAAATGTCATTTTAACATTTTACAACCTTATCTGGCCATGTGGTGTGTGACACATCATCAGACACATGCATACAGTGCTGAAAAGACATGGGAACAGCATGGGGAAGACCCCTGGAAGCATCTCTGACTCCCAGAACACTGCCTAAAAGTGTGCCCATCACAAGTGATCCTTGGCGCATGCGAAGATGCCTCTGTCGATACAGACTTGCAACAATCTCCGTCCACGTCCTTGTCCCAGCGCAGCGTTCAGTTGACCCTACCCCATTGTTTGGGATGCAAGCGCAAGTATGCAGCCAGCCACCCACCCACAGGCCGCAATAGTAAGCTGCCAGATTTCTGGACAGCTGCTTGCACTTGAAATGTGGCCTTCTAGGCTCTTGGAGGCAGAAGCTTTTCAAAACCTCATGGCGACGTCGGCGGGTGTCCATACACGGTCCCCAGCCGCCACTTTTTCTCCCAGTATCTTCCACAAGCACGGGTCCCATAACATTACACGTGCCCTCCCTAGGGCACTTACTGGGATGGACCGTCTAACCACAAACACGTGGACAAGTGAATTTGGACAGGTGAATTTGGACAGGGACGGTACGGAGTGTTATGGGCCTGGGTGGTGGAACCTCTGTGCTGTGGTGCAAGGAGGGACCCAGAGGGGCGTGACTAAGTATCAAGACGGACCGACCCTGGTCGTACGGTGGCTAACGCCTCCGTGACCAGAGAGGGACCGAGCAGAGGGACCAGGTGCTACTCTTGGGACGACCTTGTAAGAGAGCAGGTGACTCCCACGGGTCAGACTGGGACTGACCGGTATAGCAGATGACACAGCAGGCAGGCTGACGAGTGGTCCTGGAGGATGAACTGGTAGCCACGGCAGATGACAGGCAGGAGCCTCTGGGTAGGCTGTCAGGTGGTAACGGCAAGTGACAGGCAGAAGTCTCTAGATGGACGGTCTGGTAACAGGCAGGTAACAGGTGAGCGCTCCCAGGTGAGCGGGCTGACAGACACGGAAGGTTACTGGCAGGTAACAGGTGAGCGCTCCCAGGTGAGCGGGCTGACAGTCACGGAAAGTAACAGGCAGGTAACAGGCGGGTGCTCCCAGGTGAGCGGGCTGACAAACACGGCAGGTAACTGGCAGGTAACAGGCGAGCACTCCCAGGTGAGCGGGCTGACAGGCACGGAAGGTAACAGGCAGGTAACAGGCGAGCGCTCCCAGGTGAGCGGGCTGACAGGCACGGAAGGTAACAGGCAGGTAACAGGCGAGCGCTCCCAGGTGAGCGGGCTGACAGGCACGGAAGGTAACCGTCAGGTAACAGGCGAGCGCTCCCAGGTGAGCGGACTGACAGGCACGGCAGGTAACAGGCTGGCAGGCAGGACGAGAAGTCAGGCTAGCAGCGGAACCTGAGGGCTGAAGCAGAGATAAGTAACACTGTGCAACAACTTTGCTCGGGCACCTCCATTTTGGAGGAGGTGCCCTATATATGGGAGGACCCTCGGCTATTGGCCGGGGACTCCTTAGGACGGCGCGCACGGCCCCTTTAAGAGAGGCTAAAGAACAGTGCCTGGGGAACTGCGCGCAACGACAGCAGGAAGAGAAGGAGAGCGGGGAGCGCGGGGAGAGAGGAGGTGAGAGGGACGGTGTCTCTGCCTGGCCAGAGGCAGAGATGCCGATGCTTTTTTGCCTTCCTCTGGATCAACAAGTTAGGCTATGGGTTGAACTAGATGGACTTAGTCTTCCTTCAACCTTAAAAACTATGTTACTATGTTACTATGTTACACGGAGCCAGTCCACAGCTTGTCGGTGAGAGTTGTATTTCATCACTGCCATATTTTTTAGCTCGGTGAAAGGACTTGGGAAACCATATCTACTCCAGCTGTCATTTTTCCCAGGAAGTCCTCTAATGCAGCTTGTCGCATAAGCAATGGCAGCCCGTCCAACATCAGCTCGCACTTCACAGTGGTGCTTCGACACACAAACATCTTTCTTTGCCCTTTAATTTCATGACTACAGAGTTGGGCAATGGGCTGATCTGCAATGCAGTTTGAGAAATAACATGCAATCAAGCACGTACAATCCACATTAAAAAAAGCAGCCACAGAGTGTCCAGGAACCTTCCCACACACATTTCTTAGGCAGAACTGCTTCTCGGCAGGGTTGGACGGACCCTCCAGAGAACTGGAGACTTCTCCCGTGGACCCTGGATTCTCCATCGGGAGAGTTTATAGTGCCAAGATGAGGCCATGATGATGATAGAGGCCACCATCTGCTTAGTTTTCTGTTACTTGGAATGCAAGCGCAAGTATGCCGCCAGCCACCCACCCACAGGCTGCAATACTATACTGCTAAATTTTTGACAGCTGCTTGCACTTGAAATGTGGCCTTTTAGGATCGTGAAGGCGGAAGCTGTCCACAACCTTATGGTGGGGGCCGGGTGTCCATAGTCGGTTCCCAGCAGCCACTATTTATCCCGGTGTCGTCTCCGTCTTCCACAAGCACGGGTCCTACAACATTACCCGTGCCCTCCCCAGGGCACTTACTAGGAAGGACCGCCTAACCACAAACACGTGGACAGGTGAATGTGGCCAGGGACAGTACAGAGCCAGTCCACAGCTTGTCGGTGAGAGTTGTATTTCACCACAGTCATATTCTTTAGCTTGGTGAAAGGGCTTGGGAAACCATATCTACTCCAGCTGTCATTTCTCCTAGGAAGTCCTCAAATGCAGCTTGTCGCATAAGCAATGGCAGCCCGTCCAACATCAGCTCGCACTTGTCGGTGGTACTTCGACACACAAATATCTTTCTTTGCACCTTTAATTTCATGACTACAGAGTTGGGCAATGGCCTGATCTGCAATGCGGTTTGAGAAATAACATGCATAAGCACGTCCAATCCACATTAAAAAAGCATTAATAGAGTGTCCGGGAACCTTCCCACACCCACACACTTTTCTTAGCCAGGGCTGCTTCTCGGCAGGGTTGGACGGGCCCACCAGAGAACCGGAGACTCCCTCCAGTGGGCCCTGGCTTCTCCTTCAGGAGAGTTCATAGTGCCGAGGTAAGGCCATGATGATGATAGAGGCCACCATCTGCTTAGTTTTCTGTTACTTGGAATGCAAGCACAAGTATGCAGCCAGCCACCCACCCACCCACAGGCCACAATAGTAAACTGTCAGATTTCTGGGCAGCTGCTTGCACTTGAAATGTGCTATTTTAGACTCGTGGAGGCAGAAGCTTTTCACAACCTCATGGCGGCGGCCGGGTGTCCATACTTGGTCTCCAGCCACCGCCACTTCTCCCAGTATTGTCTCCGCCTTCCACAAGCAAGAGTCCCTGAACATTACTGCTGGTACTCTTTCATGGGAATCTGCTTGCCTCCTAACAGCCTGTAATATTTCCAGTGAACTATGGTATGACGCCATGGTATTAGCACTGCCCCCAGTACCAGTAGCAAAGCCATCCCCAATTTCCTTCTCAGGAATTTTATTTGGTAGACTGAGTGGCTGCCCAAATACATTAGTTTCTCACAAAGGAGCTGAAGATAGAGTGGCAGTACATGCAAGTTTCTCCAGCCTGTTAGATATCAGAGGGTTAGTGGCAGCACATTGGCTCAGTGGTTAGCACTGAAGCCTTGCAGCACTGGAATCCTGGGTTCAAATCCCAGCAAGGACAACATCTGCAAGGATTTTGTATGTTCTCCCCGTGTTTGCGTGGGTTTCCACCCCAGTAAAAAAAGGAGCCATAGAGTGTCCGGGAATCTTCCCACACACTTTTCTTAGCCAGGACTGCTTCTTGGCAGGGTTGGACTGTCCCACCAGAGAATCCTCGGGTGGGCCCTGGCTTCTCCATCAGGAGAGTTCATGATAGCGCAAATTTTGCAGCAGCTATGGGACTCTTGAGTGGGGGAGAAAGGTGAGCCCACAGAATCAAATCCTCTGGTGGGCCCAATGTTTTTCAGTTTGAAACTGTTTTTCAGTTTGAAACTGCTTCTCAGTGGGAGTTGTATTTCACCACAGACATATTCTTTAGCTCGGTGAAAGGACTGGCATAGAGGGAAACCGTATCTACTCCTGCAGTCATTTCTCTGTCGCCAGGTTCTGCCCATTGTCACACACGACCATGCCTGGCTGTATGTTCAGCGGTGAGAGCCACAGATCAGGCTGCTGTCTTACAGCTTCCAACAACTCTTCAGCGGTGGACGGTTTGTCATCTAAGCATTAAGCATGTTATCTTCAGCACAGCCTGTTGCCGCTTGGCCAAGGCAGTGCTGCAGTGCTTTCAGCTTGTGACTGATGTGGTCATTTCGGAGATGGAGGCCGAACTGGACGAGCAGGTGCAGGAGCTGAACAATGTGATTAGATTGAGGTTACATTGGCGACTCTGGTTTTTATACTAAACAAATATCCTACTGTGTTTTTTTTATTTATTTATTTATTTTACGTTGTTTTTTAAGACAAATGCATTCACCGGGAAATGTAATTTTAACATTTTACAACCTTATCTGGCCTTGTGGTGTGTGACACATCATTAGACACATCCTGTTTCATTTATGATGGAGGGACTCTGAAAGTCACAAAGCCTATTTTTATAGGGTCATCATGCGGCCCTACTATTCTTAACCCCTTTAAAGCCCAAGACGTACTAATACGTATCTGCGCCCTGGGCTTTAAGAGCCTGATACGTATTAGTACGTCTTTGCGATCGCGCCCGCACACAGGCTGTGCGGGCATGATTGCCGCCGGGTGTCAGCTGATTGTCACAGCTGACACCCGGTGCTATGTGCTGGGAGTGATCCCGCACCGCTCCCGGCACATTAACCCCCGCAATGCTGCGATCAAAGTCGATCATAGCATTGCGGGGGCGAGGGGAGGTGATCGGGATACTCATCTCTCGAGCCGGCGTCCAGCGATGTCTGCCGCGGCTTCTCGGATGTTGCCATGACGACCCGATGTCATCATGACAACATCCGGGTCACCAGACAGCAGGAAGATATTTTGGTCTTCTGCATCTGCAGTATTCTGCATCTGCAGCGCTGACAGCATGTATAGCACAGGGATGCTATACAGGCAATCAGAATAAAAAAAGTGAAAGTCCCATAGTGAGAGAAAGAATAAAAGTAAAAAAAGTGTCAGAAAGTGAAAAAAAAAAAAGAATTGTAAAAATATAAATAAATATATATAAAAAAAATCCACCAAAACTAAAATTATAATGTACCCATCAATAAATATTATTATGAAAAAAAAGTAAAAAAAACAATAAAAGTACATATATTTGGTATCACCGCGTCCGGAACGACCTGACCTATAAAACTGTCCCACTAGTTAGCCCCTTCAGTGAACACGGTAAAAAAAACAAGAAAAAAAACAAGCAAAGAACAATGCTTTATCATTATACCTCCAAACAAAAAATGGAATAACACGCGATCAAAAAGACGAATATAAATAGAAATGGTACCGCTGAAAATGTCATCTTGTCCCTCAAAAAACAAGCCGCCATACAGCTCCATCAGCCGAAAAATAAAAAAGTTATACCTTTCAGAATAAAGCGATGCAAAAAAAATAATTTTTTCTATAAAATAGCTTTTATTGTGTAAAAGCGCCAAAACATAGAAAACCAATATAAATGTGGTAACGCTGTAAACGTACTGACCTGAAGAATAAAGCTACCTTATCAATTTTACCACACGCGGAACAGCATAAAAAATGAAAAAAGAAAACAATTCCTGAATTGTTGTTTTTTGTTTATTCTGACTCCCAAAAATCGGAATAGAGAGCGATCAAAAAATGTCACATGCCTGAAAATGGAAACGATAAAAAAGTCAACTCATTCCGCAAAAAGTCAACTCATTCCGCAAAAATCAATCTGTCACAATCTGTCGGCCAAAATATGGAAAAATTATAGCTCTCAAAATATGGCGATGCAAAAAATAGATTTTACAAAAAAATGCGTCTTTTAGTGTGTGACAGCTGTCAATCATAAAAACCCGATATGATTCTGGTATCACTGTAATCGCACCGACCCGAAGAATAAAGTTGTCTAATCACTTATACCGCAAGAGGAACGGCGTAAAAAATAAACTCTCGGGTTAGGGTTGTGCTAGGGTTAGGGTTGGGGTTAGGGTTGGGGTTAGGGTTAGGGTTAGGGTTGGGCTAGGGTTAGGATTAGGGTTGAGCTAGGGTTGTGCTAGGTTTAGGGTTGGGCTAAGGTTGTGCTACGGTTAGGGCTAGGGTTGGGGTTAGGGTTGGGGGTAGGGTTGGGCTAGGGTTAGGTTTGGGCTAGGGTTGGGCTAGGGTTAGGGTTAGGGTTGGGTTTAGGGTTAGGGTTGGGGTTAGGGTTGGGCTAGGGTTGGGGTTAGGGTTGGGCTAGGGTTAGGGTTGGGCTAGGGTTAGGGTTGGGCTAGGGTTAGGGTTGGGATTTTTTTCAAAAGTAGAAGAAAAAAAGATGACGATATGGCGACTAGTGTTGAGCATAAGTGCTCGCTACTTGAGTTTGCATCGAGTGCTCGGGTATGCACTGAGTATCGCGGGTGCTCGAGTGACATGCTTGAGTCTCCGACCTATATGCATTCGCGGCCAAAAAAAACTCGCAAGGATTGCCTGCCATGCATGAGCGATCCCCGCATGTTTATACCCTTTGATAAAATCCTTGAGGGGTGTAGTTTCCAAAATGGGGTCACTTGTGGGGGGTTTCCACTATTTAGGCACATCAGGGGCTCTCCAAATGCGACATGGCGTCCGCTCTCGATTCCAGACAATTTTGCGTTCAAAAAGTCATACAGTGCTCTTTCCATTCTGAACTCTGCCATGCGCCCAAACACTGTATTTTCCCACATATGGGGTATTGGCGTACTCAGGAGAAATTGCACAAAAGTTTTTGGGGTCCATTTTCTCCTCTTACCCTTGTGAAAATAACATTTTTGGGCTAAAATATCATTTTTGTGAAAAAAGTTTGATTTTTTTCATTTTCACGGCTCCATGTTATAAACTTCTGTAAAGCACTTTGGGGTTCAGGGTGCTCACCACACATTTAGATAAGTTCCCAGAGGGGTCTAGTTTCCAAAATGGTGTCACTTGTGGGGGGTTTCCACTGTTTAGGCACATCAGGGGCTCCCCAAATATGGCGTCCGCTAATTATTCAAGCAAATTTTACATTCAAAAAGTCAAATGGCGCTCCTTCACTTCCGAACCCTGCCGTGCTCCCAAACAGTGGGTTCTTCCCACAAATGGGGTATCTGCGTGCTCAGGGGAAATTGCACAACAAATTTTGGGGACCATTTTTTCCTGTTACCCCTGCAAAAATTAAAAAAATTGGGTTAAAAGTAAAATTTTTGTGAAAAAAGTTTAATGTTAATTTTTTTCTTCCACATTCCAAAACTTCCTGTGAAGCACCTGAAGGGTTAATAAAGTTCTTGAATGTGGTTTTGAGCACCTTGAGGGGTGCAGTTTTTAGAATGGTGTCAGTTTGGGGTATTTTCTGTCATAAAGACCCCTCAAAGTGACTTCAAATGTGATGTGGTCCCTAAAAAAATGGTTATGTAAATTTTGTTGGAAAAATGAGAAATTGCTGGTCAACATTTAACCCCTATAACTCCCTAATAAAAAAAATGTTGGTTCCAAAATTGTGCTGATGTAAGGTAGAAATGTGGGAAATGTTATTTATTAACTATTTTGTGTGTCATATCTCTCTGATTTAAGGGCATAAAAATTCAAATTTTGAAAATTGTAAAATTTTCGCCAAATTTCTGTTTTTTTCACAAATAAACACAAGTGATATCGAAGAAATTTTACCATAATCATGAATTACAATATGCAATGAAAAAACAATCTCAGAATCAGGGGGATCCATTGAAGCGTTCCAGAGTAATTACCTCATAAAGTGACAGGGGTCAGAATTGTAAAAATTGGCCTGGTCATTAACATGCAAACCAGCTTGGGTTGTAAAGGGGTTAAAGGGACAGCAGTCGACCATCGCTATTGTTAGAGAGCCATCAGCCGGCTATGCTTTGTTGTTCTCATTATTAACGAGTGGGTCTCCTACACTGTTATTGCGCATGCAGTGACTGCACGGCCTGCCAAAAATTTGGATGCATCACAATACCCATGAAGAGGAGGGTCTCAGTAAAAAAATGTACCCATTATAAAGGAACGGGTCTCCTATAGTGGTAATGCCCATGCTGTGACTGCAAGGGCTGCCAAAATTTGGAAAAAAAAACACTAACAATTTAAAGACACATAGAGCTAGGCCACAGTAACGACTTGTTCCCATTAGAAAGGAGCGGGTCTGATATACAGTTATAGGGTATGAAGTGAGTCCAACGGTTGCCTAAATTTAGGAGAAACCCCACTAACAATTTAAAGACACATAGAGCTGGGCCACAGTAACGACATGTTCCCATTAGAAACGAGAGGGTCTGCTATACAGTTATAGGGTATGAAGTGAGTCCAACAGCTGCCAAAATTTAGGAAAAACCCCAATAACAATTTAAAGACACAGAGGTGGGTGTTATGATCTGCAACATGAACTAAGGAAAGAAAGGGGAAAGCCGTCCCTACAGTAAGACTAAGCTGAATCCCTACGATGTAGCGGGCTGCCTGTTCCTAGCGAACAGACCCGCCTTAGTCCTCGGCTTGTCTGAACGAAGACCTATAGCATAAAGGGAGGAGTCCCTAAAATAACTAAGGACTGGGACAAAAAATGGGACACCTCCTAAACAGAGAAGTTGTTGCAGAACACAAAAAGACAAACTGACAAAAAGGTACTAGAGGTCCCAGAAGGACCAAGCGAACTGACAGAGAAAGGCACAGAAGCAGCTGGCTAGAGAAACAGTCAAACACTGAAGTCCAGCACAACCAAAAGCTGGAATATAAAGGCAGATGGTCACGTGACCTCAAAACACAAGATGGAAAAAACAAACAGGAGGGTTCTAACAGTGGGCCTCAGTAATGACATATTACCATTAGAAAGGAGCGGGTCTCCCATACTGTTTGCCTATCCACTGACTGCAATGGCTGTCAAAAATTTGAAGGCACTCCAATGCCCCTTGCAAGAGACTTAGAGGTCGGAGGGCCTCCTGAAAAAAATACTCCCATTATTAGGAAGTGGGTCTCCCACACTGTTTGCCTATGCAGTGAATGCAACGGCTGCCAAAAATTTGGAGGAATTCCAATGCCCCTTTGCAAGAGATGTAGAGGTTGGAGGGCCTCCTGAAAAGAATGTTCCCATTATTAGGAAGTGTGTCTCCCATACTGTTTGCCTATGCAGTGAAGAAACAGCTGCCAAAAATTTGGAAGAACTCCAATGCCCCTTGCAAGAGACGTAGATATGTTGATATAATACATATGGTGGTGATATGGTGGTGGAGGATAAGGATGCGGAGAAGGAGGAGGACAAAAGTAAATAGACAAAATCAGGAAGCGTATACCCGTGTCTGGGTGTGAAGACATAGGTGCATGGGACTAGAGTTAGACCTCAGCAAAAAAAGACACTTTATTTGAGTTTATGTTACACTATTATCATTCGGTGGTGTTGAGAAGTCTGGCCCAATCCAGCCCTTGTTCATTTTTATAAGAGTCAGCCTGCCAGCATTTTCAGTTGACAGGCGGATGCGCCTGTTGGTTATAATTCCACCGGCAACACTAAAAACCCACTCTGACAAAATGTTAGAGGCAGGGCAGGCAAGGACCTCCAAGGAGTAGAGAGCCAGTTCATGACATGTGTCCAGCTTGGATACCCAATAATTATAAGGCACAGAGGAATCACGGAGGACATTGGTATGGTCGGCAAGGTACTCCCTTACCATCTTCCGAAACTTTGCACTCCTCGTGAGAGTACCCCGCGCCTCAGGGCCTGTGTGATGGGAGGGTCTGAGAAAACTGTCCCAGAACTTTGACAGTGTTCCCCTGCCTCTGCTGGATTGAATTTGTGTCTCTCTCGCTTGTACTCCTTGGTTGTCCAACGAACTGTGATCACTGCCGCCAGCATTTTCAGATGTGAATTTTTTTAATAATTACACAGTAAGGGCCTTCTCGTACTGCACTATTTTATTAGGCCTGTCCTGCAAGGGAATAAGAGACATAAAGTTCTCCCTGTAGTGTGGGTCTAGAAGCGTCACCAACCAGAAATGACTGTCACCCAAAATTTGGACAACGCGAGGGTTACTGGAAATGCAGAGTAACATAAACTCAGCCATGTGTGCCAGACTGCAAAGAGGCAAGACTTCCATGTCCTCACCATGAGGACGACTGACTATTCTCTTCTCCTCATCCTCCTCCTCTTCCTCCTCCTCCCTGTCCTCAGGCCATCCACGCTGAACAGACGGTATGACAGTTGTGCAGGTAGTACCGTCTATAGCGCAGGAAACTAGCTCCTGTTCTTCCTCCTCTTCCTCATTGTCACCCATTCCACGTTTGGGATGAGATGAGGTTGGGCAGTGTGTAATCACCCTGTAACGTTCCTTGCTCCATCTCACTGTGCTCCGCCTGCAATGCATTTTCTTTAATTGAGAGCAGAGAGCATTTCAGAAGATAGACAATCATCGCCGCTCACCATCTTGGTGGAGTCCTCAAAGTTATGAAGGATGGTACAGATGGTATATCCATGTCCACTCCTGAGGTTTTATGTGTGGAGTCTGACCTGAATACCGATGGCCTTGTTGATGCTGGTAGTCAACAACTGCCCTCTTCTGCTCACAAATCCTTCCCAACATCTGCAATGTAGAGCTCTAACGTGTGGGGACATCGCAGATCAGTCGGTGAGCTTGAAGCTGCAAACGCTGCTGAAGCAAGGCAAGGGCGGCGGAAGCTGTAGCTGACTTTCTAAAATGGGCACACAGGTGGCGTACTTTGACAAGCAGATCCAGCAGATCCAGGTAGCTTTTGAGAAACCAGTGAACCACGAGGTTAAGCACATGGGCCAGGCATGGTACGTGTGTGAGCTCGCCTCAGAGCCGCCACCAGATTCCGGCCATTGTCACACACTACCATGCCTGTGTAACGGGTCCGGGAGGCGGAACCTCTGAGCTACTATACAAGGGGGCGGCCCTTGTAAGGGAGCGGGTGGCAGTCTCTGGGTGAACGGACAGGGAGTTACGGCAAGTGATCAGGGCAGTCTCTGGGTAAGGGGTAGGTACGACCTGTGATGGCAGAGCCTCCGGGTAGGCTAGCAGGCAGATGGTAGATGTGTGCTCCCAGGTGAGCAAGCGAGAGTCTCTGGAATAGCAGGTGGTCACGGCACGTGACGGCGGAACCTCCGGGCTGGCAGGCAGGTAGGTAACGGAGAAGCGCTCCCAGGTGAGCGGGCAAGAGTCTCTGGAATAGCTGGTGGTCACCGCACGTGACAACGGGACCTCCGGGCTGGCAAGCAGGCAGGTAACGGAGATGCGCTCCCAGGTGAGCGGGCAAGAGTCTCTGAGATAGCTGGTGGTCACAGCACGTGACAACGGAGCCTCCGGGCTGGCAAGCAGGCAGATAACGGAGAAGCGCTCCCAGGTGAGCGGGCAAGCTGGTCCATAGACAGACTGACCGGAGTAGTAAGGCAGACCGTCGGACCTCAGGCAAGCAGGCAGGTAGCTGATATGCGCTTCCAGGTGAGCGGGCAGGCTGGTCCTTTAGACAGACTGACAGGAGTAGTAAGGCAGACCGTCGGACCTCAGACTGGCAGACAGGTAACAAGTATTCAGGCAGGAATCAGGCAGGTAACTAGCAGGAAACTGGCAGGAAACTGGCAGGTAACTGGCAGGTAACTGGCAGGTAACTGGCAACGGGACCTGAGGGCTGAAGCACAGGTGAGACACAGGTGCAAACAACATTGCTCGGGCACCTCCATTTTGGAGGAGGTGCCTTATATATGATGAAGTCCTCCGGCCATTGGCCGGGGACTCCTTAGGACGGCGCGCGCGGCCCCTTTAAGAGGAGGGGAGCGCGCGCGCGCGCGCCCTAAGCACAGGGGCCGGGAAGGAGCGCGCGCTGAGAGCAGAGCGGGAGGAGGACGCCGGGAAGGAGCGCGCGCTGACAGCAGAGCGGGGAGAGGACGCCGGGCACGGAGCAGAGCGGTGAGGGGAGCAGCGTCCCTGCCTAGCAGAGGGCAGGGACGCCAGCGCTACAGTACCCCCCCCTTTAGGCCCCCCCTTTTTTAGGCCAGACAGAAATTTAGCTAGGATGAGAGGGGCATGGATGTTCTCCCGGGGCTCCCACGTTCTCTCCTCAGGACCAAACCCCTTCCAATCTACCAGAAAAAAGGTCTTTCCTCTTACCCTTTTGGTGGCAAGAATGTTCTCTACCTCAAACTCGTCCTCAGCAGAAACCGGAGCAGGAGGCGTACCTGTAGACTTGGAAAAAGAGTTAAGCACCACAGGTTTGAGGAGAGACACATGGAAGGAGTTAGGGATCCGTAAGTTGGCCGGGAGTTTCAATTTATAGGCCACCGGGTTGATCTGACTGATGACCTCCAGTGGGCCGATGAACCGAGGCCCTAACTTATAGGAAGGGATCTTGAGCCGGACATATTTGGACGAGAGCCAGACTTTATCCCCAGGGCGGAATTGAGGAGGGTCCAGACGTTTTTTGTCAGCGTGTCTTTTCATACGCTCGGATGACAGAAGGAGTGCGGACCGGGTACTCTCCCATATGGAGGAAAATTTGTTAACAAGAGATTCCGCAGCCGGATTGTCCGCCGAGGTGGAGACGGGAAACGGGATCCGAGGATGCTGACCGTAGACTACAAAAAACGGGGATTTGGAGGAAGACTCGCTCTCGTGATTGTTGTACGAGAATTCGGCCCATGGCAGGAGATCCACCCAGTCAGAATGGTGGGCATTAACGAAGTGCCGAAGGTAACTGGTCAGGTTCTGATTGATCCGCTCCACTTGACCATTAGACTGTGGGTGGTAAGCGGAGGAGAAGTCCAGGGTGACGTCCAGCAATTTACAAGTGGCTCTCCAGAAACGGGAAGTGAACTGTACCCCACGATCCGACACGATGTGACGGGGCAGGCCATGAAGACGGAAGATGTGGCGGATAAAGTCTTTAGCCAGCTCGGGTGCAGACGGAAGACCTGGCAGTGGAATGAAGTGAGCCATCTTGGAGAAGCGGTCAGCGACCACCCAAATGACCGTACAACCGGCAGAGACGGGTAGATCAGTAATGAAGTCCATCGCTATATGCTGCCAGGGGGCAGCAGGTACTGGCAGAGGTAGGAGGCGGCCGGCCGGCAGGTGTCTCGGAACTTTGTTGCGGGCGCAGGACACACAGGCAGAAACAAAGTCTATTACATCCTTGTGCAGGTTAGGCCACCAGTAGTGCCGGGTAATAAGCTGGAGGGTCTTTTTCTGACCGGCGTGGCCAGCTAGTTTAGACGAATGACCCCAGTGTAGGATCTTCTCCCGATCAGGTACTGGTACGAACGTCTTACCAGGAGGAAGACGATTTAGACTCACGGGAGCCACCTGCATTACTCTGGCGGGATCGATGATATGTTTCGGATCCTCCTCGAGATCAGACACCAGAAAGGACCGAGACAAGGCGTCCGCCTTGACGTTTTTGTCAGCCGGGCGAAAATGAAGGACAAAATCAAAACGAGCAAAAAACAAGGACCACCGGGCTTGGCGCGGGTTAAGTCTCTGGGCATGCTGGAGGTAAGCCAAGTTCTTGTGGTCAGTGTAAATTATTACCGGGTGAAGAGCCCCCTCGAGCAGGTAACGCCACTCCTCCAATGCCAGTTTGATGGCCAATAACTCTCGGTCTCCTATGGAATAGTTGCGCTCAGAGGAGGAGAAGAGTTTAGAGAAGAAGCCACAAGTTACCATCCTCCCGGAAGATGATTTTTGAGTAAGTACCGCTCCGGCTCCAGAGGAGGAGGCGTCAACTTCCAGGAAGAACTGTTTGTTGCCATCTGGGCGATGCTGCACCGGGGCGGAAGAGAAGGCCTGTTTAAGGGAAAGAAAGGCCTCCTCTGCTTCGGGTGGCCACTCTTTGGGATTAGTACCTTTACGGGTGAGCGCAGAAATTGGGGCCGTCCGGGAAGAGAAGTGTGGTATGAAGAGGCGGTAGTAGTTGGCGAAGCCCAGGAATCGCTGAATGGCCTTCAACCCCTCCGGTCGGGGCCATTTCTCGATGGCAGACAGTTTCTCAGGATCCATTTGTAGGCCGGTCTGAGAGATAATGTAGCCCAGAAACGGAAGCGAGGTCTGCTCAAAGAGGCACTTCTCAAATTTAGCGTAGAGATGGTTCTGCCTTAGCCTGAGCAGGACCTGACGAACGTCCCTCCGGTGAGTCTGGAGATCCGGAGAGAAGACCAAGATGTCGTCCAGGTACACCACTACGCAGGAGTAGAGAAGGTCCCGGAAGATGTCATTGACCAACTCTTGAAAGACGGCAGGAGCGTTACAGAGACCAAAGGGCATTACCAGGTATTCATAGTGGCCGTCCCGGGTGTTGAATGCCGTCTTCCATTCATCCCCCTGACGAATACGAACCAGGTTGTACGCCCCACGAAGGTCCAGTTTGGTGAAGATCCTAGCCCCCCTCAGGCGATCAAATAATTCTGGAATGAGCGGAAGGGGGTACTTATTCTTCACCGTGATCAGGTTTAGGCCTCTATAGTCTATACAGGGACGGAGAGAGCCGTCCTTCTTTTTGACGAAAAAGAAGCCTGCTCCCGCCGGGGAGGTAGATTTCCGGATGAATCCTCTGGCCAGATTCTCCTCAATATATTCGGACATTGACCGGGTCTCAGCAGCGGATAAAGGATAGATACGCCCACGGGGAGGAGTAGCACCGGGTAGCAGATCGATGGGACAGTCGTATGGTCTATGTGGTGGTAATGTCTCTGCCTCCTTTTTATTAAAGACATCTGCATAAGACCAATAAGGAATCGGAAGTCCAGGTAGATTAGCTGGGGTAGGAGAGGGACGGACGGGATGGACGGGAACCAGGCAGGTTTTATGACAGTCTTGTCCCCAGCGAAGGACCTCTCCGGTTTGCCAGTCTAGCACGGGTGCATGTCTCTGGAGCCAGGGCAGACCTAGCAAGAGGGCGTGAGAGAGTCCAGGCAGAACATGAAAGGAGATACTTTCAGAATGCAGCATTCCCACCTGCAGGGTAATGGATTCGGTGATGAGTTGAATGGGGCGAGGTAAGAGGCCCCCATCCACGGCAGCGACAGACAAGGGTACAGCCAGAGGTTTGGTGGGGATGCGGTATTTCTCAACCAGGGACTGTGAAATAAGGTTCCCGGCTGCTCCAGAGTCAAGTTGGGCTAGTTCGAAATAACGGTTCTCCCCGTAGATGATCGAAACTGACAACAGCAGGGATGGAGAGGATTTATTCTTGTCTAGGTGGACCTCTCTGAGCGAACCTAGACACAGGCGTTTCCCGACCTCTCCGGGCAGGCACGGATCCGGTGCTCCTTACTGCCACAGTAGAAGCAGCTCCCCTCGGCACGGCGTGAGTCCTGACGGGTTTTGACCATCTTGGTCTGGTCGACCTGCATAGGCTCAGGAGAGTGTACCTGGGGAGAGATGGAGGGAATGACGGGTTTCTGGAAAGTAGGAGCTAAACGTGGAATCCTTCTCTCACGGGTGACCTCTTTGGCACGCTCCTGGAACCGTAGGTCAATCCGGGTGGCAAGGGTTATTAGATCATCGAGAGAGGTAGGAATGTCCCGACCAGCAAGTTCATCTTTAATACGACCGGACAGACCCTCCCAGAAGACGGATACCAGAGCGTCGTTATCCCAGGCCAGCTCCGAGGCAAGGGTGCGGAACCGTATGGCATATTGGCCCACGGTGAGACCCTCCTGACGGAGGCGTAGCAGAGAGGATGCGGATGAGGTCTTCCGTCCGGGTTCGTCGAAGACTTTCCGGAAAGCCGAGAGAAAAGCAGGCAAGTTGGACACCAGGGGGTCTCCTCTCTCCCATAGAGGATTTAGCCAGGCCAGGGCCTCCCCGGTGAGATGGGACATGATAAAGGCAATTTTGGCCCGGTCGGAATTAAACTGATGGGACAAAAGTTCAAAGTGCAGGGTGCACTGATTTATGAAGCCCCGAGCCTGGACGGAGTCGCCTCCGAAGCGAGGAGGTGCAGACAGCCGGGGACCGGGATAGGTTACCATGGTATTAGTGGGTAGCGGAGCTGCCGGGTTGCGAGTCATGGTACTGGCAGTGGCTGCAGGTGGTGCAGTAAGAGTGTCCAGGCGAGTATTGACATTCCGCAGGTGACCCAGGATGGACTCCTGTTGGGACCTTTGACGGGACAGTTCATGACACAGGTCCGTGAGCGAGGGAGCTTGGGTGCCACCGGGTTCCATGGCCCGAGCAAACTGTAACGGGTCCGGGAGGCGGAACCTCTGAGCTACTATACAAGGGGGCGGCCCTTGTAAGGGAGCGGGTGGCAGTCTCTGGGTGAACGGACAGGGAGTTACGGCAAGTGATCAGGGCAGTCTCTGGGTAAGGGGTAGGTACGACCTGTGATGGCAGAGCCTCCGGGTAGGCTAGCAGGCAGATGGTAGATGTGTGCTCCCAGGTGAGCAAGCGAGAGTCTCTGGAATAGCAGGTGGTCACGGCACGTGACGGCGGAACCTCCGGGCTGGCAGGCAGGTAGGTAACGGAGAAGCGCTCCCAGGTGAGCGGGCAAGAGTCTCTGGAATAGCTGGTGGTCACCGCACGTGACAACGGGACCTCCGGGCTGGCAAGCAGGCAGGTAACGGAGATGCGCTCCCAGGTGAGCGGGCAAGAGTCTCTGAGATAGCTGGTGGTCACAGCACGTGACAACGGAGCCTCCGGGCTGGCAAGCAGGCAGATAACGGAGAAGCGCTCCCAGGTGAGCGGGCAAGCTGGTCCATAGACAGACTGACCGGAGTAGTAAGGCAGACCGTCGGACCTCAGGCAAGCAGGCAGGTAGCTGATATGCGCTCCCAGGTGAGCGGGCAGGCTGGTCCTTTAGACAGACTGACAGGAGTAGTAAGGCAGACCGTCGGACCTCAGACTGGCAGACAGGTAACAAGTATTCAGGCAGGAATCAGGCAGGTAACTAGCAGGAAACTGGCAGGAAACTGGCAGGTAACTGGCAGGTAACTGGCAGGTAACTGGCAACGGGACCTGAGGGCTGAAGCACAGGTGAGACACAGGTGCAAACAACATTGCTCGGGCACCTCCATTTTGGAGGAGGTGCCTTATATATGATGAAGTCCTCCGGCCATTGGCCGGGGACTCCTTAGGACGGCGCGCGCGGCCCCTTTAAGAGGAGGGGAGCGCGCGCGCGCCCTAAGCACAGGGGCCGGGAAGGAGCGCGCGCTGAGAGCAGAGCGGGAGGAGGACGCCGGGAAGGAGCGCGCGCTGACAGCAGAGCGGGGAGAGGACGCCGGGCACGGAGCAGAGCGGTGAGGGGAGCAGCGTCCCTGCCTAGCAGAGGGCAGGGACGCCAGCGCTACAGCCTGGCTGTAGGGTCAGCGGTGTCAGTCACAGATCTGCCTGCTATTTCAGAGCTGTCCACAACTCTTCAGTATTGTGTCGTTTGTCACCTAAGCATATTACCTTCTGCACAGCCTGTTGCCGCTTAGCCGAGGCAGTGCTGCAGTGCTTCCAGCTTGTGACTGATGTGGTCATTTCAGAGATGTAGGCTGAAGAGGAGGAGGAGAATGAGGTGCAGGAACTGTAGAATGTGGAGGCAACCCTGATTGACCCAAGGCCCGCAATCCTCGGCGTCGGGAGTACGTGTTCCATCCCAAGGTCCGACTGGGTCCGAGCAAAGCAGAACAGACAGTGTTGTCACCCGCAGACAATGTTGCTGGACCCTGGGGTTTGGCCCATTTAGTCGGATGCTTTGCTGCCATGTGCCTGTGTGGCACCCCAGGGGTCTGGTTTCCACAGTAACAGCAATGTTGTGTCTGAGAGCAGGTGGGAGGTCTCTTGGTCAGGAATCCTATGCATGCCACACCTCCTGCCCAGTCCTGGGAGGGGAAGGACTTCCCTATATAAACCTAGGGCTGAGGCAGGGTTAGTGAGTAGAGAAGAAGTAGAGACAGAGAAGAGAAGCAGATCTAGGAAAAGAACATCAGGAGCTCTGTGGGAGCAGTGCTATAAGGAGTCAGGGGCTGGCAGCTGCAGAGCTCGCCCTGACTGAGAAGCTATCACCGGACCCGGAGTCCGAGGCTGTGGGGACTAATCTTTACCCAGCAGCAGAAACCGCCCGGCAGGGGATTTCAGGTCCTCTGGCCAAGAAACCCGAAGGCACGGTCACACGCGTGGGACCAGCACCGCCGTCGTGGAGCGGACGCCACTAGAAGGCCCCGAGTCACCGGCCATACGGGTGAGCACCACACGGTACACTCAGGGACGTGGGCTACTTATACCCGCCTCTAGCAAGGTAGCCAGAATAGTACAGTCAGTTTGGGAGGCCTACAACTCCGCCTGGCCAGGGGAGATCCCATCTGCTCAAGGACTGACCAGGCCCCAATCGCTAGCAGTACTCCGGGAGGGTCTATCTTGGTCACCAGTAAAGACCCTGAACTACACCGTACCGTCTCCGAGTGGTTCCTGCTACCCCCATCATCCACGTCGGCTGCCCTGAGGCCATACCCCTCCCGTTGGGGGTGATACTACCACGCTGCACAATCCTACCACCGGCCTCAGCGGTCTGCCCTGCAGCGGCAGCTCCTTCGCTGCATTCAACGGGTGGCGTAGTCGTACAACATCTACCGCTAATACAGCGCCACTTAGTCTGACTCCCTGGGCACGGACCGGGTCACCGCCACGAGACTACAACCCTCAACAGATCCGGCTCCGGGTAAGCCCCCGCGTGCGCAACGCTGCGCGACACAGGCCCAGGGGTGCGTCACCTGATCATGCTGGTGGTGGTCAGGCTGGTAGTTTTGTTACCCCTGCTGATGCTGGCCTGGCAGGTGGTGCAAATGGCCTTTTTGGGGTTATCTGCAGAGTCTTTAAAATATAACCAGGCTCGGGAAGACCTAACAGTTGTACTGGCAACTTCCATTGTGTTGGCGTTACGAGGAACGCTTTCCCGCCTTTCTTCCTGCCTGTTGTGGGGCTATGCCTCCCTCCTCCTGTGTGCTGATGTCCTCGCTCTGTGTGTCCCCCTGCCAGGTTGGATCAGTTACTTTATCATCCACCACCTTGTCTTCCACTTCCGCACCCTGGTCCTCATCCTGACTTTCTGGCAACTGTGTCTCATCATCATCATTCACCTCTTACGACAGTAATTGCACTTTATCACCATCGTCTTTGTGGATCGTGGCTTCTCCAATATTTCGGCATCGCTACACGCATTCTCCTCTTGACTCACTTGAAGCTGGCTGGGAGGGAGGCCCGAATCTACAAATAGAAAAGTGAACAGCTCTTCTGAGTGTCCAAGTGTAGGATCAGTTGTCTCTGGGCACTCGGCATGGTGGTAGTGTAGCACCCCGAGGACTCGGCTGCTACAGGGGTATTGCACCTCGAACCAGAGGTGTGGTATTCCACTCCCGGGTAAGGATGGAGTGTGGAACATAGCTCAGTTAGCTGCATGCACTACACTCACCCCATTTCCGGGGGACAGACCAGTGGTACTCCCACCAGATAGATGTGCAGGTACGACAGCTTCTGTCCCTGGCTGGAGTGGGGAGGGGGGAGGAATATCCCAGTGGTGTAGGAGCAGACAGGGGAGGGACTCTGGGCATAGGTAGGAGCCCATTGGGTGCTGGTCACCTGGGCTCGGGTGTCAGAAGGGAGTATATAAGGTGGGCACCATCTTAGTTCTGGGTCTGTTCAGAGAGGAGCTCAGCCAGAGAGGGCTGACAGGGAGCTGTGGCTCAGTCTGGGCCCAGCTCCAGAGCCAGGCCTGGAGAGGAGGCCTGAGGCAGAGAGAGAGAGAGAAGTAAGAGGAAGAAGGAATAGAAACACCAGGAAAGGCCCAGAGACGCAAGGAAAGAGGGAACCCTAAGATCCCACGGAATATCGGGTGAAGGGTTGGCAGAACAGGGTACCGGATCCCAAGCTGGTGGAGGCAAATCATCCTTAGCCAGGAACCGGAGGTCGTGGTCAAGTTTTGGTGCGACCCCTCACCACATCCACCAGGAAGGCATACCATATAGGGTCAGGGAAACCGGGAAAGGTTTCACCACCAGAAGGCCCGAGGGAGCCGGACAAAGGTGGGTCCCTGGTGGGGACGGCCAGTAGGAAGGAAGAGAGGGGAGCTCAGGACCACGCTCTGGAACTGCCTGGGAGTTGGCCGAGTTCCGCACCTGGTGGACGCAGCACGGCTCAGGTGGTCTTAACTGTGCACAAGGGACCTGATAAAGAACTGTGAGTAAAGCTGTGAAAACTGCAATTGCAAGTCTCAGTGATTCCTTGTCGCACCGGTACCATCAGTGCTGGGATATACACACCATCTCTCCCAACATCATTCACATCCTCTGCCCTGAGGCCATACCCCTCCCGTTGGGGGTTATACCATCCACGCTGCACATCCGTACCACCGGCCTCAGCGGACTGCCCTGCAGCGGCGGCTTCATAGCCGCATTCAACGGGTGGCGTAGTCGGACACTAATACCATCATACCAATAACGCCACTTAGTTTGACACCCTGGGCACGGACCGGATCACCGCCACGAGGACTACTACCCCCAACAGATCCGGCTCCGGGTATTCCTCAAACATGGCCCAGGGGGCGCGTCAGTAGGAAGGATGATCAGGGTGAGGAATATGTGGTCCAGACTCACGGCTACTGAGACTTGACGGTGTGGAAGACAGGGTGGAGATGGTGGTGGCCAAGTGACTGGAAGCATTATCTGCTATCCAACCATTAACCTTTTCACACTGCTCTGTGTTCAATAGTGGTGCTCTGCGGTCCCCTAGTAATTGGGACAGGAAGGTCGAGTGAGAAGATCTTCGTGTTTGTTGTGGCACAATTTCATTTTGCCCACGGCCACGTCCTCGGCCTCTGCATGCACTCTCACCATCACGTCCACTTCCCCGTCCCTTGCCACGCACCTTTCCCATTTTAAATGAGGGACAATATTTTCCACGTTCATGAGAAATGGCTGATTTTGGAGCGCAGTTATATGTGATATGTCTGACAGAGAACCACGGCTTTAAATTGTAGGCCTGTAATTTACTAATATTATTCTACACGGAGACCTAGTGTGAATAGCTTCACCGACACACTGCAAAGGAATGAAAATGGAAGAAATGTATGATTTTAGAAGTCTTTTCGGTGATATGTCTGATAGAGAACCACGGCTTTAAATTGTAGGCCTATAATTTACTAATATTATTCTACACGGAGACCTAGTGTGAATAGCTTCACCGACACACTGCAAAGGAATGAAAATGGAAGAAATGTATGATTTTAGAAGTCTTTTCAGTGATATGTCTGACAGAGAATCACGGCTTTAAATTGTAGGCTTGTAATTTACTAATATTATTCTACACTGAGACCTAGTGTGAATAGCGTCACCAACACACTGCAGCAGAATGAAAATGCAAGAAATGTATGATTTTTTAAATCTTTTCGGTGATATGGCTGACAGAGAACCATGGCTTTAAATTGTAGGCCTGTAATTTACTAATATTATTCTACACGGAGACCGAGTGTGAATAGCTTCACCGACATACTGCAACAGAATGAAAATGGAAGAAATGTATGATTTTAGAAGTCTTTTCGGTGATATGTCTGATAGAGAACCACGGCTTTAAATTGTAGGCCTGTAATTTACTAATATTATTCTACACTGAGACTTAGTGTGAATAGCTTCACCAACACACTGCAACGGAAAGAAAATGGAAGAAATGTATGATTGTAGAAGTCTTTTCAGTGATATGTCTGACAAAGAACAATGGCTTTAAATTGTAAGCCTGTAATTTACTAATATTATTCTACATGGAGACCTATTGTGAATAGCTGCACAGACACACTGCAACAGAATTGAAATGGAAGAAATGTATGATTTTTAAGCTGCTGCTTCAAATCGAAACTAAATGGATCATTCGCCTGAATGCTAATGGTCCATTGGGCTTAAATGATCGTCTGGATTTTTCTATGTTTTTATGATTCTGTTCTGATTTGTGTTTTTTTATTTTTCTGATCATGTGTTCTTGATTAATTTGCATATAAAGGATGTGATGTCATGTTTTGTGTGTAACACAGACCTGTAGAAGCGTCTTCACGCGAAACAACTGTTGTCTGCTTTTTTCTTCCTCGCTCTCCCTGCTTGCCGGACTTTTTATCCTCATGGAATAAAGATACTGCTTTTAAGGACTGGTGAGTGCAGCTCATTTTTCTTTCTTAAGGTTATTTTGGACTGTTTAAACTTTTTTATGAGCTTTTGCACCTGAAATGTTACCAAGTCCTATTTAGGTGTCTGCATTGTACATATTCAGCTTTGCTTTGACTATTGCAGCTGCTTGCAGGTGCTGCAGGTTTTTCACTTTCCTTGCTGTAAGACACAAAAGAACATTACAATACATCACTAGTATTTTGTTGCACCATCTTTATAAATCTCATTGGAACGGCACCAAACAAAAGTTTCAGCATCATCACCTTGCCCAATGCAGATTCGCAATTCATCACTGAATATGAATTTCATCCAGTCATCCACAGTCCACGATTGCTTTTCCTTAGCCCATTGTAACTTTGTTTCTTTCTGTTTAGGTGCTAATGATGGCTTATGTTCAGCTTTTCTGCATGTAAATCCCATTTCCTTTATGCGGTTTCTTACAGTTCGGTCACAGACATTGACTCCAGTTTCCTCCCATTCATTCCTCATTTGTTTTGTTGTGCATTTCCTGTTTTGGAGACATATTGTTTTAAGTTTCTGGTCTTGACGCTTTGATGTCTTCCTTGGTCTACCAGTATGTTTGCCTTTAACAACCTTCCCATGTTTTTGTATTTGGTGTAGATTTTAGACACAGCTGACTGTGAACAACCAACATCTTTTGCAACATTGCGTGATGATTTACCTTCTTTTAAGAGTTTGATAATCCTCTCCTTTGTTTCAATTGACATCTCTCGTGTTGGAGCCATGATTCATGTCAGTCCACTTGGTGCAACAGCTCTCCAAGGTATGATCACTCCTTTTTAGATGCAGACTAACGAGCAGATCTAATTTGATGCAGGTGTTAGTTTTGGAAATGAAAATTTAACAGGTGATTCCATAATTTTTTCCTCAGAATTGAGTGATTCCATAATTCTTTCCCTCTGCTTGGTCTGAAAAAACTTACCCTTATTGAGCACCATATTTTTATCTTGATTTCTTTTACTGTTTCTTAAAGCCCTAAAGTTGCCATTTGAAATGACTTTAGCTTTGTGCCATGTCTGTGATCTGCTTTTTTTCAACGACATTAAACAACTGAATGAACATCCTCCGAGCCCGGTGATTCCATAATTTTTGCTAGGGGTTGTAGAACAACAAAAAAAGTGGTCATACAACATGTCAATATTTATGAGTATTTTCACCAAACTCCATTAGAATCCATAAATCCCCATGTCCCTTTTAACTAATGTCATTATCCCCATAATTCTCTACATATTGACAACTGTATTGTAGTGATGAGCGAGCGTGCTCGCTACTGCGCGGTGCTCGCTCGAGAATCTCACTGTTCGAGATGCTCGGCGAGTACTCCCAGAATGCTCGGGTGGGAGCTCCAGTCCCCCGCCTCGCATGTTTGGCGCTGTTTAGACAGTGAATAAACATGCGGGGATTACCTGCCACTCACTGCAATGCCTCAGCCATGTTGGTTCTGGCATTACAGTGATTGGTTGGCCGCATAGCATCATCGGGTCTATATCAGACCCGGTGACCCTATGCTCGTCACAGTCTACCCTTCAGACAAGCAGAATAGGGGGAGGTGCTGTTGCGCTAGGGAGAGAATTGGCAGTTTATTGGTGAGGTATTAGGTATTCCACCACAGCAATATATACAAATCTGAACCAACAGTTCTTCTAAGGTTTAATCCAGCTGCATATATTATTCCTGGTGATAACAGGAGTTAGGCAGGCAGAGTTTGTGGAGAGTGTATAGAGCAGAATATGGTCAATTGCACGTTCTGTCTGCTGCTGTTACAGATATCCATATTCCTAGATGTCAGGGTTAATTTTTTTTGCTCTTAATCCTGATTATTTGTTTAAAAAGCAATATAGTACACCATTTTACTGCTCCATTTGCTTGTTAACAGAATACAGCCAGATTTGTTTGATTTTATTCGCATTGCTGTATTTTTCAACGACATTAAACAACTGAATGAACATCCTCCGAGCCCGGTGATTCCATAATTTTTGCCAGGGGTTGTAGAACAACAAAAAAAGTGGTCATACAACATGTCAATATTTATGAGTATTTTCACCAAACTCCATTAGAATCCATAAATCCCCATGTCCCTTTTAACTAATGTCATTATCCCCATAATTCTCTACATATTGACAACTGTATTGTAGTGATGAGCGAGCGTGCTCGCTACTGCGCGGTGCTCGCTCGAGAATCTCACTGTTCGAGATGCTCGGCGAGTACTCCCAGAATGCTCGGGTGGGAGCTCCAGTCCCCCACCTCGCATGTTTGGCGCTGTTTAGACAGTGAATAAACATGCGGGGATTACCTGCCACTCACTGCAATGCCTCAGCCATGTTGGTTCTGGCATTACAGTGATTGGTTGGCCGCATAGCATCATCGGGTCTATATCAGACCCGGTGACCCTATGCTCGTCACAGTCTACCCTTCAGACAAGCAGAATAGGGGGAGGTGCTGTTGCGCTAGGGAGAGAATTGGCGGTTTATTGGTGAGGTATTAGGTATTCCACCACAGCAATATATACAAATCTGAACCAACAGTTCTTCTAAGGTTTAATCCAGCTGCATATATTATTCCTGGTGATAACAGGAGTTAGGCAGGCAGAGTTTGTGGAGAGTGTATAGAGCAGAATATGGTCAATTGCACGTTCTGTCTGCTGCTGTTACAGATATCCATATTCCTAGATGTCAGGGTTAATTTTTTTTGCTCTTAATCCTGATTATTTGTTTAAAAAGCAATATAGTACACCATTTTACTGCTCCATTTGCTTCTTAACAGAATACAGCCAGGTTTGTTTGATTTTATTCGCATTGCTGTATTTTGGAAGCAGAGAAACTTGTCCATCATCAGACGTGATCCGATATTACTGCTGTAACATTTTTGGGAGCGTGCCAAATATTAAACTCTAAGTTAAAGTCTGCCAATTGTGTGTTGTTCAACCTATTCACAGTTAGTCGCTGACAAATACCATATCTATAACACCACTGCCCAAAACCATGATCATCAGGCGTGATCCGATAATACTGCCGTAATAATCGTGACATTATTTGGAGCGTGCGAAATATTACACTCCAATTAAAGTCTGCCAGTTGTGTGCTGTTCAACCTATTCACTCTTCGTCACTGACCAATACCATATCTCTAATGCCACTGAATAAAATCGTGGTCATCAGACATGATCCGATATTACTGCGGTAATAATCGTGACATTTTTTGGAGCGTGCCAAATATTATACTCCAGTTAAAGTCTGCCAGTTGTGTGCTGTTCAACCTATTCACATTTGGTCGCTGACCAATACCATATCTATAAGGCCACTGCCTAAAACCGTGGTCATCAGACGTAATCCCATATTAGTGCAGTCATAATCGTCACATTTTTTGTAGCGTGACAAATATTACACTCCAGTTAAAGTCTGCCAGTTGTGTGTTGTTCAACCTTTTCTACACTTGGTCGCTGACCAATACCATATCTATAAGGCCACTGCCTAAAACTGTGGTCATCAGACGTGATCCGATATTACTGCGGTAATAATCGTCACATTTTTTGTAGCGTGCCAAATATTACACTCCAGTTAAAATGGGCAAGGCACATAGCAAGGGATGGGGAAGTGGACGTGATGCTGATGGTGCACGCAGGGGCAGAGGCCATGGGCAAGATGAAACTGTGCCTGCTGAGGGAGCACAACAAACACCCACATCATGTCTAACTAATTTCCTCTCCCAAATTCTAGGGGGCCGCAGAACACCACTCTTGAAGCCAGAGCAATGTGAAAAGGTTGTTGGTTGGATAGCAGATAAGGCTTCCAGTCAGTTTGCCACCACCACCACCCTGTCTTCCACATGGTCCAGTCTCAGTATCCGTGAGTCTGGACCACATATTCCTCACCCTGATCCTCCTTCCTCCCACCATGCCGAATGCCCTGAGACAAGTGATCCCACACTTGGACACTCCGAAGAGCTGTTCACTTTCCGACATATAGATTCGGGTCTCTCGCCCGGCCTTCAAGCAGAGCAAGGAGAGATCACATGTAGCGATGCCCAAATATTTGAGCAGCCACGGTCACACGAAGATGACAGTGTGAAAGTGCAAGAGATGGATGATGATAATGATGAGACACAATTGGCAGCAAGTCAGGAGGAGGCCCAGGGTGCGTACGTGGAAGATGAGGTGGTGGACGATGAAGTCACTGACCCAACCTGGCAAAGTGACATGCATAGCGAGGACAGCAGCACCAAGGGCAAGGGATGCATAGCACCACAACAGGCAGGAACAAGCAGTGAGGTGGCCAGACACAAGGCGGGCAACTGTTCCCTGGAACACCAACATGAGGGAAGTTGCCAGTTCAACTGTTAGGTCTTCCAGAGTCTGGCTCTTTTTTAAAGACTGTCCAGATAACTCAAAAAGGCCATTTGCAACATCTGCCATACCAGCATCAGCAGGGGCAGCAAAACTACCAGCCTGACCACCACCAGCATGCTCAGGCACATGACAGCATAGCACCCGACTAGTTGGGCCGAAGGCCAGGGTCCAGAAACAGTGTCTGTGGGTGACACCACTGCCTATTCTGTTGTTGTGCGTGCACGTCAATCCCCTGTCCATGGTGCAGGCAAAGATGCCTCCCGCCCTGCACCTGTCACTGCACACTTGCAACCACCACCATCAGCAACCACGTCCATGTCCTTGTCCCAGCGCAGGGTGAAGTTGTCCCCCGTCCTTTGAACGCAAGTGCAAATACGCAGCCAATGCCCCACAGTCCACAGAGCTAAACTGCCACATTTCTCGACTGCTTGCTCTTCAAATGTTGCCTTTTAGGCTCAAGGAGATGGAATCTTTCTGCAACTTCATGGTGGCTGCAATTCCTCGGTACTCGGTCCCCAGCCGCCACTATTTCTCCTAGTGAGCCATCCCCGCCTTAAACAAGCAAGTGTCCCAGAACATTACCTGTGCACTCAACAAAGCAGTTACTGGGAAGGTCCACCTAACTACGGACACATGGACTGGTGCTTGTGGACAGGGATGGTACATCTCGCTGATGGCACACTGGGTTAATATAGTGGACCCTGGGACGGAACACATCCTCCTGGCGCCGAGGATTGCAGACCCTGGGTCAATCATGGTTGCCCCTGCATTCTACAGCTCCTGCACCTCCTTCTCTTCAGCCTCCATCTCCAAAATGACCACATCAGTCTGAACTAGGAAGCACTGCAGCACAGCCTCAGCCAATTGGCAACAGGCTATGCTGAAGCTAATATGTTTAGGAGACAAACCGCACACCGCTGACAGACGTAACAGAGCAGGCAGATTTGTGGCTGTCACTGCTGAACCTACAGCCAGGCATTGTCATGTGTGACAATGGCCGGAACTTGGTGGTGGCTTTGAAGCTAGGCAAGCTCGCACACGTACCATCCCTGGCCCATGTGCTCAACCTAGTGGTTCAACTGTTTCTCAAAACCTACCCGATTCTGCCTGATCTGCTTGTGAAAGTACGCCACGTGTGTGTCCATTTCCGAATGTCACCTACAGCTTCCGCCGCACTCTCCATGCTTCAGCAGCGTTTGTTCCAGTTCACCGACTGGTGTGCGATGTCACCACGCATTGGAACTTATCGTTGCATATGTTAGGAAGGATTTGTGAGCAGCAGAAGGCAATTGTTGAGTACCAGCTTCAACATGCCCGTTGGTATTCAGGTCAGCCTCCGCACATAAGAGCTGATGAGTGGGCATGGATGTCTGACACCTGTGCCACCCTCCAAAACTTTGAGGACTCCATCAAGACGGTGAGCAGCGACGACGCCATAATTAACGTCACCATCCCGCTTCTCTGTCTACTGAAACGCTTGCTGCTCACAATTAAAGAGGAGGCATTGCAGGCGGAGCACAATGAGATGGAACAAGGAACCACATAGGGTGATGCCACACAGCCAAGCCTCATCTCATCTCAACGCGTATTGGGTGATAATGAGAAGGAGGATTAACAGGAGCTGTTTCCTGCTCTACAGACGGTACTACCCACACAACAGTCATACCGTCTGTTCAGCATAGATGGCTTGAGGAGAGGGAGAACGTGGAGGAGGGCCAGGAGGAGTATGAGGAGGAGGAGAGCATGGACAGTTGTCCCCTTGGTCAGGACAGGGAAGTCTTGGCTGTTGAAAAAAGAGGAGAGTAGATTCAGCTCACCTGATTGCTGTAGGCTTTGGAAGGAAGCACAGGTACGTGTGACCTCACGTGTTTGCATGAAAAAAAGTTGAAGAAACCAGTTTCCAAAAGTGCAAATATTTATTGAAGCAAATCCACGCAGTTTAAAAATTTCCAAATTACATCGGGGAATCTCACATGGAAAAAACACAACGCGTTTCGAACACTGAGCTGTGTTCTTTGTCAAAGCTGACATGCATATGACACACTATAGTATTATATCCAATAACAACCAATCAGATCGATATACTTGGTCACATGAGAGTGACACAGCTCTGTTTTTTCCATGTGAGATTCCCCGATGTAATTTGGAAATTTTTAAACTGCGTGGATTTGTTTCCATGAATATTTGCACTTTTGGAAGCTGGTTTCTTCAACTTTTTTTCAAGTCTTGGCTGTTGGCAGTCTGGCACACATGGCTGACTTTATGCTCCGCTGCCTTTCCCGTGACCCTCGCATTGTACACATTTTGGGCGACAGTAATTTCTATCTCTCCTTCCCATGGTGGAGAGAGCTAATAAAATGTTGCAGCACTAGAAGGTCCTTGTTGAGGAATTATTAAAAAAATTCCCATTTGAAAACGCTGGTGGCAGAGGTCACAGTTCGTTGGACAACTAAGGAAAACACGTGAGGGAGACACAAACACGATGCAGTAGAGGCAGGGGAACACAGTCAAAGGTGTGGGACTGTTTTCTCAGACCCTCCCAGCGCCCAGGCCCTGATGCGCAGGGTACTCTGACAAGGAGGAAAATGTTTTGGAGGATGCTGAAAGAGTACCTTGCTGACCGTACCAATGCCCTCCGTAATTCCTCTGTGCCTTATAACTATTGGGTATCCAAGTTGGACATGTAACACAGGTGCCGAAATGCAACGCACAGAGAGACAAGGCAGGAACAGTCAGGGATCAAAATAACCACTTTATATGTATAACAACTATTATGCAAGGGGGTTAGTAACAAGGGTAATAAACAGCAACTTGGAATAATAATAAATATCCTTCAGTGAATAACAGTAACGTTCTTTGCAAAAATGTGAGTCACCACATGAGTCCTCTTTATACACCGCATGCAGAATTATTAGGCAAATGTGTATTTTGATCACTTTGATACTTTTTATACATATTGTCCTACTCCAAGCTGCATAGGCTTGAGAGCCAACTACCAATTAAGTAAATCTGGTGATGTGCATCTCTGTAATGAGGAGGGATGTTGACTAATGACCCTATATAAGGTGTGCTTAATTATTAGGCAACTTCCTTTCCTTTGGCAAAATGGGTCAGAAGAGAGATTTGACAGGCTCTGAAAAGTCCAAAATTGTGAGATGTCTTGCAGAGGGATGCAGCAGTCTTGAAATTTCCAAACTTTTGAAGCGTGATCACCGAACAATCAAGCGTTTCATGGCAAATAGCCAACATAACTGCCCATGAATTGAGGAAAATCAAGCATGAAGCTGCCAAGATGCCATTCGCCACCAGTTTTGCCATATTTCAGAGCTGCAATGTTACTGGAGTATCAAAAAGCACAAGGTGTGCGATATTCAGTGACATGGCCAAGGTAAGGATGGCTGAAAAACGACCATCTTTGAACAAGAAACATAACATCAAACGTCAAGAATGGAACAAGAAATATCTTAAGACTGATTTTTCAAAGGTTTTATGGACTGATGAAATGAGAGTGACTCTTGATGGGCCAGATGGATGGGCCAGAGGCTGGATCTGTAAAGGGCAGAGAGCTCCACTTCGACTCAGACGCCAGCAAGGTGGAGGTGGGGCACTGTTTTGGGCTTGTATCATCAAAGATGAACTTGTGGGACCTTTTCGGGTTGAGGATGGAGTGAAGCTCAACTCCCAGATCTACTGCCAGTTTCTGGAAGACAACTTCTTCAAGCAGTGGTACAGGAAGAAGTCGGTATCGTTCAAGAAAAACATGATTTTCATGCAGGATGTAACATACCTGGCGGCGTCCTTGCATAGTGGTCCATCTCCCACTGTGCAAGAGCGCGCACTTGATCTCCAATCCAGAATGTCTCTCTGGCTTCCCTCCATGCTGTCTATTTGATTCTGTTTCTGCTGCTTAAGGGAGGCGCCCGATCACTTCCTGCTTTTTGTACCTGCTGCAGGTACACCCCTTGTGCGTCCTCAGCCTATTGCTGTCTGTCACCTGGTATTTAAACCAGCTGCTCCAATTAACCCATGCCTGAGCATTGTGTTTCATTCAGTGTGCTCTCTCACTCTGAATGTGCCAGGTCCCTTTCTGTGTTTGCTTGCTTGCCTTTCTTGTAGGCTGTATTTCCAGTCCTGTCTGAACACGCTCCTTGCCTGTTCGTTCCACCTTCTAGGGGCCACATACCTAGACCCGCTCCTGTATCTTGTCTGTCCTGTCTGAACACGCTCCTAGCCTGGTCCTCCCGCCTTCTAGGGGATGCATACCTAGACCCGCTCCTGTATCTTGCTACTGTGTCTGTTCTTGTCTGTATACTCTTCTAGCCTGTTTTCTGTGTTTCTCTATGTCCGTACCTTTCCTTTTTCTGCAGAGTCTGAACTCATACCTAACTCCTGCTCGTTGTCACTGTACTTCCGTTTGTGAGTTTGTGGTCCACTCGCTACTTCACTGCAAGTACCCTGTGGGTATCTGGTTCTGCCTTTCCCTTCCTGCCTGTTCCGTGTGTACAGAGCCCTGTCCCCCCTGTTCTGCCTTGCTCACCGTTCCGGCGGTTCTAGCCTGCTCTGCCTTGCTCACCGCTCCGGCGGTTCTAGCCTGCTCTGCCTTGCTCACCGCTCCAGCGGTTCTAGCCTGCTCTGCCTTGCTCACCGCTCCAGTGGTTCTAGACTGCTCTGCCTTGCTCACCGCTCCGGCGGCTCTAGCCTGCTCTGCCTTTGCTTACCGCTCCGGCGGTTCTAGCCTGCTCTGCCTTTGCTCACCGCTTCGGCGGTTCTAGCCTGCTCTGACCCTTTGCTCACTGCTTCGGCAGTCTCGCTCCGCTCTGACCCTTTGCTCACTGCTCCGGCAGTCTCGCTCCGCTCTGACCCTTTGCTCACTGCTCCGGCAGTCTCGCTCCGCTCTGACCCTTTGCTCACTGCTCTGGCAGTCTCGCTCCGCTCTGACCCTTTGCTCATTGCTCCGGCAGTCTCGCTCCGCTCTGACCCTTTGCTCACTGCTCCGGCAGTCTCGCTCTGCTCTGACCCTTTGCTCACTGCTCCGGCAGTCTCGCTCCGCTCTGACCCTTTGCTCACTGCTCAAGGCGGCCTTGTCCTGCTCTACTCTTGCTCATCGCTCCAGGCGGCCTTATCCTGCTCTTCTCTTGCTCACCGCTCCAGGCGGCCTTGTCCTGCTCTTCTCTTGCTCACCGCTCCAGGCGGCCTTGTCCTGTTCTACTCTTGCTCACCGCTCCAGGCGGCCTTGTCCTGCTCTACTCTTGCTCACAGCTCCAGGCGGCCTTGTCCTGCTCTACTCTTGCTCACCGCTCCAGGCGGCCTTGTCCTGCTCTTCTCTTGCTCACCGCTCCAGGCGGCCTCGTCCTGCTCTACTCTTGCTCACCGCTCCAGACGGCCTCGTCCTGCTCTACTCTTGCTCACCGCTCCAGGTGGCCTCGTCCTGCTCTACTCTTGCTCACCGCTCCAGGCGGCCTCGTCCTGCTCTACTCTTGCTCTCCGCTCCAGGCGGCCTCGTCCTGCTCACCGCTCCAGATGGCCTCGTCCTGCTCTACTCTTGCTCACCACTCCAGGCGGCCTCGTCCTGCTCTACTCTCGCTCACCGCTCTAGGCGGTCTCACTCCGCTGTGTTTGTCCACCACATCTGTGGTTCTGTTCCTGAGTCCCAGTGTGTACTGGGTGCTATCCCGCCTGTGTTCCAACCTACTAGTGCCTCCCTGTCTGCACTCTAGCCGTGCTTGCCTGTACCCCCCTGCCTGCAGACCCGCCTGCCTGCATACCAGTCGTGCCTGCCTATACCCACCAGTCTGTGTGCCAGCCTAACCTGTCTGTTCCTGTATTCCCCTGTGGGTCAACAGCCATGTCCGGGGTCTGTCCTGGAGTAGCACCTGGTCCCTCTGCTCGGTTCCTCCTTGGTGCACTGGCGTCGTATGCCGTTGTGCGACCCTGGTCGGATCGGGTGAAATCACACGCACACGCCGCTCAGCCGGTGCGTGTGCATTACACAGGACAATGCTCCATCACATGCATACAACTACTCCACAGCGTGGCTGGCCAGTAAAGGCCTAAAAGAAGAAAAAATAATGACATGGCCCCCTTGTTCACCTGATCTGAACCAAATAGAGAACCTGTGGTCCATCATAAAATGTGAGATCTACAGGGAGGTAAAACAGTACACCTCTCGGAACAGTGTCTGGGAGGCTGTGGTGGCTGCTGCACGCAATGTTGATCGAAAACAGATCAAGCAACTGACAGAATCTAAGGATGGAAGGCTGTTGAGTGTCATCATAAAGAAAGGTGGCTATATTGATCACTAATTTTTTTTGTCTTTTTTTTGCATGTCAGAAATGTTTATTTCTAAATTTTGTGCACTGATATTGGCTTACCTGGTGAAAATAAACAAGTGAGATGGGATTATATTTGGTTTTTATTAAGTTGCCTAATAATTCTGCACAGTAATAGTTACCTGCACAAACAGATATGCTCCTAAGATAGTCAAATCGAAAAAAAGCCCACTCCAACTTCCAAAAATATTAAGCTTGGATATTTATGAGTCTTTTGGGTTGATTGAGAACATAGTTGTTGATCAATAATAAAAATAATCCTCTAAAATACAACTTGCCTAATAATTCCGCACACAGTGTATGGCCCTAGCGGGGGTCACTGGTTATTCCCGGTAGGCCTCAAGTCTCTTCTGGATAAAGTTTAACAAATCCTGTTTAGCCTCCCACGCACCAACCGGCCCCCTCCCAACCTGAAATCCTAATCCCCACTGTCCACGATACCGTAGGTGAGAGTTGGAAGTGAAGGCCCTGTTCACTTGCCTGATTCCTCCGCGGTTGCTGGCGTGTCTCTCCTGTCGGACTTCTCTCTCAGCTCTTCTCGGCTTGACCGTCGACTGTAGTCTCTCACGCTTGGGGTAAGGGGATCCAGACCTAGGCTCTTGACAGGCGGCGTTGGGTCCCGGGATCTTGCGCAGTGTGGGGTGCAGGTCCTGACTCTGACGAACATGCACAGGGCTCAAGGCGCCTCTGTAAGGGGTCCAGAGCCTCTCAGGCGGTGTCCAACTCTGGTGCGACGCAGGCCTGCGGCTGAGGCCTGTCACACTGGGCTCTGAAGCCCCACGTTAGCTAACATTGGTCACATTTCCTGCAAACTCCTTCAACTTCCTGATGCAGTTGGAGCCAATACACCAGCCGTTGTAACAACTGGAAGGTCTTCTCCACACCAAATTGAGCACCCCTCTCATGAGCTTCCTTGGCCAACTGTACCACTGGTGCTTCTGGAACCAATACTTGCCAGGTAATGTCGAACTCCCGAGGTAATTGGATTCTTCGGCATAGCAAACCATCTTTCAGAAAGAGCCTATCCCACTGGCCCAAGATTTGCAGAGTTGTTGGGAGCGAAGCAGCCCTTGCCTCCTGGTCGGGTTTTTCCCCCAGGGCGACCCATTCTCTTAGTTTCACCAGTTCTGGGTCAGACTGCTATAGATGTATCCACTCGTCTTTTAATCAGCTTAGAATTTGAGTGAGTCTGGGCTCTCCTCCGGACTCCAGGGCGTCTACTATAGCAGCGGCAAACTGACTGAAATCCAGGATCTCGTCGCCTTCAAGCTCTTCGTCTATATCTCTTTTCAGCCCCGCTTGGATGACTTGGGACAAGACGTCTGCATGAGTGTTCAGGGCCGTAGACCGATTGTTGATCTTGTACTGGTACTTAGACATCCTTGCGACCCAACGCTGTTCTAACGCGCCCAACTTTGCATTCTCTAAGTGGGCCAAGGGGTTTTTGTCTGTCCTCACTTGTACTTCTGACCCCGACAAGTACTCTGCAAATTTCTCAGTCATGGCCCATACCAATGCCAGTAACTTCAGTTTGGACGAGCTGTAATTGTCTGCCTTCTTTTCCATATCCCACAGTGACCGACTGGCATACGCGATCACCCACTCTCTTCCTTCTTGTACTTGTGCCAATACTGCTCCCAGACCATGCATGCTTCCGTCAGTGTACAACATGAAGGGCTGTGAAAAATCAGCGTAGGCCAGAATTGGGGCATCCGTTAGTGCCATCTTCAATGCTCGGAAGGCTTCTTCTTGTCATGGGCCCCACTGAATAGGTTGTCACTTAGCTCTCCCCGCCATTCCTCTCAGCAGCTCATTGAGTGGTACCACAATCTTAGCAAAGTCTTTCATGAATCGGCGGTAGTATCCTGCGAGCCCCAGAAATGCCCTCAGCTCTCTCAGGTTGGTAGGTGTGGGCCACTTCTGTACTGCAGCTACTTTCTCTGCGGTGGGGTGCACTCCTGCACTGGGCACAGAGTGTCCCAGATATTCAATCTCCCGCTTGAATAAATGACACTTGCAAGGCTTGATTTTCAATCTGTGTCTCTGAAGTCGTTCAAATCGGCGGAGGTGAGCTTCAAACGTAGCAGATTAGATAATTATATCATCTAAGTATATCAAAGTAGCTTCAAAGTTAAGATCCCCCAAGCATCTTTCCATCAGCCTTTGGAAGGTCCCTGTCGTATTTGTTAGCCCGAATGGCATTCAGTTGAACTCGAACAAGCCCATCAGGAGAACAAAAGCTATCTTCGGACAGGCCTTCTCAGCTACCGGGACTTGCCAATAGCCACTAGCTAGGTCGAGGGAAGAGAAGAATTTGGCATTTCCCAATGCTGATAGAGATTCTCCGAGTGATGGGACTCCCGCACAGTGCATGCATTGAGCTTCTGGTAGTGTACACAAAACCTTAAAGTATCGTCCTTCTTCCGGACCAACATGATAGGGCTGCCCAGGGGCTCTGACTTTCGTGTATCACGCCATTCTGCAACATGTGAGCCAACAGTTCTTTCACTTCCTGATACATCTGAGGTGGAATCTGACGATACCTCTCTCGAATGGGAGCGATATTCCTTATAGGTATTTCCTACTGAATGTCCTGGGTGCACCCAAAGTCGTCTTCATGCTGGGCAAACACCCCCTGGTATCGCTGTAGTAACAGTTCAACCTGTCTGACTTGGCTTGCGGAAAACTCAGTAAGGTTAGCCTCAATTTGCTCTAAGAGATGGCATCCAGCCAGTGGTTCTCTTCCATTCTCTTGACTGTTGAGTGACACCTCTAGGGTCCATGGTTCTCCTTTCATGGGTGTCAGTCCTATAGTGTCAGCTTTGGGGAGGTCCCCTGGCATTATATAAACTCGAGCCACCTCTTGTTGGGGTAATAACTGCAAACTTGCCCCGTTTAGGTTGATGCAACATATGGGCAACCGCCCCTGTCAGACCATGGCTAGAGTGCGAGCAATCAAGAGTCCGGAGGGTGCCTCCTCTCCCTCCATTGGACATCTACACCCTATAAAGATACATGTGCATGTACAGGTATAGCGAGTACAGTCTGTCCCACTGACAGTGTCACCGTGGCTTCGGACGGTATCGATACTTTACCGAGATACTGGGAGGCAGCAGGTAGCTTCTGAATTTGGTTGACTCGCACGAGATGCTGGAATACTCTCTTGCTGACCGGATCACAAGTGGCGCGGGTCCAATTATTTTTGTTGGATCCCTCGGCTATCCCGACCTCTTTCAGCATGTTCATGCCCAAGGTTACAATGGGTCCTTCGCCTCCAGACCCCGTGGTCAACACTATCCCTCTTCGATCAAGATCCTTTCCGCATGCCCAGACAGTCATCCATACTACTCCTGCTACTGGAATAGGTAGTTAATTAGATGCCACCAGCCGGACAGTGGGTTCTTTCCAGGAGCGAGAAACTTCGGAAATGCCTCAGGCATAGTAGTCACTTGAGACCCTGTGTCCATTAAACAACGAATGCATCACCCATTAAACTCAGCCCAGATGATGGGCCTCCATAGGTCCAACACTCTGCCCCTCGCTCCTCTGATGGGCTGGGTATAAGACGTGGTGGAGTACGGTAGGAGTGCTTCTCTCGCTCTGACCACCGTCCACATGGGGCTGTGCGGCCCACCAGGGAGAGGGCAGTGGCGGTTCCTTTAATATTGTGCAGCTCACCTCATATATCCTGAATCTCTTTCCGTATCTCCCACACCCAGTCGGGTTCTTTGTGGATGAATTTAGGAATAGTCACTTCATATCTCTGGACTGCGGCTTTGAGAACAGGAACCTCTTTCTCCAGGACTCTAGCTTCGGCACCAACATCCAGGAAGCCCAGATCAGGACTCAAGTACAATCGCTCCTTTAGAATCTGTTTCAGAGAGGGATCCTTCAAGCCAGCAATCAGTTGGTCGCGCAACACTTCATCTAATGGTCCTAGTGCCTGGTTCTCATCTCGAACCTTCTTTACAATATGGGCCGACACTTCGAGCAATGCATTAACATATTGGTTTATGGTCTCATTTTTCCCTTGGACCGGCTGAAATAACCGCAGACGTAAGTGCCGCAGATCCGTGGTATCACCGTGTTTGTCCTCCAAGATTTTTATCACTTTGTCCATGGTATCATGGTTCCCAGGCAGGCGGTACATCACGGTCTGCCGGGCCTCCCCACAGGGGTTAGGAGGGCCAAATCAGCCTGGGCGAGAGGGATCAGGGGATACATGCGAAGCATACTTCTCATTCTTTCTACCCAGTCCCACAGTAACACGCTGCTCCCTGTAAACTTAGGAAGATTGCTGAGCATAGCCCCCAAGGGTATATGCCTCCTGCCGAACTCGGCAGAGGACTGGGCCACCATCTCTGTGTCTGAATGTTGCATCCAGCCGACTACGCCAAATGTAGCACAGATGCCAGAACGCAATGCACAGAGACACAAGGCGGGAAGAGTCAGGGGTTGATATAACCACTTTATATGTATAACAACTATTAATTCAGGGGGTTAGTATCAAGGGTAATAAACAGCAACTTGGAATAACAATAATCAATATCTTTTAGTAAATAACAGTAAAGTTCTTTGCAAAAGTGTGATGCACCAAGTCGTGGGAGTTACCACGTGAGTCCTCTTTATATGGCCCTAGCGGGGGTCACCAATTATTCCCGCTAGGCCGCAAGCCTCTTCTGGATTAAGTTTATCAAATCCTGTTTAGCCTCCCACGTACCACCCGGCCCCCTTCCCACCTGAAATCCTAATCCCAACTGTCCATGATACCGTAGGTGAGAGTTGGATGTGACGGCCCTGTTCACTTGCACGATTCCGGCGTGTCTCTCCTGTCGGACTTCTCATTCAGCTCTTCTCGGCTTGACCGTCGACGGTAGTCTCTCACGCTTGGGGTAAGGGGATCCAGACCTCGGCTTTTGAAAGGTGACGTCGGGTCCCAGGAACTTACTCAGTGTGGGGCGCAGGTCCTGACTCTGGCCAACATGTGCATGGCTCAGGGCACCTTTGTAAGGGGTCCGAAGCCTTTCAAGCGGTGCCAAGCTTTGTCGTGCTGGGTTCTGTGGTCCCTCTGGAGCACATCTGCTCCACTCTGCAGCCTGGCACCAAATCTCCCTGTGTCTTGGCGCGCTGGACTCTTATATCCAGGAAATCCCTCCTGGAGGTAACCTGATTAGGTCCGGCATCTGAATTTGTTCCCTCTTCAACTCTTCTAGCATAACTTGGTTCCACTTTATTTCGCCTGTCCAGCAGATGGCAATCTTTCCTCATCTCTGGCACATCCTGCAAGAATCTGCCTGATGGTTTGTTGCTCTCTACTACACACACGTGGCATGAACTGTCACTCTACACCTTGGTGGTCCTGAAAGAACAAAATCCCAGAACAACACTATGCATCATAAATGAAGACGACTCAGAATACATATTAGAAACAACCTGAAAAAAGGAGTCGTTGTCACTTCCAAAGTTGGATCAAAAACATCACAAATTTTATTAATTTATACCATATACAAAACATGATTAAAAAATGTTGAGCACGCTGAATAGCCATGTTCAGACAGGGAAATTTCCCAATAGTATACAATGAGGTTTAGAAATAAATAGCTCAAAGCTAAATCAGAACCAATGCTATCACTGTGAGAGGGTGGACTATAATAAAAGAAGTGGAACACGATGATCTGTATCCCCAGTGTTGCACACAGCCTCACCTATGTGAAAAAATTATATGAATGCAGATACAGTGATCTATATCCTTTGATGGGGCTGTAGTCTCCAGTGGGGATAAAAAGGCTATATCAGATCATCTCCCAGCTAGCATATAAGTAATGGTGTCTCAGTTGATACTATAATAGTTTAAAAATGACACTCACCCAAAGCCCAGAGCGCCTCACTCTAATGTCCCTAAGCAGGTTTCGTTTTTTTTCCTTCTTCCAGGGGTGGAGCTGAAAATGCTGACAGGCTGACTCTTATCAAAATGAACAAGGGCTGGATTGGGCCAGACTTCTCGACACCACCGGATAATAGCAGCGGAACATAAAGTCAAATCCAGTGGTTTTTTGGCGGGGGTCTATTCCCAATCACCTCTTCACACCCAGATATGGGTATACTCTTCCTGATTTTGTATATTTTCTGTTGTCCTCCTCCTTCTCTTCATCCTCCATCACCATATCACCAGGGTGACTGATGCAAGGGTGTTTATGATGCCCACAGGAATATTTTTTAGAGGCCTACCTCTAACATTCTGTATGTTATACAGTATGTTAATGTATATCCCCCATGGGTAAATGTTTTTCAGCCCATGCACTTAGCACTTACCAGTATAGGAAACCCACTCCTTAACAATGGTAACAATTTTTTTAACGAGGACCTCCTCTATGTCTCTTCAAAGGGATATTGCAGTGCATCCTAATTTTTAGGAGCCCTTGCAGTCACTGCATACGCAATAACAGTATAGGAATCCCACTCCTTTATAATGGAAACATTTTTTTAATGAGGCCCGAAGTGCTAGACTGCTAATGCACATAGTACCAGATTGCAATAAAAAATGCAAGCAGTCTCATGCGTTGCCCAGCCCATCCCACATAAATCAGTACAACTTCATGTATAAAACTCACCTAGGTTCAGTGCCCGCACAGTCAGCACATCAATGAGACCCCCACACCGCTGGTATAGATGAGAGTAGCGCGCCCCGACGTGCATTTCACAAAGCTCTTTCTCAAGAGGCGCGTATACTGGAGCACCTGCAGGACCTTCTATAAATACGCCCACAACCCCTCATGTGATCATGAGGGGCGGGGACGCCCATTGGAGCGCATCGGCACGTGCGCCCTGAGTCCCGTCCCCCCACCACTCGTGCCTAAGCCGTCATGCCCAAGGGGACGCGTCCAGGGGCGTGCTAGTGAGCACGCCCCCGGAGGCGAGCCGCGGACATTGAGACAGCCAGGCGCGGGCACGGGAGAGCAGGAGACCATTGCGCAAGCGCACAGCTCCCAGGCAAACATACGGGAGAGTAATCATCTCTTGGAGGTATGTTAGATAGGGGGGGAGAGGCAATCAAACAGAGTATGCAGGAAACTATGCAATAAAGAAAGAGGGGGAAACAAGACTCAAACACCACATCTCATTATATTGACATTGTTCCTAGGGTGCACACTGTCCATATACCATACATCTATGAAGTCAGCATCATAAAGGGGCACAATTGTTGCATTCCAATACTCAATATAGAACAGAGAAAACAAAGACAATGAGCACTCATCAAACACACAGGGTCTTCAAAATGCCACCCCAAGAAAAAGGGGGGACATACAGGAGTATCCCTGTGAGATAGGCCAATCCAATACAGGTAATAAGAGATGTGTGAAGATTTCACATAAATGTCAACTTAGTACCGATACGGAATTGCGCTTCTCCTGGTGCTCCTTAAAATGAGATATAGCATATTCCAAGGTCTGAAGGTGGGCCAGAGTAAGGTACTCAGAAGTTTGTTAGTGTGAGGGCACTACACAGTATAACGGAAAAAGTGAAGGGGAATAAAGAAGAGAAAATTAAAAATCATAAAACAACAGAACAACAAACTAAAACAACATCATAACCAGGTAAAAGAACCTATCCGAACGAGGGGGGAGCGGGAGAGCATCACAGGTCCAATCGTTATAGGAACGATGAAAATCCCAGATTCTCATTTAGGCCACGTGGAGCCAAAGTATCCAAGGCAGCAATCCATCGGGCCTCCTTTTGTGTCAGACACTGTTTAGCGTTGCCCCCACGGGAGCCTAAGTGCACCACGTCTATACCACATACACGAAGGGTGCATGGATCGCAGTTGTGAACTGCTTTGAAGTGACGTGGTAACGTTTTGAGCTCCCGTGGGTCCATCACTGATTTGACCGCGCCAATGTCACGTACATGCTCCTGCACTCTAATTCTCATTTCTCTAGTTGTTAATCCTACATATATCTTATTACAGCCACATGTGGCATAGTACACCACATGGGTTGTACTGCATGAGTTAAATTTCAAGATTTTAAAAGTGAGGGAGCCGTCAGATGAAGTAAAAGACGTACAGCGAGAGACATTGGCGCAGGCCACACAGTGACCACAAGGAAAAGATCCACCCATGGGGCCACGTGTCCCAAAAGGGTTCGATGGAGGAGGGACGTAGTGACTGGAGACTAGGAGGTCCCTAAGATTACTGGCTCACCTGGCTGTCATCAATGGGTATTCCCCCACCTGATCCCTTAGGGAGGGCTCAGTGTTAAGAATGTGTCGGGAGAGGATCCGCCTCATGATTGAATGTGGAGATGAAGCGGGTCCTCTCAGGGATCTGAGGCCGGGCCCGTAGAGCGGGGTGTAAAAGGTGATTGCGGGGTGTCCTGCGCGCTCTACCATAGCCACGGCCGATGGATCGATTACTGTATCTTCTCTGTCTGAATTGGTCAGTCAGATCTGCGGCCTGTTTCTCAAAATTAGAGTCAGTTGAGCATATCCGTCTCGCCCTTAGGAACTGTCCGATCGGAACGGCCCTAATCGTCGTTGAATTATGAGCAGAGGCAGCGTGTACCAACGAATTGACCGCAGTGGGTTTTCTGTATACGTCAGTCTGGATGGAGGAGTGTGAGTCCACCTCCAGAGTGACTTCCAGAAAATCCATACGTTGGTGATGACAGGAATATGTGAGTTTGATGCCCCACGTATTCGTGTTAAGCTGTCGCATGAACTCATCGAGCTCCTTTAACCGTCCCCCGCCAAAAACAACAGTACATCATCAATGTATCTGAGCCATGTCACGACCTGAGCTGCTCCCCGCGCACCCTTGTCGCCAAAAATCTCCCTCTCCCAGGCGCCCAGGAAGAGGTTGGCGTACGAAGGCGCACAGGCCGCCCCCATGGCCGTGCCACGTCGCTGCAGATACACCGTGTCTTTGAAAAGGAAATAGTTATGACAGAGGACGAAGTGGAGAAGCTCAAGGAGAAACTCGCGTGAAGGGCTGTCCAGGTCGGAGGTCCCCAGGAAGAGGCGGACTGCTGCAAGGACCAGATCATGACTGATACAAGTGTACAGATTTACCTCATCGGCCATGACCATAAGTGTCCCAGGTTCCAGCATGACACCGTAAACCCTGGTTAGGACGTCCATCGTGTCTTTAATATATGATGGGAGAATCTCTACTAGTGGTCTCAGATGGCTATCAATATATTCACAGATAGGACCACAGAGACCTCCCAAACCAGACACGATTGGAGTCCAGGTGGGTTGACGGTGTCTTTATGGATTTTAGGAAGTAAATAAAAAGTAGCTGTTTTGGGAAAGCGCACAGTTAAAGCCTCCACAGTCCTCTTATTTATAATACCCCACTCGCAGGCACAGGCCAAGATACCCTGGAGGGCGGCGGAGAAGGAACCCGTAGGGTTATGAGACAGCCTAGAGCAGGGGTCTCAAACACGCGGACCGCGGGCCGCATGCGGCCCCTGAGGCTGCTTTATGCGGCCCGCAGGCACAGACCCCTTGACGATCCCGACCTGGTCCAGGAGGAGCCGCCGACAGCAGCGCTGAATTGCCACACAGAGACTGTTTCCCAGCACTGCATTTCCAATGCCAGCCGCTGGCCAATCAGAGGCCAGCAGCTGATATCAGCGTGTCGGCGCAGCGAGTATGACATCATTGCCATATGCAGATGTCAGCTGCTGGCCTCTGATTGGCCGGCGGCTGACATTGAAAATGCTGTGCTGGGAAACAGTCTCTGTGCGGCAATGCAGCGCTTCTGTCGGCGGCTCCTCCTGGACCAGGTCGGGATCGTCAAGGGGTCGGACTCTGTGGTGCCTGCGGGCCACATCTGCAGGAAGGCCGCCGAGGGAACGGAGGACAGGTGAGAATCATCTTTTTTTTTTCTATTTTATGTGTGTGAAGAACAGCACAGGGGGCACATAGCCACAGGATGGGGACCTGGATGGGGCACATAGCCACAGGATGGGGACCTGGATGGGGCACATAGCCACAGGATGGGGACCTGGATGGGGCACATAGCCACAGGATGGGGACCTGGATGGGGCACATAGCCACAGGATGGGGACCTGGATGGGGCACATAGCCACAGGATGGGGACCTGGATGGGGCACATAGCCACAGGATGGGGACCTGGATGGGGCACATAGCCACAAGAGGGGACCTGGATGGGGCACATAGCCACAGGATGGGGACCTGGATGGGGTACATATCCACAAGATGGGGACCTGGATGGGGCACATAGCCACAGGACGGGGACCTGGATGGGGCACAGAGCCTCAAGATGTGGACCTGGATGGGGCACATAGCCTCAAGATGTGGACCTGGATGGGGCACATAGCCACAAGATGGGGACCTGGATGGGGCACAGAGCCACAAGATGGGGACCAGAGCCACAAGATGGGGACCTGGATGGGGCACATAGCCACAAGATGGGGACCTGGATGGGGCACATAGCCACAAGATGGGGACCTGGATGGGGCACATAGCCACAAGATGGGGACCTGGATGGGGCACAGAGCCACAAGATGGGGACCAGAGCCACAACATGGGGACCTGGATGGGGCACATAGCCACAAGATGGGGACCTGGATGGGGCACATAGCCACAAGATGGGGACCTGGATGGGGAACATTGCCACAGGATGGGGACCTGGATGAGGCACATTAGTACAAGATGGGCGCCAGGATGGGGAACGTTGCCACAGGATGGGGACCTGGATGGGGCACATAGCCACAAGATGGGGACCTGGATGGGGCACAGAGCCACAAGATGGGGACCTGGATGGGGCACAGAGCCACAAGATGGGGACCAGAGCCACAAGATGGGGACCTGGATGGGGAACATTGCCACAGGATGGGGACCTGGATGGGGCACATAGCCCCAAGATGGGGACCTGGATGAGGCACATTAGTACAAGATGGGCGCCAGGATGGGGAACGTTGCCACAGGATGGGGACCTGGATGGGGCACATAGCCACAAGATGGGGACCTGGATGAGGCACATTAGTACAAGATGGGCGCCAGGATGGGGAACGTTGCCACAGGATGGGGACCTGGATGGGGCACATAGCCACAGGATGGGGACCTGGATGGGGCACATTAGTACAAGATGGGGACTTGGATGGGGAACATTACTACAAGATGTTTTCCATTATTACTATATGATGCTAATTGTAAGACAATATTACTGTATGTGGCCAATTGGGGGAAATAAAATTGTAAAAAAAATAAAAAATAAAATAAAGCATGAAAAAATATTGGGCACTAAAAATGCTGTTTTATATGTAAACTAAAGTAAACACAAAAAAGTGCACGTTTATTATCGCCACATCCATAACGACCCAAGCCATAAAAAAATAAACACGGCAAAAATGTTCAAAAGGTGTATACAAAAAAAATGGTATCACTAAAAATGTCACATTGAACAAAGAATGCGGCCCCCCAAATTCTAATTTTTTCCATGTGCGGCCCATATACCCAGCCGAGTTTGAGACCCCTGGCCTAGAGTATGTGTCTCTATCTGTCAGCTGTCGTAAGGCCTCCCTCTCATATTTCAGATACGGCCACAAAACGATATTTCCTCTCTTGTCGGCCGGTTTAATGACAGTGTCATTAAGTGATTGAAGTTGATATAATAATGGTGCGCTGCGCGAAGGTCAGATTATCAAACTTCCTCCACGTAGGGAGTTGTTTGAAATCTGCCGCGACAAGCTGCACGAAAATTTCCACCGCCGGACTTATAGACAAGGGAGGGAATCTCGTCGATTTCGGAGTCCTTGTCTGGAGCGACCCACCTGTATGGGAAATAGTCTGCTCCTGAAGGAGATCCTCCAGATCCCGTAGGGCCTCCCTCTCCGTCGCCGTCATGAGTCCAGGGTCACCACCCGACCTGGAATGAAGTTTTTTAAGTATTAATTTTCGAGAAAACAGATGGAGGTCCTTAAGGGCCGTGAAGTAATCAAATTCATTGGTAGGTGCGAACGACAGGCCCCTACTTAGGACCTCCATCTGAGTCTCGGTAAGACTATGTGTCGTTAAATTAATAACAAGGAGCCCCCCCCCCGGGAATCACACACCTGAAATGGGGTAGTAAGTTTTCTCCTACCATTCGGTCTGATTTGAGTTTGCGCGGGTGGTTGTTTAGATGGTCCGGCGTGGAGCTCCGAGCCATTAATTATTCCAGAATCCTCATTAGAGGTGCCTGAGGCAACAGATGTGGATCTGGAGCGTGAGTGTGAGTTGTTTCTGGATCTTTGCCCCACTCTTTCCATAGGAGATCTCCATCTATATATTTTCTGGGCCTGTTTATCCTGAACATCACGCTGGAAATTTTTGCCCTTGGTCATTTGTATCTCTTTTACCCATTTCTGGCATTCAGAATCAATTTCCTTGTTCAATTTTTTAATCGCATCGTTGGTCAAATCTTTCTTGATCTGTCCCTGAAGTAAATCAATTTCCGCTTCCATTTCACAAAGGGATTTCTCATTGTGTTCTTTGAGGAGATTTAAGAATCCCAGGGAGCAGGTATTAACCAATGCCTCCCATCTATCCTTAAAGGAATCATCATCCATATTAAAGGAAGGGAAAATTTGTATCCGCAGGCCCCTAGGGATCAATGCCTTCTCAATATATTTATTTAGGAAAGCATGATTCCACCAGATACGGGTCCTGCATTTAAGTAAAGTCTTGAACCTTGTAATGCTCTCACGCACCTCCCGATCCAAATCCGGCACCGCCGCTTCCCCATCATTAGATAATTCATTCAATTGTGCGAGCCAAGTAGTGTCTCGCGCACGAAGTCCATATTAGGCCAAAGACTGTGGAAAGACAGAAGAACATAAATGAATAAACAGTGGCCCACCTTATGAAGCTGACCGGTCCATGGTGTCTGGTCATGAGTAACAGACCCTTGGCCGGTTATTGCCTACTCATATAACAAATGTTTTTTTAAGAAAGGAGAAGACATGAGTTGTACAGCATAAAGAACATAGTTTTATTAAATACAATATACACACAAGTGCATACAAAGTCATTTCATACAAATTACAATACAGGGGAAGTAAAGTGCATAGTGCCAGGAGTCAGGGGATCTCACGGGGGATGCACCAGCCGGGCTGAATGTACATGAGTTATTATGTAAACAGGTTCGGGGTGGGTGAATGGACATACAACCGAAGTGCTAGACTGATAATGCACATAGTACCAGATTGCAATAAAAAATGCAAGCAGTCTCATGCGTTGCCCAGCCCATCCCACATAAATCAGTGCAACCTCATGTATAAAACTCACCTAGGTTCAGTGCCCGCACAGTCAGCACATCAATGAGACCCCCACACTGCTGGTATAGATGAGAGTAGGGCGCCCCGACGTGCATTTCACAAAGCTCTTTCTCAAGAGGCGCGTATACTGGAGCACCTGCAGGACCTTATATAAATACGCCCACAACTCCTCATGTGATCATGAGGGGCGGGGACGCCCATTGGAGCGCATCGGCGCGTGCGCCCGGAGTCCCATCCCCCCGCCGCTCGCGCCTAAGCCGTCATGCCCAAGGGGACGCGTCCAGGGGCGTGCTAGTGAGCACGCCCCCGGAGGCGAGCCGCGGACATTGAGACAGCCAGGCGCGGGCACGGGAGAGCAGGAGACCATTGCGCAAGCGCACAGCTCCCAGGCAAACATACGGGAGAGTAATCATCTCTTGGAGGTATGTTAGATAGGGGGGAGAGGCAATCAAACAGAGTATGCAGAAAACTATGCAATAAAGAAAGAGGGGGAAACAAGACTCAAACACCACATCTCATTATATTGACATTGATCCTAGGGTGCACACTGTCCATATACCATACATCTATGAAGTCAGCATCATAAAGGGGCACAATTGTTGCATTCCATTACTCAATATAGAACAGAGAAAACAAAGACAATGAGCACTCATCAAACACACAGGGTCTTCAAAATGCCACCCCAAGAAAAAGGGGGGACATACAGGAGTATCCCTGTGAGATAGGCCAATCCAATACAGGTAATAAGAGATGTGTGAAGATTTCACATAAATGTCAACTTAGTCCCGATACGGAATAGTGACGCGCCCCCTGGGCCTGTGCTGCTTCTGCTGCGCAGGGGGATACCCGGAGCCGGATCTGCTGGGGGTAGTAGTCCTCGTGGCGGTGACCCGGTCCGTGCCCAGGGTGTCAAACTAAGCAGCGGAGTTTAGTATAAGATGTTATAGTGTTCGACTACGCCACCCGTTGAATGCGGTTATGAAACCGCCGCTGCAGGGCAGACCGCTGAGGCCGGTGGTACGGTTGTGCAGCGTGGATAGTATAACCCCCAACGGGAGGGGTATGGCCTCAGGGCAGCGCATGTGGATGATGGGGATAGTGGAATTGCTCGCAGGCACCAGGAACCACTCAGAGACGGTGCGGTGTAGTTCAGGGTCTTTACTGATGGCAAAGGTAGACCCTCCCGGGAGTACTGGCTAGCGATCGGGGCCTGGTCAGTCCGTGAGCAGATAGGATCTCCCCTGGCCAGGCGGAGTTGTAGGCCTCCCCACTAATTGTACTCTTCCTGGCTACCTTGCTAGAAGCGGGTAAAAGTAGCCCACGTCCCTGAGTGTACCGTGTGGTGCTCACCCGTATGGCCGGTGACTCGGGGCCTTCTGGTAGCCTCCGCTCCACGACAGCGGTGCTGGTCCCTTGCGTGTGACCGTGCCTTCGGGTTTCTTGGCCAGAGGACCTGAAATCCCCTGCCGGTCGGTTTCTGCTGCTGGGTATGGCTCAGTCCACACACCTTGGACTCCTTGTCCGGTGAGATGTCTTCAGTCAGGACGAGCTCTACAGCTTCCAGTCTCTGACCCCTTTTATCGCTGCTCCCACAGAGCTCCTGATCTTGCTCTCCCTGTATCAGCTCCACTCCAGACCAGACTGTGTCTCTGTCTGGGACTCCTCTTCTTCTCCCTAACCCCGCCTCAGCCCCAGTTTATATAGGGGAAGTTCTTCCCCTCCCAGGACTGGGCAGGAGATGTTGCATGCTTAGGATTCCTGACCAGGAGACCTCCCACCTGCTCACAGACGTAATATTGCTATTACTGTGGTAACCAGACCCCTGGGGTTCCACATTCCCCCCTAGTAAAATTTAGTACTCCGGGACTAAACATATTTTTGAAAACATAACAGGGTATAAACAGGAGCAATACAATAAGGAAAAACACATTAGGGTGGTCACGGCGTGTCCGCAACCGGGTGCAATTTTTGAAGCAAAAAGGGTGTCCATTTCACCAAAGAACAGGGAGCCGTAACCAGGTAGGGGTCTGTTCTGCCCCGAGTCTTTAACAGTCTTTAGTCCGTTCCTGGGTTACGCTCCAAACATATATACAACAGAGTTCCGGTTAATCCACAAAAGACACCTATAAAATAACTAGAAAAAACATAATTATTTACAAGCAACAGTAAACAGGTAAATACCAATAAAACAGTCTGAACACTTTAGATCCTCCAACGTACGGGCAACTGGCCTCTATTGGCCCTAGTAGACCTACGGAGCTTACTGACCGGTCCTGAGCTACAGGGTGTAGGAGCTGTCAAAGGTAAGCTGGGCAGCTGTCTACGGACTCTTTGGCTCACTAGGGGCATGGCAGGCTCACTATAAGCAGAGGGTCGATTCTCCTGGTCTGCTTGTGTGGGGTCTTCTGCCTCCTGGACCGGCTGCTCTTCCAGCTCTACCTGTTTTTCCGTAGGCACTTGGGATGCTGGCTGGAGGAAGGTGAGGACGGGTACCACAACAGCGCCATTTACTTGTGTCCAAGACCGAGGGAAGTCTCCGAGTACAGTACTGACCATCTCTTCCCTTTCCTCTGCGGGTCGAGGGTTTTCGTGATCTTCTTCAGGGTTTCGTAGTTGCTCGGGACACTTCTTCAGGTGATCTCGGGAGACAATGGCTGTGGTTTCTCCTCCATCCTTACTGATTGTGCAGATTTTTGGGTTTTCATGGCTTGATGGCAGTACGGTGTACGGGTCCTTCTCCCACTGGTCGTCCAACTTGTGGAGCCGTCTTTTCCTCTTCAAGACCTGCTCTCCAGGTACCAGGGGAACAGCGGGAGCATGCTGGTTGTAAGTCTTCTCCTGTCTTTCTCTTGCTTGACAGAGACTTCGCTCAACGCTCTCCTGTACTTTCCGGTACTGCTGCTGCCTCTCTGTGTCCCAGTCTGCTTCTGGTGAAGTGTCCTCGGGTGTCAGGACTCCCATATCCATATCAACAAGCAGCTTACCAGGTCTTGCTCTCATTAGGTAAGCCGGGGTACAGTTGGTAGAACCTACAGGGATGTGGTTGTATAGGTCCACCAGATCAGGCAGTTTCTCAGGCCACAGACTGCGTTCTTCCAGGGGCAATGTTTTCAGAAGGTCTATCACCACCTGGTTCATCTTCTCGCAGAGTCTATTGGTTTGCGGATGATAGGGTGTTGTTCTTATCTTCCGGCAGCCATACAGAGTGCAGAACTCCTGGAAGACTTCCGCTTCAAAGGCAGGTCCTTGGTCCGTCAACACCTGCTCTGGGTATCCGTGTGGACGGCAGAAGTGCTGCTGGAAGGCTCTAGCTGCTGTTTGAGCCGTTAAGTCCTTGACGGGGACTACAACCAAGAACCGGGAGTAGTGATCCACGATGGTTAACGCATAGACGTAGCCACTTCTGCTGGGGGGCAGTTTTACATGGTCCAAGGCTACCAGTTCCAACGGCTGCCTGGTGATGATGGACTGCAGGGGAGTCTTCTGGCTGGCACGGTCCTTCCTTCTTAGGTTGCATGGGCCACAGTCTCTGCACCACCTCTCGATGGTTCCTCTCATCCCTACCCAGTGGAACCGCCCGCGCAGCAGGAACTCCAGCTTCTTCCATCCGAAGTGCCCAGCTCCGTCGTGGTATGCCTCCAGTACCATTGCCGCGTCTCTTCTTGGCACCACTACTTGCCAGACCAGTTCATGCGTCCGGGAGTTAACCATTCTGCGGCACAACTTCCCCTTGTAAAGGAACAGTCGACTCTTCTCAGGCCACAGTTGCATGGTCTCCTCCGGAGCGTCTGGGTCAAGGCGGGCATCTGGCTGAGTCAGCATCTCCTTCACCAGTCGGACGGCGGGGTCACTGTCTTGCGTTTCTGCCCAGTTGTAATGAGGTAAGGGGTTGAACGTAGCGGATTGCTTACCCCTTACATGGTGGGAATACTGGGTAGTCCCATGACGGTGAAACGCGGGGAGTTCAACTTCTTCCAGTTCCTCTGGATCTTCCCCTACGTCCGGTAGGTTTGGCATTCTGGACAAGGCATCCACATTGGTATTGGAGCGTCCTGCCCGGTATTTGATCGTGAACTCATAGTTGGACAGGCGGGCCATCCATCTCTGCTCCAGGGCACCGAGTCTTGCAGTGTCCAGGTGTGTCAACGGGTTGTTATCCGTGTACACGGTGAACCGGGAAGAGGCGAGGTAGTGCTTAAAGCGTTCGGTGACTGCCCACACCACTGCCAGGAACTCTAGCTTGAATGAGCTGTAATTCTCAGGGTTTCTTTCGGTGGGTCGCAGTTTTCGGCTGGCGTAAGCAATTACCCGTTCTCTCCCCTGCTGGATCTGGGACAGTACGGCTCCCAGCCCGATGTTACTTGCGTCGGTGTAGAGGATAAAGGGCTGGCTGTAATCAGGGTACGCCAGGATTTCATCCCCCGTGAGGGCCATCTTCAGCTGGCGGAAGGACTCTTCTTCTAACTTCTCCCATCTGAAGGGCGGCTTCTGGCTCTTGGCCTTCCTGGACTGGCCTATCAGGAGGTCCTGCATAGGAGCTGCCTTTTTGGTGAAACCGGGAATGAATCTTCGGTAGTAGCCTACCAACCCGAGGAACTGCCGCACTTCCTTTACGCTGGAGGGTCTTGGCCATTCCTTAATCGCGGTGATCTTATCAGGGTCAGGGGCCACTCCGTCAGCACTCACCACGTGTCCCAGGTACTGCACTTTTGGTTTTAGCAGGTGACACTTCGACGGTTTCACCTTCAGACCGTAGTTTGCCAGGGCTTCAAACACTTCCGCCAGGTGTTTCAGGTGGTCCTCGTAGGTTTTGGAATAAACTATAACATCGTCCAGGTACAGCAGGACCGTCTCAAAGTTCCGGTGTCCCAGACAGCATTCCATCAATCGTTGGAAGGTTCTTGGTGCGTTGCAGAGTCCGAACGGCATGCAGGTAAACTCGCTAAGTCCCATCGGGGTGGTGAATGCGGTCTTCTCCCGGCTCCCGGTCCGCCTCCGCTACAGGAACCTGCCAGTACCCGCTAGTGAGATCCAAAGTGGAGAAGAAGTTAGCAGATTTTAAAGCAGCCAAAGACTCCTCTATCCTTGGTAAGGGGTACGCATCTTTGTGTGTGATACGGTTGATTTTCCGGTAATCTACACACATTCTCATAGTGTTGTCTTTCTTTTTAACCAAGACTAGTGGAGCTGCCCAGGGGCTACAGCTATCCCTGATTACCCCAGCCTCCTTCATGTCTCTAAGCATCCCCTTGGCGTGTTGGTAGTGTGCAGGGGGTACGGGTCGGTATCTCTCCTTTATGGGAGGATGGTCTCCCGTGGGGATGTGGTGTTCTACCCCCTTTACTCGCCCGAAGTCTAGCGGGTGTTTACTAAACACTCTCTCGTACTCTCGAACCACCCGATAGACTCCCTGTTTCTGGTGTGAGGGAGTGGAGTCAGTACCCAAATGCAGTTGCTGACACCAGTCCTCCATTTGTTGCTTAGAGCCGTTACCTTCCTCTGGATGAGATGGAGGCAAGGGTTCCACGGACTGTACAGAATTTTGGTTGATGGTATACAATTTGGCTAGCGTAGCATACCGGGGCAGGTACACTTCCCTCTTCCCGATATTTATTATGCGAACGGGCACCCTCCCATGGCGTACATCAACCACCCCCCGTGCTGTCAAAATGGTGGGCCTACTGTCTGAGTAGACGGGTTCTACCATTGCTTGGTAGTCTCTACCTCTGAGACCAATAGCTGCCCGGCACCAAATCATCATCTCACTTTTTGGGGGCATGGCAATAGGGAACGGGTCACACATTCTCACGCTACCTATCTCACCACCGGAGAGTTCCACTTGTTGCCGTCGCATCAGTGCCCGGATCTCTTTTTGGAGCACCCGCTGCTGACCGGAGCTGGCGTTCTTGGCAACCTGCTGTAAAATGAGAATCACCTCTGCAAGACAATTTTCAATCACATTAGTTCCTAGAGTTATCTTTGGGTGACTCTCACGCTTGTCAATGTCTACAATGATCAGTCCCTGTGCTGCCAGTTCGACTTTACCGATTTTAATGGTCATCTCTTTAAATCCGATCTGTGGCACGGGCTGACCATTGCTGGCGATGATACTCAAGTCGTCGTCTGGGTAGCGGGTTATATCCGAGTCATTCCAGTACTGCTTGAAGAGCACGTACGGGATGGTGGTGACCTGTGACCCGGTGTCAAGTAGGGCACTCATAGGAATGCCATCCAGTACCACAGGCAAGACTGGACGTCCTCCCACGTATTTGTCACGCCAGTTCGATGGGCCTGGTGATCTTATTCCTAGGGGTTGGCCCTCTACCCCAGGTTGTGCCAGTTTAAAGGACAGTACCTTGCCATATGTCCGGGTTGATTGCAGCGGCGGCAGATGGGTTGTCCGTCCTCGTTGTATCGGTCGCTGGGTCTTCCTCTGGCCGGTGGGGTCCTCCTTGGTCGGCGCCACGGGATATCCTCCGGTCCGGATGCCAGCTGGATCTTCCCTGGAGTAGAAACCTGTAAGGACTGCACAGTTCGGGTTAGCGCGGCAACGCTTTTAGTTAGCTCTTGGACCTGATGGTGCAGGTCTGTAGCCGGGTCATTGTTTAAAGCCTGCGCATCAGCTCCCACAGGCCCTGCTGACAAGGGCGCCGTCTCCTGGTGGTAAGTGGTAGCAGGGCGTTTGAGGGTCACAGCGCCACCTGGTGCCGGTTCTCGGAGCACCCGGATGGCTCTGTCCTTGAACTGTGCAAAGTCCAGATGAGGGTCCTGTAAGGCCATTGCCCGCAACTGGGTTCGGTGGGCATTGCAATGTAGACCCTCTATAAATTGTTCAGTCAACAGCTTGTCTTCGTTCCCTACGCCGTCAGGGTCGGCCTGCTTAATGGCTCTCAGGGCCTCTTGTAGGTTTAGTGCATAGTCCCTTATATTCTCATGTGCTCGCTGCTTGCACCCGTAGAATCTAAGCTTGATCTCGGCTGAGGTACGGGTATCAAAGGTGTCCTTCAGCCGGGCTAGTATCTCTGCGACAGCCCTCCTCCTCCCAAGTGGCCAGGACTTTACCTCCCTTTGGGCTGCCCCTGTTAATTGAGCCACCAGGATGCTCACTTTTTGCTCTTCTGTGAGGGGGTACACCTGGAAGAGGCTATCCAGCCTTTCTCTGAAGTCATTTAGGGTATGTGACTCCCCTGAGTACTGGGGTAGCCAGGCTGCCCCCGGGATGTAGGGCATGGTGAAAGGCATGACCGCAGCAGCGGTGGTGCTGGCGGTGGCTGTGGCAGTGAAGCTCTCCTCCGTATCCGACATCCTCCTCCCCCCTAGTGGACCGTGGCCTACCTTGCGATGATCCTCTTCCGTAGGCCGCGGCTCCGCAGTGGATCGTCAGGGTTGAGGCCTTCCGTCGCGCTCCTGTGACGTCGGCGTCTGCTGGGTTCCTTCCAGGACCTTACGCAACGTCCGGACGTGAGGCGGGGCTTCAGTTCTCGCGCGCTTTCGGAGTCCACGCCCCTCTTCTTCTCGCGCGGCGTCCTCGAGATGGCGTCCAACGGCGGGAAAACTCCACGGATGGCGGGAAGAAGGCAAAAGATGGCGTCGGATGGCGGGAAAACTCCACGGATGGCGGGAAGAAGGCAAAAGATGGCGTCGGATGGCGGGAATCTTCACCACAGGTAAGTTTAACAGTCTTTTTCAGGCACGCAGTACCCGGTGGTTGCGGGCACGAAATCCTGCCGACTACGCCAAAGTTGACGCGCCCCCTGGGCCTGTGCTGCTTCTGCTGCGCAGGGGGATACCCGGAGCCGGATCTGCTGGGGGTAGTAGTCCTCGTGGCGGTGACCCGGTCCGTGCCCAGGGTGTCAAACTAAGCAGCGGAGTTTAGTATAAGATGTTATAGTGTTCGACTACGCCACCCGTTGAATGCGGTTATGAAACCGCCGCTGCAGGGCAGACCGCTGAGGCCGGTGGTACGGTTGTGCAGCGTGGATAGTATAACCCCCAACGGGAGGGGTATGGCCTCAGGGCAGCGCATGTGGATGATGGGGATAGTGGAATTGCTCGCAGGCACCAGGAACCACTCAGAGACGGTGCGGTGTAGTTCAGGGTCTTTACTGGTGGCAAAGGTAGACCCTCCCGGGAGTACTGGCTAGCGATCGGGGCCTGGTCAGTCCGTGAGCAGATAGGATCTCCCCTGGCCAGGCGGAGTTGTAGGCCTCCCCACTAATTGTACTCTTCCTGGCTACCTTGCTAGAAGCGGGTAAAAGTAGCCCACGTCCCTGAGTGTACCGTGTGGTGCTCACCCGTATGGCCGGTGACTCGGGGCCTTCTGGTAGCCTCCGCTCCACGACAGCGGTGCTGGTCCCTTGCGTGTGACCGTGCCTTCGGGTTTCTTGGCCAGAGGACCTGAAATCCCCTGCCGGTCGGTTTCTGCTGCTGGGTATTGCTCAGTCCCCACAACCTCGGACTCCGTGTCCAGTGAGATCTCTTCAGTCAGGACGAGCTCTACAGCTTCCAGTCTCTGACCCCTTTTATCACTGCTCCCACAGAGCTCCTGATCTTGCTCTCCCTGTATCAGCTCCACTCCAGACCAGACTGTGTCTCTGTCTGGGACTCCTCTTCTTCTCCCTAACCCCGCCTCAGCCCCAGTTTATATAGGGGAAGTTCTTCCCCTCCCAGGACTGGGCAGGAGATGTTGCATGCTTAGGATTCCTGACCAGGAGACCTCCCACCTGCTCACAGACGTAATATTGCTATTACTGTGGTAACCAGACCCCTGGGGTTCCACAATAGCGCTTCTCCTGGTGCTCCTTAAAATGAGATGTAGCATATTCCAAGGTCTGAAGGTGGGCCAGAGTAAGGTGCTCAGAAGTTTGTTAGTGTGAAGGCACTATATAACGGAAAAAATGAAGGGGAATAAAGAAGAGAAAATTAAAAATCATAAAACAACAGAACAACAAACTAAAACAACATCATAACCAGGTTAAAGAACCTATCCGGACGAGGGGAGAGCAGGAGAGCATCACAGGTCCAATCGTTATAGGAACGATGAAAATCCCAGATTCTCATTTAGGCCACGTGGAGCCAAAGTATCCAAGACAGCAATCCATCGGGCCTCCTTATGTCAGACACTGTTTAGCGTTGCCCCCACGGGACCCCTGCGCCAATATCTCTCGCTGTACGTCTTTTACTTCATCTGACGGCTCCCGTACTTTTAAAATCTTGAAATTTATCTCATGCAGTACAACCCATGTGGTGTACTATGCCACATGTGGCTGTAATAAGATATATGTAGGATTAACAACTAGAGAAATGAGAATTAGAATGCGGAAGCATGTACGTGACATTGGCGCGGCCAAATCAGTGATGGACCCACGGGAGCTCAAAACGTTACCACGTCACTTCAAAGCAGTTCACAACTGCGATCCATGCACCCTTCGTGAACGTGGTATAGACGTGGTGCACTTAGGCTCCCGTGGGGGCAACGCTAAACAGTGTCTGACACAAAAGGAGGCCCGATGGACTGCTGTCTTGAATACTTTGGCTCCACGTGGCCTAAATGAGAATCTGGGATTTTCATCGTTCCTATAACAATTGGACCTGTGATGCTCTCCCGCTCCCCCCTCGTCCGGATAGGTTCTTTTACCTGGTTATGATGTTGTTTTAGTTTGTTGTTCTGTTGCTTCATGATTTTTAATTTTCTCTTCTTTATTCCCCTTCACTTTTTCCGTTATATAGTGCCTTCACACTAACAAACTTCTGAGTACCTTAGTCTGGCCCACCTTCAGACCTTGGAATATGCTATATCTCATTTTAAGGAGGACCAGGAGAAGCACAATTCCGTATCGGGACTAACTTGACATTTATGTGAAATCTTCACACATCTCTTATTACCTGTATTGGATTGGCCTATCTCACAGGGATACTCCTGTATGTCCCCCATTTTTCTTGGGGTGGCATTTTTGAAGACCCTGTGTGTTTGATGAGTGCTCATTGTCTTTGTTTTCTCTGTTCTCTATTGAGTATTGGGATGCGACAATTGTGCCCCTTTATGATGCTGACTTCATAGATGTATGGTATATGGACAGTGTGCACCCTAGGAACAATGTCAATATAATGAGATGTGGTGCTTGAGTCTTGTTTCCCCCTCTTTCTTTATTGCATAGTTTTCATAGTTTTCTGCATACTCCGTTTGATTGCCTCTCCCCTCTATCTAACATACCTCCAAGAGATGATTACTTTCCCGTATGTTTGCCTGGGAGCTGTGCGCTTGCGCAATTGTCTCCTGCTCTCCCGTGCCTGCGCCTGGCTGTCTGAATGTCCGCGGCTCGCCTCCGGGGGCATGCTCACTAGCACGCCCCTGGACGCGTCCCCTTGGGCATGATGGCTTAGGCGCGAGCGGCGGGGGGGGTGGGATTCATGGCGCACGTGCCGATGCGCTCCAATGGGCGTCCCCGCCCCTCATGATCACATAAGGGGTTGTGGGCGTATTTATAGAAGGTCCTGCAGGTGCTCTAGTATACGCGCCTCTTGAGAAAGAGCTTTGCTTAACGCGTGTCGAGGCGTGCTACTCTCATCTATACCAGCGGTGTGGGGGTCTCATTGATGTGCTGACTGTGCGGGCACTGAACCTAGGTGAGTTTTATACATGAGGTTGCACTGATTTATGTGGGATGGGCTGGGCAACGCATGAGACTGCTTGCATTTTTTATTGCAATCTGGTACTATGTGCATTAGCAGTCTAGCACTTCGGTTGTATGTCCATACACCCACCCCAAACCTGTTTACATAATAACTCATGTATATTCAGCCCGGCTGGTGCATCCCCCGTGAGATCCCCTGACTCCTGGCACTATGCACTTTACTTCCCCTGTATTGTAATTTGTATGACATGACTTTGTATGCACTTGTGTGTATATTGTATTTAATAAAACTATGTTCTTCATGCTGTACAACTCATGTCTTCTCCTTTCTTAAAAAACATTTGTTATATGAGTAGGCAATAACCGGCCAAGGGTCTGGTACTCATGACCAGACACCATGGAGCGGTCAGCTTCATAAGGTGGGCCACCGTTTATTCATCTCTTCAAAGGGGTATTAGAGTGCGACCTAATTTTTGGCAGCCCTTGTAGTCACTGCATACACAATAACAGTATAGGAGACCCACTCCTTAATAATGGGAACAACAAAGCATAGCCGGCTGATGGCCCTCTAACAATAGTGAGGGACGACTGCTGGCCCTCTACTAATAGTAATATTTACTTTCACAATGCCCTGCAGCTGCTCCAATTAACCTTTGTTTATGCCAACTAATTTCTACTAATGGATCTGATATGATTTTATGGCTTCATTGTGGCTAGAGCACCCAGAACTGCATCTCATTAGCTGCAAAGGTTAGTTAGTGAAAGTTTTTCCAAGATGGCTGCTAGGTTTAACATGGCTGTTCAGAATATTAGGACTTCTCATTCTCTTACAAGTCCCCTTCTTGTACTCTGTCCAAAGTACAACATTACATTTATGTAATATGCGAAGGTGAACTGTTATAGACAGGATTATCGAGGTAATTCATCATTTAATAAACCTGTGTCTGGAGGGGCAAAAATCCATAAAAAGAAGCAAAAAACATATTAAAAAATCATTAAAGTATTAGTCCTAAAATAATAAGTCCCATACTAATTAAGTCTTTTGATCCCTGTCTTCACTGCTTCTTCTCATTCTCAGGTTTCTGGATTTTCTGGGTCTTCTCCCTCTGCACACTATCAGAGTCCCTCTGTATAGTGTGAAACACAATCCCCAGATCATCAGTAGGATCATGGTCATGGGAGTCGAATATGAAAATCTTCGTATCAATCCTTATCAGAAATCTCAGTAAGATAATTAAAAAGTCTACACTGATCAGTATGAACAATTTTAACTCCTTTGTCCCTTGGTTTGTTAACACAGCGCACTCCTAAACCTGTGGGGAGTTATTTGACTAACAACAAAGGAACCTTCCCAATTAGCTTCCCAAGGTCCCGTCTTTCTGAAATTTTTAATCATAACCTGAGCTCCTTTAATAAATTAAGAATCATTGTATTTTTCAGTGGGGTCTGTAAAATTAAGGGATCCAGTCCGACTATATGTTTTGTTTGATTCATAGTCTAGTGCACACCCAGTAAGTGCTTCATGTACGGAGTAAAACCTTTCTCCAAAGGGGTAAGCAACCTGGAGTAGTAACCCAGGGCATACAATTGACTGGACACTTCAGGACAATCTTTGGGCAATTTTTGTAAACGCACTGAGGAAATAGATATATCACCGGTGTGGGATGGGATGTAAAAGGGCTGGGGAGGGTCAGGATTAATCAATGCAGTGGCAGGCAAAGGTATGCTTCAATCCTTCAAGAGCCTCCAAGGCTTCTACCTCTATTATCACAGAGGCGTAATCATTATCAACTTCTTTTAACAAATCATAGAGTGGTATAACCAGATGAGCAAAGTCTTCATTAATTCTCTGTAAAAATTAACAAGACCCAAAAATTTTCTAAGGTCAATAATATTAGCTAATATGGAAACAGCTTGAATAGCATTAACCCTGTCATGCATTGTTTTTTTCCTTCTGCTGAAATTGACACACCCAAAAATGTAATCTTTGACTTGATCAATAGTACTTTATCTAGGCTCATTTTGAGTCCTGCATCATGCAGGGCTTGACACACAGTTTCAAGGGTCTCTTTGTGTTCATATTCATCAACAGTTATGTTAGGTGTAACATACCTGGCGGCGTCCTTGCATGGTGGTCCATCTCCCACTGTGCAAGAGGGCGCACTTGATCTCCTGTCCAGAATGTCTCTCTGGCTTCCCTCCATGCTGTCTGTTTGTGTCTGTTTCTGCTGCTTAAGGGCGGCGCCCGATCACTTCCTGCCTTATGTACCTGCTGTGGGTCACACCCCTTGTGCGTCCTCAGCCTATTGCTGTCTGTCACTTGGTATATAGCTCAGCAGCTCCCTTCTATCCCTGCCTGAGCATAGTGTTTCCTTCAGTGTGTGCTTGTGTGACACCCCAGGGGTCTGGTTGCCACAGTGATAGAGATATTATGTCTGAGAGCAGGTGGGAGGTCCTTTGGTCAGGGATCCTGTGCATGCCACACCTCCTGCCCAGTCTTGGGAGGGGAAGAACTTCCCCTGTATAAACCCGGGGCTGAGGCAGGGTGAGTCAGACAAGGAGAGTGGAGAAGAGAAGCAGCATAGGAAACAGCAGAGTTACAAGGAGTCAGGGGCTGGCAGCTACAGAGCTCGCCCTGACTAAGAAGATTCTTTACCGGACCCGGAGTCCGAGGCTGTGGGGACTAACTCTTACCCAGCAGCAGAATCCGTCGGGCAGGGGATTTCAGGTCCTCTGGCCCAGAAGCCCGAAGGCACGGTCACACGCGTGGGACCAGCACCGCCATCGTGGAGCGGAAGCCATTAGAAGGCCCCGAGTCACCGGCCATACGGGTGAGCACCACACGGTACACTCAGGGACGTGGGCTACTTACATCAGCTTCTAGCAAGGTAGCCAGAAGAGTACAGTCAGTTTGGGAGGCCTACAACTACGCCTGGCCAGGGGAGATCCCATCTGCTCAAAGACTGACCAGGCCCCGTTTGCTAGCAAGTACTCCGGGAGGGTCTGTCGTTGTTACCAGTAAAGACCCTGAACTACACCGTACCGTCTCTGAGTGGTTCCTGCTACCCCCATCATCCACGTCGGCTGCCCTGAGGCCATACCCCTCCCGTTGGGGGTTATACTATCACGCTGCACAATCCTACCACCGGCCTCAGCGGTCTGCCCTGCAGCAGCAGCTTCCTGGCTGCACTCAACGGGTGGCGTAGTCATCAACCATCTACTGCTAGTATATCGCCGCGCAGTTTGACTCCCTGGGCACGGACCGGGTCGCCGCCACGAGATTACAACCCTCAAGAGATCCGGCTCCGGGTAAGCTCCCGCGTGCGCAACGCAGCGCGACACAGGCCCAGGGGCGCGTCAACTTTGGCGTAGTCGGCAGGATTTCGTGCCCGCAACCACCGGGTACTGCGTGCCTGAAAAGCAAAGACTGTTCAAACTTACCAGTGGTGAAGATTCCCGCTATCCGTGGAGGTTTCCCGCCATCCGGCGCCATCTTCTACCTTCTTCCCGCCATCCGCAAAGTTTTCCCGCCATCCGGCGCCATCTTTGACCTTCTTCCCGCCATCCGTGGAGTTTTCCCGCCATTGGACGCCATCTTGAGGACGCCGCGCGGGAAGAAGAGGGGCGTGGACTCCGAAAGCGCGCGAGAACTGAAGCCCCGCCTCACGTCCGGACGTTGCGTAAGGTCCTGGAAGGAGCCCAGCAGACGCCGACGTCACCGGAGCGCGACGGAAGGTCCTCAACCCTGACGATCCACTGCGGAGCCGCGGCCTACGGAACAGGATCATCGCAAGGTAGGCCACGGTCCACTAGGGGGGAGGAAGATGTCGGATACGGAGGAGAGCTTCACTGCCTCAACTCCCGCCAGCGCCACCGCTGCTGCAGTTATGCCCTTCACCATGCCCTATATCCCGGGAGCAGCTTGGCTACCCCAGTACTCAGGGGAGTCACATACCCTGCATGACTTTAGAGAAAAGCTGGATAGCCTCTTCCAGGTGTACCCCCTCACAGAAGAGCAAAAAGTGAGCATCCTGGTGGCCCAACTAACCGGGGCAGCCAAAAGGGAAGTAAAATCCTGGCCACCTGGGAGGAAGACTGTCGCAGGGATACTAACCCGGCTGAAGGACACCTTTGATACCCGCACCTCAGCCGAGATTAAGCTTAGATTCTACGGGTGCAAGCAGCGAGCGCATGAGAGTATAAGGGACTATGCACTAAACCTACAAGAGGCCCTGAGGGCCATAAAGCAGACCGACCCTGATGGGGTGGGAAACGAGGACAGGCTGTTGACTGAACAATTTATAGAGGGTTTATATTGCAATGCCCACCGAACCCAGTTGCGGGCAATGGCCTTACAGGATCCCCATCTGGACTTTGCACAGTTCAAGGACAGAGCCATCCGGGTGCTCCGAGAACCGGCACCGGGTGGCGTTGTGACCCACAGGCGCCCAGCTATCACTTACCACCAGGAGGCGGCGCCCTTGTCGGCAGGGCCTGTGGGAGCTGATGCGCAGGCTTTGGACAATGACCCGGCTCCAGACCTACGCCATCAGGTCCAAGAGCTAGCTAAGAGCGTTGCTGCGCTAACCCGAACTGTGCAGTCTTTACAGGTTTCCACCCCAGGGAAGATCCAGCTGGCATCCGGACCGGAGGACATCCCGTGGCGTCGACCAAGGAGGACCCCACCGGCCAGAGGAAGACCCAGTGACCGATACAGCGAGGACGGACGACCCATCTGCCGCCGCTGCAATCAACCCGGACATATGGAAAGGTACTGTTCTTTAAACGGGCACAACCTGGGGTAGAGGGCCAACCCCCAGGAAAAAGATCACCAGGCCCATCGAACTGGCGCGACAGATATGTGGGAGGACGTCCAGTCTTGCCTGTGGTACTGGATGGCATTCCCATGAGTGCCCTACTGGATACCGGGTCACAGGTCACCACCATCCCGTACGTGCTCTTCAAGCAGTACTGGAATGACTCGGATATTACCCGCTACCCTGACGACGACTTGAGTATCATCGCCAGCAATGGCCAGCCCGTGCCACAGATCGGATTTAAAGAGGTGACCCTCAAAATCGGTAGAGTCGAACTGGCCGCACAGGGACTGATCATTGTAGATATTGATAAACATGAGAGTCACCCAAAAATAACTCTAGGAACTAACGTAATTGAAAATTGTCTTGCAGAGGTGATTTTCCTTTTACAGCAGGTTGCCAAGAACGCCAGCTCCGGCGAGCAGCGGGTGCTCCAGAAAGAGATCCGGGCACTGATGCAACGGCAACAAGTGGAACTCTCCGGCGGTGAGATTGGTAGCGTAAGAATGTGTGACCCTTTTCCTATTGCCATGCCCCCAAAAAGTGAAATGATGATTTGGTGCCGGGCAGCTATTGGTCTGAGAGGTAGAGATTACCAGGCAATGGTAGAACCAGTTTACTCAGACAGTAGGCCCACCATTTTGACAGCACGGGGGGTGGTCAATGTACGCCATGGGAGGGTGCCCATTCGCATAATAAATATCGGGGAGAGGGAAGTGTACCTGCCCCGGTATGCCACGCTAGCCAAATTATATACCACTAATCAAAATTCTATACAATCTGTGGAACCCTTGCCTCCATCTCACCCGGAGGAAGGTAACGGCTCTAAGAAAGACATGGAGGACTGGTGTCAGCAACTACATTTGGGTACTGATTCCACTCCCTCACATCAGAAACAAGGAGTCTATCGGGTGGTTCAAGAGTATGAGAGAGTGTTTAGTAAACACCCGTTAGACTTCGGGCGAGTCAAGGGGGTAGAACACTGCATCCCCACGGGAGATCATCCTCCCATAAAAGAGAGGTATCGACCCGTACCCCCTGCACATTACCAACACGCCAAGGGGATGCTTAGAGACATGAAGGAGGCTGGGGTAATCCGGGATAGCTGTAGCCCCTGGGCAGCCCCACTAGTTTTAGTCAAAAAGAAAGACAACACCATGAGGATGTGTGTAGATTACCGGAAAATCAACCGTATCACACACAAGGATGCGTACCCCTTACCAAGGATAGAGGAGTCATTGGCTGCTTTAAGATCTGCTAACTTCTTCTCTACCTTGGATCTCACTAGCGGGTACTGGCAGGTTCCTGTAGCAGAGGCGGACCAGGAGAAGACCGCATTCACCACCCCGATGGGACTTAGCGAGTTCACCTGCATGCCGTTCGGACTCTGCAACGCCCCAGGAACCTTCCAACGATTAATGGAGTGCTGTCTGGGCCACAGAAACTTCGAGACGGTCCTGTTGTACCTGGACGATGTCATCGTATACTCCAAAACTTATGAGGACCACCTGAAACACCTGGCGGAGGTGTTCGAAGCTCTGGCGAGTTACGGCCTAAAGGTGAAACCCTCCAAGTGTCACCTCCTGAAACCAAAGGTGCAATACCTGGGACACATGGTGAGCGCTGACGGAGTGGCTCCCGACCCCGATAAGATCACCGCAATTAAGGGATGGCCAAGCCCCTCCAGCGTAAAAGAAGTGCGGCAGTTCCTAGGGTTGGTAGGCTACTACCGAAGGTTTATTCCCGGTTTCACCAAAAAGGCAGCGCCTATGCAGGATCTCCTGATAGGCCAGTCCCGGAAGGCCAAGAACCAGAAGCCGCCCTTCAAATGGGAAGAGCTAGAAGAAGAGTCCTTCCGCCAGCTGAAGATGGCCCTCACGGGGGATGAAATCTTGGCGTACCCGGACTATAGCCAGCCCTTCATCCTCTACACCGACGCCAGTAACATCGGGCTAGGAGCCGTACTGTCCCAGATTCAGCAGGGGAGAGAACGAGTAATCTCCTATGCCAGCCGAAAACTGCGACCCACCGAAAGGAACCCCGAGAATTACAGCTCATTTAAGCTAGAGTTCCTGGCCGTGGTATGGGCAGTCACCGAGCGCTTTAGGCATTACCTCGCTTCTTCCCGGTTCACCGTATACACGGATAACAACCCGTTGACACACCTGGACACGGCAAGACTCGGTGCCCTGGAGCAGAGGTGGATGGCCCGTCTGTCCAACTACGAGTTCACAATCAAATACCGGGCAGGACGCTCCAATACTAACGCGGATGCCTTGTCCAGGATGCCCAACCTGCCGGACGAAGGAGAAGATCCGGAGGGACTGGAAGAAGTTGAACTCCCTGCGTTCCACCGTCATGGGACTATCCAGTATTCCCACCGGGTAAGGGGTAAGCAGGCTGCTACGTTGAACCCCTTACCCCACTACAACTGGGCGGAAACGCAAGACAGCGACCCTGCCGTCCGACTGGTGAAGGAGATGCTGACTCGGCCGGAGGCTCGCCTTGAACCAGACGCTCCGGAGGAAGCCAAACAACTATGGGCGGAGAAGAGTCGACTATTCCTTTACAAGGGGAAGTTGTGCCGCAGAATGGTCAACTCCCGGACGCATGAATTACTCTGGCAAGTAGTGGTGCCACGAAGAGACGCAGCCATGGTGATGGAGGCATACCACGACGGAGCTGGACACTTTGGGTGGAAAAAGCTGGAGTTCCTGCTGCGCGAGCGGTTCCACTGGGTAGGCATGAGGGGAACCATCGAGAAGTGGTGCAGAGATTGTGGCCCGTGCAACCTGAGAAGGAAGGACCGAGCCAGCCAGAAGACTCCCCTGCAGTCCATCGTCACCCGGCAACCGTTGGAACTGGTAGCCTTGGATCATGTAAAACTGACCCCAAGCAGAAGTGGCTACGTCTACGCGTTAACCATCGTGGATCATTACTCCCGGTTCTTGGTTGTCGTCCCCGTCAAGGACTTAACGGCTCAAACAGCAGCTAGAGCCTTCCAGCAGCACTTCTGCCGTCCACACGGGTACCCGGACCAAGTGCTGACGGACCAGGGACCTGCCTTTGAAGCGGAGGTCTTTCAGGAATTCTGCAATCTGTATGGCTGCCGGAAGATAAGGACGACACCCTACCATCCGCAGACTAATGGACTTTGTGAAAAAATGAACCAGGTGGTAATGGATCTTCTAAAAACGTTGCCCCTGGAAGAACGCAGTCTGTGGCCTGAAAAGTTGCCCGATCTGGTGGACCTATACAACCACATCCCGGTAGGTTCCACCAACTGTACCCCGGCTTACCTAATGAGGGCAAGACCTGGTAAGTTACCTGTTGACCTGGAAATGGGAGTCCTGACCCCCGAGGACACTTCACCAGAAACAGACTGGGACACAGAGAGGCAGCAGCAGTACCGGAGAGTACAGGAGAGCGTGGAGCGAAGTCTCTGTCAGGCTAGGGAAAGACAAGAGAAAACTTACAACCAGTATGCTCCCGCTGTTCCCCTGGTACCCGGAGAGCAGGTCTTGAAGAGGAAGAGACGGCTCCACAAGTTGGACGACCAGTGGGAGAAGGACCCGTACACCGTACTGCCCTCAAGCCACGGGAACCCGAAGGTCTGTACCATCAGTAAAGACGGAGGGGAAACCACAGCCATTGTATCCCGGGACCACCTGAAGAAGTGTCCCGAACAACTGAGGAACCCTGAAGAGGAACAAGAAGACCATCGACCCGTGGAAGAAAGGGAAGATATGGTTAGTACCGTGCTCGGGGACTTCCCTCGGTCTTGGACTCAAGTCAATGGTGCAGTTGTGGTACCCGTACTCACCTTCCTCCAACCATCATCCCAAGAACCTACGGAGCAACGGGTAGAGCTGGAAGAACAGCCGGTCCAGGAGGCAGAAGACTCCACACAAGCAGAACAGGAGAATCAACCCTCTGCTTATAGTGAGCCTGCCGTACCCCTAGTGAGACAAAGAGCCGGTAGACAGCTGCCCAGTTTACCCTTGACAGCTCCTACACCCTGTAGTTCAGGGCCAGACAGTCAGCTCCGTAGGTCCACTCGGGCCACTAGAGGCCAGTTACCCGCACGCTGGAGAATTTAAAGTGTATAAATTGTTTTATTTATGTTTTTCTGTGTCTTGTTGCTTGTGTATAATTTTGTGTTTCTAGTTATTTTTAGGAAACCTTGGTGGATTTACCGGGAATCCTTGTATATAGTTGGAGCGTAACCCAGGATGGACTAGAGACTGTTAAGGACTCGGGGTAGGACAGACCCCTACCTGGTTACGTCTCCCTGTGTTGGTGAAATGGACACCTTTGCTTTTCTTCAAAGACTGCATCCGGTTGCGGACACGCCGTAACCATCTTATGTGTTTTTCTTATAGTATTGTTATTGTTATACTTTGTTATGTTTTTCTAAATGTGTTTAGTCCCGGAGTACTAAATTTCACTAGGGGGGAATGTGACACCCCAGGGGTCTGGTTGCCACAGTGATAGAGATATTATGTCTGAGAGCAGGTGGGAGGTCCTTTGGTCAGGGATCCTGTGCATGCCACACCTCCTGCCCAGTCTTGGGAGGGGAAGAACTTCCCCTGTATAAACCCGGGGCTGAGGCAGGGTGAGTCAGACAAGGAGAGTGAAGAAGAGAAGCAGCATATGAAACAGCAGAGTTACAAGGAGTCAGGGGCTGGCAGCTACAGAGCTCGCCCTGACTAAGAAGATTCTTTACCGGACCCGGAGTCCGAGGCTGTGGGGACTAACTCTTACCCAGCAGCAGAATCCGTCGGGCAGGGGATTTCAGGTCCTCTGGCCCAGAAGCCCGAAGGCACGGTCACACGCGTGAGACCAGCACCGCCATCGTGGAGCGGAAGCCATTAGAAGGCCCCGAGTCACCGGCCATACGGGTGAGCACCACACGGTACACTCAGGGACGTGGGCTACTTACATCAGCTTCTAGCAAGGTAGCCAGAAGAGTACAGTCAGTTTGGGAGGCCTACAACTACGCCTGGCCAGGGGAGATCCCATCTGCTCAAAGACTGACCAGGCCCCGTTTGCTAGCAAGTACTCCGGGAGGGTCTGTCGTTGTTACCAGTAAAGACCCTGAACTACACCGTACCGTCTCTGAGTGGTTCCTGCTACCCCCATCATCCACGTCGGCTGCCCTGAGGCCATACCCCTCCCGTTGGGGGTTATACTATCACGCTGCACAATCCTACCACCGGCCTCAGCGGTCTGCCCTGCAGCAGCAGCTTCCTGGCTGCACTCAACGGGTGGCGTAGTCATCAACCATCTACTGCTAGTATATCGCCGCGCAGTTTGACTCCCTGGGCACGGACCGGGTCGCCGCCACGAGATTACAACCCTCAAGAGATCCGGCTCCGGGTAAGCTCCCGCGTGCGCAACGCAGCGCGACACAGGCCCAGGGGCGCGTCACTTGCACTCTGAAGGTGCCAGGTCCCGTCTCTTGTCTCCTGCTTTTTGTATCAGTTCCCGTGTCTGAACTGTGTCCTGTATGTCTCCTGCTTTGCGGTATCAGCTCCCGTGTCTGAACTGAGTCCTGTATGTCTCCTGCTTTGCGGTATCAGCTCCCGTGTCTGAACTGAGTCCTGTATGTCTCCTGCTTTTCGGTATTAGTTCCCGTGTCTGAACTGAGTCCTTTCTGTGTTCTCTTGTCTGTCCTGTCTGAACACGCTCCTAGCCTGTTCCTCCCGCCTTCTAGGGGCCGATTACCTAGACCCGCTCCTGTATCTTGTCTGTCCTGTCTGAACACGCTCCTTGCCTGTTCGTCCTGCCTCTCTGGGGGCCGTATTCCCAGACCCGCTCCTGTATCCCGCTGCAGTGTCGGTCTCCTCCGTACACTCAGTTCCAGTCTGAACTCTCTCCTATCCTTTACCTGTTTTGCCTCTATGTCCGTTCCCTTCCTTTTTCTGCAGAGTCTGAACTCGTACCTAACTCCTGCCAGTTGTCTCTGTACTCCCGTTTGTGAGTTTGTGGTCCACTCGCTACTTCACTTCAAGTACCCTGTGGGTGTCTGGCTCTGTCTTTCCCTTCCCATCTGTTCCGTGTGAACAGAGCCCTGTCCTCCCTGCTCAGCCTTGTTTGCACTCTAGCCGTGCTTGCCTGTAACCCTCTGCCTGTATTGTTCCTGAGTCCCGGTGTGTACTGGGTCCTATCCCGCCTGTGTTCCTACCTGCTAGTGCCTCCCTGTCTGCACTCTAGCTGTGCTTGCCTTTACCCCCCTGCCTGCATACCCGCCTGCCTGCATACCAGTCGTGCCTGCCTATACCCACCAGTCTGTGTGCCAGCCTACCAGCCTGTTCCTGTATTCCCCTGTGTGGGTCAACAGCCGTGTCCGGGGTCTGTCCTGGAGTAGCACCTGGTCCCTCTGCTCGGTTCCTCCTTGGTGCACTGGCGTCGTATGCCGTCGTGCGACCCTGGTCGGATCGGGTGAATACTTAGTCACGCCCCTCCAGGCATTCACTCTCCGGCACGGTCCAGTGGAATCACTACCAATCACACGCACACGCCGCTTAGCCCGGGCGTGTGCATAACAGCATGCTCAGGCCATGGTTCCCGTTGAGCCCCACGGCCTTCGCTCTTTGAGAAGTTTTTCCAGCGAATACATGCATTAAAATAAAATAAATAAATTTTTTTTCCCCCTTTAGCTGAGTTCCAGGCGAATTACGCACCCGTCCAGATGGATCTATCAGCCCTCGTTCCTGCGGATCCGCCACGTTACTATGGGGATCCAAGACAGTGTCGTGCATTTGTGGAGCAATGCATGCTACACTTTAAGGCCTACCCTCTCTATTTTCCTTCCGATTGGGCTAAAGTGGCCTTTATGATTGACTACCTAGCGGGTGATGCCTTGAAATGGGTCACCCCCCTATGGGAAGCATGGGATCCTGTCATCCTTGACCTGCAGGCCTTCCTGGTGGCCTTTCGTATGGTCTTCGAGGACCCTAACTCTGAAGCCCCTGCTGAAGCTTCACTTCCCAATATCCTGGAGCAGCCCCGACGGGTAATGTGTGTGGGTAGCGCAATAGTCCTCCAGCCCAATGAGACTACTGCCCACCCAGAATCCTCACAGGGTGACTACGCTTTCCGGAATACTTCTCTCAACCTCAAGAGGCAGTCCAGACGTGCTAGACTTAGAGGCAAGCCGTCACGCCAGGGTCTGTCCTCCCTGAGACCTCCTGACCCCAACCTTGAAGTCCCTACTGAAGCTTCATCTCCCTGTATCCCGGAGAAACCCCAATGGGTAATGTGCGTGGGTAGTACACCAGTTCTCCTGGCTGAAGAGACTTCTGCCCATCCAGACTCCACACAGGAGAACTTCCTGCACCCGGCATCAGATGCTTCTTTCTCTTTAACCGGTGTGCATGTCCAAGGATGCTCCAAAGCTGTGGTTACCTCAGAGTCTGTGCACCTCTACTACCTGGCGGAGGATCCCCAGTTGCCTCCTGAACCCTCCGGGATACCACTCGATGACAAATGGAGAGAGACTTCTCTACACCCGGTACTCAATACTTTGTCCGCTTCGTCCTGTGAGCCTGACAATGGGTACCCCAAAGTGGTAGTTACCTCCGAGTCTCTACACCCCTCCGACCAGGCGGAGGATCTCCAGTTGTCTCCTGAACCCTTCGGGGTGCTACCTGGTAGCGAAAGGACAGAGACTCTCCTATACTCTGTACCTGATACCTCGCTCGCTTCGTCCAGTGAGTCCAACTTAGTGTACTCCGAAGCAGAGGTTACTCCTGAGTCTCTACACCCCTCCGACCAGGCGGAGGACCTCCAGTTGTGTTCAGAATCCTTCGGGGTGCCACCTGGTGGTGAATGGACAGAGACTTTCCTATATCCTGGATCTGATACCTCGCTTGCTTCGTCCAGTGAGTCCGACCTAGTGTACTCTGAAGCAGAGGTTACCCGTGAGTCTCTACACCCCTCTGACCAGGCGGAGGACCGCCAGCTGTCTCCAGAACCCTTCGGGGTGCCACCTGGTGGTGAATGGACAGAGACTTTCCTATACTCGGTACCCGATACCTCGCCTGCTTCCTCCAGTGAGTCCGACCTAGTGTACTCTGAAGCAGAGGTTACCCGTGAGTCTCTACACCCCTCTGACCAGGCGGAGGACCGCCAGCTGTCTCCAGAACCCTTCGGGGTGCCACCTGGTGGTGAATGGACAGAGACTTTCCTATACTCGGTACCCGATACCTCGCCTGCTTCCTCCAGTGAGTCCGACCTAGTGTACTCTGAAGCAGTTGTTTTCTCTGAGCCTCTGCACTCTTCTGACCCGGCGGAGGACCTCCAGTTGTTTCCTGAATCCTCCGGGATACCACCAGATAACAAAGAGACAGTGACTTTTCCTCATTATGTACCTGATAACCCGTCTATTTCTTCCTGTGAGCTTGACAAGATGTACCTCGAAGCAGAGATTACCCTTAAGTCTCTGTCCCCCTCCAACCCAGTGAACGACTGGTCCTCGAATTCCCTGCGGAAGATTCTGGCAGGCCTGAAGAAGAGGGGGCGTAAGGGGGGAGGTACTGTAACATACCTGGCGGCGTCCTTGCATGGTGGTCCATCTCCCACTGTGCAAGAGGGCGCACTTGATCTCCTGTCCAGAATGTCTCTCTGGCTTCCCTCCATGCTGTCTGTTTGTGTCTGTTTCTGCTGCTTAAGGGCGGCGCCCGATCACTTCCTGCCTTTTGTACCTGCTGTGGGTCACACCCCTTGTGCGTCCTCAGCCTATTGCTGTCTGTCACTTGGTATATAGCTCAGCAGCTCCCTTCTATCCCTGCCTGAGCATAGTGTTTCCTTCAGTGTGTGCTTGCACTCTGAAGGTGCCAGGTCCCGTCTCTTGTCTCCTGCTTTTTGTATCAGTTCCCGTGTCTGAACTGTGTCCTGTATGTCTCCTGCTTTGCGGTATCAGCTCCCGTGTCTGAACTGAGTCCTGTATGTCTCCTGCTTTGCGGTATCAGCTCCCGTGTCTGAACTGAGTCCTGTATGTCTCCTGCTTTTCGGTATTAGTTCCCGTGTCTGAACTGAGTCCTTTCTGTGTTCTCTTGTCTGTCCTGTCTGAACACGCTCCTAGCCTGTTCCTCCCGCCTTCTAGGGGCCGATTACCTAGACCCGCTCCTGTATCTTGTCTGTCCTGTCTGAACACGCTCCTTGCCTGTTCGTCCTGCCTCTCTGGGGGCCGTATTCCCAGACCCGCTCCTGTATCCCGCTGCAGTGTCGGTCTCCTCCGTACACTCAGTTCCAGTCTGAACTCTCTCCTATCCTTTACCTGTTTTGCCTCTATGTCCGTTCCCTTCCTTTTTCTGCAGAGTCTGAACTCGTACCTAACTCCTGCCAGTTGTCTCTGTACTCCCGTTTGTGAGTTTGTGGTCCACTCGCTACTTCACTTCAAGTACCCTGTGGGTGTCTGGCTCTGTCTTTCCCTTCCCGTCTGTTCCGTGTGAACAGAGCCCTGTCCTCCCTGCTCAGCCTTGTTTGCACTCTAGCCGTGCTTGCCTGTAACCCTCTGCCTGTATTGTTCCTGAGTCCCGGTGTGTACTGGGTCCTATCCCGCCTGTGTTCCTACCTGCTAGTGCCTCCCTGTCTGCACTCTAGCTGTGCTTGCCTTTACCCCCCTGCCTGCATACCCGCCTGCCTGCATACCAGTCGTGCCTGCCTATACCCACCAGTCTGTGTGCCAGCCTACCAGCCTGTTCCTGTATTCCCCTGTGTGGGTCAACAGCCGTGTCCGGGGTCTGTCCTGGAGTAGCACCTGGTCCCTCTGCTCGGTTCCTCCTTGGTGCACTGGCGTCGTATGCCGTCGTGCGACCCTGGTCGGATCGGGTGAATACTTAGTCACGCCCCTCCAGGCATTCACTCTCCGGCACGGTCCAGTGGAATCACTACCAATCACACGCACACGCCGCTTAGCCCGGGCGTGTGCATAACATTAGGGCACACTCAATAGGTGTTTGAAGCTCTTAATTGTCTTCTGCCAAATAAGGTATAAGTTTTACACAGGCCAGAAATCAAGACAAATGACTACCAGATGGAGTCATAAGTGAATTCTGTTTATTGAGCCTATTACAGAAGATTACAGTATATAGCAAAGGATTGGGTTTCCAATATGCCAAGTCATTATGATTATACAAATGTCACATGTTTTTAGTTCAATGTTTAATCAGTGTGGTCAAGTTAACCTTATTGGGTTTGAAGCAATTATCTTTATTAGCCTGTTATTGGTTCCGAGCTATTAAAATCTATTAGCAAGTTACGGAACAATCAGATTAGCTGTCCACACAGGCAAATGCATATTGTCTTTGGACTGGGAGCGGTCCCTAGACATGGTACAGCATGTAAAAGTCATTTTGTATTTTGGATATCTTCAATATATCGAAATGCATTAATATATATTATTTCAACAAATATATTCACATCCTTAACAGTTTGAATTAACAAATCATCCACATATTGTAAGACTTTGTCTCCATAACTGAAGGGTTCTAAAACCTGAGCCAATGCCTGATGGAAATAGACAGGGGAACTGTGGAATCCCATGGACAACCGCATGAACAAGTACTGCACATTCTCAAAGGTGAATGCGAAGCGGAGTATAGATTTGGGTGTTAGGGGTACTGAGAAAAAGCCATTTTCAATGTCCAAACAAGAAAACACTTTACACTCACGCCTTAGTTGTGACATAACTTCAAGGACAGGTGCAACAAGGTGAGCAGCTGAGGGAGTTTACTTATTTTCAAGTCTCAAGTCTACAACTCTTTCAAAGCTACCATCTTCATTTTTCACAGGTAAAATGGGACGGTTTCATGGTGAATTACCATTTACAACAACGCCTTGTTTTTCCAATTCACTGATCACAACCCTTATGTAAAGTATTGCGTCCTCAGGAATTCAATACTGGTGTTGGAAAGGTGATTGCTTTTCACCATCAACTTTAACTTGAGTTTGTATTAATCCACAATAACTTTTCTTTGAAACCCACAATTCAGGCAACCTTTGTTTCAATTCATTTTTTAGAACATCATTCTCAACATTTTCATCAGTACATAAACCTAGACTGGCAATGGGTAATTTGTGACTCTCCAACTCCCCCTCCACAGATACAATTATGGAAAAAATAATTACTTCTTTGTTTTGTCACAGAACTTTGTTAGACAAATCAACAACATTGCTCCCAAAACATTGGTACCCCGAATAGTGGACCGTAACTGTGGATTTACCCAAAAGTTGAAACAAACCCCTTTTCTTCGATCCCCCTGTGTCCTGAAATCTCAGGTTCACTGGAAGACTTTTTTCTGCTTGAATACAGGAGCCCTCAAATCCTACCAAAGTGGTAGTCTCAGGCAGTCCAGGGGGTGACTGCAATTTGTATCCTGTTACTGAAACTGAGGCTCCGGTATCGATGAAAATGTCTTCCCACGGCAGAACCTCTATTGTCCCTCTGACATAAGGTCTTCCCTCCCTCCTAAGGGAAAGAGGGGCAAGGAGGGCAAGGAGAACAGGGGGAGCACCTCATCAGTCGGAGTTTCCTCATCTGAGAAAGTTTTCCATCCTATAGCCTCCACCTCTGCCCCAAAGAGACCATCAGTAAGAGCCCACGTCCTCATGCTCCTGCAGCTCCTTCATTAATGAAGAACAGGGACAAGGAGGAATATCTCCTCTCTGAATAGCATTGATCTCTGGGCTGAATGGCTAGGAACTGCTGGAGTGGAAGGCTACTGAGAGAAAGGGTTAACCCATTATACTGCTGATACTGCCTAGGGTCATTCACCGCTGGCTACGGCGGTCTAAGTCCATGGGGGGTCTGGAGAACTTCTGGGGCCCATAAACGCTTTCCTAAACTGTTCCTCCCTGCTTTCAAGATGTCTTGTCATCACATTCTGCTATCCTAAGTCTCCAGTCGTCAATCTTATCCCCGTTAACCTACTGCTCCTCTGCTACATCTCCCATCTAATCAATGACTAATTGCAAAGCCTAGTATTCATACCCATATTTCTGTATTATCTCTGCTTGCTTTAGAGTTTCATCCAGCTGTTCTACTCTTGCTCTGAACACAGCCTGTCCCTGGGTGATCACATTAACATGCTGACTTGCAGGACATCTATCAATGGACTGATCAAAAACTTCTACTGTTTTACATAAAGCCACTATTCGGCTATTATCTTTTCCTAACGCCCTTTTCTTGTCTATTTCCCTGTTTTCCTTTATTAACCACTGCATACAATTTAGCCAAGTGGTTTCAACATTAACCCCCTCCAGCTGGGGTGTGCTATCATGCTTAGCTGCCTGCTTTCGTAACTAGTGTTGAGCCAACCCGTAGTGTTCGATTTCGGTTCGGTTCGTCGAACACCCGTATGTTCGCCGAACTGTTCGTCGAACACCGTTGAAACCAATGGCAGGCAAACAAAAACACATAGAAACACATAGAAAACACCTTCAAAGGTGTCCAAAAGCTGACAAACTGCTCAGAAGACACAACTAACACATGGAAAAGTGACAAGTACATATAGTCATGCGAAAAGAAAAGAGGTGGAGGAGTAAAAGGAGGGGGAGACACAGATATAGGCATGTCATGCCCTTCTAAAACCAAAAAAGTGCGAAGACGACACGGCCAGTCTGTTCCTGCCCGTGCGACCTCCGTGTCGCCGGCTTTGTGCCAGAGCCGCGGTGGACCCTGACGGCCAGCCCCCCTCTCCCAATACTGGTGCCTGTTCACTGGTGGGTCGAGCGAGCCCCCCTGCCGTGGAGGCAGGTCTAATCTTTTTAATTTAAATTGTCTCTCTAATTTGAATGAATACACTTTAAATCCTTTTACAAGGATCTATTGGAGGGCAAGTCTCATGCCAGCAGCCGCGTAATTCCAGCTCCAGTAGAGTCCACTAAAGCTGCTGCAGTTAAAAAGCTTTTATAAGGATCGAGCTCGGCGGTCCACCGCAAGGCGTCCTACCGCCAGTCCCAGCCCCTATGCCTTGGGGTGCCTCCCCGATGCTCTTCACTGAGTGTCCCGGGGGCCCGAACCATTTCCTTTGAAAAAATTAAGTGTCCAAACTACAGGTGGTGTAGCTTGCTTAACAGCTGGGATAATCCGCTGACTAGCAGACACTGCTACTAGGCACAAAGTATTTCCTGGGCTAGATGCAGTTAAAAATTTGTAATTAGATACTCTCGTTGGATGCTGAGAAAGCATTCCATAGAGTCTCCTGGCACGCCATATATTATTATCTTAAAAAGCTTGGGGTAGGGGTCTAGGGGACCCTTTTATAGGCAAAATCACGGCCCTGTATCGCAATACGTCACCTAGGCTGAAGATAAATGGAACATTTTCATCACCTTTCATAATCACCAATGGGACAAGGCAGGGATGTCCTCTGTCCCCTCTCTTATACATCCTAGTGACGGAGCACCTGCTCTCATCAATTCGCCATAACCCCAATATTAGGTGGATTGAGGTGGGAGGCACCGAGTACAAGTGCTCTGCATTTGCTGATGATGTCCTAGTATATTTCACTCAATCAGATATATCCATCCCTGCTGTCATGGCTGAAATTGATCACTTTGTTACATGGTCAAATTTTAAAATCAATGCAGCGAAGTCTGAGGCCCTCGATGTCTCCCTCCCCAAATCCATACAGGATTCCATCCAGTCCAACTTTCCCTTTGCCTGGCCCTCACAGGGTATCAAATACCTAGGAATTCGTATTCATGGAGACCTCTCCCGTCTATGTTATCTTAATTTTGGGCCCTTTATTGAACAACTCCATACAGACCACGGTTGGCAAGTGAGAACTGTAAGATTCACTACGTGAACCACTGTTGTTTTGTGGAAAAGCACATGTACACTGTGTTCCAAATTATTATGCAAAAAGTGTTTAGGAGTGATAAGGTAAGAATTTTTTTGTTTGTCAGTTAAACTCATTGATGGTGATGTGTGTCAGGGCTCTTTATATCACTGTAAGCAATTGCAGACACCTGTGCTAATTAGTTTGGCAGGTGTGTCCAATGAAAGGCAAGACTACTTAAGAAGGCTGTCCCACATTATTAAGCAGCCTACATTTTCTGCCAAAATGGGAAAGAAAAAGGATGTGTCGGCTGCTGAGAAGCAACAAATTGTGGAGTGTTTAGGTCAAGGCATGACTACAATCAACATTGCCAAGACACTTCATCCTGATCATCGCACAATCAAGAAGTATGTAGCTGATTCACAGTACACACGTGTGCGTGCTGATAAGGGAAAATTGAGGACTCTTTCCTACAGGCAATTATGTCAGGTTAAAAGAGCAGCGACAAAAAGCCTTGTCATAGCAGCAGACAAGTTTTTGAAGCTGCTGGTGCCTCCAACATCCCCCGAACAACAAGATGCAGAGTCCTTCAGAGGTTTGCAGCTGTGCGTAAGCCATCCTGTCGACCTCCTCTATCCACTGCACACAAGCAGAAATGGCTCCAGTGGGCCAAACAATACATGAAGACTGACTTCAAAACTGTTTTGTTCACCGATGAGTGCCGTGCAACGCTCGATGGTCCAGATGGATGGAGTGGAGGATGGCTGGTTGATGGACACCCCATGCAAACACGGCTACGGCGCCAACAAGGAGGAGATGGAGTAATGTTTTGGGCTGGAATCATGGGGAGAGAGATTGTTGGCCCCTTTAGGATCTCTGAAGGGGTAAAGATGAACTCCATAATGTATGTGGAGTTTCTCAAACAGCACTTCCTGCCATGGTTCAAGAAGAAGAACCGTGTATTCCACAGCAAGATCATTTTCATGCATGATAATGCACCGTCTCATGCTGCACATAACACATCTGTATCTCTGGCTGATATGGGCATAAAAGGGGACAAACTTATGGTGTGACCCCCATGCTCCCCTGACCTCAACCCCGTTCAGAACCTCTGGAGCATCATCAAAAGGAGTGTCTATGATGGCGGGAGGCAGTTCACATCTAAGCAACAGCTCTGGAAGGGTATTCTGTCCTCATGCAAAAGAATTGAAGAAGAAAAAATCCAAAACCTGACAAATTCAATGAATGAGAGAGTTCAGAAGCTCCTTTCGAACAAGGGGTCCTATGTGCAAATGTAACATCACCTAGAATAAAGTTTTGAGTTGAAAACTGTTTGATTTCAGTTTCTAATAACCTGCTAATGCTTATAATTTCAAAAATGACCATTTTTTTGTTCTTTATTAAAATGAAAAGGTTGATAGAAGAGTGTGGGGGATCTAAGAGTGTGGCAACCCAGTAGTCAGGATTACTTCGAATTCTGACAATCTGAGGGTTATGTTGCAGGTAGTGCAGCAAGAAGGCACTCATGTGTCTTGCGCATCTAGGAGCCCCAAAATTATTTTCCGGGCTAGATGCAGCTAAAAATTATTATTAATTTGAAATCTGGTGGAGCTTAGTATAGATGGCCTAATAGAATGAGTACTGCAAACTGCTACAAAGCCCAAATTATTTTCCAGCCAAGATACAGATAAACATGATTAGTAATTCTAAATCTGGTGGAGTTTAGTATAGATGGCCTAATAGAATCAGTACTGCACACTGCTACAAGGCCCAAATTATTTTCCAGCCAAGATACAGATAAACAAGATTAGTAATTTTAAATCTGGTGGAGTTTAGTATAGATGGCCTAATAGAATCAGTACTGCACACTGCTACAAGGCCCAAATTATTTTCCAGCCAAGATACAGATAAACAAGATTAGTAATTTTAAATCTGGTGGAGTTTAGTAGAGATGGCCTAATAAAATCAGTACTGCACACTGCTACAAGGCCCAAATTATTTTCCAGCCAAGATACAGATAAACATGATTAGTAATTTGAAAGCTTAAAATGGTTGGTGAGGTGATTTTAACAAATCATCAAGGTTTTACTCTCCCCAGGATGACACAGGGGTAGAAAAGTCGTTTCGGATCCATGATTTGTTCATCTTTATGAATGTGAGTCTGTCTACATTATCAGTGGAGAGCCTCGTGCGCTTATCTGTCAGCACATCACCAGCAGCGCTGAACACACGTTCAGACAGAACGCTGGCTGCGGGGCATGACAAGATCTCCAAGGCGTAAGTGGCGACCACTGGCCATTTATCCAGATTGGAAGCCCAAAAAGAGCAAGGGTCCGGTGACACAGTCATGGCTTCAATGTTTACTTGGAGATACTCCTGTACCATCGTCTCTAGGCGTTGACTATGTGTCAGACTTCTTGTCTCCTGTGGCCTTGCAAAGGATGGGCTAAAAAAGTGGTGAAATGATTCTGCAAAATTGATGTTACCAGCAGATACTGTGTTTCTGTTACGTTTTGAGTGCTGAACACTCGACGGTCCCACGGTTGGCAAGTTGGAACTGTGAGATTCACTACGTGCACCACTAGTGTTTTGGGGAAAAGCACATGTAAGATTCTGCAACAGTCTCTGCTGATACTCCTGCATGCGTGCATCTCTTTCTATGGCAGGAATAATTTCTGCAAATTTACTTTTGTACCGGAGATCTAACAGTGTGGCAACCCAGTAGTCAGGATTATTTCTAATTCTCACAATTCGAGGGTCATGTTGCAGGTAGAGCAGCAAGAAGGCACTCATGTGTCTTGCGCATCCAGGAGTGCCAAGTCCTTGTTGTGTTGGTGGCGAGGTAACAATCATGCTTCCTTCCTCTGCCCTCTCCCCGCAACCTCGCACAACAGAAATGTGATCAAGGTCTCCCTCATCTGATGAGTCTTCCATCAGTTCGTCCTCCACTTATTCCTGGGCACCTGCACCTTCCTCACTAGTTTGGCTGCTACCATGCGCCCTTGTAAAACCATCTCCCCCACCCTCACATGCCTGCCGCCTTGGTGCTGCCGACCGTCTGGACCTTGCAGATGTTAGCCCTTCTGCATACAACTCCTCGTCCTCTACTTCCTTTACCTCCTCTTGTGCCACCACCTGACTCCGAATTCTGTTTAACATGTGCTCCAGCATGTAAATCACCGGAATAGTCATGCTGATAATGGCATCGTCAGCACTAAACATCTTCGTCGCCATTTCAAAACTGTGCAGATGAGTGCATAGGTCCCTGATCTGAGATCACTCCTCCAGCGTGATTTGCCCCACCTCTGGATCTCGTTGGCCCAGGCTATACGTCACAACGTATTGCACCAGGGCTTGTCGGTGCTGCCACAGTCGCTGCAACATGTGCAGAGTTGACTTCCACCGGGTAGGCACATCGCATTTTAGCCGGTGAAGTGGCAGGCCCAACGACTTCTGTAGAGATGTAAGTCGCTGAGCTGCGGGATGCGAACGGCGGAATTGAGCACACAGCGACCGTGCCCTCTGCAGAAGGCCATCTAGTCCAGGATAGTGGGCTAAAAATTGCTGGACAACCAGGTTCAACACGTGAGCCAAACAAGGCACGTGTGTGACATTGCCCCGGTGAAGGACTGCACCGAGGTTTGCAGCATTGTTGCACACGGCCTTCCCTGGTTTCAGGTCCAGTGGAGACAACCATTCATGAAACTGGTTCTCCAGAGATGACCACAACTCCTCAGCTGTGTGACTCACATTACCCAGACATTTCAAAGTAAAAACCGCCTGATGACGTTGAGCCCTGCTGCCAGCATAGTAAGGAGGTGTGCAGGATCCCTTCTGCGCAGTTAGAAAGCTTGTGGCATGACCAGACAGGCTTTGGGTGCAGGTGGAGGACCGAGAGGAGGTTGAGGAGGCAGAAGCAGTGGAGGAACTTTGAGATAAAGAGGATTGACACACAACTCGTGGGGACGGCAAGACTTGGACAGCAGCCCCTTGTCCTGCTGTCACCATAGTTACCCAGTGCCCAGTCAGCGACATGTAACGCCCCTGTCCATGCCTACTCGTCCAAGTGTCTGTGGTGAAATGCACCCTGTCACACACAGAGTTTCTCAAAGAAGAGGTGATGTTGTGTGCGACATGCTGGTGGAGTGCAGGCACACCTTTCTTTGAGAAGTAGTGCCGACTGGGCATCTGGTACTGGGGCACTGCGACGGACATATGGTCTCGAAAATCCTCTGTGTCCACCAGGTGGAAAGGAAGCATTTCTGTAGCCAAGAGCTTGCAGATGGTGAAATTCAACCTCTTAGCTTTCTCATGGCTAGGAGGAAATGGTCTTTTACTTGTCCACATCTGAGGGACCGAGGGCTGGCTGTTGTGCTTAGACGGGGTTGAGAAGGGTGTCCCCGGCAAACTGCCGGTCTGTGAGGAAGATGCAGGCGGACATGTTAGGTTGCCTTGATCCAAAGGTGGTGCTATCGATGTCGGACAGCGCTCAACACCAGCTGGTGTTACCACCTCCAAAGAAAATGATGACCTGCCAATCACGCTGGCTGTTGCGGGTAAAGAGGTGGCAGGTCTGCGGCCCAAAACAGGTGTGACTGCTGTCCCCCCAGTCACAGAGGATGAAGAGGCCGCGGATACACAAGATGTGGCAGACGGTGGTTGGCCCGGCCGGCTAGGCCGCATTGTAGCACAGTGAGCTTCTCACTGCAACTTATGCTTCATATCCATGTGCCGGTTCATGCATGAAGTACTCAAACTATGTATTTTTTGGCCTCTACTTAGCTTTTGCTGACAAATGTTACAGATAACACGAGTTGGGTCATCTTTATCGATCTGAAAAAATGCCCTGAAGAGCCACCACGACTTGTGGTCAGAGGCAGAGTTGTGTTTGAGGATGCAGTTGTTGACGTGCTTCCAGTACTACGTCTCTGTCCAGGAAGGCGCAACCTGACCTCGTCGTCACTAGCATCCTCCTCCACCTCCTCTGCTGACCTCATCTCTTGGCTGACTGTGGGTTGACAGTAAGTGGGATCTCCAACCTAGTCATCATCACCCTGTGTGTTATCACACCCGTCGTCCTCAGAGCCAACCTCTTCCTGCCCTGACAAAAAACTAAAGTTGTCACTCCAATCAGGTATTTGAGTCTCATCATCATCTTCCTCATTGTCTCCACCAACAGGAGTTACAGTTTGGGAACGAGGGTCTACATTATGGTCCGAACCTTCTGCGTCTGGTCCTGGATCCGACTCATAAAGATTCTGGGCATCAGTGCAGATCATTTCCTCGTCTGGATTCACAGAAGCTCTGGAGCCGATCTCTGATTCCCAGGCTATAGTATGAGTTAACAGCTCTGCAGACTCAACCATCAGTTCTACCCCATACTCAGATGGGCAGCTGGAGACTTGGGAGCTGTGAGGAAGCAAGTGCGATTGGGGTGACACCTCTGGGGACTGGAGTATTTGTGATGTTGAAGTTGATGTGGAGGAGAGCCCACTTAAAGGAGGACTTGATATCCGTTGAAGCACCTGCTGTTTTTGTGCCTCATCTGGAATTTGTAGCGATTGGCGTGGCCATAAGAAAGGGATCTTATCACATTGTCCGCAAAAAGAAGTAGACATCTTAGTTTGGCTGGAAGATGGTCTTTCTTCTGCAGATTTTACTGTTGCTTTAACACCTACCCCACGGACACAACCTTTTTTTCCCTTCCCAACACGCCTATTCCCCTTTCCACCAGCAGCAGGCCTTTTTCTACTCATTTTGGTGGTTAACTAATTCACAACTCTGGAGTTGTTTGTACAAAAAACAATGGATGGGAACCGAGCAGAGCTGAGTGGCCAAACTGTGGTATTAGCCCATAAGTATTGGCTGAGTTAGATGCAGATAAAAATTATTTTGAATTTGCAACCTGCTGGAGGTTAGTATAGATGGAATAATAGAACAAGTCCCACACACAGCTACAAGCCGAAATATTTTTTCAGAGCTAGATGCTGAAAAAAATTAGATTGAATTTGCAACCTGGTGGAGGTTAGTATAGATGGACTAATAGAACAAGTCTCACACACTGCTACAAGCCGAAATATTTTTTCAGAGCTAGATGCAGAAAAAAATTAGATTGAATTTGCAACCTGATGGAGGTTAGTATAGATGGACTAATAGAACAAGTCCCAAACACTGCTACAAGCCGACATATTTTTTCAGAGCTAGATGCAGAAAAAAAATAGATTGAATTTGCAACTTGGTGGAGGTTAGTATAGATGGACTAATAGAACAAGTCCCACACACTGCTACAAACCGAAATATTTTTTCAGAGCTAGATGCAGATAAAAATTATTTTGAATTTGCAACCTGCTGGAGGTTAGTATAGATGGACTAATAGAACAAGTCCTACACACTGCTACAAGCCGAAATATTTTTTCAGAGCTAGATGCAGATAAAAATTATTTTGAATTTGCAACCTGCTGGAGGTTAGTATAGATGGACTAATAGAACAAGTCCCACATACTGCTACAAGCCGAAACATTTTTTCAGAGCTAGATGCAGAAAAAAATTACATTGAATTTGCAACCTGGTGGAGATTAGTATAGATGGACTAATAGAACAAGTCCCACACACTGCTACAAGCCGAAATACTTTTTCAGAGCTAGATGCAGAAAAAAATTTGATTGAATTTGCAACCTGGTGGAGGTTAGTATAGATGGACTAATAGAACAAGTCCCACACACTGCTACAAGCCAAAATATTTTTTTCAGAGCTAGATGCAGATAAAAATTATTTTGAATTTGCAACCTGTTGGAGGTTAGTATAGATGGACTAATAGAACAAGTCCCACACACTGCTAAAGCCGAAATATTTTTTCAGAGCTAGATGCAGAAAAAAATTAGATTGAATTTGCAACCTGATGGAGGTTAGTATAGATGGACTAATAGAACAAGTCCCACACACTGCTACAAGCCAAAATATTTTTTCAGAGCTAGATGCAGATAAAAATTATTTTGAATTTGCAACCTGCTGGAGGTTAGTATAGATGGACTAATAGAACAAGTCCCACACACTGCTACAAGCCGAAATATTTTTTCAGAGCTAGATGCAGAAAAAAATGATATTGAATTTGCAACCTGGTGGAGGTTAGTATAGATGGACTAATAGAACAAGTCCCACACACTGCTACAAGCCAAAATATTTTTTTCAGAGCTAGATGCAGATAAAAATTATTTTGAATTTGCAACCTGTTGGAGGTTAGTATAGATGGACTAATAGAACAAGTCCCACACACTGCTAAAGCCGAAATATTTTTTCAGAGCTAGATGCAGAAAAAAATTAGATTGAATTTGCAACCTGATGGCGGTTAGTATAGATGGACTAATAGAACAAGTCCCACACACTGCTACAAGCCGAAGCCCAAATATAGATGCAGATAAAAATTATTTTGAATTTGCAACCTGGTGGAGGACTAATAGAATGATGCTATGCCCAAAAGGTTTTACTTCACTAGGTGCAGTAAAAAAATTTGTATTCTATACACAGGTGGTGTAGCTTGCAACACAGATAGGCTTCTCCACTGACTAACACACACTGCAAGAGGACAAAAAGGATTTGCTTTGCTAGATTTAGCCAAATGCTGTGAAAAAAACTTGCACAGCACTGGCACAGACCTGCCTGGCAAAAAGTGATAGGAACTGATGTAACCTAGTCCAGGAAAGGACTGCAATTACAATTAGTCTTTTCTCCCAACCTATCTATTTAAGAGCACAGACCTGCCTGATAAAAGTGATAGGAACTGATGTAACCTAGCCCTGAAAAGGACTGCAATTACAATTAGTCTTTACTCCCAACCTATCTATTTAAAAGCACAGACCTGCCTGATAAAAGTCATAGGAAATGATGTAACCTAGTCCTTAAAAGGACTGCAATCACAACTATTCCCTACTCCCAAGCTATCTGTAGATTTGTGCGAAAATTGGCTTCAAATTTACAAAGTATAGCGCACACAGCAACAGCGGTGCCGTCTAACATGCAGCTGCAGCAGTGAGAAAATGGTGGCGATGGGGAAAATGGCTGGGTCTTATAGGGCAAGGACATGTGACATACACTGCCAATGACACATGCCCTTGCTTGTGTGAAAAAAAGCAGTTTGCTCCATGTGTGCGCTGCTGATAGGCTGATAGATTGCACCTCCCCACTGTAAATGCGGGAAAGAGAAAAAAAAATGGAGATCTTCATTATTTCTGCAGAGATCCATCCCCCACCCCGCTGTACACTCAAACTGCGTATTAACATTAATTTTCATCATTACTGAGAAAAAATCCAATTATGATTTTGGTGCACTAACAGTTATCGAACATAACCTCGAACAGCCGAATTTTTTTCAAATCATTCGGGTTCGCCGAACGGCTCGAACACCGCCCAAAACAGCTCGAATTTGAGATTGGCGAACAGTTCGAGTCGAACACCGCTCATCTCTATTCGGAACCACTCCATACAAGGACGCGTTTTCTCTATTCTAGTATTACCAAATGCAATTTAAGCAAAAGTTAAGTGCTCACATCTCTCTCTATGGAAGACCCTTTGCCGGCTTGAGTCAACCAAAAGAGGTGTGTCTCCCTCCATCTTTTAAAGCCTCTTTGCTACCTGGCTCACAACGTCTTCTTCTTCACAGCCTTGTAGATAACTCACATAGATGTTTCTTCTTCTTTGCACATATAATTCTATAATCCTTATCTTTTTTGTAGTTTTCTTATAAAAAATCGGCCACGCATGGAGCGCTCCGTGACAGGTTCTCTTTAGTAAATCTCTCAGGGCACTCACTCCGATATGCTTTTTTAGTATGTGCGCGCCATGCTCATTGGTGACTCATTTCCGGGCGCGGAGGCCCGTCATATCAGGTCTATAGCCAGATACTGACCAGGCTCCTGGCTCCTACAGACCAGTTAGACGCTCCTAATCAACTCATTACCTGCAATAAAGACAGCTGTCTTACATAGTCACCTGTATTAAAGACTCCTGTCCACAAACTCAATTAATCAGTCAGACTCTAACCTCTACAACATGGGCAAGACCAAAGAGCTTTCTAAGGATGTCAGGGACAAGATCATAGACCTGCACAATGCTGGAATGGGCTACAAAACCATAAGTAAGACGCTGGGTGAGAAGGAGACAACTGTTGGTGCAATAGCAAGAAAATGGAGGAAATACAAAATGACTGTCAATCGACATCGATCTGGGGCAATATGCAAAATCTCACCTTGTGGGGTATCTTTGATCATGAGGAAGGTGAGAGATCAGCCTAAAACTACACGGGGGGAATTGTTAATGATCTCAAGGCAGCTTCGACCACAGTCACCAAGAAAACTATTGGTAACACATTACGTCTTAAAGGTTTAAAATCCTGCAGTGCCCGCAAGGTCCCCCGGCTCAAGAAGGCACATGTGCAGGCCATCTGAAGTTTGCCAATGAACACCTGGATGATTCTGTGAGTTATTGGGAGAAGGTGCTGTGGTCAGATGAGACAAAAATTCAGCTCTTTGGCATTAACTCAACTCGCCGTGTTTGGAGGAAGAAGAAAGATGAGTACAACCCTAAGAACATCATCCCAACTGTGAAGCATGGTGAGGGAAACATTATACTTTGGGGGTGCTTTTCTGCAAAGGGGACATGATGACTGTACCGTACTGAAGGGAAGATGGATGGGGTCATGTATCATGAGATTTTGGCCAACAACCTCCTTCTCTCAGTAAGGGCATTGAAGATGGGTTGTGGCTGGGTCTTCCAGCAAGACAATGACCCAAAACATACAGCCAAGGCAATAAAGGAGTGGCTCAAAAAGAAGCACAGTAAGGTCATGGAGTGGCCTAGCCAGTCTCCAGAGCTTAATCCCATAGAAAACTTATGGAGTGAGTTTAAGCTCTGAGTTTCCAAGCGACAGCCTCAAAATCTTAATGATTTAGAGATGATCTGCAAAGAGGAGTGGACCAAAATTCATCCTGACATGTGCGCAACCCTCATCATCAACTACAAAAAACGTCTGACTGCTGTGCTTGCCAACAAGGGTTTTGCCACCAAGTATTAAGTGTTGTTTGCCAGAGGGATCAAATACTTATTTCTCACTGCAAAATGCAAAAAAATTATCTAATTTATACAATGTGATTTTCTTGATTTTTTGGGGATATTCTATCTCTCAATGTTAAAATTAACCTACCCTTAAGCTTATAGACTGTTCATGTCTTTGTCAGTGGGCAAACTTACAAAAACAGCAAGGGATCAAATATTTATTTCCCACACTGTAAATTGTCATTAACTATACCGGGCAATGGGCAGTCTTTTAAAGCCTTGGCAATACTCATTCCAATCACAACTTGCTGCCCGTTTCCCCCGTCACTCTCTATCCACTTTTGCAATGCCACTCAGAGGTAACGGCCCGTCTTGCATCTCTTTCCTGGTTGCTGGCCCGACCGTGAATCTCCGATCTGACACCTCCAGAGCTTCTGCGACGTCCTGTTGCTGGCGGACATGTCTGAGAACTGTGCCGCCGTTACCTGCTCCCGTTCTGTCGACCGACATCACCTGACGTTGCTCGGATCTTCGAGGCTTGAGCGTCGACATCTGGGCTGGTAACCTTGACTGGTGTCGCTTGGGTTTTCGGGTCTTGACTGTCGACATCTGTGTTGGGTGCATGCCTGGCACTTTTCTTCCTGACGGGAGCTCCGGACACTACTGTCGCTTCTCCGGTCTCTCTCATCGGTTCCACAATCACTTCAGAACTTACACACGCACTGTTTTTCTCCTGAGTTGGTTTTCTCTGACAACACTGTACCCGGCGTTCTGATCAAGCTCCTACCCTCTGCCATGCCTCCTTGCTGTTATGATTCCACAGTGTCTTGTCTTCTTATATTACTCTCTTCTTTTAGCTCCCCAGTCCCTGGGTGAGGGAAGTTTACAAGTATGTGTTGCTTCTTTAAAGGTAGTCCAACTTCTGCCAAGAGCTGCACACATTCCTGAGTCTTCTGTTGGATTTGTGTCCAGATGAATTCATTTTGTGCGTACTGCCTAGGAGGAATGCCTGCATTGGATCGTTTTGTCCTGCGCTGTTCTCTCAATAGAGGTTCTTCCAAGAGATCTGAGGTTCCAGTCAGTTCACTGGCCGTCGTCATGATCGGCCGCCAGTTCAGTAACTGTTTCTAGTAGGATTTTCAGGGGGAGCACCTTCTCCCGTATTTCCGCCTCAGAAAGGCATGGGCGACACATATTTCTGTGTAACACTCATGTCAGGGCACTCTCTCCATCTTCCGGTCGAACAATTCGATAGGGCACTTCCTCCTGCCAGTAACCTAACTTATTCCTGGGTCACTTGGCTCATATTAACACCCTCTCTCCTGCCCAAAGGGGTTCTTCCTGTGTCAGACTTTTGACGGGGTATTCTATCTCCTTAAGTTTTTGTTCCACCAAGTGTCTCATCATTTGAAGTCGATGGCGATGGCACCGAACCTAGGTAGTTGCGTGACTTCCCGGATGTTCATCCTCCAACTCTAGTCCTAATTGAAGTAATTTCTCGACCACCTCGCCCAAACAGCAATGTGTAGGGTGTGTATCCAGTGGTCGCATGAACCTGATTGTTATACACCCACACCAGCTCGGAGACAAATTCAGGCAACCTCATTTTGTGATTTTCTTCCAGTGTCCATAGAATATGTAACAGAGTCCTACTGAAGAATTTGCAAGCTCCATTTCCCTGTGGGTGGTATGGCGTGGTCCAGGATTTGTCTATACCGTAGAGATGGTGCACTTCAGCCATTATCTTCCCTTGCAAGCAGGCTCCTTGATCTGAATGAATTCTCTTCAGACACCCATACACACTGATAAAATCTTGGCAAATTGCTTTGGCCGCCATTTCTGCCATCTAATCTAGGGTCGGAATGACCATAGCAAACTTTGTGAAGTGGTCAGTCATTACCAAACAATGTTCATAACCGTTGTAGGATCTTTTATTCATCAAGTAATCCACCATCAATACTTCCAACAGGGCAGACATCTTTATAGTTTGGATTGGTGCCCTTTGTTCTGGAGGCTTGGTTAGCTCACACTGATGGCACCTTCGACAGGCTTCTTCCACCGTCTGGCATAGCTGAGGCCAGTACACTACTTGTTGCAGCCATCAGAAAGTCTTTTCAGTGCTGAAATGGGTCATCCGTTCATGAGCTTCCTTTGCAGACTCACCGCCATTTCTTCAGAGATCATCACTTGCCAGGTGACATCCATTTCCCTAGACAGCTGAATGCTTCGGCACAGCAGACCATTCTTCATGACAAATCTTTCCCATTGGCCCAAGATCTGAACCGTACTAGCTGATAGAGATGCTCTTAACTCCTGATCAGGTTTCTGCCCCAAGGTAACCCACTTCCTTAGCTCTACCATTTCAGGATTTGACTGCTGGAGATAAATCCACTCATCCCTTTGGCGTCTCAGGACCTGGGTGGGTTTACACTCCCCCTATTTTTCTGGGGCGGCTACTTAGATGGCTGCGAAATGGGTGAAATCTGGGATCTCGTCGCCTTCTAGATCTTCATCTGTGTCCCCCTTGGGACTTATTGGAGTTACTCGAGGGCATCGGCATGGGTTTTCTGAGCTTTTGACCGATACGCGATTCTGTACTGCTACTTGGACATTCTGGCAATCCAACTTTGTTCCAAAGCTCCCAACTTTGCATTTTTGAGATGAGAAAGGGGATTGTTATCGGTTCGCACCTGAACCTCCGACCCCGAAAGATACTTAGCAAACTTTTCAGTCATGGCCCAGACCAGCTCCAGCAGCTCTAACTTGAATGAACACTAATCATCAGGGTTCCTTTCGGTTTCTCTCAGTGACCGAGTAGCATATGCAATCACCCGTTCTTTGCCTTCTTGAATTTGCGCTAATACTGCTCCTAGGCCGTACAAACTTCCATCGGTGTATAGTAAGAAGGGTTGGGAGAAGTCGGCATAGGCTAATATGGGGGTTAGTTAATGCCATCTTCAGGGAACAAAAGGCTTCTTCCTGTTGGGGCCCCCACTGATTGGCTTGTTTATGTCCCCCAGCTGATTCTCTCAGAGCTCGTGAAGCGGGGTCGCTCTTTTGGCGAAATCTTTGAAGAAACTTTGATAGTAACCTGCCTCTTAGATCTTTTATATTAGTTGGAGTGGGCCACTTCAGTACAGCTGACACTTTTTCGGGGGTAGGGTAGACCCCAGCACTGGAGATAGTGTGCCCCAGATACTCAATCTCTCTCTGGAACGAGTGACATTTCCGAGGTTTAATCTTCAGCCCATGCTTTTGGAGCTTCTCTAGCACTTGTTCTAACCAACTGAGATGTTCCTCGAAGGTGGAGGAGAATACTACAATGTCATCCAGATAAATTAATGTTGCTTCCAAATTGAGATCCCCAAGTCATCTCTCCACCAACCGTTGAAATGTTCCAGGTGCGTTAGTTAGGCCAAAGGGCATCCGGTCGAACTTGAAAAACCCATAGAGAGGATGAAGGCAGTCTTCGACTGATCCTTATCGGCCATAGGAGCTTGCCAGTACCCGCTAGCCAGATTGAGGGAGGAGAAATATTTAGCTTTCCTGAAGCAGACAGAGACTCTTTAATCCGCGTCAGGGGATGGGAATCCTGCACCATGCAAGAGTTCAACGCGTAATCTACGCAAAACCTCAAGGTCCCATCCTTCTTGCAAACCAGTACAATGCGTGGGGCCCAAGGGCTCTGACTTTCTCGAATCACTCCATTTCATAACATATGGGACAATAGGTCTTTCACTTCTTGACACATTTGCGGTGGAATCTGATGATATCTCTCTCTAATGGGAGCGGTGTCCCCCTTAGAGTTCTCATTCTGGATAGCCTCAGTGCACCCGAAATCGCCTTCATGATGAGTGAACACCCGTGATAATGCTGCAGTAAGCCCTCGATTTGTCCTACTTGCTTGGGGGAGAATTCTGTAAGGTCAGCCTTCATCTGTTCCAGGAGGGAGCGACTAACCCGTGCTCCCTTCTTTCACTCTCGTAGCGAGAGACACTGATAGAGTCCATGGAACTCCTTCATAAAAATAGTAATAATAATTTTTATTTATATAACGCCAACATATTGTACAGCACTTTACAATTAAGTAGGGACATATACAGACAATATAAACAATACAATGTATCACATTTAAACAGTTACAGGAGGAGTGAGGTCACTGCTCCCAGACTTACAATCTATATGGAAATGGGGGGACACAATAGGTAAAACATGGTCATCAGCCAGTATCAGTCTAAGAGCAGTTACCATGTGCTATTTTGTCCATGGAGGATGTGGAGCCAGATGAATAGGCAGAGGCAGATTAAGATTAATATTTAGGAGGGCACAGGGGAAAGTTAGATTTGTGAGTTGAGGTGATAGGCTTGTTTAAACAGATATGTTTTTAAAGCGCGTTTGAAGACATTGGGGCTAGATATTAGTCGGATCATTTGGGGCAGTGCATTCCAGAAAACTTGGGCGGCACGAGAGAAGTCTTGGATACGGAGGTGTCAGGTTCGGATTAAGGAGGATATTAGTCTTAGATCAGTTGCAGAACGGAGGGGATGGGTAGGGGTGATAGACAGAAATGAGGGATGAGATATAGGTCGGTGCAGAACTGTGGAGTGATTTGTGGGTGAGAGAGATGAGTTTGTATTGTATTCTGTGGTGAATGGGTAACCAGTGCAATGACTGGCACAGGGTAGAGGTGTCGGTGAAGCGTCCTGATAGAAATACGACCCTGGCTGCTGCATTCAGAATGGATTGGAAAGGAGAGAGTTTGTTTAGAGGGAGACCGATTAGAAGAGAGTTGCAGTATTCCAGACTATAGTGAATAAGAGAAACAGTAAGTTTTGCAGTATCAAAGGTGAGAAAAGGTTGGATTCTGGAGATGTTTTTAAGGTGCAGATGACTTGAGCGAGTAAGTGTTTGTATATGGAGAATAAAGGAAAGTTGTGTGTCAAATATGACTCCAAGACAGCAAGCTTGCTGCTTGGGGGTTATGGTGGTGCCACCCAAGGAGATTGAAAAGTCAGGTATACCCCTTCCCATTAAGGTCGTTTAAATAAGCTCATACGTAAGTTACCAAGGTCAGTAGTGTCACGTGAATATCTTCCAAAATCCCAATCACTTTTTCTATTGTGTCCCGGTCCTTAGGTTGTCAGTACATAACAGTCTGTCGTGCCTCCCCATCAATAGTCAGAAAGGCTACCTCCACCTGCATGGCTGGGGTCATAGGGTACATCCTGACCATGCTCCGCAATCTCTCCACCCAATCCCACAATTGAAAATGATTCCCCGTGAATTTTTAGGAGGTTACTGAGCATAGCCCCCAGGGGCATACTTTCCCTGACAAGCTCACCCCCACCATGTTTTGCCATTTCTGCACTGGAATGTTGCATCCTGCTGACTACGCCGAGTATAAGCAGGTACTAGAATGCAACAGCGGAGACAAAGGCGGAACAACAGTACATTTCTTTTATTTAACAACTAATATTGACCCCTTAAGCCCCGAGGGTGGTTTGCACGTTAATGACCAGGCCAATTTTTACAATTCTGACCACTGTCACTTTATGAGGTAATTACTCTGGAACGCTTCCCCCTGATTTTGAGATTGTTTTTTCGTGACATATTGTAATTCATGACTGTGGTAAAATTTCTTCGATATCACTTGCGTTTATTTGTGAAAAAAATGGAAATTTGGCGAAAATTTTGAAAATTTTGCAATTTTCAAAATTTGAATTTTTATGCTCTTAAATCAGAGAGATATGTCACACAAAAGAGTTAATAAATAACATTTCCCACATGTCTACTTTACATCAGCACAATTTTGGAACCAAAATTTTTTTTGTTAGGGAGCTATAAGGGTTAAAAGTTGACCAGCGATTTCTCATTTTTCCAACAAAATTTACAAAACCATTTTTTTAGGGACCACATCACATTTGAAGTCACTTGGAGAGGTCTTTATGACAGAAAATACCCAAAAGTGACACCATTCTAAAAACTGCACCCCTCAAGGTGCTCAAAACCACATTCAAGAACTTTATTAACCCTTCAGGTGCTTCACAGGAATTTTTGGAATGTGGAAGAAAAAAATGAACATTTAACTTTTTTCACAAAAATGTTACTTTAGACCCAATTTATTTTATTTTCACAAGGGTAACAAGAAAAAATGGACCCCAAAATTTGTTGTGCAATTTCCCCTGGGCACGCAGATACCCAATATGTGGGGAAAAAACACTGTTTGGGCGCACGGCAGGGCTCGGAAGGGAAGGAGCGCCATTTGACTTTTTGATTGTAAAATTTGCTTGAATAATTAGCGGACGCCATGTTGTGTTGGGAGAGCCCCTGTGTGCCCAAACATTGGAGCTCCCCCACAAGTGACCCCATTTTGGAAACTAGACCCCCCAAGGCACCTATCTAGATGCATAGCGAGCACTTGGAACCCCCAGGTGCTTCACAAATTGATTCATAAAAATGAAAAGGTTTTTTTTTTTTCACTTTTTCATTTTTATGAATCAATTTGTGAAGCACCTAGGGGTTCCAAGTGCTCACTATGCATCTAGATAGGTGCCTTGGGGGGTCTAGTTTCCAAAATGGAGTCACTTGTGGGGGAGCTCCAATGTTTGGGCACACAGGGACTCTCCAAATGCAACATGGTATCCGCTAACAAATTGAAGGGAAAATCGGCTCAAATTGTTAGCGGACACCATGTTGCCTTTGGAGAGCCCCTGTGTGCCTAAACATTGGAGCTCCCCCACAAATGACCCCATTTTGGAAACTAGACCCCCCAAGGCACCTATCCAGATGCATAGTGAGCACTTGGAACCCCCAGGTGCTTCACAAATTGATTCGTAAAAATGAAAAAGTGAAAAAAAAACACTTTTTCATTTTTATGAATCAATTTGTGAAGCACCTGGGGGTTCCAAGTGCTCACTATGCATCTAGATAGGTGCCTTGGGGGGTCTAGTTTCCAAAATGGGGTCACTTGTGGGGGAGCTCCAATGTTTGGGTGCACAGGGGCTCTCCAAACGCAACATGGCGTCCGCTAACAATTTGAGCCGATTTTCCATTCAATTTGTTTGTTATGATCTGCTACAGAGACTAAGGAAAGGCAGGAGATCTGTCCCTACAATAGAACTAAACTAGATCCCTACGATGTAACGGGGAACCTGATCCTGCGATCAGACCCGCTAAAGTCCTCGGCTAGTCTGAATGCAGACCTATAGATGTGGGGGAGGGATCCCTACAAGATCTAGGGACTGGGACAAATTGGACACCTCCTAGCAGAAATAGTAGCAGTCAAAGACAAACACACAACAAAAAGCATAGAGGTCCGAAGACCTAGCAAAACTAACAGAGAACGGCAATAGAGCAACAAGCTAGCTCAACAGTAGTAAATACAAATGAAGTCCAGCAAAGCCAGGAGGGCGGAGCCGGATTAAATAGGCAAAATGGTCATGTGACCAGCAAACTAAAAAAAACCTAACAGGAGAGTTGTAACAGTACCCCCTCTTCTAAGAGGATCCTCCGGATCCCCTAGGCCCAGGCTTACCAGGAAACCTCCTGTGAAACGCTCGGACAAGTCTGGGGGCAGAAACATCATCCGCCCTCACCCATGAGTTATCCTCAGGTCCGAAACCCTTCCAAGCGACGAGATACTGCAAACTCCCTCTATACCGTCTAGAATTTAGGATGCGGGAAATTTCATATTCCCCGTCCTCCACCACCGGAGGAACAGTGGCAGAGGTGTCACCATCCGACACATCAGCTTTTTTCAACAGAGAAACATGAAACACCGGATTAATCCTCCAGGACGTAGGAACCTCCAGCCTAACAGCAGATTGGTTAACTATCTGAAGTACCTTAAAGGGCCCTACGAACTTGGGACCCAATTTTTTAGAAGGAATCCTCAATCGCAGATTCTTAGAGGACAACCAAACCATGTCACCAACAGCAAACAAAACCTCTTGCCGTTTCCTATCAAAGTACCTCTTAGATTTTTTGTTAGCCTCCTGAAGATTACCACGCACATCCATCCAAACTCTCTCCAAATCACCGGAAAAACTCTCCTCCTCAGGCACAGCCGAAACCAATTTGGAGAATGACCCAAAAGACGGATGTCTCCCAGAACAACAAAAAAAAGGCGAACACCCAGCAGAAGAGGATGTATGGTTGTTAAGAGCAAATTCAGCAAGTGGCAGAAACTCAGACCACCCCTCTTGATTGTCTGCCACAAAACAACACAAGAACTGCTCAACATCCTGGTTCTTCCTTTCTGTCTGGCCATTAGACTCAGGATGATATCCGGATGAAAACGACAAATGAACTCCCAACCTGTCACAAAAGGCACGCCAAAAACGAGCCACGAACTGAGGTCCCCTATCAGAAACAATGTCAGTAGGAACACCATGTAGTCTGACAATTTCCTTGACAAAGGCCTTGGCGAGTGTCTTAGCGCAAGGTAGTTTGATGAAGGGAACCAAGTGACACATCTTGCTAAAACGGTCCACGACCACCCAGATGACCGTGAAACCTTCAGAGGGAGGAAGGTCAGTAATAAAGTCCATAGCCAGATGTGTCCAAGGTGCACTAGGAACCTCCAGAGGGCAAAGCAACCCCGCAGCAGGAGCATGCGAAGACTTGGATCTAGCACACACAGTACATTGGCGCACCCACTTAATGACTTCCTTCTGCCATCCAGGCCACCAAAAACTGCGACCCACAAGTCTCTTGGTCTCAGAAATTCCTGGATGACCTGCCAACCGAGACTCATGACACTCAACAAACAAATCTCTCCTAAAGGTCCTAGGCACAAACAACCTCCCATGGGGAGTGTTAGATGGGGCATTCTCCTGTGCTTTAAGAATCTCATCCTCCAAAACGGAGTCCAAAGCAGCAATCACAACACCTTCTTGTAAAATGGTCTCCTCTTCCTCCTCAACACCGACCATGGGAGAAAAGCTGCGAGACAAAGCATCCGCTTTAACATTCTTGGTACCCGGGATGTAAGTAACGGAAAAATTAAACCGCGAGAAAAAAAGTGCCCACCTAGCCTGACGGGCATTCAAGCGCTTGGCAGCATCAAGATAGATCAGATTTTTATGATCAGTGAAAACCTGAACGGGAAATTCAGCACCTTCCAAGAGATGACGCCAGTGTTCAAATGCGAGTTTAATCGCCAGCAATTCCCGATTACCAATATCGTAATTAAGTTCAGTCTCGGAAAATTTTTTTGAAAAAAAGGCACAGGGATGTACTCCATCCTTGTTTTCCTGAGACAACACCGCACCAACCCCCATCGAAGAAGCATCAACCTCAACCAAAAACGGCTTAGTCACATCAGGCTGCATAAGGATGGGAGCAGAGGTGAACCTCTCCTTTAAGAACACAAAAGCTTCAATGGCCTCAGAAGTCCACTGAACCGCATTAGCACCTTTTCTGGTGAGATCGGTCAGCGGTTTGACAATAATAGAAAAATTTTTTATGAATTTTCTGTAATAATTGGCGAAACCCAAAAACCTCTGTATCGATTTCAAACCAATAGGCCTAGGCCATTCCTGCACAGCTTGAACTTTAACCGGGTCCATCTCAAAACCTTCACTGGAGATAATGTAGCCCAAAAAACTAATTCTCTGTACAGCGAACTCATATTTCTCCAGCTTAGCAAAAAGCGAATTGTCCATTAATAACTGTAATACCTCACGTACGCTCCGCCAATGAGACTCCAGATCCGGCGAATAAATCAAAATGTCATCCAAATACACCACCACATCTTTGCCGATTAAAGGTCTAAGGATATCATTAATAAGATTCTGAAAAAATGCTGGAGCATTGGTGAGACCAAAAGGCATAACCAGATTCTCAAAATGACCCACAGGAGTGTTAAAAGCAGTCTTCCATTCATCACCCTCCTTCATGCGCAATAAATTGTATGCCACCCGGAGATCAATTTTAGAGAACCACTTGGCCCCCACTAACTGGTTAAATAAATCGGGAATCAATGGCAGTGGGTAAGGATTGCGTACAGTAATTTTATTAATCTCACGAAAGTCCAGACAAGGACGTAAACTGCCATCTTTTTTTTTCACAAAAAAAAAACCAACAGCTACAGGAGACTTGGAAGGCCTAATGTGACCAGCGGCCAAGCTTGTCTGTATGTACTCCTCCAAAGCCTTTCTCTCAGGAATAGTAAGATTAAATAAACGACTCTTAGGAAGAGTCGCTCCAGGGACAAATTCAATGGTACAATCATAGTCTCTATGGGGAGGCAAAACCTGCGACTCCTCCACAGAAAAAACTCTCCAAAAATCCTGAATAGGTACAGGCAATTCCCATCTATCAACAGCGGCAATGCGTCCTTAACAACACTTGTCATAACACTTAGGGCTCCAGGACTTAATTTCATTGGTAGACCAATCCAGTACAGGATTGTGCAATTTTAACCAGGGTAACCCCAATATTACTGGAGAAGGCAAATTATCCAATACCACCAAATCCAAATTCTCTTGATGAATACCATTAATAGTGAGGGGAAATTCACAGACCTTGTGAGTAACACTCTTCAAGGGAGAGCCATCGACAGAAACCACAGCAATAGGGGATGACAAAGTTTTAGGTTCTAATCTAAGTTTTTCCAAGAATCCCCCATCAATCACATTCAGAGAAGAGCCATAATCCACAAATACCCGAAATTCAATTAATTCATCCTGAGCAGCAGTAGTGGCAGATAGGAATACCCCCTTAGAATTTAAACAGGCAATACGAGCATGACTGACCATTTTTTTTTCTTTCTTCTTACGAAGCACACAGTTCTTAATAAAATGACCAGAGCTTCCGCAATAGAAACACAAGCCTTCAGAAAGTCGGCGGTCTTTTTCCTGAGAGCGGGGTGCCATCGCCCCAATTTCCATCGGCTCTCCATTGTCAGCACAGAACCTCTCAGGACTCGAAGCTGACATAGCAGAGGATTTGCTCTCATTAACCCTTGCACGCAGTCTCCTGTCCACCCGTATAGCTAATTGCATTGCCTCCTGCAAGTTTCCAGGTGTGGGATAAGCAATCAGTAAATCCTTAACCCTTTCACCTAGCCCTGCCAGAAACAAGCTTTTCAAAGCTGAATCGTTCCACCCTACCTGGGCAGACCACCGACGGAAGTGAGAACAATATTTTTCCACATTACCTGATCCCTGCCTCAAACGTCTTAATTCAGACACAGCAGATGAGACACGATCAGGATCATCGTACAACAAACCCAAAGCAGAAAAAAAACTATCCACTGAACTAAAGCACGGATCACTAGGTTGGAGAGAGAAGGCCCATCCCTGAGGATCTTTGCGCAAAAGTGACATTATGAACCCTATGCGCTGTGATTCATCACCAGAGGATCCGGGTCTCAAACGAAAATATAATAGACAAGCATTTTTAAAAGAAAAAAAATCTTGTTGTTCGCCAAAAAATAGATCAGGCAGACGTACCTTTGGTTCCACAAAATGCGCTCCAGAACAGCTACTCACGTGTTGTTGGAGCTTGGTCACCTCCAGAGAGAGTCCCTGCAAGCGTTGAGCCAAATCTTGCACCGAGATCATGATGGAAAACTGGAGGTCTTTCCCCAGAGAAAATCCTTTCCTTTTTATTTTTTTTTTTTATGGCTGGACTTACTGTTATGATCTGCTACAGAGACTAAGGAAAGGCAGGAGATCTGTCCCTACAATAGAACTAAACTAGATCCCTACGATATAACGGGGAACCTGATCCTGCGATCAGACCCGCTAAAGTTCTCGGCTAGTCTGAACGCAGACCTATAGATGTGGGGGAGGGATCCCTACAAGATCTAGGGACTGGGACAAGTTGGACACCTCCTAGCAGAAATAGTAGCAGTCAAAGACAAACACACAACAAAAAGCATAGAGGTCCGAAGACCTAGCAAAACTAACAGAGAACGGCAATAGAGCAACAAGCTAGCTCAACAGTAGTAAATACAAATGAAGTCCAGCAAAGCCAGGAGGGCGGAGCCGGATTAAATAGGCAAAATGGTCATGTGACCAGCAAACTAAAAAAAAACTAACAGGAGAGTTGTAACATTGTTAGCGGACACCATGTCACATTTGGAGAGCCCGTGATGTGCCTAAACAGTGGAGCTCCCCTACAAGTGACCCCATTTTGGAAACTATACCCCTCAAGGATTTTATTAAGGTGTATAGTGAACATTTTGAACCCAGAGGTATGACACAGAATTTGTTTACATTAGGCCATCATATTGAATAAGTTGTCATTAGTCTTGAGCGCAAGTGCTCGCTACTTGAGTTTGCATCGGGTACTCAGGTATGCACCATGTACAGCGTGTGCTCGAGTGACATGCTCGAGTCCCTGCTCCGCATGTTTCACGGTAATTAGACACCCGCTCGTGCATGGCAGGCAATCCCCGTAAAGTTTTTTTGGCCGCGAAGCATATGGGGCAGAGACTCGAGCATGTCACTCAAATACCCACGATACTCAATGCATACCAGAGCACCCGATGCAAACTCAAGTAGCGAGCACTTGCGCTCAACACTAGTCGCCATATCGTCATCTTTTTTTCTTACTTTTGAAAAAATTCCCAACCCCATCACAACCCTAACCCCAACCCTAACCCTAGCACAACCCTAACCATAGCACAACCCTAACCGTAGCACAACCCTAACCCTAGCACAACCCTAACCCCAAACCCAGCCCTAACCCTAGCCCAATCCTAACCCAAGAGTTTATTTTTGACGCCGTTCCTCGTGCGGTATAAGTGATTAGACGACTTTATTCTTCGGGTCGGTGTGATTACAGCAATACCAGAATCATATGGGGTTTTTATGACTGACAGCTGTCACACACTAAAAGACGCATTTTTTGTAAAATCTAGTTTTTGCATCGCCATATTTTGAGAGCTATAATTTTTCCAGATTTTGGCAGACAGTCATGTGACGGCTTGTTTTTTGCGGGATGAGTTGACGTTTTTATTGGTGCTAATTTCAGGCACGTGACATTTTTTAATCGCTTTCTATTCCGATTTTTGGGAGGCAGAATAAACAAAAACCAACAATTCAGGAATTGTTTTGTTTTTTTTTTTTGTTCCGCATGTGGTAAAATTGATAAGGTAGCTTTATTCTTCGGGTCAGTACGTTTACAGCGGTTCCACATTTATATCGTTTTTCTATGTTTTGCACTTTTACATAATAAAAGCAATTTTATAGAAAAAATTATTTTTTAGCATAGCTTTATTCTGAGAGCTATAACTTTTTTATTTTTCGGCTGATGGAGCTGTATGGCAGCTTGTTTTTTGCAGGACGAGATGACATTTTCAGCGGTACCATTTTTATTTATATTTGTCTTTTTGATCGCGTGTTATTCCATTTTTTGTTTGGCGGTATGGTGATAAAGCATTGTTTATTGCTTCGTTTTTTTTGTTTTTTTTTACCGTGTTCACTGAAGGGGTTAACTAGTGGGACAGTTTTATAGGTCAGGTTGTTCCGGACGCGGAGATACCAAATATGTGTACTTTTATTGTTTTGTTTTGTTTTTTTTTATAATAATATTTATTGATGGGTACATTATATTTTTATTTTTGGTGGATTATTTTTTTTATTTTTTTTATATATTTTTGCAATTTTTTTTTTTTTTTTCACTTTCTGAAAGTTTATATACTTTATTACTTTGTCCCACTCTGGGACTTTCACTTTTTTTCCTCTGATCGCCTGCATGGCACAGGAATGCAGCACCATCCCTGTGCTATGCAGGCTATCAGCGCTGGACAGGGAGAAGATTGTTTGGAGATGCACTGCGCATGTCCAAACAATCTTCCTGCTGTCTGGTGACCCGGATGTTGTCATGACGACATCGGGTCATCATGGCAACACCCAGGAAGCCTTTGCAGACATCGCTGGAAGCCTGAAGAGGAGGTGAGTATCTGCGATCACCTCCCCTTGCCCCCGCAATGCTGCGATCGACTTCGATCGACTTCGATTGCAGCATCGCGGGGGTTAATGTGCTGGGAGCGGTGCAGGACCGCTCCCTGCACATAGTATCGGGTGTCAGCTGTGACAATCAGCTGACACCCGGCGACGATCGCGCCCGCACAGCCTGTGTGCGCGCGCGATCGCCATGACGTACTAATACGGGTCTGGCTCTTAAGTCCCAGGGCACAGACGCGTATTAGTACGTCAAATGTTGTTAAGGGGTTAATTATAGAACATATTATATGGTAACAATTTCTTTACAATGTTTGACAGTAAAGTAAGAAAATCACATAACAGAATAAATTATCAGAATACACTAGAATTCAGGGGCTGGTAGTTTAAAATGATCTACTGGTGGGAAGGGGAACTAGATTGTCATTAACTATACCAGGCAAGGGGCAGTCTTTTAAAGCCTTGGCAATACTCTGTTTCTATCACAACTCGCTGCCTGTTTCCCCCGTTACTCTCTATGCACATTTGCGATACCGTTCTGTCGTCTGCTGGTCTCTGTCTGACTACTGTCTTTCCCTCTATCCGTTCCCGGTACCATAGGTCCCTGTCAGGGGTAACGGCCCGTCTCGTGTGTCCTTCCTGGTCGCTGGCCTGACCGTGAATCTCTGATCTGACACCTCCGAACCTTCTGCGACGTCCTGTCGTTGGCAAACACATCTGAGAACCTTACCACCACAACCTACTCCCATCCTATTGTGGCGCCCCTGAGGGTTCGGTCGCCACAGAGGTACTGCATCTCACCCAGAGATGTGGTATCTCACTCTCAGGTAAGGAAGGAGTACAGCTCAGGACCTTAACACCTGCATCCAACACATACCCGCAGTGGGGGTAGGGAGAGATTCCTCCTAAGGGAGAGAACAGTCCCAGGTCCCTAGCTGAGGGGAGGTGCTATGTAGTGGGTGTGGGTGGAGGACGTAGTTAGGGGAGCACATGAGAGGAAGGTATATATAGAGAAGCCATCTTGTTGAGTTGAGTCCAGATCAGAACAGTGAGCAGTGAGTGAGAACAGTCTACATTGAGAGGAGTGGAACAGGGCTCTGCAGGAGCTCTGCTCAGGCAGAGGGCCTGAGGAGAGGCCCAGGACTGAAGGAGAAGGAGAGGGAGCAGGAAGGGCTCCAGGAATGAGGAAGGGACCCCAGGGGTACGGGCAGTGCTGGAGGCCACCCGTATGCCCGAATCTACCAGGAGGTGGAGGGGTCAGGCCACACAAAGAGGACCGGTCCCTCAACTAGCTGAGCACTTTATGTCTCAGCTAGAAACCGGAGGCTACAGTATTTCAAGTCCTGCAGCCAACAGTCCATATCAGTCTCACCAAGAAGGTAGCTATAGAGGACCCAGGGGACGGAACAGACGTCGCCCGACAAGGCTCGCAGGTAACGGATTGGGACACTTGGTATGAGGTGCAGGGAGACGGCCAGAGAGAGGACACACAAGGGGGTACTCCGGAGCTATCTGAGGGTTGCCCGAACCCCTCCCTGAGTAAGCACAGCACGACGAAGGAAGTTACGCTGGTACCTGTAACTTGGACTGCAATAACCGTGAGTAAAGACCCTGAGGACTGCACCCCATTGTCTCTGTGATTATTGCTGCGCCATCAGACCCTGCACTACAATGCCCAGAACAACCTATACCATCTACACTGCCCTGGAGCTAAGCTCTACCTGTGGAGAGCTGAACCAACCCTGCTGCACTAACACCCGCTCCAGAGGACCTGCTCCGCAGCGGCGGCTCCACATAGCCGCATCCCACAGGTGGCGTCACAAACTTTGTATATAAAAACTATAAAATCCTCTTTTTACTGACCGCCCTGGGTCACGGACCGGGTCACTGCCACTGTGACATCTCCCCTAGCAACGACCGGCCCGGCACCGAGTACCCCACGGCCCAGGGGGCGCGTCACTGTCGACCGACGTCACTCGAGTGAGGAACCGTGACTGGTGTCGCTCGGATCTTTCAGGCTTGACCGTTGACGTCTGGGCTGGGATCCTTGACTGGCATTACTCAGGTCTTCGTGGCTTGATCGTCGTCGTCTGGGCTAGGAACCTTGACTGGCATCGTTCAGGTCTTCGGGGCTTGACCGTCGACGTCTGGGCGCATGTGTGGCACTTTTCTTCTTGACAGGAACTCTGGACGCTGCTGTCGCTCTTCCCGTCATTCTCCTCGGTGCCAAAATCACCTTAGAACTTGCACATGCGCTGTTTTTCTCCTGAGTTGGTTTCCCTGACAACACTGTACCAGGTCCTGATCAAACGCCTCCCCTCTGGCACTAGTCCTCACTGTTCTGGTTCCAGTGTCTTGTCTCCTTGCATCATATCCAGTCTATGGCCTGCATCCTGGAATGCAGATGAGAGGCCTGTGCATGTCACCATGTGACTCATCTGACTCATTTCCGGTCGTCAAGGCACGTCATATCCGGCCTATGATCCGCATGGTGGAAAGCAGATGGGACGCCCACATATCTCAAAAATAAGGAAGAGGAGAAACAACTGTGCTCATTTATTCAATGATAATCAGATTTAAAAACAGGGATTCATGTGACAGGAAAGACACCAATGCATCACAGGAATGGAAGCAAACAAATGCAAGAGGGAGAGAATAGAAAGAATAGATTTTTTGATAGGGTCTGTTTACCCCTTCATCCAGCCAGCCCCTACACCATCTATCCACCCCATATGGATAGATATCACGCTCTAACTAGCGCTTCTGTGGGATGTTGTTTCTTGATCACATGGACCCGCAGAAGAGCTAGTTAGAGCGTGAAACAGCTGTCGTCCACCTCCTCCCCACACTCCCTGCTTTCCATTTATTTTATCCGAATATGAAATAAAGGACTCTTATTTTTCATAAACGGTGAGTGCAACTTTTCATCATCTCCTTTCTACTGAATTATTGTTTCTGCATTTTACACTGTGTGCAGAATTATTAGGCAAGTTGTATTTTAGAGGATTATTTTTGTTATTGATCAACAACTCTGTTCTCAATCAGCCCAAAAGACTCATAAATATCCAAGCTTAATATTTTTGGAAGTTGGAGTGGGTTTTTTTTAGATTTGGCTATCTTAGGAGGATATCTGTTTGTGCAGGTAACTATTACTGTGCAGAATTATTAGGCAACTTAATAAAAAACAAATATAATCCCATCTCACTTGTTTATTTTCACCAGGTAAACCAATATCAGTGTAGAAAATTTAGAAATAAACATTTCTGACATGCAAAAACAAAAACAAAAAAATAGTGATCAATATAGCCACCTTTCTTTATGATGACACTCAACAGCCTTCCATCCATAGATTCTGTCAGTCGCTTGATCTGCTTTCGATCGATGCTGCCACCACAGCCTCCCAGACACTGTTCCGAGAGGTGTATTGTTTTCCCTCCCTGTAGATCTCACATTTCATGATGGACCACAGGTTCTCTATGAGGTTCAGATCAGGTGAACAAGGGGGCCATGTCATTATTTTTTCTTCTTTTAGACCTTCACTGGCCAGCCACGCTGTGGAGTAGTTGGATGCATGTGATGGAGCATTGTCCTGCATGAAAATCATTTTTTTCTTGAACGATATTGACTACTTCCTGTACCACTGCTTGAAGAAGTTGTCTTCCAGAAACTGGCAGTAGGTCTGGGAGTGGAGCTTCACTCCATCTTCAACCCAAAAAGATCCCACAAGTTCATCTTTGATGATACCAGCCCATACCAGTACCCCACATCCACCTTGCTGGTGTCTGAGTCGGAGTGGAGCTCTCTGCCCTTTACTGATCCAGCCACTGGCCCATCCATCTGGCCCATCAAGAGTCACTCTCATTTCATCAGTCCATAAAACCTTTGAAAAATCAGTCTTAAGATATTTCTTGGCCCATTCTTGACGTTTTATCTTATGTTTCTTGTTCAAAGGTGGTCCTTTTTCAGCCTTCCTTACCTTGGCCATGTCCCTGAGTATCGCACACCTTGTGCTTTTTGATACTCCAGTAACGTTACAGCTCTGAAATATGGCAAAACTGGTGGGGAATGGCATCTTGGCAGCTTCATGCTTGATTTTCCTCAATTCATGGGCAGTTATTTTGCGCCTTTTTTGGCCAACACGCTTCTTGCGACCTTGTTGGCTATTTGCCATGAAGCGCTTGATTGTTCGGTGATCACGCTTCAAAAGTTTGGAAATTTCAAGACTGCTGCATCCCTCTGCAAGACATCTCACAATTTTGGACTTTTCAGAGCCCGTCAAATCTCTCTTCTGACCCATTTTGCCAAAGGAAAGGAAGTTGCCTAATAATTAAGCACACTTTATATCAAAGTGATCAAAATACGCAATTGCCTAATACTTCTGCACCGCAAGTTTATGCGATGTGTATTTGCCGTTAAGATTCAGGTGTGGTCATTATGCATTCAGAAGGTGCTGCAGGCTTACTGTTTATTTAGCTACATATATATTTTTGTGAACTTATAATTCATAGAACAGTCTCCCCCTCACTCCTTTGCCTCAGTGTCCTTGATTTCTGTGCCCCTGGCTAATTCCCCCCACCCTCCATATTCCTGAAATTCAGTGAGTGCACTCGCTCTATTTCCGTTTCTCTCACTCTTGCATTTGTTTGCTTCCATTCCTGTGATGCATTGGTGTCTTTCCTGTTGTCTAACATGCAGATCCCTGTTTTTAAACCTGATTATCATTGACTAAATGAGCACAGTTGTTGCTTCTTTCTCATTTTTGGGTGTCATTATGTGATTGTACATCCTAGTAATTGACTTTCATTTAAGGCACCCTGTTACCCATTCTATATAATTCTAAAATATTGGGTTTTAAAATAGATGCTTATTTGATTACTCCTTTGGATAAATAATGATGCTTGTTTGCATCCTATTATGTAACCTGAATACAGGCCATGACACGTTACTGCCTTTCCTGCGTTCCACCCTGTCTGCTGCAGACCGTAAATTACATGCGGTGCGATCTGGAGGGGGAGACAAAGGATGAGATACGCTGCCATCCCGTCTGCATTCCACCATGCGGACCATAGGCCGGATATGATGCGCCTCGACAACTGGAAATGAGTCACATGAGTCGCATGATGACATGCGCAGGTCTCTCATCTGCGTTCCACCATGCAGGCCATAGACCGGATGTGATGCACCTCGGCGCCCGGAAATGAGGTACCAGTGAGCCCAGCGCGCACATACTTAAAAAGCATATCGGAGTGAGAACCCTGAGAGATTTACTAGTCCTGTTGACCGCGGTTAAGCGGCTGGACAAACCCCCCTTTCTCTGGCTATTTATTGGATGGAGTATTGTCAGTCCCCCTGTTGAACCCAAGGATAGGTAGAAACGCGTCGGGTGAATACTCATAGCCAACATTTTAAACATTTTAATCTCTCTATGCTCCACTACCCTGACTGAATGATTGGAGTAATCAACTACCAAGCTGGGTGAGGTCAATCCGTTGTCTTAAGGTTTGAACCCTTTACCCCCGAGGGTGGTTTGCACGTTAATGACCAGGCCAATTTTTACAATTCTGACCACTGTCACTTTATGAGGCAATTACTCTGGAACGCTTCAATGGATCCCCCTGATTCTGAGAATGTTTTTTCAAGACATATTGTACTTCATGACTGTGGTAAAATTTCTTCTATATCACTTGCGTTTAGTTGTGAAAAAAACGGAAATTTGGCGAAAATGTTGAAAATTTTGCAATTTTCAAAATTTGAATTTTTATGCCCTTAAATCAGAGAGATATGTCACACAAAATAGTTAATCAATAACATTTCCCACATGTTTACTTTACATCAGCATAGTTTTGGAACCAAAATTTTTTTTGTTAGGGAGATATAAGGGTTAAAAGTTGACCAGCGATTTCTAATTTTTCCAACAAAATTTACAAAACCATTTTTTTAGGGACCACATCACATTTGAAGTCACTTTGAGAGGTCTTTATGACAGAAAATACCCAAAAGTAACACCATTCTAAAAACTGCACCCCTCACGGTGCTCAAAACCACATTCAAGAACATTATAAACCCTTCAGGTGCTTCACAGGAATTTTTGGAATGTGGAAGAAAAAAATGAACATTTAACTTTTTTCACGAAAATGTTACTTTAGACCCAATTTTTTTTATTTTCTCAGGGTTAACAAGAAAAAATGGACCCCAAAATTTGTTGTGTAATTTCCCCTGGGCACGCAGATACCCCATATGTGAGGAAAAACTACTGTTTGGGCGCACGGCAGGGCTCGGAAGGGAAGGAGCGCCATTTGACTTTTTGATTGTAAAATTTGCTTGAATAATTAGCGGACGCCATGTTGCGTTTGGAGAGCCCCTGTGTGCCTAAACATTGGAGCTCCCCCACAAGTGACCCCATTTTGGAAACTAGACCCCCAAAGGCACCTATCTAGATGCATAGTGAGCACTTGGAACCCCCAGGTGCATCACAAATTAATCCGTAAAAATAAAAAAGTGTTTTTTTTCCCACTTTTTCATTTTTACGCCCCTTAAAAGAAATTAAGGACTCATCCACGCAGATGTCCCTTTGGGGCACGTACACTTCACCAAACTTGTTGTTGAAGTGCTCGATGACCGGCCGAACTTTGAAAAGACGATCAAAGTTTGGGTCATCGCATGCAGGACACCTTGCATTATCTTGGTAATGCAAGAACTTGTGGATGGCCTCAAAACGTGTCCGGGTCATGACCATTCGGAACACTGGAGTGTTATATGAAACGTCAACACTCCAGTATTGCCGAATCTCTGTTTTTTTCAGGATCCCCATATGAAGGACCAGGCCCCAAAACTTCATCATTTCTTCTGCGTCTACAGGAGACCAGTTAGAAAATGATGAAGAGTGGTTTTGTTCCAAAAATTGATGAGCATACAAATTAGTTTGGCCCACCATGAGGTTTATAAAATCCTCATAGAAAAAGACTTTGAAAAAGTCTATTTCTGTGAAGCCGGTGGTGTCAAACTTGATTCCTGATTCCGCCACGAAATCAGGAATCAGTGGCTCAAAATTTTCGGGGGGCAAGGTCCATACGGGATCAGTAGTGGGGGGCGCTGGAACATCTTCTCTCCTGCGATGACTGCGGGGCGGTCCAGCAGCACCTGAGGAGGAAGAGGAGGAGGACAATGAGGCGTCGGAAAAGTAAAGAAATGTGGGATCCTCGCCCTCGCTGTCAGTCTCAGTGTTGGAGGCAACAATAGCGTATGCCTCCTCCGCTGAATAGCGAGTTTGGGATGATGACATTGATCGCACCAATCAGAGATGGCTGGGGCCTGGGCACGCACCACAGGGGGTCACAGGGAGGTGACAGGCAGGTCACAAGCCGGTCACCGCCCTGTGACCGCCCTGTCACCTGTGTTCAGGTACTCTGATTGGAGCGATCGATGCCATCATCGATCACTCCAAGCAGAGCTGGCTGGGGGCTGGCTGGGGGATCTATGACATCACAGGGGGTCATGGGGAGGTGACAGGCAGGTCACAAGCCGGTCACCGCCCCGTGACCGTCCTGCTACTGCGTGGTCCCGCTGTGATCGGTGCGATCGATTTGATCGGCGATCGCACCGATCCTAGCAGTTTGGGGAGAGGGCTGGGGTTACTAGGCAACAGCCTAGGATCGCTGCTCTGCCGGAAACAGTGAGAAATGCTGTGATTGGCTGTTCAGAATTGAACATCCAATCACAGCGATCGTGGGTGTGAAGGGGCGGCGACACCCCCCGAGATGCCGGCGCCATCTACCCTAAGGTAAGATGGCACTGGAATTTTAATGCTATCACCGCGACTTTGGTCGCGGTGCCGCATTAAAGATAGGGCGTATAAATACGTAACTGGTCCATAAGACCCAGGGCACAGATACGTATTAATACGCCCTATGTCGTAAAGGGGTTAAATACTATACGCTATTATATGGTATGTTGAAACCAACTATGAATATTGTCATTGTTATAGCATCCCATGATTGATGTTTGAAAGATCGTGACTGGCATCGAAATAACTGTATTTACTCTGTGGATGACTTGACCAAAGCTACAGCATTATTTCTTAATCGACAACCACAGCAATATTTCTCTATCTGATTACTCAGTGATAGACTGTGATTAACTACATTCACTTTGCTAATGACACAGATAAGATCATACTTATTCTGTTTTATTACTAGAGATGAGCGTTGTTCGACTCGAACTGTTCGCCAATCTCAAATTCGAGCTGTTTTGGGCGGTGTTCGAACCGTTCGGCGAACACGAACGATTTGAGAAAAATTCGGCTGTTCGAGGTTATGTTCGATAACTGTTCGTGCACCAAAATCATAACTGGATTTTTTCTCAGTAATGATGAAAATTAATGTTAATACGCAGTTTGAGTGTACAGCGGGGTGGGGGGAGGGGCAGGGGATGGATCTCTGCAGGAATAATGAAGATCTCCATTTTTTTTTCTCTTTCCCGCATTTACAGTGGGGAGGTGCAATCTGTCAGCCTATCAGCAGCGCACACACGGAGCGAAGTGCTTTTTTTCACACAAGCAAGGGCATGTGTCATTGGCAGTGTATGTCACATGTCCTTGCCCTATAAGACCAAGCCATTTTCCCCGTTGCCACCATTTTCTCACTGCTGCAGCTGCGTGTTAGACGGCACCGCTGTTGCTGTGTGCGCTATACCTTGTTAATTTCAAGCCAATTTTCGCACAAATCTACAGATAGCTTGGGAGTAGGGAATAGTTGTGATTGCAGTCCTTTTAAGGACTAGGTTACAGCATTTCCTATGACTTTTATCAGGCAGGTCTGTGCTCTTAAATAGATAGATTGTGGGAGTAAAGACTAATTGTAATTGCAGTCCTTTTCAGGACTAGGTTACATCAGTTCCTATCAGTTTTTGCCAGGCAGGTCTGTGCCAGTGCTGTGCAAGTTTTTTTCACAGCATTTGGCTGAATCTAGCAAAGCTAATCCTTTTTGGCCTATTGCAGAGTGTGTTAGTCAGTGGAGTAGCCTATCTGTGTTGCAAGATATACCACCTGTGTATAGAATACAAATTTTTTTACTGCACCTAGTGAAGTAAAATCTTTTGGGCATAGCATCATTCTATTAGTCCATCTATACTGACCTCCATCAGGTTGCAAATTGAATATAATTTTTTTCTGCATCTAGCTCTGAAAAAATATTTGGGCTTCTAGCAGTGTGTGGGACTTGTTCTATTAGTCCATCTATACTGACCTCCATCAGGTTGCAAACTGAATATAATTTTTTTCTGCATCTAGCTCTGAAAAAATATTTGGCCTTCTAGCAGTGTGTGGGACTTGTTCTATTAGACCATCTATACTGACCTCCATCACGCTGCAAATTCAAAATAATTTTTTGTCTGCATCTAGCTCTGAAAAAATATTTGGCCTTCTAGCAGTGTGTGGGACTTTCTCTATTAGTCCATCTATACTGACCTCCATCAGGTTGCAAATTCAAAATAATTTTTTGTCTGCATCTAGCTCTGAAAAAATATTTGGCCTTCTAGCAGTGTGTGGGACTTTCTCTATTAGTCCATCTATACTGACCTCCATCAGGCTGCAAATTAAAAATAATTTTTATCTGCATCTACCTCTGAAAAAATATTTGGCCTTCTAGCTGTGTGTGGGACTTGTTCTATTAGTCCATCTATACTGACCTCCATCACGCTGCAAATTCAAAATAATTTTTTGTCTGCATCTAGCTCTGAAAAAATATTTGGCCTTCTAGCAGTGTGTGGGACTTTCTCTATTAGTCCATCTATACTGACCTCCATCAGGTTGCAAATTAAAAATAATTTATATCTGCATCTAGCTCTGAAAAAATATTTGGCCTTCTAGCTGTGTGTGGGACTTTCTCTATTACTCCATCTATACTGACCTCCATCAGGTTGCAAATTAAAAATAATTTTTTGTCTGCATCTAGCTCTGAAAAAATATTTGGCCTTCTAGCAGTGTGTGGGACTTTCTCTATTAGTCCATCTATACTGACCTCCATCAGGTTGCGAACTGAATATATTTTTTTTCTGCATCTACCTCTGAAAAAATATTGGGCTTCTAGCTGTGTGTGGGACTTGTTCTATTAATCCATCTATACAGACCTCCATCAGGTTGCAAACTGAATATAATTTTTTTCTGCATCTACCTCTGAAAAAATATTTGGGCTTCTAGCTGTGTGTGGGACTTGTTCTATTAATCCATCTATACAGACCTCCATCAGGTTGCAAACTGAATATAATTTTTTTCTGCATCTACCTCTGAAAAAATATTTGGGCTTCTAGCTGTGTGTGGGACTTGTTCTATTAGTCCATCTATACTGACCTCCATCAGGTTGCAAACTGAATATAATTTTTTTCATCTAGCTCTGAAAAAATATTTGGCCTTCTAGCAGTGTGTGGGACTTTCTCTATTAGTCCATCTATACTGACCTCCATAAGGTTGCAAATTAAAAATAATTTTTATCTGCATCTAGCTCTGAAAAAATATTTGGCCTTCTAGCAGTGTGTGGGACTTTCTCTATTAGTCCATCTATACTGACCTCCATCAGGTTGCAAATTCAAAATAATTTTTTGTCTGCATCTAGCTCTGAAAAAATATTTGGCCTTCTAGCAGTGTGTGGGACTTTCTCTATTAGTCCATCTATACTGACCTCCATCAGGTTGCAAATTCAAAATAATTTTTTGTCTGCATCTAGCTCTGAAAAAATATTTGGCCTTCTAGCAGTGTGTGGGACTTTCTCTATTAGTCCATCTATACTGACCTCCATCAGGCTGTAAATTAAAAATAATTTTTATCTGCATCTACCTCTGAAAAAATATTTGGCCTTCTAGCTGTGTGTGGGACTTGTTCTATTAGTCCATCTATACTGACCTCCATCAGGTTGCAAACTGAATATAATTTTTTTCTGCATCTAGCTCTGAAAAAATATTTGGCCTACTAGCAGTGTGTGGGACTTTCTCTATTAGTCCATCTATACTGACCTCCATCAGGTTGCAAATTAAAAATAATTTATATCTGCATCTAGCTCTGAAAAAATATTTGGCCTTCTAGCAGTGTGTGGGACTTTCTCTATTAGTCCATCTATACTGACCTCCATCAGGTTGCAAATTAAAAATAATTTTTTGTCTGCATCTAGCTCTGAAAAAATATTTGGCCTTCTAGCAGTGTGTGGGACTTTCTCTATTAGTCCATCTATACTGACCTCCATCAGGTTGCAAGCTGAATATATTTTTTTTCTGCATCTAACTCTGAAAAAATATTTGGGCTTCTAGCTGTGTGTAGGACTTGTTCTATTAGTCCATCTATACTGACCTCCATCAGGTTGCAAACTGAATACAATTTTTTTCTGCATCTACCTCTGAAAAAATATTTGGGCTTCTAGCTGTGTGTGGGACTTGTTCTATTAGTCCATCTATACTGACCTCCATCAGGTTGCAAATTGAATATAATTTTTTTCTGCATCTAACCCAGCCAATAGTTTTGGCCTAATACCACAGTTTGGCCACTCAGCTCTGCTCGGTTCCCATCCATTGTTTTTTTGTGCAAACAACTCCAGAGTTGTGAATTAGTTAACCACCAAAATGAGTGGAAAAAGGCCTGCTGCTGGTGGAAAGGGGAATAGGCGTGTTGGGAAGGGGAAAAAAGGTTGTGTCCGTGGGGTAGGTGTTAAAGCAACAGTAACATCTGCAGAAGAAAGACCATCTTCCAGCCAAACTAAAATGTCTACTTCTTTTAGAGGACAATGTGATAAGATCCCTTTCTTACGGCCACGCCAATCGCTACAAATTCCAGATGAGGCACAAAAACAGCAGGTGCTTCAACGGATATCAAGTGCTCCTTTAAGTGGGCTCTCCTCCACATCAACTTCAACATCACAAATACTCCAGTCCTCAAAGGTGTCACCCCAATCGCACTTGCTTCCTCACAGCTCCCAAATCTCCAGCTGCCCGTCTGAATATGAGGTAGAACAGATGGTTGAGTCTGCAGAGCTGTTTACTCATACTATAGCCTGGGAATCAGAGGTCGACTCCAGCGCTTCTGTGAATCCAGACGAGGAAATGATCTGCACTGATGCCCAGAATCTTTATGAGTCGGATCCAGGACCAGACGCAGAAGGTTCTGACCATAATGTAGACCCTCATTCCCAAACTGTAACTCCTGTTGGTGGAGACAATGAGGAAGACGATGATGAGACTCAAATACCTGATTGGAGCGACAACTTTAGTTTTTTGTCAGGGCAGGAACAGGTTGGCTCTGAGGACGACGTTTGTGATAACGCACAGGGTGATGATGATGAGGTTGGAGATCCCACTTACTGTCAACCCACAGTCAGCCAAGAGATGAGGTCAGCAGAGGAGGTGGAGGAAGATGCTAGTGACGACGAAGTCAGGTTGCGCCTTCCTGGACAGAGACGTAGTACTGGAAGCACGTCAACAACTGCATCCTCAAACACAACTCTGCCTCTCACCACAAGTCGTGGTGGCTCTTCAGGTCGCATGGGTGCTAAGCCTTGCATAGCCTGGGCATTTTTTCAGATCGATAAAGATGACCCAACTCGTGTTATCTGTAACATTTGTCAGCAAAAGCTAAGTAGAGGCCAAAAAATACATAGTTTGAGTACTTCATGCATGAACCGGCACATCGACATGAAGCATAAGTTGCAGTGGGAAGCTCAGTGTGCTACAATGCGGCCTAGCCGGCCGGGCCAACCACCGTCTGCCATATCTTGTGCATCCGCGGCCTCTTCATCCTCTGTGACTGGGAGGACAGCAGTCACACCTGTTTTGGGGCGCAGACCTGCCACCTCTTTACCCGCAACAGCCAGCGTGATTGGCAGGTCATCATTTTCTTTGGAGGTGGTAACACCAGCTGGTGTTGAGCGCTGTCCGACATCGATAGCACCACCTTTGGATCAAGGCAACCTAACATGTCCGCCTGCATCTTCCTCACAGACCGGCAGTTTGCCGGGGACACCCTTATCAACCCTGTCTAAGCACAATAGCCAGCCCTCGGTCCCTCAGATGTGGACAAGTAAAAGACCATTTCCTCCTAGCCATGAGAAAGCTAAGAGGTTGAATTTCACCATCTGCAAGCTCTTGGCTACAGAAATGCTGCCTTTCCGCCTGGTGGACACAGAGGATTTTCGAGACCTTATGTCCGTCGCAGTGCCCCAGTACCAGATGCCCAGTCGGCACTACTTCTCAAAGAAAGGTGTGCCTGCGCTCCACCAGCATATCGCACACAACATCACCGCTTCTTTGAGAAACTCTGTGTGTGACAGGGTGCATTTCACCACAGACACTTGGACGAGTAGGCATGGACAGGGGCGTTACATGTCGCTGACTGGGCACTGGGTAACTATGGTGACAGCAGGACAAGGGAATGCTGTCCAAGTCTTGCCATCCCCACGAGTTGTGCGTCAATCCTCTTTATGTCAAAGTTCCTCCACTGCTTCTGCCTCCTCAACCTCCTCTCGGTCTTCCACCTGCACCCAAAGCCTGTCTGGTCATGCCACAAGCTTTCTAACTGCGCAGAAGGGATCCTGCACACCTCCTTACTATGCTGGCAGTAGGGCTCAACGTCATCAGGCGGTTTTTACTTTGAAATGTCTGGGAAATGTGAGTCACACAGCTGAGGAGTTGTGGTCAGCTCTGGAGAACCAATTTCATGAATGGTTGTCTCCACTGGACCTGAAACCAGGGAAGGCCGTGTGCGACAATGCTGCAAACCTGGGTGCGGCCCTTCGCCGGGGCAATGTCACACACGTGCCTTGTATGGCTCACGTGTTGAACCTGGTTGTCCAGCAATTTTTAGCCCACTATCCCAGACTAGATGGCCTTCTGCAGAGGGCACGGTCGCTGTGTGCTCACTTCCGCCGTTCGCATCCCGCAGCTCAGCGACTTACATCTCTACAGAAGTCGTTGGGCCTGCCACTTCACCGGCTAAAATGCGATGTGCCTACCCGGTGGAATTCAACTCTGCACATGTTGCAGTGACTGTGGCAGCACCGACAAGCCCTGGTGCAATACGTTCTGACGTATAGCCTGGGCCAACGAGATCCAGAGGTGGGGCAAATCACGCTGGAGGAGTGGTCTCAGATCAGGGACCTATGCACCCTTCTGCACAGTTTTGAAATGGCGACGAAGATGTTTAGTGCTGACGATGCCATTATCAGCATGACTATTCCGGTGATTTACATGCTGGAGCAGATGTTAAACAGAATTCGGAGTCAGGTGGTGGCACAAGAGGAGGTGGAGGAAGTAGAGGAGGAGGAGTTGTATGCGGAAGGGCTAACATCTGCAAGGTCCAGACGGTCGGCAGCACCAAGGCGGCAGGCATGTGAGGGTGGGGAAGATGGTTTTACCAGGGCGCATGGTAGCAGCCAAACTAGTGAGGAAGTTGCAGGAGCCCAGGAAGAAGTGGAGGACGAACTGATGGAAGACTCATCAGATGAGGGAGAACTTGATCACATTTCTGTTGTGCGAGGTTGGGGGGAGAGGACAGAGGAAGGAAGCATGATTGTTACCTCGCCACCAACACAACAGGGACTTGGTGCTCCTGGATGCGCAACACACATGAGTGCCTTCTTGCTGCACTACCTGCAACATGACCCTCGAATTGTGAGAATTAGAAATAATCCTGACTACTGGGTTGCCACACTGTTAGATCCCCGGTACAAAAGTAAATTTGCAGAAATTATTCCTGCCATAGAAAGGGATGCACGCATGCAGGAGTATCAGCAGAGACTGTTGCAGAATCTTACATGTGCTTTTCCACAAAACACCAGTGGTGCACGTAGTGAATCTCACAGTTCCAACTTGCCAACCGTGGGACCGTCAAGTGTTCAGCACTCAAACCGTAACAGAACCACAGTATCTGCTGGTAACATCAATTTTGCGGAATCATTTCACCACTTTTTTAGCCCATCCTTTGCAAGGCCACAGGAGACAAGAAGTCTGACACATAGTCAACGCTTAGAGACGATGGTACAGGAGTATCTCCAAGTAAACATTGAAGCCATGACTGTGTCACTGGACCCTTGCTCTTTTTGGGCTTCCAATCTGGATAAATGGCCGGAGCTAGCCACTTACGCCTTGGAGATCTTGTCATGCCCCGCAGCCAGCGTTCTGTCTGAACGTGTGTTCAGCGCTGCTGGTGGTGTGCTGACAGATAAGCGCACGCGGCTCTCCACTGATAATGTAGACAGACTCACGTTCATAAAGATGAACAAATCATGGATCCGAAACGACTTTTCTACCCCTGTGTCATCCTGGGGAGAGTAAAAGCTTGATGATTGGTTAAAATCACCCTACCAACCGTTTTAAGCTTTCAAATTACTAATCATGTTTATCTGTATCTTGGCTGGAAAATAATTTGGGCTTTGTAGCAGTGTGCAGCACTGATTCTATTAGGCCATCTATAATAAGCTCCACCAGATTTAAAATTACTAATCATGTTTATCTGTATCTTGACTGGAAAATAATTTGGGCTTTGTAGCAGTGTGCAGCACTGATCCTATTAGGCCATCTATACTAAGCTCCACCAGATTTAAAATTAATAATAATTTTTAGCTGCATCTAGCCCGGAAAATAATTTTGGGGCTCCGAGATGCGCAAGACACATAAGTGCCTTCTTGCTGCACTACCTGCAACATGACCCTCATATTGTCAGAATTCGAAGTAATCATGACTACTGGGTTGCCACACTCTTAGATCCCCCAAACTTTTCGATCAACCTTTTCATTTTAATAAAGACCAAAAAAATGGTCATTTTTGAAATTATAAGCATTAGCAGGTTATTAGAAACTGAAATCAAACAGTTTTCAACTCAAAACTTTATTCTAGGTGATGTTACATTTTCACATAGGACCCCTTGTTCGAAAGGAGCTTCTGAACTCTCTCGTCCATTGAATTTGTCAGGTTTTGGATGGTTTCTGCTTCAATTGTTTTGCATGAGGACAGAATACCCTCCCAGAGCTGTTGCTTAGATGTGAACTGCCTCCCGCCATCATAGACACTCCTTTTGATGATGCTCCAGAGGTTCTGAATGGGGTAGAGGTCAGGGGAGCATGGGGGTCACACCATAAGTTTGTCCCCTTTTATGCCCATATCAGCCAGAGATGCAGATGTTTTATGTGCAGCATGAGATGGTGCATTATCATGCAAAAAAATGATCTTGCTGTGAAATACATGGTTCTTCTTCTTGAACCATGGCAGGAAGTGCTGTTTGAGAAAATCCACATACATTATGGAGTTCATCTTTAGCGCCTTCAGGGATCCTAAAGGGGCCGACAATCTCTCTACCCATGATTCCAGCCCAAAACATTACTCCACCTCCTCCTTGTTGGCGCTGTAGCCGTGTTTGCGTGGGGTGTCCATCAACCAGCCATCCTCCACTCCATCCATCTGGACCATCGAGCGCTGCACGGCACTCATCCATGAACAAAACAGTTTTGAAATCAGTCTTCATGTAATGTTTGGCCCACTGGAGCCGTTTCTGCTTGTGTGAAGTGGATAGAGGAGATCGACAGGATGGCGTATGCACAGCTGCAAACCTCTGAAGGACCCTGCATCTTGTTGTTCGGGGGACGTTGGAGGCACCAGCAGCTTCAAAAACTTGTCTGCTGCTATGACAAGGCTTTTTTGCCGCTGCTCTTTTAACCTGACGTAATTGCCTGTAGGAAAGAGTCCTCAATTTGCCCTTATCAGCACGCACACGTGTGTACTGTGAATCAGCTACATACTTCTTGATTGCCAAGACACTTCATCCTGATCATCGCACAATGTTGATTGTAGTCATGCCTTGACCTAAACACTCCACAATTTGTTGCTTCTCAGCAGCCGACACATCCTTTTTCTTTCCCATTTTGGCAGAAAATGTAGGCTGCTTAATAATGTGAGACAGCCTTCTTAAGTAGTCTTGCCTTTCATTGGACACACCTGCCAAACTAATTAGCACAGGTGTCTGCAATTGCTTACAGTGATATAAAGAGCCCTGACACACATCACCATCAATGAGTTTAACTGACAAACAAACAAATTCTTCCCTTATCACTCCTAAACACTTTTTGCATAATAATTTGGAACACAGTGTACATGTGCTTTTCCACAAAACACCAGTGGTTCACGTAGTGAATCTTACAGTTCTAACTTGCCAACCGTGGTCTGTATGGAGTTGTTCAATAAAGGGCCCAAAATTAAGATAACATAGATGGGAGAGGTCTCTATGAATAGGAATTCCTAAGTATTTGATACCCTGTGAGGGCCAGGCAAAGGGAAAGTTGGACTGGATGGAATCCTATATGGATTTGGGGAGGGAGACATCGAGGGCCTCAGACTTCGCTGCATTGATTTTAAAATTTGACCATGTAACAAAGTGATCTATTTCAGCCATAACAGCATGGATGGATATATGTGATTGAGTGAAATATATGTAGCACCCTGAGGATTCGGCTGCTACAGGGGTATTGCACCTCAACCCAGAGGTGTGATATTCCACTCCCGGGTAAGGAAGGAGTGTGGAACTGAGCTCGGTAGGCTGCATGCACTACATACATCCCATTTCCGAGGAACAGGCCGACGGTACTCCCACTTAGAAATGTGCAGGTACGACCGAGTCTGTTCCTGGCTGGAGTGGGAGGGGGGTGGTACATCCCAAGTAGTGTAGGGGCAGATAGGGGGAGCAGCCTGGGTAAAGATAGGAGCTCATTGGGTGCTGGTCACCTGAGCTCACACATAGAGGGTGTATATAAGGTGGGCACCAACTAAGAACAGAGTCAGTTGCAGAGAGAAAGTCAGCGAGCTGAGGAGAAGAGAGACCCAGAGTGAGAGAGGAGAAGAAAGAGAGACCCAGAGGGGGAAACAGAAGAAGAGGACTCTAAGAACCCAAATTAAATCCCCGGGTGAAGAGTCGGCACAGGGTACCGGAACCCAAGCTGGTGGGGGCAAAAACACACCCCAGCCAGAGACCGGAGGCCGTGGGCAGCGTTTGCCACGGCCACCCACCACATCCACCACGAAGGCATACCACGTGGAGGGTCAGGGAACCCAAGGCCAAGGGTCTCCCAACAGAAGGCCCGAGGGAGCTGGACCTGGGTGGATCAATAGTGGGGACGGCCAGAGAAAGGACAGAAGGAGAGCTCAGGGTCACGCTCCGGACTTATTTGGGGGTTGGCTGGATCCAGAACCTGGTGGACGCAGCACGGCTCGGGAGGTCACTCGAAGCTGGAGTGACCGGAACATCAGCAGTGAGTAAACATCCTAAACTGCATAACCCGACTCTGTCTCTGATTGCCGACTACACTGCATCACCACAACTCCCATCCTCTGCACCTGATCCCCCTGAGGCTATACCCCACCCGTTGGGGGTTATATCACCAAAGCTGCACCTACACCATCAGCCTCAGCGGACCCTGCTGCAGCGGCGGCCACAGTGACCGCAACACAACGGGTGGCGTAGTCGACATTAAGAACTTAGTAACATCTGTAGGACTGCCACATACAACTGAGTTTGACACCCTGGGCACGGACCGGGTCACAGCCGCTCGGAAGACTACAACCCCCATCTGATCCGGCTCCGGATATTCCCCCTAAAGAATATGGCCCAGGGGGCGCGTCATATACTAGGACATCATCAGCAAATAGAGAGCACTTGTACTCGGTGCCTCCCACCTCAATCCACCTAATATTGGGGTTATGGCGAATTGATGAGAGCAGGTGCTCCGTCACTAGGATGTATAAGAGAGGGGACAGAGGACATCCCTGCCTTGTCCCATTAGTGATTGTGAAAGGTGATGAAAATGTTCTGATGCACCCCCTGGGCCTTGGGACACCCGGAGCCGGACCCTTTTTGGTGGATGCTGGTGGTTGTAGTCTTTGTGGCGGCGACCCGGTTCCGTGGCTCAGGGTGGTCAAACCAGTGGCGGAACTATTTATGTGGTTTTGATGTTTAAATGTCCGACTACGCCACCTGTGGATTGCGGTCAGAGTGAACCGCCGCTCCAGGGCAGACCGCTGAGGCTGGTGTTGTGGGTGCAGCAGAGCGTAGCATAACTCCTCACGGGAGGAGTATAGCCTCAGGGCAGTGTATGCGGAGGATGGGGTGATGGTGCAGGGCAGCAGCAGTAACGACACGGAGTCAGTGATGCAGTCCAGGGCCTTTACTCACAGTTCTTATTATCCAGACCACGTCTGCAGGTAACGGCTGCTCACGTCGTACTGTGCTCACCAGGTGAGGGGCTCAGACAACTCCCAGATAACTTTGGAGCGCTTCACAGGACCCCCTTTGTGTGTCCTTTGTCTAGCCTTTCTTACCAACCCTTCTGTCCGGCTGCCTCGGGCCTCCTCTTGGTAAACTTGGCGCCAGTTTCCCTGACCCTATGTGGTGCCTTCCTAGCGGGTGTAGCGAGGGGCTGCGCCACATAAAATGTCACAGCCTCCGGTTTCTAGCTGAGGGTCGTTTCGTGCCTCCACTAGTTTCGGGGACCGGTCTCCCCCTTTGGCCTGACCCCTCCACGCAGGTGGATTCGGGCGTGCGGTGGCGACTCGCCCGTCCGCACCCCTGGGATCACTTCATTCCTCGTTCCTGGAGCCTTCTCCGCTCCTCTTCCTTCCTTCTCCCTCTTCCAGGCCTGGGCCTTTGTTACTAGGCCCGCCTCCGGAGCAGAGCTCATGCAGAGCCCCTGCTCCCTGCCACTTCTGCTCAGACTTCTCTGCACTGAACTAAGATGGTGCCCACCTTTTATACTCCCTTCTCAATGCACCCAGGAACTGCTTCCTCCCTGCTCCTGCACTACAGGGTTCCCCTTCCTCAGTGTTCCCTCCCCCCACTCCAGCCAGGGACAGGGACTGTCGTGCCCATCTCAGAGGCATATTGGTCGCCCTGCCCCATGGCAATGTGGTGTAATGCATGCAGGTGTCGGGTCCTGATCCACACTCCATCCTTACCTGAGAGTGAGATATCACACCTCTGGGTGAGGTGCAATACCTCTGTAGCAACCGAGCCCTCAGGGTGCTACAGTTCCATTTACCTTCAGCCTAGGTGACGTATTGTGATACAGGGCCGTGATTTTGGCTATAAAAGGGTCCCCTAGACCCCTACCCCAAGCTTTTTAAGAGAATCATATATGGCGTGCCAGGAGACTCTATGGAATGCTTTCTCAGCATCCAACGAGAGTATCTAATTACAAATTTTTAACTGCATCTAGCCCAGGAAATACTTTGTGCCTAGTAGCAGTGTCTGCTAGTCAGCGGATTATCCCGGCTGTTAAGCAAGCTACACCACCTGTAGTTTGGACACTTAATTTTTTCAAAGGAAATGCTTCGGGACCACGGGATACTCAGTGAAGAGCATCAGGAGGCACCCCAAGGCATAGGGGCTGGGACTGGCAGTAGGATGCCTTGCGGTGGACAGCCGAGCTCGATCCTTATAAAAGCTTTTTAACTGCAGCAGCTTTAGTGGACGCTACTGGAGCTGGAATTACGCGGCTGCTGGCATGAAACTTGCCCTCCAATAGATTCTTGTAAATGGATTTAAAGTGTATTCATTCAAATTAGAGAGACAATTTAAATTAAAAAGCTTAGAGCTGCCTCCACCACAGGGGGGCTCGCTCGACCCACCAGCGGACAGGCACCAGTATTGGGAGAGGGGGGCTGGCCGTCAGGGTTCACCGCGGCTCTGGCACAAACCCGGCGACACGGAGGTGGCACGGGCAGGAGCGGACTGAACGTGTCGGCTTCTCACTTTTTGGATTTTAGAAGGGCATGACATGCCTATATCTGTGTCTCCCCCTCCTTTTACACCTCCACCTCTTTTCTTTTCGCATGACTATATGTACTTGTCACTTTTCCATGTGTTAGTTGTGTCTTCTGAGCAGTTTGTCAGCTTTTGGACACCTTTGAAGGTGTTTTCTATGTGTTTCTATGTATTTTTGTTTGCCTGCCATTGGTTTTAACGGTGTTCGAAGGTGTTCGACGAACAGTTCGACGAACAGTTCGGCGAACACACGGGTGTTCGACGAACCGAACCGAACTCGAACACTACGGGGGTGGCTCAACACTATTTATTACTCTGTCACAGTTCTTTCATACTTCCCTGTCTGGCTTACCGATGACAGACTGTGATGGATATTTGAGATATTTATATCTTTGATTGATCTTACACCCACAAACGGTGTAGTACTGGTTTTATTTTTAAAGCGTTTATATACTGTATGTATCTTCTTGATGTTGGTCTGTGAGGAGACCATTTTAGTTGTTATATATTAAAGGCTAAGTTTTAGGTCCCATTCTTGCTGGCATTCCTTACAATAATGCCCCTGAGCAGTCCTGTGACGACACATAAGAGCATGTTAGCAAATAACTTGGCACTCAGTTTGTGAATTAATTTAAATAATTTTTATAATTTTTAATCACAGTCCGAAAATTGTACATACAGACGTTTCGGTCTATATCAGACCTTCATCATACGTCTGTATGTACAATTTTTGAACTGTGAATAAAAATTATTTAAATTAATTCACAGACTGAGTGCCAAGTTTTTTGCTAACATTATTAATGGAATTTGACCCTACTTGAGCCCCCTTTCCAGTGGTGCCATGGTTTTCCCTATTATGGCATATAGGCGCAGTCACAGGTCATACCTCCAAACTTTTAATACATGGAAAGGAATATGTGTTGCCGGAGTTATTTTGCCACTACTGAAGCCCCTTAGTGTTCTCTCACACTATGGTACCCCTTCAATGCCCCCATAGAGTATGATGCCCCCCAAAAAAATCATCCATACAGAATGATGTTCCCACATTCTTCCACCTACCCAGCATGATGCCCCCAACAAACCTCATACAATAAGATGGTTACTCCAGCTCCCCACACATTATGATGGTCACAACAGCCCCTCACACATTATGATTGCCACCACTGACCCCCACACAGTATAATGTTAACCACAGCTTCCACACAGTTTAATGGTCACTCCACAGCATGTTGCTATCTTCAGCCCCCAACACAGTATGATGGTACCCCACACAATATAATGTTTACCCCAACCACAGCCCCCCACAGTATGATGGTCCCCCCACAGCCCTCCACATAGTAAGATGATCCCAACAGCCCCAATACATTGATAGTCACTAGTGCCCCACACACGGTATGATGGTCCCCCCACAGCATGGTGGTCTCCATAACCATCCACAATTTGATAATTCCTCCACAGAAGGTGATGGTCCCACCACAGTCCCTCACACAGTATGATGGTCTCCACAGCTCACTCACACAGTGTGATGATTCAACCACACAGTATTATGATTCCACTACAGTATGAAGGTCCCCCACAGCATGATGTTTTCCACAGCCCGACACAAAGTATGATGGTTCCACCACAGTCCACTATACAGTATGATGGTTTCCACAGCCCCCCCACACAGTAATACGGTTCCCCCACATTGCTCCACACAGATTGATGGTCCCCAAATATAGTATGATGGTCCCACTACAGCTCCAATACAGCGGGATGGACAACCCACTGTCGCCCATATACTATAATGGTCACCCACAGCCCCAATACAGTATGATTGTCCCCCCACAGCCCTGCATATAGTATCATGGTCCCCCACAGTCCCTATATAGTATGATGGTCCCCCTCACAGCCCCAATACAGTATGATGGTCCCACACAGCCCCATATATTAAGAGGGTCCCCCTTGCAGCCCCAATAGAGTATGATGGTCCCCACAGCACCCATACAGTATGAGGGTCCCACAGACAGCTCCAATACAGTATGACTGTCCCTCATAGCCACCATATACTATGAGGGTCCCTCTCACATGCCCAATACTGTACGATGGTACCCCACAGTTCCCATGTAATATGAGAGTTCCCCTCAAAGCCCCAATACAGTATGATGGTCCCCCACAGTCCCCATATAGTATAAAAGTCCCCCTCACAGCCCCAATACAGTATGATGGTCCCACACAGCCCCATATATTAAGAGGGTCCCCCTTGCAGCCCCAATAGAGTATGATGGTCCCCACAGCACCCATACATTATGAGGGTCCCACAGACAGCCCCAATACAGTATGACTGTCCCTCATAGCCACCATATAATATGAGGGTCCCTCTCACATGCCCAATACTGTACGATGGTACCCCACAGTTCCCATATAATATTAGGGTCCCCCTTAAAGCCCCAATAGATCATGATGGTCCTCTACAGCCCCCATATATTATTATGAACCCCTTTACAGCCCCCATATAGTATAATATTACCCCACACAGCCAAAATACTGTATGATGACCCCCACAGTATTATGGACACCACAGCTCACCAGAACTCACACAAAAAAAAACTTTATGCTCAACTAATCCAGCCTCCACATCTACTGCAGCTGCTACATCTTGTTCTATCGTGTCTTGCAGTGGATATGCACATGCCCTGGTCCGTTTGATTTTCTTGCGTTCCACGTTAAGCTTTGCAAGTAGCCTGGCATGCTCCCATGTGTTATATATCCTAGGCCTATATAAGGCCTTCCAAGACACACACCTGTGTCTTGGATTTGCTCTAAGATTTGCTAGTAACTCTCTTAGTTGTCTGTGTACAATTGAAGTACACAGTCATCAGGATGTCTCCTGGCTTTCTGTAGTTTCCCATCCATGAGCTACTTGTCTGCGGTTTCCAGTAAACTTTCTACCTGTCAGAGGAGGACGTCACCTACTTGTCTGCGGTTTCCAGTAACCTTGCTACCCGTCAGTGGAGGACCTCACCTGCTTGCATGCAGTTTCCAGTATTGCTACTTATTTGCCTGCAGTTTCCAGTATCGCAACCGGACTGCAGTTCCCAGGACATCTTCCTTGCTGTCTGGGGCTACCAAGTTGTTCAGACTGTCTAGTTTCTCTGGACTTCTGTGTGCTACCTGTTCCTGGTCTTGTAGGACCTCTTCTATTTGTCTGCCTGTGGTTTTCAGCGCATCCTCCTGGGTATGTGCAGATTCCATGGTATTAGACTTTCTTGTTACTCCGGAATTTTGTCTGCTACCTGTCTGTGATCTCCTTGACGTTCCCCGCCTGACAGTGGTTTCCAGCATCCCGTCTGCTTGCGTGTGGTCAACAGGAACGTTTCCTACTTGCCTGTGGTTTCCAGAGTGCGAGGATTCCACCCCTATGACTAAACGAGCAGGTATGATATAAGTATATAAAATGCTACATACTCATGATGACTCATAACCCAATTTTAATGAAAAAAGAGTGTTATAAAGCAATGGGGGCAGTTTACATAGTAGATAGGACATGACAGGTTCCCTTTAAACTCTAAGGCGAAAGGATAGTGGAGGAAGGAAGAGCAGACAGAATCACTAACACAGGCAGAAAAATGGATCCATGCTGCAGCTTCTAGCAAGTAATTTACCTTACCCAGAACTGGACAGAAATCCAAAGCAATCAATACTGCTGTATACCAGTCCACATGCTGCTTATAAATGTGTTACAGAGAAAGAAGATCAGGAACCCATATTTCTGTGTTTTCTATGTATGAAAAACATTATAGTAGCTAGTCTCCACACACTAAGTCAGAGAGAACACAAAATTGGAGATAGCGCTTGCAGAGAGTAAACAAGTTATATAACAGCCAAAAATAGTGTTATTCCTCATTAGCACACAATTCACACATATTCTATAAAGTTACCTGAAATGACAAGTACACTTTTACAACTAAAATGAAAAGCAGCAAAAAGTTTAAATGGACACTTCCGTCAATATTTTTTTTTATATTAATCCCTTCTTGCTACAGCCATTTGAGACGCTAGCCACTACTCATGGACTAGCCGTGAGGCAGAGTGGTCAAGAGGTCTAAGGTCAAAAGCCAGGAAGGTACGTCAAAGACAAAGGGATAAGGGGTTGTACAAATGGGTAGTCAAAAAGCAAATCCAAGGTCCGGCAACAAAAGATCAGAATATCAGAGCACAGAGTAAATACATCACTGAGCTGAGGCTACAATTGACAATGATCTAACATTGCCAGCCAGTTAAACAGCCTGGCAATTATCCAGAAAGGAAAACAGCCCTACATGTTTCTGCTATCCATAGGGCGGGCGGCTGAGCTGTCACTCACAGCCTGACACGCCCTTGCTATTTAAAGGGTGGCTGATCGGTCACTCACAGCATCCCTAGGACACAGCGAATGGCGGGATCGTGACATTACCCTGTCTTCTAGGGGGCCAACAGACCAACTGGTTTTCCAGGAAACCGAAGTTGGAAGGCCCTGACCAGATGATTGGCCTTCACGGAATGAGCCATAACCCAGGATCTCTTTTTGGGTCCGTATCACCTCTAATGAAAAAGATATTGGAGGGAATTTCGGACCCTTCGAGAATCCACAATCCTTTGCACCTCGTACTCTAACCTTCTATCAACGGAAACTGTAGGAAGTGGAGATGAGGGATCCAAACAGAAGAGATAACAACAGAGGACTTGTGAAAAACATTCGGAATATGAAGTGAGGGAGGAAGTTTCAATCTAAAGACAACTGAGATGCTTACCTCCAGAATCTCATACGGGCCAATAAATTTAGGACCCAACTTCAACGAAGGTACCTTCAGCTTAATATTTTTTTTTTATGATAACTAAACCTTATCACCTAGCCTGAATATGGGACCCGCCTAAAGTTTCCTATCAGCCTTCCATTTTTGGAGAAGCTGAGCCACCCCAATATTCTTTTGGACCTCCCTCCAGACATCACAAAGTTTCTATATGGCCACCTGTACTCAAGGACACCCAGAGCTCAGCCTAGAAAATTCACCAAAATGGGAATGAAAACCTTAATTACAAAAAAAGTGAGGTTCCAGTAGACTGATTGATCTGACTGTTATAGGCGAACTCAGCAAGAGGTAAATTTGAGGACCAGTCCTCCTGCTGAGATGCAACAAAACACCTTAAAATTTGTTCCAACAACTGATTAGTCCTTTCTGTCTGACCATTGGTTTCAGAGTGGTAGGCAGAGGAAAATTACAAATCAATCCCCAATTTTCTATAAAATGCTCTCCAGAATTTGGGGACAAATTGAACCGCCCTATCAGATACAATGTTCAGAGGGATTCCATGCAGCCTCCCCACATGATTGATAAACAACATGGAAAGTATTTCAGCAATTGGTAGCCCCAATAAAGAAACAAAATGGGCTTGTTTACTGAATTGGTCAACAACCACCTAAATAACAGTCCATGGTCTTTCTGGAATTGATAATGGAGCCAATTCCCCGGCCAGCCGGTTATGACAGACTTTAGCGCATGCGCAAACATCACAAACAGAAACAAAATCTCCAATATCAATATATATTGATGGCCACCAAAAAAAGCCTTGCAATGGCTTTTGCGTAGCTGTGACTCCAGGGTGACCACTCAAGACAGAATCATGAAACTCTTGTAACAGACGCAATCTTAGGTACACCATTACAAATAATTTGGTCCTAGGAGTAGTGGGAGGAGCCCATGACTGAACTCTATGTATCTCTGCTTCCAACTCCGAGGATAGCATGGAAACCACAATGCATTGGGGAAGAATGGAGGATGGAGGTTCAGGAGGAGAAACGGAGTCAAGAATGCGTGGTAATGCATCTACCCTCACATTCTTGGACCCCGGTCTGAACATAATAAAAAAATGTAATCCTGAGAAAAAGAGGGACCATCTAGCTTGTATTGGTGTCAACTGTTTAGCTTATTTAATGTAAGCTAATTTTTTATGAACCGTCACCACCGTGACTTGATGTACTGCTCCCTCCAAAAAATGTCGCCATTGTTCAAAAGCTAATTTGACAGCAAGAAGCTCGCAATTCCCAACATCATAATTTCTCTCAGGAGATGAAAATTTCCTAGAGAAAAATGCACATGGCCATAAGTTGGTCAGAGTTTTGGAACTTTTAGATAATACAGCCCCTACCTTGACCTTTGAAACATCCACCTCCACAATGAACCGACTCTGGAGATCAGGTTCGATTAAAACAGGAGTAGACATGAAACACTCTTTCAATTTATCAAAAGCCCCGATAGCCCCAATTGCATCTGGTGACCAAACTTTAAGATCCAGCCCCTAATGTGTGAGATCAGAAAGAGGTTTAACGATCTGGAAAAAAACCCTAATAGATGTCCTATAGTAACTGGCAAATCCTAAAAAACGTTGTAACGCTTTATGGTCACGGGGTTGAACCCAATCAATTATGGCCTGTACCTTCCCAGGATCCATTTTAAACCCTTCAGCCAATACAATGAACCCCAAGAACGATATTTCTTGAACAAAAAAGTACATTTCTCCAAGTTTTTGTAAAACAAAAAGGACAGGTTTATAGCGTGAATCTAGTTCAGGCGAGAAAATAAGAATAACATCAAGATATACCACAATAAACTATCCAATACAATCAAAAATATATCACTCATAATGCAAAACCTACAAACGACAAAAAATATCTCATACCCTATCATCATTATATATAAATGTAAAGCAAAGTTGCATATGAAATATAGGGTACTTAGTGAACTATTTTTGATCAAAAAAAGTATACAACCCGTCCCACCAGCGACAAGGTGACCCTAAATTGGGACGGTCCTACACTGTCTATATTAAAAACCTTACTGTATATCAAAGTTGAAGTAATGCATATAAAAGGGTAGACAAATAGAACCGGGTCCCAATACCAGACCACCTAAGCCCGTGGGAAGCTACATATATACTAACCAGCTCAACAAGGGGGATGCCACACCCCTAATTTGCACAGAATGCAAACAAGACAAAAAAACAAGCAATGTGAACTGAGGTCTAAGATGGTACACATGCAAGAAATAAGAGCATGTTCACACTAGCAAAAAGATGCAAAACCTACAAAAGACAAAAAATATCTCATACTCTATCATCATTATATATAAAAGTAAAGCAAAGTTGCATATGAAATATAGGGTACTTAGTGAACTATTTTTGATCAAAAAAAGTATACAAGCCGTCCCACCAGCGACAAGGTGACCCTAAATTGGGACGGTCCTACACTGTCTATATTAAAAACCTCACTGTATATCAAAGTTGAAGTAATGCATATAAAAGTGTAGACAAATAGAACCGGGTCCCAATATCAGACCAACTAAGCCCGTGGGAAGCTACATATATACTAACCAGCTCAACAAGGGGGATGCCACACCCCTAATTTGCACAGAATGCAAACAAGACAAAAAACCAAGCAATGTGAACTGAGGTCTAAGATGGTACACATGCAAGAAATAAGAGCATGTTCACACTAGCAAAAAGATGCAAAACCTACAAAAAATATCTCATACCCTATCATCATTATATATAAATGTAAAGCAAAGTTGCATATGAAATATAGGGTACTTAGTGAACTATTTTTGATCAAAAAAAGTATACAAGCTGTCCCACCAGCGACAAGGTGACCCTAAATTGGGATGGTCCTACACTGTCTATATTAAAAACCTTACTGTATATCAAAGTTGAAGTAATGCATATAAAAGAGTAGACAAATAGAACCGGGTCCCAATATCAGACCACCTAAGCCCGTGGGAAGCTACATATATACTAACCAGCTCAACAAGGGGGATGCCACACCCCTAATTTGCACAGAATGCAAACAAGACAAAAAACCAAGCAATGTGAACTGAGGTCTAAGATGGTACACATGCAAGAAATAAGAGCATGTTCACACTAGCAAAAAGATGCAAAACCTACAAAAGACAAAAAATATCTCATACCCTATCATCATTATATATAAATGTAAAGCAAAGTTGCATATGAAATATAGGGTACTTAGTGAACTATTTTTGATCAAAAAAAGTATACAAGCTGTCCCACCAGCGACAAGGTGACCCTAAATTGGGATGGTCCTACACTGTCTATATTAAAAACCTTACTGTATATCAAAGTTGAAGTAATGCATATAAAAGAGTAGACAAATAGAACCGGGTCCCAATATCAGACCACCTAAGCCCGTGGGAAGCTACATATATACTAACCAGCTCAACAAGGGGGATGCCACACCCCTAATTTGCACAGAATGCAAACAAGACAAAAAAACAAGCAATGTGAACTGAGGTCTAAGATGGTACACATGCAAGAAATAAGAGCATGTTCACACTAGCAAAAAGATGCAAAACCTACAAAAGACAAACTGCTGGTGCATTTGTTAACCCAAAAAGCATGACAAGATTTTCAAATAGACCCTCCGACATTAAAAACCCCATTTTCCACTCCTCACCCTGCTGGAAACCTATCAAATTATAAGCCCCTCTAAGGTCAAGTTTAGAAAACCATTTAGCCCACATAAGCGGATTATATAGGTCAGGGATGAGTGGAAGTGGGTAAGTATTCTTAACCGTAATTTTGTTTACTTCACGAAAATCGGAAGGACGGAGACCACCATCTTTCTTTTTAACAAAGAAAAACCTAACAGCCACAGGCAAGTAAGAAGGACAGATATGACCCTTCCTTAAACTTTCATTTACATAGTCTTTCATGGCAGTACGTTCAGGTCCCGACAAATTGAGCAGGTGAGCTTTCAGTAATTTGGCATTAGGGACAAGATTTATAGCACAATCATAAGGTCGATGGGGAGATAATATCTCTGCCTCTTTCTCTGAAAACACATCTCCGGATTCTTTCAGGTACCCCGGCAGACCCTCCAGACTAGCGGAACAAATTTGTATAAAACTAACACAATTTTTATGACAATTGGGGCTCCACTTAACAACATCCTTCTAGATTATGTATATGTAGCCATGGAAACCCCAATACCAACCCAGCAGACAAATTCCAACACAAAGCATGAGATGGACTCAGAATGAAGTGTTCCCACTCTAAGTGTAAACTCCACTGTTACCAGCTAGACAAGGTTCTGGAGTAACGGTGTCCTATCAATGGTAAAAATTTTAATGGGTCTGTCCAACCTAACTGTCCCTATTACTAATTTCTGAACCAGTCCTGATTTCATGAAGTTGGTGGCAGACCCTCAGTAAATGCGAGCTAACATTGGTATCAACTGATTCTTAGAAAATACATTTAGAAGTAGCTTATCTGAGGAGTAAAAGGGTACATGGAAGTCTGAGTGACCTCAACAATCACCCAGACTTAGGCTTTTCTCGACAGCCTGTGCGCCTGAGAGCTTATTGAGAAGTTCTTAAGAATATGTCCAGCGTGACCACAGTAGAAGCAGACTGCGAGATCGCACCGCCATCTTCTCTCACTGGTCCGAGAACTGGTAGCTCCAACCTACATTGGTTCTGCTTTACATAAGTCGACCAATTCGGCAATAATGGCCGAAACCTACTGTCGCTCTTCACGTTTCTCCCGAATCCTGCGATCCATCCGAATGGCCTGGATCATAACCTCTCGAAAGGGAAAAGTATGCAAAGCCAGTGTATCAGACACGCTTCTGTGGAATTGGACCATTGCTAGAACTCAACTATAGTCCTCTGCAGAGCGGACCCCGTGTCAGTTCATAATCTTTGCCTCTGCGACCTGGATCCTCTCAGGTTTATCATATGTCAACCTTCAGGTGTCAAAGAAGGCATCAACAGAAGGCTGTTCTGGAGCTTGTGAGGACAAGGAAAATGCCCAAATCTGAGGGGCCCCTCATAGTAGGTGTAACGGGTCTGGGAGGTGGAACCTCAGAGCAACTATACAAAGGGCAGTCCTTGTAAGGAAGCGGGTGGCTCCCAGGGAAGGCGGGCAGGTAGTCACGGCCAGTGACAGGGACAGTCTCTGGGTAGAGGGGCAGGTAGTCACGGCAAGTGACAGGGACAGTCTCTGGGTAGAAGGGCAGGAGGTCACGGCAAGTGACGGGGACAGTCTCTTGACAGGCGGATGGTCACGGCAAGTGACAGCAGGGTAAGAGTCTCTAGACAGGCAGGTGGTCACGGCAAGTGACAGCAGGATAAGAGTCTCTAGACAGGCAGGTGGTCATGGCAAGTGACAGCAGGATAAGAGTCTCTAGACAGGCAGGTGGTCACGGCAAGTGACGGCAGAGCCTCCAGGTAGGCTAGCAGGCAGGTAGCAGGTGAGCGCTCCCAGGTGAGCGGGCAAGAGTCTCTGGACTGGCAGGTGGTCACGGCAAGTGACGGCAGAGCCTCCAGGTAGGCTAGCAGGCAGGTAGCAGGTGAGCGCTCCCAGGTGAGCGGGCAAAAGTCTCTGGACAGGCACGTGGTCACTGCAAGTGACGGCAGAGCCTCCAGGTAGGCTAGCAGGCAGGTAGCAGGTGAGCGCTCCCAGGTGAGCAGGCAATAGTCTCTGGACGGGCAGGTGGTCACGGCAAGTGACGGCAGAGCCTCCAGGTAGGCTAGCAGGCAGGTAGCAGGTGAGCGCTCCCAGGTGAGCGGGCAAAAGTCTCTGGACTGGCAGGTGGTCACGGCAAGTGACGGCAGAGCCTCCAGGTAGGCTAGCAGGCAGGTAGCAGGTGAGCGCTCCCAGGTGAGCAGGCAATAGTCTCTGGACGGGCAGGTGGTCACGGCAAGTGACGGCAGAGCCTCCAGGTAGGCTAGCAGGCAGGTAGCAGGTGAGCGCTCCCAGGTGAGCGGGCGGGCAGATCCATAGACAGACTGACAGGTGTTGGAAGGCAGACTGTCGGACCGCAGGAATGCAAGCAGATAGACAGAAATCAGGTAGGAATCAAGCAGAGATCTGGCAGGTAACTTGGAAAGTGCTTGACAACTAGGTCACACTGTATAAATCCATGCAAACAGCATGGATTTATATAGTGTGACCGTAAAAATTAAAACAAATAAAGCTATGCTCACCCCCGAGGCCCTGGCGTGGCTGCAGCGCTGCTTCCTGTCTGGTTCCCGGCTGCCGGCATATCGCGAGACAGAGCGGTGAAGGGCCTGCGGTCACATGACTGTGACGTCACCGCAGGTCCTCAAGTGATGCCGGCTTTCAGAGAGAAACCTTCGGACAGGTGAGTATAACTTTATTTATTTTATTCTTTTTTTACAGGTACAATGGTACCCAGGTCTGGATGAGAGTCTCCTCTCCTCCAGAACTGGGTACCATCCGCACATAGAGACGCATAGAAGTCGCTTGTAAAAATGTACAGTCGCGGTTTCTGTGCGTCTCAATGCAAGTCAATGGCGGGAGTTCCTCTGCACTTCCGCAAAATTAATTGACATGCTGCGGATTTATGAGCGCTGCAGAAACGCTGCGGAAAAATCCACAGCATGTGCATAGAACATGCGGAATCCCCTTGGGGACCATGGGGTGCGGATTACCTAGCGTTTCACAAGCGTTTCCACTGCGGAAATTCCGCAGCATAAACGCTTGAAAAACGCTATGTGGGCACGCAGCCTTAATCCATGCCGTTTGCATGGATTTATATAGTGTGACCTAGTTGTCAAGCACTTTCCAAGTGATGCTATCGCCTGGAAAGTGCTTGTCAATCTGCATGCGGAAACGCATGTGGATCCGCATGTATTCTGCAGGGAAAACGCATGCACAATCTGCATGCGTTTTTTCTGCCAGGGAGATGCAGAAATTTTCTGCTTCATTTCTGCATCGTGGGCACATAGCCTATAACTGAGAAGTGTGACGTAACGTGACGGGAACACGCAATCTGTGACGTCCGCAAAAGGGAACCGCCCCTAAACACAAACCAACCAATGACAGAACAGAACTCACGCCCCTTTGTTACGGCGCACGCACGGCTCTGTGACGTACTCAGTGGGAAGGAAGAGGAACCGGTGGCGCTTGGTGATCAGAGATGGTGGCCGTGATGATCCCGCAGGCCTGCTCGCAGTGTGACGCTGGGGAGAGAAGCTGAGCCCGGCGACTGCGATGGTCTTCACGGTGAGCAGACGGAACATCGTGCCCGCTTTATCGTGCGTGTCACTGCCTGGAAAAAGAGCGGAGCCTGACTGGCCGTGTAGGCAGCGTGCGCGCTGCTGGCCGGGGCCGTGCACTGGCTCAGTCATGGCAGGCTGCTCACTGCGAGGTCTGCTCTCCAGACGGGAAAGACCACAGTGAAAGCTGTCACATCTCTCCGGCCACGGGGGTCCCGGACTCTGCATTCTATATCCGCCCTGTAGGGGGAGTGCCAGACACCACCGCTATGAGTGCAGGGCTGGCATCACCCGCTGCTGACTGTCCTGTACATGGGGCCATTGCCCTGACTGACAGCACCGCGTCCCCTGCCGACTGACAGCACCGCGTACTCTACTGACTGACAGCACCGCGTCCTCTACTGACTGACAGCACCGCGTACTCTACTGACTGACAGCACCGCGTCCTCTACTGACTGACAGCACCGCGTCCTCTACTGACTGACAGCACCGCGTCCTCTACTGACTGACAGCACCGCGTCCTCTACTGACTGACAGCACCGCGTCCTCTACTGACTGACAGCACCGCGTCCTCTACTGACTGACAGCACCGCGTCCTCTACTGACTGACAGCACCGCGTCCTCTACTGACTGACAGCACCGCGTCCTCTACTGACTGACAGCACCGCGTCCTCTACTGACTGACAGCACCGCGTCCTCTACTGACTGACAGCACCGCGTCCTCTACTGACTGACAGCACCGCGTCCTCTACTGACTGACAGCACCGCGTCCTCTACTGACTGACAGCACCGCGTCCTCTACTGACTGACAGCACCGCGTCCTCTACTGACTGACAGCACCGCGTCCTCTACTGACTGACGGCACCGCGTCCTCTACTGACTGACGGCACCGCGTCCCCTACTGACTGACGGCACCGCGTCCCCTACTGACTGACGGCACCGCGTCCCCTACTGACTGACGGCACCGCGTCCCCTACTGACTGACGGCACCGCGTCCCCTACTGACTGACGGCACCGCGTCCCCTACTGACTGACGGCGCCGCGTCCCCTACTGACTGACGGCGCCGCGTCCCCTACTGACTGACGGCGCCGCGTCCCCTACTGACTGACGGCGCCGCGTCCCCTACTGACTGACAGCGCCGCGTACTCTACTGACTGACGGCGCCGCGTACTCTACTGACTGACAGCGCCGCGTACTCTACTGACTGACAGCGCCGCGTCCCCTACTGACTGACAGCGCCGCGTCCCCTACTGACTGACAGCACCGCGTCCCTTACTGACTGACAGCACCGCGTCCCCTACTGACTGACAGCACCGCGTCCTCTACCGACTGACAGCACCGCTATGAGTGCAGGGCTGGCATCACCCGCTGCTGACTGTCCTGTACATGGGGCCATTGCCCTGACTGACAGCACCGCGTACTCTACTGACTGACAGCACCGCGTACTCTACTGACTGACAGCACCGCGTACTCTACTGACTGACAGCACCGCGTACTCTACTGACTGACAGCGCCGCGTCCCCTACTGACTGACAGCGCCGCGTCCCCTACTGACTGACAGCACCGCGTCCCTTACTGACTGACAGCACCGCGTCCCCTACTGACTGACAGCACCGCGTCCTCTACCGACTGACAGCACCGCTATGAGTGCAGGGCTGGCATCACCCGCTGCTGACTGTCCTGTACATGGGGCCATTGCCCTGACTGACAGCACCGCGTACTCTACTGACTGACAGCACCGCGTACTCTACTGACTGACGGCACCGCGTCCCCCGCCGACTGACGGCACCGCGTCCCCCGCCGACTGACGGCACCGCGTCCCCCGCCGACTGACGGCACCGCGTCCCCCGCCGACTGACGGCACCGCGTCCCCCGCCGACTGACGGCACCGCGTCCCCCGCCGACTGACGGCACCGCGTCCCCCGCCGACTGACGGCACCGCGTCCCCCGCCGACTGACGGCACCGCGTCCCCCGCCGACTGACGGCACCGCGTCCCCCGCCGACTGACGGCACCGCGTCCCCCGCCGACTGACGGCACCGCGTCCCCCGCCGACTGACGGCACCGCGTCCCCCGCCGACTGACCTGTAAGTGGGGCCATTGCCTTGACTGACTGACGGCACCGCGTCCCCTGCCGACTGACGGCACCGCGTCCCCTGCCGACTGACGGCACCGCGTCCCCTGCCGACTGACGGCACCGCGTGCTCATCATTGTGGCATGTAGTGATGGCTGTAGTAGCCTCCTGCCTGGACATTACTGCCATCATTTATTTGACTGTGATTGACAGCGATTATTTCACTGCCTGACTGACCTTAGTCGGTGCGGATCCATGAGGTTTTGCACATACTGCGGACACTAGCCAGACCTACCTGTGGGGCGATTGAGTTCATAAGTTTGCAGTAACATATGAGGTATTACTGATAAACCTGTTCACAGTGGCCCCCGAGGTGGGTATGGGTTTTTGTCACATGTGGCAGCACATCGTGGGACTTTACCCTTAGGAACAGACTTGCATGTACCGAATTCTAAAACTCGGCATCTTCTCTGAAGAATTACTGTAGTTGTTTTTCTTTATAAATTCACCAACACCTGATTATTTCATTGTCTGCGCTACATGTAAAGAATTCCATTCTTTAAGGAAGAATTTGGAGCAGATCTGTTTCAAAATCCTCCAGAAATAAACTTTGTAAACCTAGCCATTCATTCTGTGCATCATGTAATCAGCTAGAACTAGTACCACTTCTGCCTTCTGTAATAACTTATCATCTCGTACACTATTCTCATCAGTGACCAAATAGATTATCAGTTTACAGTCAGGAGTCTGAATGGTCATCATCTTTATTGTAGCTGGCTAACTGGAGCTGTGTAGCCATCATCATTACTATGATAGGAGTTTGTTTCTACCTTTTGGAAAAGGTTACATTAGACTCATTATGCAGCATGGTCTGGTGACTGAAATGGTGACCTCCATTAGATAACATGGTACTTCTCAGCAATGGTCATAAGATCACATAACTTAACGGAGGAGAAAATAGCCTTCATTTTATAGATTTTTTAAGTAGTCTGGGACCCTTGCCATTGGAATGGTCATGTCTGTGGAGCTGAAAGAAATGGCCAGAGTGCTGTACTCTAGTCCGTGAATGGAGAAGCAATGGGCATGCTCTTCCTTCTAACTCCTCCTCCCTGACATTGTGTAGTGAGAAGGAATGGTGGATTCCCCATCATCTCTAGATTGTTAGTAGTAGCTGTGCTGTGAGTGACTCCAAAAGCTGTAATCCTTACAGGTGGCTGAATATCTGTCATACGTGTCAAACTCTGTCCTGTGGGTGAAATCTGGCCCTCAGGGTGATTTTATTTGGCCCGTGACACCAGAACCACCACCCCTATGTGGGCCCCATTATACTGTATGGAGGACTATGTGGGCCCCATTATACTGTATGGAGGACTATGTGGGCCCCATTATACTGTATGGAGGACTATGTGGGCCCCATAATACTGTATGGAGGACTATGTGGGCCCCATAATACTGTATGGAGGACTATGTGGGCCCCGTTATACTGTATGGAGGACTATGTGGGCCCCGTTTTACTGTATGGAGGACTATGTGGGCCCCGTTATACTGTATGGAGGACTATGTGGGCCCCGTTATACTGTATGGAGGACTATGTGGGCCCCGTTATACTGTATGGAGGACTATGTGGGCCCCGTTATACTGTATGGAGGACTATGTGGGCCCCGTTATACTGTATGGAGGACTATGTGGGCCCCGTTATACTGTATGGAGGACTATGTGGGCCCCGTTATACTGTATGGAGGACTATGTGGGCCCCGTTATACTGTATGGAGGACTATGTGGGCCCCGTTATACTGTATGGAGGACTATGTGGGCCCCGTTATACTGTATGGAGGACTATGTGGGCCCCGTTATACTGTATGGAGGACTATGTGGGCCCCGTTATACTGTATGGAGGACTATGTGGGCCCCGTTATACTGTATGGAGGACTATGTGGGCCCCGTTATACTGTATGGAGGACTATGTGGGCCCCCATTGTACTGTGCGGAGGACTGTGTGGGCCCCCATTGTACTGTGCGGAGGACTGTGTGGGCCCCCATTGTACTGTGCGGAGGACTGTGTGGGCCCCCATTGTACTGTGCGGAGGACTGTGTGGGCCCCCATTGTACTGTGCGGAGGACTGTGTGGGCCCCCATTGTACTGTGCGGAGGACTGTGTGGGCCCCCATTGTACTGTGCGGAGGACTGTGTGGGCCCCCATTGTACTGTGCGGAGGACTGTGTGGGCCCCCATTGTACTGTGCGGAGGACTGTGTGGGCCCCCATTGTACTGTGCGGAGGACTGTGTGGGCCCCCATTGTACTGTGCGGAGGACTGTGTGGGCCCCCATTGTACTGTGCGGAGGACTGTGTGGGCCCCCATTGTACTGTGCGGAGGACTGTGTGGGCCCCCATTGTACTGTGCGGAGGACTGTGTGGGCCCCCATTGTACTGTGCGGAGGACTGTGTGGGCCCCCATTGTACTGTGCGGAGGACTGTGTGGGCCCCCATTGTACTGTGCGGAGGACTGTGTGGGCCCCCATTGTACTGTGCGGAGGACTGTGTGGGCCCCCATTGTACTGTGCGGAGGACTGTGTGGGCCCCCATTGTACTGTGCGGAGGACTGTGTGGGCCCCCATTGTACTGTGCGGAGGACTGTGTGGGCCCCCATTGTACTGTGCGGAGGACTGTGTGGGCCCCCATTGTACTGTGCGGAGGACTGTGTGGGCCCCCATTGTACTGTGCGGAGGACTGTGTGGGCCCCCATTGTACTGTGCGGAGGACTGTGTGGGCCCCCATTGTACTGTGCGGAGGACTGTGTGGGCCCCCATTGTACTGTGCGGAGGACTGTGTGGGCCCCCATTGTACTGTGCGGAGGACTGTGTGGGCCCCCATTGTACTGTGCGGAGGACTGTGTGGGCCCCCATTGTACTGTGCGGAGGACTGTGTGGGCCCCCATTGTACTGTGCGGAGGACTGTGTGGGCCCCCATTGTACTGTGCGGAGGACTGTGTGGGCCCCCATTGTACTGTGCGGAGGACTGTGTGGGCCCCCATTGTACTGTGCGGAGGACTGTGTGGGCCCCCATTGTACTGTGCGGAGGACTGTGTGGGCCCCATATTGTATACTGGTTGGCCTGCGACATTGTCCACGTTTTTCATTTTGGCCCTCTGTGTGTTTGACGTCTCTGATCTATGTTGTAATGTACAGGATCTCCATAAATAGATGAAATAGCACATTACTGATGGGAGACACGGTACAGTAATCTGAGTTCAGCTGCTGCACCTGGCAGAAGAATGTGGCTTGTGCCCCCCGCAGCGCAGCAGGGAGTTTCAGATTTGCATTTTCTTTCTCCCTTTTAAAAGAAATGTTGTACCTAGTAATGGAAAGTAAGACCGCCGGATTCAGAGATGACAGAGATTTAGGAAAACTGGTGCAATGGAATAATTGCTATAGCAATTAGTTTGCTTCCTTAATTATCATATGGGCTTCTAAGAAATTTAGAGAAACCAAGAACAAGAAAAATACCCAAATAACTGAAAGTAGATGTATAAATCGCACAGTGCAAAAATAATAATAAATAATAAAGGGTATTTAGTTAACATAATTTTGATCAAAATAATGTGAAAGCCATCCCGCCACTTCACGGCAACCCTTATGGGACAGTCCTAACTCTAATATTAAAAACCTTACCATTTGTCATTTCTGAGAAATTGAGTCTGATTGCTAAGATCAAGTGCGCAGGTTTTCAGAATTCGCCCTTTATGCCTATTCGGCAAAGATTTTTGTAAAATCAAAATTGTATCCAGTTATAATCATGGCTAAAGGTCAACAAAGCCTTGAATAGGTGGCATATGTAAAGACTTTTCCTTAAGTTTGTAACACTGTATATTTTGCATGTACTGCAAATACACCAAGCGTATGGACAAAATAAATCCATAGGTTGTTACCAAGTTTGTTGTCTTGGCCTCAGGGCTGTGGAGTCGGTATAAAATGGACCGATTCCTAAAATATATAATAAATTGGGTACAGTAGTACAATGCAGGATGTGCTGTAAATGTTTTCATAAGAATTTGGGAAAGTTGTGAAATGTCCTATAAATGTCTGTTCTGTTCCTGATGTAAGGGTCTCTGCTTAGGTGAGATGAATCTGTGCTGCACTTTATGTACACGCTCAGCAGTGAGGCCGTGCTGTGAAGACGGACATCAAGGGGGCGAAGGTTTGGCTTACTGACTCCACAGCCCTGCTTGGCATACGTTCAGTGGGTATATGGTGACTATACCTTTCAGTGCAAAGTGGCCCATTATGGGAAATAATCTAGCATTTTTCTATTGGCCATGTAAGCACCTGTATTGTGTATGGGTGCATATGACTGGAGTGTCCTTTCTGTGCTTATATATATATACTGGTGTAATATTACTGTGTTTTCATTTACTTTGTTTAATTTCAAATTCTTGTTTTTCCTCTGAAAGAAAAATAAGATGCCGAATCTTGAGGCCCAAGTAACTAGCAGCTTGCTGCAATTTCCGGAGATCACAATAGAAGCTCTCCAGGAGGATGAAATTAACCTGGAATCTGTCTTGCGTGCAAAGTTTACCCCAGGTAAGAAATATGTAACATCTAATAGAACGATGGTCTGTTTGCTCATTGTTTTACCAAATGAATGGTAAAGGTTTTTTTTTCCAGTCTTCTTTAATCTTTTCTGATAAGTGATGATTGTTAGATTGGTGGGGTAAAAGTAGGACTAAAGTGGAGTTCATACAAGCGTATCTTGTGGTCGTATACGGGCTGCATCGCCTGACCTCGTGGCCGGCTTCCCAACCTTAGCTTACAGCCTCGGGTCTGAAGCGGTACGTTTTGGACCTTGTGCTTCATATACGGACTGTGAAATACAGTTGTGCGAGCCCTGCCTTACACCGATCTAACAGTTATCCCCTATACTATGCAGCTAACTCTCTGTTGTGGGGGCATATGCCTAGTGTTTCTTGTAAAAACTTATATCTTTAATCTGTTTTTACAAATATGAAGTTATAGGCTCAGAAAAGGTTGGCAGTGCATGTGTGTAATTTATTTCTCTTTTCTGTAAAGGGAGAGCTGGGCTTGCTTGGCTCGCATGTGGACCCCAGCTTGAAGTTACCAATTCAGTAACGGGTGAAAGACTTTCTGCATACTGTTTTAGCTCAGTGACTGAGAGACCTCCCACTGTTGTCGCTGTCAAAGAGTTTTCATGGCAGAAGAAGACAGGACTTCTTGTGGGTCTGCTTGAAGCAGAAGGCAGTGTTCTTTGCTTGTATGATGTCGGCATTTCAAAAGTTGTTAAAGCAGTGGCGCTCCCTGGCTCGGTAAGCACTTCTAAACTTGATTGATTTGCTCGATCCTTTTTGGGAAACTGTTATAATTTATATATTTTCTTGTGCTTTCAGGTAACGGCTGTTGAACCCTTAGTGAATGATGGCGGAGCCAATGCCAGTACTCAGCATTTACACCAGAGTCTAAGATGGTTCTTTGGCGTGGCAGCTGTGGTTACAGATGTTGGGCATGTTCTTCTTATTGATCTATGTTTAGATGATATCTCTTGCAATCAAGATGAGTTGGAAGCGTCAGGTATTTTTCTTAATAAATCAGGATTTTTAAAATGTATTTTAACAAAACTAAATCAAGTTGTGTTAAAGGGGTGACCACATTTTAGTAATTGATGGCATATTACTAGGATTTGTCAGCACACAATAAACACAAGGGGTCTGACCTCTAGAGCACCCAACAATCCTAGGAATAACATTTCCCTTCTGAACATTGGTGTGAGGCCACCTGCTGCGGCACTTCTTCATTCAAGTGGATGGGGCTCTTTGCCTTTCCCAGCACAGTTCAGATATCACGAACACCTTTGTGCAAAAAAAAAAAAATTAAGAGCCTGAAATGCGCCCCCCCCCCCCCAAATTGGTTTGGGGCCCCAGAGATCAAGTGATGCCATATCACATATCAGCATTATGCTATTTACTTGATTTGGAATTCCCTTTATGATTTCACAAAACAACATAATGCCATTAACCTCTTTAGTGCCTTTGCGATATACTGTCTGTATTCATTCCTCGTGGTTTTTAAGATGTCTGCTTGCTGTCCTTTATTAGTAATATTCATTGTTTGCTTCTGGTGGATAAACATTTTGCACTGGTCATGTGATGGGCACATAGCTACAGCGCTGTGTACACACGTGCTTCTCACTAAATTAGAATATCATCAAAAATTGTATTTCAGTTCTTCAATACAAAAAGTGAAACTCATATATTATATAGAGTCATTACAAACAGTGATCTATTTCAAGTGTTTATTTCTGTTAATGTTGATGATTATGGCCTCCAGCCAATGAAAGCACAAAAGTCATTATCTCAGTAAATTAGAATTAAAAAACACCTGCAAAGGCTTCCTAAGCATTTAAAAAGGTCCCTTTAGTCTGTTTCAGTAGGCTCCACAATCATGGGGAAGACTGCTGACTTGACAGATGTCCAGAAGGCAGTCATTGACACACTCCACAAGGAGGGTAAGCCACATAAGGTCATTGCTAAGGAAGCTGGCTGTTCAGAGTGCTGTATCAAAGCATATTAATGGAAAGTTGAGCAGAAGGAAAAAGTGTGGTAGGAAAAGGTGCACAAGCAACCGAGATAACCACAGCCTTGAAAGGATTGCTAAGAAAAGGCCGTTCAAAAAAATAGGGGGAGATTCACATGGAGTGGACTGCTGCTGGAGTCATTGCTTCAAGAGCTGCCACCGCACGGACGTATCCAGGACATGGGCTACAAGTGCCACATTCCTTGTGTCAAGCCACTTATGACCAATAGACAATGCCAGAAGAGTCTTACCTGGGCAAGGAGAAAAAGACCTGGACTGATGCTCAGTGGTCCAAGGTGGTGTTTTCAGATGAAAGTAAATTTTGCATTTCATTTGGAAATCAAGGTCTGAGAGTCTGTAGGAAGAGTGGAGAGGCCACAATCCAAGCTGCTGGAGGTCTAGTGTGAGGTTTCCACAATCAGTGATGGTTTGGGGAGCCATGTCATCTGCTGGTGTAGGTCCACTGTGTTTTATCAAGACCAAAGTCAGCGCAGCCGTCTACCAGGACATTTTACAGCACTTCATGCTTCCCTCTGCGGACAAGTTTTTTGGAGATGAAAATTTCATTCTTCAGCAGGACTTGGCCCCTGTCCACACTGCCAAAAGTACCAATACCTGGTTTAAAAGCCATAGTATGACTTTGCTTGATTGGCCAGCAAACTCGCCCGACCTTAACCCCATAGAGAATTTATGGGGTATTGTCAAGAGGAAGATGAGAGACACCAGACCCAACAATGCAGACGAGCTGAAGGCTGCTATCAAAGCAACCTGGACTTCCATAACACCTCAGCAGTGCCACAGGCTGATCGCCTCCATGCCACGCCACATTGATGCAGTAATTAATGCAAAAGGAGCCCCGACCAAGTACTGAGTGCATTTACTGAACATACATTTCAATAGGCCAACATTTCGGATTTTATTTCATTTTTCAAGCTGTTATAAAGTATTCTAATATACTGAGATACTGACTTTTGTGTTTTCATTGGCTGTAAGTCATAATCATCAACATTAACAGAAATAAACACTTGAAATAGATCACTCTGTGTGTAATGACTCTATATAATAGATCCCTCTGTCTGTAATGACTCTATATAATAGATCCCTCTGTCTGTAATGACTCTATATAATAGATCACTCTGTTTGTAATGACTCTATATAATCACTCTGTTTGTAATGACTCTATATAATAGATCACTCTGTTTGTAATGACTCTATATAATCACTCTGTTTGTAATGACTCTATATAATAGATCACTCTGTGTGTAATGACTCTATATAATAGATCACTCTGTGTGTAATGACTCTATATAATAGATCCCTCTGTGTGTAATGACTATATAATAGATCCCTCTGTGTGTAATGACTCTATATAATAGATCCCTCTGTGTGTAATGACTCTATATAATAGATCCCTCTGTGTGTAATGACTCTATATAATAGATCACTCTGTGTGTAATGACTCTATATAATCACTCTGTTTGTAATGACTCTATATAATCACTCTGTAATGACTCTATATAATAGATCACTCTGTTTGTAATGACTCTATATAATAGATCACTCTGTTTGTAATGACTCTATATAATAGATCACTCTGTGTGTAATGACTCTATATAATCACTGTGTGTAATGACTCTATATAATAGATCACTCTGTGTGTAATGACTCTATATAATAGATCACTCTATGTGTAATGACTCTATATAATAGGTCACTCTGTGTGTAATGACTCTATATAATAGATCCCTCTGTGTGTAATGACTCTATATAATATATAAGTTTCACTTTCTGTTTTGAAGAACTGAAATAAATTAACTTTTTGATGATATTGTAATTTTGTGAGAAGCACCTGTAGTTATGAGCTATGCCCGTATGTGTCTTGTATTACCAAGACTGACTTTCACTAGGCAAATTAAAGGTTTCTATTCAATTACATCAAATGGAGGTATTGAAAACTGTAGAGAATTAATGTAGAAAGTCTATTAAAATATTGTATAACTTGTATTTAAAGAAACCGTAATATATTTAAGGGAAGAAGTAAATTTAATCTAGTGTAAAACAGTAAAGAGAGGCGAGGGATTTGCTGCAGTGGTATCTTTCATTTACACATTATAGCACTTGCTCACTTAGTTTGGGAATTAGTCAGACATCAGCATAGAGAAGACCCAAAATGGATAGGACAGACTGCACGATGTAAAATGTGTCAAATATTCCTATTGTTTTTCTACCCTCCGCTCCTCCCTCCTGTCCTTATATTTGTTGCAGGATCTGTCTTTTGGTAGGACATAATGAGACTTGGTGTAAGGAGAAGCACAAATCAAGATGGTGCAGGGAGGTGGCGAGGGTGGACTTCGGTTTTGGTTCAGTTTGGGCATTTTAAAATGTCCAGAACAAAATGGGTATCTAGGAGCGGGCTTTACTCCAATGTTCTTAATACGGACAGACCTTTTTCAGATTCCCAATTGTTATTCAAAACTCCTTTTAAGTGGTCACTGATTCTATAACCAACGCTGAAATCCATACTACAAACCGCTCATCGCTTTTTGCATGTTTAACTTGCTGCCTCCTGATAAAGTGGCTGAAGAGCTGACTAAAATGTAGTTTTTTTTATTTTCCCTTTTAACAAACGTTCTGCGGCTGTTGGTATTATTCCCCTGTACCTGGGATAGGTTGTGTTGGATGTAATGACATGACAGCGTAGCTCTTCTCCTAGGGGTTTTCCAGGGGGTTCCTGGCCCTTGTAATGACTGTGAATGCTGGAAGTGAGATCTGAGAGTGATGAGATTTTTTTTTCCAAAACTCGCCATTCCCTCTGAAAAAAAAAACCACAGCTAAAATGTGTTTTATATCACCTTACTGCTGGTTGTACTGCTGTATTATAGCCATGCTACTTTTCTCTGTGTTCTGCATAGGGGCAGGAGAGCAGGAGCCCCTCATGTCTGTATAGGAGACATCATAGCTAGTCTTTACTTAACAACTTATTCCCCTGAAAATCAGAGAGGAAATGTAACAAATGTTTGTTCCTCATGTACAAACACGACAGCTTATGTAATTACAGGCAAATAGACTTAAAGGGGTTGTCCACTACTGGGACAACCCCTTAAACGAAATGTTCGGCCCCCAATAAAAAAACCCTATATTCACATCCCGTGCCGGCTTAGTTCCAGCGGTGTCAGCACTCGCGGTCCCGGGTCTGTGATGCGGTGGAATGACCTGTGATGCCCGGCGCCCAATCAGTGCTGGCGTCAGTCTGCGCCTTCGTACAAACTGAACATGGAGGATCCCAGATTTCTTCTTCATGTTTAGTTTGTCTGAAGGCCGGGACTCTGACGCCAGCACTGATTGGGCGCCGGGCATCACAGGTCATTCCACCGCATCACAGACCCGGGACCGCGAGTGCTGACACCGCTGGAATGGAGCCGGCATGGGAGGCGAGTACAAGTTGTTTTTTTTGTTTGTTTTTTTTATCAGGGCTGAACGTTTAGTTTTAAGAAGGTGTTAGTGACAACCCCTTTTAATGTTGAAATGCTTGTTTCTGTCAATTTATTTATAGACCTTGAAGTCATTAGTGGGATACCTGCAGAAATCCCTAAACTCCGAAAAGCGGCTAATCGAGAGAGACGACACATAGGTCTTCAGCTGCTTGCACCTTCTGGAGCCATGGTCACCACAGTCAGCTATATAGCTAGAACTAATCACCTGGCTGTAGGATTCTCTGATGGATACCTCTCTTTATGGAACATGAAAACTTTAAGACGAGAGTAAGTAAAGTTTTGTTTATTTTTCCATATTCAAATGCATTACTTCATTCTTAGATACATTTCAAGATTTTCCCTCACGTGGCTGTATTAAGCTTGTTTTATTAGGGAAAATTGGTATTTTTTCTGGCCACACATTATTGTACATAGTAATTTAATATATAACTTTGATTAAAATGTGTGTATATAATGATTTTTTTCAAAGCTACTGCATATACTCGTGTATAAGCTGACTTTTTCAGCACATTTTTTTTTTATGCTGAAAAAAAAAAAAAACCCTCGGCTTATACTCGAGTATATACTTGCATTCTGGCTGTGGGGTGGGAGAGGTTGCGGCGGAAGAGCGGTGCACAGTCGGTAGCCGGCTGCTGCAGCTACCATGTGTGCCTGCTGCTAAAGAAAATTAATATTCACTCTTCTCCACGCCCATGGGGGTGGAGAGGAGTGAATATTCATTTTCTTTAATAGCGCACACTGTCAGTCGCAGCCACTGGCTCCGTTATCCTCTGTGCATGCTATTGGAGCACACCGTATCGCTGAGCTGCTGCAGGAAACAGACTGCTGCGACTGACACTGCGCTATTAAAGAAAATGAATATTCACTCCACTCCACGCCCATAGTCCCGGCGTGGAGAGAAGTGAATATCCCGGCAGCTCACCTCAGCGTCTGAGGGCGCATGGCAGTGGCGTCATGCGCTCATCAGCTGCTGGAAGAACAGGACGCAGCACTGGAGCAGAGGGAAGGTGAGTAGAAGTGTTATTTTTTTTCATGTGTGCATTGATGGGGGGCCATGCATACCAGGATTGGGGATGAGGATGATATGCACACCAGGATGGGGAAATTTACCAGTAGCTGCTGCATTTCCCACCCTAGGCTTATACCCAAGTCAATACATTTTCCCAGTTTTTTGTGGTAAACTTCAAGACTTATATATATATATATTTTTTTATTCTGTCCAAGTTGCATTGAAAGCCAATGGGAGGTGGGAAATGCTTAACCCCTTTACCCCCGAAGTTTGTTTGAACGTTAATCACCAGCGCAATTTTTACAACTCTGACCAGTCTCCCTTTCATGCAATAACTCTGGAACGCTTCAACGGATCCCACTGATTCTGAGATTTGTTTTTTTTCATGACATATTGCAATTTGTGATAGTGGTAACATTTATTTGATATGATTTACGTTTATTTGTGAAAAAATTCGAAATTTGGCGATAACTTAGAAAATTTTGCAATTTTCAAACTTTGAATTTTTATGCCCTTAAATCAGAGAGATGTGTCACACAAAATAGTTAATACATAACATTTCCCACATGTCTACTTTACATCAGCACAATTTTAAAACCAACATTTTTCTTTGTTAGAAGGGTTAAAAGTTGACCAGTGTGTTCTCATTTTTACAACAAAATTTACAAAACTATTTGTTTAGGGACCACATCACATTTGAAGTGACCTTGAGGGGCCTTTATGACAGAAAATACCCAAAAGGGACACCATTCTAAACATTGTACCCCTCAAGGTGCTCAAAACCACATTCAATAGATTTATTAACCCTTCAGGTGCTTCACAGGAATTGTTGGAATGTGGAAGAAAACACTGAACATTCTACTTTAGACCCAATTTTTTTTTTTTCATTTTTGCAAGCGTAACAGGATAAAATGGATCCCAAAGTTTGTTGTGCACTTTCTCCTGAGCACGCAGATACCCCAAATGTGAGGGAAAACCACTGTTTAGGGGCATGGTGGGGCTCGGAAGGAAAGGGGCCCTGACTTGGCTATTTGAATGTAAAATTTTATTTTTACACCAGGACACACCGGAAGCAGAATACTACTGTCAACATTGTTCCTTGCTCGTGCTGATGCATCGGCATGGGATAATGATGAGGGCAGCATTGATCACCCAGCGCTTGGGAACAGCGTTAACTTTACCACTGATTCCCAGGTGCCAGTTCGTGTGCTCCTGATGCGGCACACAGTTGCCACACGTATGTCACACAGGTACACACGGACACGGTTATCTCCGGTACCAGTATTTCCTTTACCGGAAATATCAAGATGCGTGAAACCGGCCTTACTCTGGACTCAGTCTGGCCTCTGTTTAGCTGTGTCCTGTTTTTCAGTCGTTAACAAAACTGTGCCCGACGGCACTTTTATGCACGCCTAATAAAAAGACTGACAATGTTGGATCACAGGCCAGACGGCGTCCACGGTGCCTCCATCTGCCTCATTACAGGGAATCTTCCGCTGGGGGTTCCTTCTGAATCGCATACTTACAAGGAAGCCCTAGCGTAAGCGCTCAGCACAGAGCGCAGGATAAATGTGAGCCGAGCCATACTGCGATCTTTGGGAGGCCGAATGAACAAAGCAGCAGATGAAGAATTGTTTTAATTTTTTACGCCGTTCCTCATGCGGTGTGAGTGATTAGATCGGGTTTTTATCTTTGGTAGCTGTCACACACTAAAAAACATTTTTGTTTTTTTGCATCACTATATTTTGAGAGCTATAAGTTTTCCATATTTTAGCCGACAGTCATGTGACCCCTGACGAAGCTGCTAGTGGGCAGCGATACGCGTGGGTGACCACAACAGGTATACTAACTTTGACCTCTTAATAGCGCATACAGTTATTATATTACACTCTGTATACTTTTGAACTCTATGAGTGCCTGCATAGTAGATGGTTTATGATTAACATTATGATCAGGATGTTTAGGCGATATTATTAGATGTCCTCCTCTCTTTTGATTGATCCTATTTATGCATCTTGTATTGTATCAATATTCTATATACTACTGCACTTTATAGTCATTCACTATTGAACCTTATGATCATGTACTTTTCTATCTTGGGCTATTTATGACTTTCTTTATGGTCACTATGACACATGTCTTGAATGATGACTGATTTTTCTATTCTAGTTAACCTGTTGGTGCATGTGTGGGATATTACGCCCTCACATGGTTTTGCTTTCCTTTTTTAAATGCTTTTAATGTTTTTTGTGTGGTCTAATGTCTTTTTGTCAAACTTCTGTTCAATAAAATGTTATATATTTTTGTAATACAAATATTTGGGTGCCTGGCTCTTTGTACCTGTGGCTCTTTCTCCTTCTTTCCACACCATGGCAATGATGTCACTGGGTCTCCGATTCAAGAGCAGAGCGGCATTTGTTTTTCTGCTCGCTCGCTAAATGTTGCGATCGCAGCATTTAAGGGGTTAAAGTGCTGGGAGCGGTGCGGACACTGCTCCTGGCTCTGGGTTCCAGGTATCAGCTGGCACCCGCCGGCAACCGCGGCTGCACAACTTGTGTGGGCGCGATCGCCAAGAAGTAATAATACTTACCTGGTCCATAAGGTCCAGGGCACAGGGACGTATTATTACGCACAATGTTAGAAAGGGGTTAAAAAATCTGAACATTTTAATGTAATGATTTTGAGAATTTGGAAAAACCAGAATGAGCACCAAAAATGATTTTCACTGCAGGCGCTATGTAGAGCACTTTGATATTTTGCTACAGACTCAATCAAACATCGGACCACAATGATTAAAGCGAACCTGTCAGCAGGATTTAGCCCTTTAAATTAAAGGCATGGCGATAATAGCACTGTGGTGCTGATTACTGATACCTGATGTGAAGGGATCCGCTCAGTGGCTGTTGAATACTCACCTTTATGACGTTTTCAGAGAATGACGTCTTGTGTGCGTCAGAGGCGCTGCATATGCAGTGATGGCTGCGTTGTGGAATTTTATAAAGTATGCGGGTCCCTGAATAATCTGTTACCTGCTCCAGAAATAGAGGAGTCTGGTGTGGAGGGGTGGAGAACCAGAAGACGACCCAGCCCCCACGCCCTGTCCTGAAGCACAAGACACCATTTTATGAAAACTTTATAAGATGAGTAATCAGCAGCCACTGAGCGCATCCCTTCACACCAGGTATCATATTAATCAGCATCGCCGTGCTATTATGGCCATGCCTTTAGTTTATAGGACTAAAATCTGCTGGCAGGTTCTCTTTAACCGGTGTGAAACGTGCTTGCCTGCGCTTAGTGTGGTGGGCTGCATCATGTTTGTACAGGCCGGATATCCAGAAGCCGTGATGTGTTATTATAGCAGCTCTGCATGCAGTTATCATCTGGGATAAATCATAATTGTATGTCGCTTTGTGTAGGACATTTTAATGACTTAATGTGTATATATATATATATATATATTTTTTTTTTCAGATACCATGTTCAAATTGAAGGGGGCAGAGTTCCTGTTTTCTCCGTCACTTTTCAAGAACCTGAGAATGACCCCCGAAACTGCTGTTACCTTTGGGCTGTCCAAACGAGTCAAAGGTAATTGTTAAAATCCAATTACTAACATTGCATCCTTTCCCCAAATTATTTTACATTTCAAAATTAAGAGTTCTGTATTTTGTCATTTCTTTAGCTCTCCAGTTATGTTCTCATCATAACCTTTTAATCTTTTCTACTATAGTGGTAGAGATTTAAGCTTTCATTTGCTGCAGTTGGCTTTTGGGGACAGAAAACGTTTACCATCAGGACAAATTATGTATGAGGTAAGATGTCTGTATATTTTTATTCTGTATGGTTTGTAATGTAAAGGGGGCATTCTCAAGTTGTCTGTAGAGCACCTCACAGCTCTGAACCCTCCTTACTTCCTTGGTGAGTGCTCCTCCTCGAGTGACACTTCTGGTCAGGAGCTTTGTTTTATTACAACATTCACACTGTCATTGTTTGTTCTGTTACCACTTTATTTACATTATGGATGTATACACATTTGACTGCTTTAGGATCTTCACCCACCTCCAGCTGGTGGTCACTGTTCACTTTCCACTACATCTCTCCTGTGTCCCTTGCTGTCTTTGGTTATGTTTAAGTCCTTGCATATATTGTGTAGGGATTCATGCTCGGCAGTAGACGGCTTTTACACAGGCACTGGATTTTATTTTTTAAAGAAAACAAAACCATAAACACAAAATCCCTAGCCTTGTCCAGGCACTAACTGAACAAAATAGACCTTGGCTACTCATACACGACTCAGCTAGTCCAAGTTTGGTCAAACAAAACTGCTATTGTCCAAAGCAACCACTCATATTTGCAGTTTGGCGCACATGGCCTGTGCAGTCTCTTCTCAGAGTGGAATTCTGGCTTGTCTCTCTCTAACATCTCCAACACAACCCACTCTGCTTAGTCTTCCCCAGCTGACTGACTAAGGTGAACACCTAGCCTGGCTATATGCAGAGAAATCCAGGTGCACTTAATCAGAATCTGTAGGGCTAAGTTTTAACCCTTTGCACCATCTGCCAAAACAGAGCCTATAGGACTTCAAATTGATTCAAATGTGAGGCTTGATGAGCTGCCACTAGATTCACACTGCCTGAATTACAGACGGCATGAAACATCGTGGTTGTACGATTACAGCCGTGTACACTTTTCACTGGAACCCCGCAGCATTTCAGAGAAAAATTTGTTTGAAAAGCCAGCCATGGACTATAGAAATAGACCTGACAAATCCGGCATGGTCCTTGGCTCACTTGTTCCTGCCCGCTCCAGTTGATTGATTTTGACAGGTCTCCTCCTATGTACACACACATGGTACAGACCTGTCAACCACCTGGAGTGGGGCAGGGAGAGGCTAGACTAGGTATATCTATTCCTATAATATAAATCTATCTATCTATATGTCAATTATTCTTTCTTTATTTTTTTTTACAGAACTTGGAATACTGTGAGGAAAGGTATAACCTGGATCTTTCAGCGAATACCCTATTTTTAAGAGGTCAAACAAACAGCATGAAGTTACTGGGCTGTCAGACTATAGAAAAATTCCATGCTCATAGCGAAAGAGAAGACGGTCTCCATGATGGTTTGTTTTTCTGTATTTTTCTCTTTCATGTCTTTTATTATGTTTGCAAGGCATATACAGAAACTGATCTGAAATTTGACTATGTAGAGTACAACAAAGTCTTATCTCATACATTATTGTTAATCAGAAGCCGACTAGATTAAGTTTCTTCAAATGTAAAATATTTGGACCATCCTGGTCTATCTGTACACGCTATTGTATACGATCACTTTCAAAAATTGGAAAATCCCTTTAACCCCTTAATTTTGGGGTCTTTAGGACAAATATATATTTTTTTTCATCACATTTTTTGAAGATATAGCTGAATGAGGGCTTGTCTTTTGTGGAATGAATTGTATTTATAGGTGGAAATAGAAAAAATTACAAATGTATGTATATATGTGTATGTATGTGTGTATATAAAACACACATATATACATACACTTTGCATTGTTCACCATGCAGCTTCGCATAAATGTTGATATCATTATAGTAATCAGAGATATGGAATGTTTTTCAAAGGATATATATATATTTTTTACACTACAATATTAGTACCCTAAGGGAACTTGAACATAAAATCTCATGATCATATTGTTAACGCACATCGCTACAGTGGATTACCTAATTTATCCCCGTCAACCTATCAAACCCCGACTCTGGCAGTATCTGTTAAACTGTACTGTATGGCAGACCAAAAGGCCATTTTCGGGCTCTTGGTTGCCATAGTCCATTGGCACCGCTGCGCACATTAGAGGTGCTGATGATGGTCTGACAAAGGGAGCGCTCTTTTTTTTTTGGTCAGATTCTTTGTGTGCTGTTGTCACTATCGGCATATCAGATTGAACTGCTAAACCTGGTGAGAACACATCAGAATCCTGGCTGTGTATATCAATTGAGCTCCTGCTGCTCCGATGCAGAGGCTGTACCGTACAGATCCCTCAAGCAGTGCACAAAGTGACCTGATCATGACGGTTTTATACATCAGTTTGAGTTAAGGAGAGAATGTTTTCAATCCCCAGAAGTACTTTTTTCTACATAATTGAATCTACAGTTAGGTCCATATATATTTGGACAGAGACGACATTTTTCTAATTTTGGTTCTAGACATTACCACAATGAATTTTAAACAAAACAATTCTGATGCAGTTGAAGTTCAGACTTTCAGCTTTCATTTGAGGGTATCCACATTAAAATTGGATGAAGGGTTTAGGAGTTTCAGCTCCTTAACATGTGCCACCCTGTTTTTAAAGGGACCAAAAGTAATTGGACAATTGACTCCAAGGCTATTTCATGGACAGGTGTGGGCAATCCCTTCGTTATGTCATTCTCAATTAAGCAGATAAAAGGCCTGGAGTTGATTTGAGGTGTAGTGCTTGCATTTGGAAGGTTTTGCTGTGAAGTAAACATGCGGTCAAAGGTGCTCTCCATGCAGGTGAAACAAGCCATCCTTAAGCTGCAAAAACAGGAAAAGAAAACATCCAAGAAATTGCTACAGAGTGGCAAAATCGACAGTTTGGTACATCCTGAGAAAGAAAGAAAGCACTGGTGAACTCATCAATGCAAAAAGACCTGGGCGCCCACGGAAGACAACAGTGGTGGATGATCTTAGAATAATCTCCATGGTGAAGAGAAACCCCTTCACAACAGCCAACCAAGTGAACAACACTCTCCAGGAGGTAGGCGTATCAATATCCAAATCTACCATAAAGAGAAGACTGCATGAAAGTAAATACAGAGGGTTCACTGCACGGTGCAAGCCACTCATAAGCATCAAGAATAAAAAGGCTAGACTGGACTTTGCTAAAAACATCTAAAAAAGCCAGCACAGTTCTGGAAGAACATTCTTTGGACAGATGAAACCAAGATCAACCTCTACCAGAATGATGGAAAGAGAAAAGTATGGTGAAGGCGTGGTACAGCTCATGATCCAAAGCATACCGCATCATCTGTAAAACACGGCGGAGGCAGTGTGATGGCTTGGGCATGCATGGCTGCCAGTGGCACTGGGTCACTAGTGTTTATTGATGATGTGACACAGGACAGAAGTAGCCGAATGAATTCTGATGTATTCAGAGCCATACTGTGTGCTCAGATCCAGCCAAATGCAGCCAAACTGATTGGTCGTCGTTTCATACTACAGATGGACAATGACCCAAAACATAAAGCCAAAGCAACCAAGGAGTTTATTAAAGCAAAGAAGTGGAATATTCTTGAATGGCCAAGTCAGTCACCTGAACTCAACCCAATTGAGCATGCATTTCACTGGTTAAAGACTAAACTTCAGGCAGAAAGGCCCACAAACAAACAGCAACTGAAAACCACCGGAGTGAAGGCCTGGCAGAGCATCAAAAAGGAGGAAACACAGCGTCTGGTGATGTCCATGAGTTCAAGACTTCAGGCAGTCATTGCCAACAAAGGGTTTTCAACCAAGTACTAGAAATGAACATTTTATTTACAATTATTTAATCTGTCCAATTACTTTTGGTCCCTTTAAAAACAGGGTGGCACATGTTAAGGAGCTGAAACTCCTAAACCCTTCATCCAATTTTAATGTGGATACCCTCAAATGAAAGCTGAAAGTCTGAACTTCAACTGCATCTGAATTGTTTTGTTTAAAATTCATTGTGGTAATGTCTAGAACTAAAATTAGAAAAAATGTTGTCTCTGTCCAAATATATATATGGACCTAACTGTAAGTAACTATATTCCGCAAAAGCATGAAAAAAAAATCTAAATGTTTAAACCTTTTCTGCTGTTTAGTAGATTTACTTTCAGAGCACTAGATGCTGTGCATTAGATGAAATTAAAGGGGGTGACCACTGCTGGACAACCTCTTAAAGGGAAACTGTCACCCCCTGGGACTTTTCAGACCTCTAATATGGGCATACAGGTGATAGAAATGTAAATCTATACATACCTGTATGCGTCATATTAGAGGTCTGGTTGGTTTGAAATGTCTTTTTATTCAATCTGTTTACTGATCCTTGGGGGACGGGAAGATATCCCCGCCTACTTTATGAATTACAATGTCCCCCACACCCACTCCCTTGCCCTGTGACATGCAGTCTCGTCTTCCAAGTCCCGCTCATGCTCACATCACCTTTAACACAAGGCGCACTTTTTTTTTCTCCTAGCTATGTGACTCCCTGGCGTCTGCTCACAAGATCACTGCTGGAAACATAACCGGGAGAAAAGTGTGACTCGTGTTAAAGGGAATCTGTGGCCCCCCCGGGTGATATCATACCACTACTATGGCCATACAGGTTATAGAAAAGTAAGGCTATGTGCCCACGATGCAGAAATGCATGCGGATTTTACATGCGTTTTTCCCGCCAGGTAGAAGCATTGTCAAGCGTTTTTGCATGCATTTCTACATGCGGGTTATTAAGCGCTTTTCAAAGCGATTTTAGCATCACTTGGAAAGTGCTTGACAACTTGGTCACACTATATAAATCCATGCAACCGGCATATATAGTGTGACCAAGTAATAGTTAAAAAGGAAAATAAAAATAAATGAATAAAATAAGAATGGTGAAAAGTAAAAAATAAAGATTGTACTTGCCTTCCGATGGCCCGTGGTCTTCTTCTCTGATGTGTCCAGTTTCCCCTGTGTCTCGTGGTGGTGTGAAGGACCTGCGATGACGTCATTGAGTCATGTGACAGGTCACGCGACCACTGACGTCAGTGGTCGCGTGACCTGTCTCATGACTCAATTACGTCATGTCAGGTCCTCACACCACCGCGAGCCGCCCAACACACCGCACGCATCGCTGAGGAGACCGGGAGGACATCAGAAGGTAAGTATAATCTTTATTTTTTTATTTTAAATTCTTTTTTTTTACAGGTACCATTTTACTATTACGCTGCGTGTCCGCAAAATTAATGGACATGCTGCGTATTTTTCCGCATTGATAATCCGCAGCGGAAATTTCCGCACAGCACATGCGGATTATCATTGGGGATCATGGGGCACATATTACCAAGCGTTTTTTAAGCGTTTTCGCTGCGGAAATTCCACGGCAAAAGCTCTTGAAAAACGCATAGTGGGCACACAGCCTTAATCTATACATACCTGCATGGCCCATAGCTGAGGTCTGATTGCAGAGAAAAGCACTTTAATTAATTATTTTTTCCACAGGCTTGAAGCAAACCCCGCTTATGTGCTTATTATTCCCCTAAATCCCCGCCTCTCTGCTTAATTATCATATCCCCCCACTCCCCTGCATGTCACAGGACCCTGTGTGGTGCACTGTGCTCCCTGACTTCCGGGCATGCGCAGAGGGCCGCTCACATAGAGCGCGCTTTGCTTCATCCCGGCCTCGACTCTCCGTGCACTGTGCTGCAGGGCTCTATTGCGCAGGCGCCGGGAGTCACCGTCACTTTCCGGCACCTGCGCAATAGAAACCTGCAGCGCAGAGCACAGGTAGACGGGCCTGGATGAAGCAAAGCGCGCTCTATGTGAGCGGCCCTCTGCGCATGCCCGGAAGTCAGGGAGCACAGTGCACGTCACAGGGTCTGTCACAGGGCCCTGTGACGTGCAGGGGAGGGGGGGATATGATAATTAAGCAGAGAGGCGGGGATTTGAAGGAATAATAAGCACACAGGCGGGGATTGCTAGGCGTCTCCCGGACACCAAGCCTATGGAAAAAAGAATTGATTAAAGTCCTTTATGCCCAGAGGTCTGATATCGCCCAGGGGGGTGACACATTCCCTTTAAAGGTGAGGTGAGCGTGCGCGGGACCTGGAAGATGAGACTGCACGTCACATGCAGGGGAGTGGGGTTGGATAACATTGTAATTCACAAAGTAGGCAGGGATTTCTTCACCCCAAGCATCAGTATACGGATTGAATAAAAAGACATTTTAAATCAACTAGACCTCTACTCTGGGCCATAGCGGTAGGTATACATTTACATTTCTATCACCTGTATGCCAATATTAGAGGTCAGATAAGGGCCAGGGGGTGACAGATTCCCTTTAATAATGGACCAAGTTGCTATCTAAATTAATAATGGTGAAAAAAAGCAATATGATGTTGCTCTTCTGTTTTTAGCCTTCTGTTCCCCGCTTGTCTCTTAACATACAAATATCCCATAATTGCTGCCGTGGTCATGTGACATTTGTTCATGCCAGGAGATGGGCAGAGTACACAGGGCTGAGGGCAGAGGTGCAACGCCGACAGATTGGTAAATCCAACATGGTAAGCTAAACCTCCGACTCCACAGCACGGCCTCACTACTGAGCGTGTACATAAAGTGCAGCACAGATTCATCTCAACTAAAAGCCCAGATCCTTAGATCAGGAATAGAAAAGACATTTATAGGACATTTCATAACTTTCCCAAATTCTTAGGAAAACATTTACAGCACATCCTGCATTATACTACTGTACTCAATTTATTATATATTTTCAGAGTCGGTCCATTTTATACCAACTCCACCTAAATGGAGACCGACTCCACAGCCCTGGTTACATTTATTAAATCAGTAAGGTGACTGAGGTTGAGACGTCAGTGGAGTAGCTGTATAGAGCTACTATATATGCATATGTGCTAATCAAACTGCCCTGCAGTTACGCAATGTGGCACTTAGCAGTGGTATTTTTGTGCCAGACATCCATATAACTGATTTGTGAGCTACAGTGTATAGTTTGATGGATAGATATATTTGTGTGTGTATGTATATAAATTAACACATGTGGAATTATATACTTAACAAAAAAGTGTGAAACAACTGAAAATATGTCTTATATTCTAGGTTCTTCAAAGTAGCCACCTTTTGCTTTGATGACTGCTTTGCACACTCTTGGCATTCTCTTGATGAGCTTCAAGAGGTAGTCACCGGAAATGGTCTTCCAACAATCTTGAAGGAGTTCCCAGAGATGCTTAGCACTTGTTGGCCCTTTTGCCTTCACTCTGCGGTCCAGCTCACCCCAAACCATCTCGATTGGGTTCAGGTCTGGTGAATGTGGAGGCCAGGTCATCTGGCGTAGCACCCCATCACTCTCCTTCTTGGTCAAATAGCCCTTACACAGCCTGGAGGTGTGTTTGGGGTCATTGTCCTGTTGACAAAATAAATGATTGTCCAACTAAATGCAAACCGGATGGAATAGCATGCCGCTGCAAGATGCTGTGGTAGCCATGCTGGTTCAGTATGCCTTCAATTTTGAATAAATCCCCAACAGTGTCACCAGCAAAGCACCCCCACACCGTCACACCACCTCCATGCTTCACGGTGGGAACCAGGCATGTAGAGTCCATTCGTTCACCTTTTCTGCGTCGCACAAAGACACGGTGGTTGGAACCAAAGATCTCAAATTTGGACTCCTCAGACCAAGCACAGATTTCCACTGGTCTAATGTCCATTCCTTGTGTTCTTTAGCCCAAACAAGTCTCTTCTGCTTGTTGCCTGTCCTTAGCAGTGGTTTCCTAGCAGCTATTTTACTATGAAGGCCTGCTGCACAAAGTCTCCTCTTAACAGTTGTTGAAGAGATGTATCTGCTGCTAGAACTCTGTGTGGCATTGACCTGGTCTCTAATCTGAGCTGCTGTTAACATGCGATTTCTGAGGCTGGTGACTCAGATAAACTGATCCTCAGAAGCAGAGGTGACTCTTGGTCTTCCTTTACTGGGGCAGTCCTCATGTGAGCCAGTTTCTTTGTAGCGCTTGATGGTTTTTGCAACTGCACTTGGGGACACTTTCAAAGTTTTCCCAATTTTTCGCACTGACTGACCTTCATTTCTTAAAGTAATGATGGCCACTCGTTTTTCTTCGCTGCTTTTTTCTTGCCATAATACAAATTCTAATAGTCTATTCAGTAGGACTATCAGCTGTGTATCCACCAGACTTCTGCACAACACAACTGATGGTCCCAACCCCATTAATAAGGCAAGAAATCCCACTTATTAAACCTGACAGGGCACACCTGTGAATTGAAAACCATTTCCGGTGACTACCTCTTGAAGCTCATCAAGAGAATGCCAAGAGTGTGCAAAGCAGTCATCATAGCAAAAGGTGGCTACTTTGAAGAACCTAGAATATAAGACATATTTTCAGTTGTTTCACACTTTTTTGTTAAGTATATAATTCCACATGTGTTAATTCATAGTTTTGATGCCTTCAGTGTGAATGTACAATTTTCATAGTCATGCAAATACATAAAAATCATTAAATGAGAAGGTGTGTCCAAACGTTTGGTCTGTACTGTATATATAATATATGTATGTGTGTATGTATATATATATCTATATCTCTATCCATATGTATATTTGTCACAGGGCCCTGTGATGTGCAGGGGAGGGGGGGATATGATAACTAAACAGAGGCGGGGATTTAGGGGAATAATAAGCACATAGGCAGGGATTTCTTGACATTCTACAGGAACGGGGAAGGAGACAGTAGGTTGGGGGTGGTTGCAGTAGCTTTGGTGTTGAGGTTGCAGCAAGCAAGGTCATGGCAGGCTGTAAGCTTGTTTGAAGAGATGGGTTTTCAGGTTCCGTCTGAAGGATCCAAATGTGGAGGCTAATCAGACGTGTTGAGGCACAGAATTCCATAGGATGGGGAGAAATCTTGGAGGCGATTGGGTGAGGAACGAATTAGTGTGTAGGAGAGGAGGTGGCCTTTGGAGGACTGGAGATTACGTGAGGAAATATATCGGGAGATTAGTTCAGAGATGTACAGAGAGGAAAGGTTATGGATGGCTTTGTAGGTCAGTGTTTGTAGTTTGAACTGGATATTCTGCGCAATTGGGGGCCAGTGAAGAGATTTGCAAAGGGGGGTAGCGGAGGAGTAGCGATGCGAGAGATGAACCAGTCACGCAGCAGAGTTGAGGATGGACTGGAGGGGTGTGAGAGTGGTAGCAGGTAGGCCACAGAGGAGCATGCTGTTGTTGTCGAGGCGGGATATGATGAGGGCATGCACAACCAGTTTAGTAGATGGAGGGATTCTGGAAATTTTTGAGCTGCAGGCAACAAGAGGTGGCGAGAGCTTGGATATGGGGTTTGAAGGACAGGGAAGATTCAAGGGTTACTCCGAGGCAGCGGTTTGCCGGTACTGGGGAAAGTGTGGCGTCATTTATTGTGATAGAAATATCAGGTGGGGAAGATACGCAAGATGGGGGAAAGATGAGTTCAGTTTTGTCCACATTGAGCTTTAGGAAGCAAGAGGAGAAAAGGAGGATATGGCTGATAGACATGCTGGAATTCTGGACAGCAGAGCGGTGACATCTGTGCCAGAGAGGTAGATCTGGGTGTCATCAGCGTACAAATGGTATTGGAAGCAGTGAGATTTTGAGCTGTCCCAGGCCAAGGGTATAGATTGAGAAGCGTAGTGGTCCTAGGACAGAGCCTTGAGAGACTCCCAGAGTGGGGGCGGGATGAGGAGGTAGCGTGGGAGATGCTAAATGTGCGGTTAAAAAGGTATGAGGAGATCCAAGATAGGGCAAGTTTTTGATGCCAAAGGAAGAGAGGATCTGTAGTAGGACTGGCAGTGGTCTACTGTGTCAAAGGCTGAGGACAGGTCAAGAAGGAGAACAGAATTGTCAGCTTTGGCTGTAAGTAATTAGTAATTTTGGTAAGGGCAGTTTCGGTGGAAGCCAGATTGTTAGTTGTCGAAGAGGGTTAGATGAGAAGTGAGAGGAAAGTTCAGCGTGAACGTGTTGCACAAGGCTTTTGGAGGCAAATGGGAGCAACGATATAGGGCGGTAGCTAGACAAGGCGGTTGGGTCGAGGGATGGCTTTTTGAGGATGGGCATGATTGTGGAATGCATGAAGGCAGCGGGGAAGGTACCAGAAGTTAGTGATTGGCTGAAGAGATGGGTAAGGGATGGGATGAGTGTGGGGAATGAGTGTCGAGGGCGACCGAGTCAATAGCTGATGTGAGAATGGCATTGTAGAAAGCAGTGGCGTTGACGGTGTCGTGGAGTGAGGATATGGATATCAGTGGTAGAATAGAGTCAGAGAGTGTACGAGTGTCTAGATGTGCAAGGTTTCTGCGGGGGTGTGCTAGTTGCTGGGCATGGGTGGCAGGTGAGGAGAACTGGGATGAGAGAGTATATGGTGGTCAGATAAGGGTAAGGGGGAGGTTTTGAGGTTAGATCGGGAGCAGAGTCGGATGAAGGTGAGGTCTAGTGTGTGTCCGTCTGTGTGGGTAGCTCAGGAGGACGAAGTCCAAAGGATGAAGTAAGCGACAGGAGTTTAGATGCTGTTGACTGGCGAATGTCAGTGGGGATGTTGAAATCACCCATGTTGATTGTGGGAATGTCAGCAGAGAGTAAGTAAAGAAGCCAAGAGGAGAATTGGTCAATAAAGGCATTGACCGGGCTCTCAGGTCGGTATGACAGCCACTTGGAGGGAGAGTAGATGCGGACAGAGTGGACTTCAAAAGAAGGGAGGGTAGAGGTGAGATAGGGATAAAGGTGTAGTTGGTAGAAAGGAAAAGACCTACTCCTCCACCATGTCTGTTACCAGGGCGAGGAGTGTGGGTGAAGTGGAGCCCACTATAACACAGCGCAGCAGGGGAGACAGTGTTGGCGTGTGTCAACCATGTCTCTGTGATGCCCAGGAAGGAGAGATGGGCCTCTCTGAGAGGTAAAGAGGTCGTGGACAAAATAGAGCTTGTTGCAGACAGAGTGGGCGTTCCAAAGTGCTCCAGAGAGAGGGAGCAGGGGGGTGGGCGTTAGGGGCACAGGTTTTATTTGGGAGAGGTTGCGGTAGTTTGCAGTTGGTTGGAAGCGATAGGAGGAGGAATTGGTGGGAGTTGGGAATTATGGGGCTCCAGGATTGGGAGAAGGAGAGTGTCTGGCTTGTTTTATGTTTATAGATAGATCTGATGTTGAGGAGAAGGTGTGCAGATGAGGTCAGGTGAGGGGGTAAGCGGGAAGGAGAGATTATTATTTGGTTAGAGAGTGCTGGGGTTTGGGGGATAGTGAAGGAGAGTAAGGATTAGTGGTGCAAAGACAGCAAGGGCGTATGTAAGCATAATGAAGGTTTAAGTGTGAATGAGAGAGAGAAACTAAGCACAATTAGTAAATAGTTACTCCTACCTTCTGGCCTATTTCCGGCTTATTTCAGATTAAGACCCTTAAGCACGACCCTTCAGAGCCAGACCCATCTTTATCTAGAAGTTTCATCTCTACCCAATGTGGGTTTGCGTTTTTTTTTTTATTTATTGGGATTCGCCCTTTTATGATTCAGAATAAGATGTTTAGATTTTTTCCAACCGCTTCAATTAAGTGCTTATGACCTGCTATTAAAGGGAATCTGACATCTGATACTTGCTGCCCAATCTGAGGGTGGCATGATTCAGGCAGTGGCTGAGATCAGTTAGTGGATTGGGCATGAAGTGTCAGATGTCAGGTTCACTGTAAAGCGCTTGCACGTACTGTGTGTGTTCGGCTACTGCTGCTAGACTGCATTTGTGGCCGGTTCCTTTGGCAATAAGCTGTAAACAATAAAAAAAGAAAATTTTTAAGTAACCTGTCGCCATGAAAATGCAGTCCTATCTGCAGGCATCATGTTATTGAGGAGGAGGAGGAACAGATTAGATTGATATATAGTTTTGTGGAAAAAAAAAAATTCAGTATAAGCTGTTTTCATCACCTAAATCTGTTCTTTCTGAGACTTTCAGTCCAGTGGGCAGTCCTGTCAATGATTGACATCTATCACTGTAAGTACACTTGTACAGAGAAAGTTGTCAATCACTGATAGGACCGCCAACTGGACAGAAAATCTCAAAAGGCAGAGGTTTGTGATGAAAATACGGGTTATACGGACCTTTTTTTTAGTAAACTATAGATCAATCTAATTTGATTTTCCTTCTCAATAACATGATGCCTGCAGATAGGACTGCATTTTCATGGTGACAGGTTCCCTTTAATATCAGGGGAACAGATGCAAATTTTAATGAAAAGTAACTGCAACAGTGATTATGTATTTTATCAAATGCAACATATGTAATATTTTATGTAAGATTCACTTCTACGTCATTAAAAACACATGCAATAGAACATCTAAATAGGTTTTGTGATACTAACACACAAGGTTTCCAATCCAGTTAAAATGTATTACTTTTATACTGCAGTTAAAAGGATTGTTCACCACTCGGGGAAACCCCCTCCTCAATCCCTATGTTTTCCCCTTGTAAAATAATACATATACTCACCTCTGTTGCCGGTGCTGTTCCCGAGGTGTCGACACGGGGTCTCCCAGGGCTCGCATAACATTGTCATACGATCCTTGCGGCCAATCAGCGCTTGCTTCACTCTGCCCTATGGGTGTTATTTTACTGGGCCAAACAAGGATTGAGATGGGGTTGTCCAAGTAGTGGACAACCCATTTAAAGACGGTGTCTGTCTGAAAATGCAGTACCTTATATGCATGTACTTTGTGGAGTTTTAAAATCTTCTAATAAAAATTGTGACCTGCAGGTTAAAACTTATTTCAAGATTTGTCAATGAAATGGAAAGCCCTCTAGGGTATTATTATAGACTGCAAATAATGTTTTTGTACATATTTCTAGCAATATGATTTCTTTTCAGTTACATCGCCTGATACCAGTGTGTCAATATTTAGCTGGCAAGTTAATACGTATGGACAAAATAAGCCTTCAATTTACATGGGAGTGTTTGATATAAATCGTTGGTATCAAGCACAGATGCCGGATTCTTTAAGGTAAGATTTTTTTTTTGTGGGAGAGGAGAGTAATGGCATTCCTTTCATTGTATACTCCAATTATTTTCTTTCTCTCACAGGCCTGGTCAGTTTCTTAGAAACTGTTCATATGTTGCATTTTGGTCTCTTGAAGCCTTGACAAACATGACTGATGACACCATCTTTGATGTTCTTGTACATGAACGTAGTTTGAGTAGAGGTGTTCCGCCTGCATATCCACCACCAGAACAGTTCTACTTTCCAAGCACCTATAATTTTGGTAATGATTATTTTTAATTATTATTGATGGCCTTGAATAGTAAATTAATTTATATATATTTTTTCCTATATAAATTAGACCTATTTTAATATAATAATGTTTATGTACCCCTCCTGCTACAGTTTGACCCTGTGATAGTACTTGCTCTGGCATTATTTCGGCACCCTGATTTTGTGCCATTATTAGTCATTGTTCGCTTCTGGGATTTGAACTGAAAGCTGTCTAGAAGCCAGTGCAGTAGCCATTGAGCTATACACTGAATAAATCTAGGCGTTCTATTAGGTTATATGATTTTCAGTGCAAACCAGTCTGCAACTCATTGGGACTTTCGCACATACCTCCTCCAAGCCAAATATAAATGATGTGTGACTTTGATATGTGATTCTGATATCTGACTTTCTTCAAACATCAGAATTACAGTGACTTTTAGACACCTCGGGTATTTTCATGGTTGATCTTATAAGCCAAGAAAAACTTCTTTCATCAATTGAGTGAATAGCTCAATGGTAAGTGCACTGGCTTCTGGACAAAGTTTTGGGTTCAAGTCCCAGCGAATAGTGACTTTTTTTTTATCACATGTCAGTCAGTTCTCAGACAAGGTATTTAGCCTCAAACTGGCATAATTCTGATGCTTGACTTTGATGTCTGATCATGTCCTAAAATGGACACTGTAAGTTGATTCCCTGTCATAAACAGGTACAGTGTTCCACCTCACCCATCTCCTCCTCACCCTTTCAGCAGCAATAATGTGCCATCTGTCCATTCCACATCTCATCCATATAGATCACCAAGAACAAATGCCACTTCTCCATCCCACCTGTCATCAGGAATGATGCACCCCTTGTCTGTCCCTCTCCCGTCCTCACCTGTGATCAGTAGGAATGATGTGCCATCTCTCCATCCCACGCCTTATTAGCAGGACATACAGTGCATTGTGAAAGTATTTGGCCCCCTTGAACTTTTCTACCTTTTGCCACATTTCTGGCTTCAAACATGAAGATATAAAATTCTAATTTTTTGGGGAAGAACCAACAACCAGTGGAACACAATCATGAAGTGGAACGAAATTTCTTGGATATTTTAAACTTTTTAAAAAAATTAAAAACTAATTTAGGTTTAATGAGTTTTCTGACGATATTTTTTTTGTTTTCGGTCATATTGAAGATGCTACTTGCTTGTTGAATTCCGGAGTTATCCACATCACATGCACTGGCTTTCATAAAGAGGTAAAAGAACAATGAAATCTTTCCTATCTAAAATTGACAAATTTGCTTGAGATTTTTATTTATTGAAAATTATAATTTTTTTCTTTAAAAGGAATCTGTCAGCATGTTTTTGCTATGTAAATTAAGGACAGCATGACGGGGATAAAGCACTAAACTCAATGGTGTCATATGTCCACGCTGTGTGGTGGTGTTACACTTTAATCACCTTGATTAACATTGCTGTGAGGATCCGGCAGGCCGGCAATCGTCCAACTCAGCCCCCTTCTGTGATAAGCACCTCACTGTCTGTAGAGAGCCTGGTGTGGGCAGGGGCAGCTTTCTCATCTCTGCTGCATTGCTAAACCTAAAAATTGTGTCCCTACTACTGCGCCCAGTAATCAAAGTGGTACATCGTTGGATTCAGGGTCTCTTTGCCTACATCATGCTGCTTAGAGGAGGTAGCAATAATCTGCTGAGAGATTCCCTTTGATCATTAAATCTTCTTAGAACAGTTTATATACAGTAGATGCACTTTGTTTTTGCAACACTTTTCACCTACTCAAATGAATGGGAAAAATAACGTTTTACATACATACATACATACATACACCATACATACATGCATGCATACATACATGCATGCATACATACATGCATGCATGCATACATACATACATACATACATACATACATACATGGATACATACATACATACATACATGGATACATACATACATACACCATACATACATATATACATACATACAACAAAATGCACGTTTGTACGCAGTGTTTTTTTTTCCAACGCTTTGTTTTGGGGCAGAAGCATTTGCAGCAAAAATGCAATGTCTGAACATTTATGTTTCTGCTTGTCAATGGAAATCATTAAAGTGAACCTGTCACAAGGTTTGTCCCATATAAGATATGGCCACCACCGTTCAGCCCTGATATACAGCATTCTATAATGCAGGGTATATGCCCCCAAGCCGGCCTGCAAGACAATAAAAAGATGTTTTATTATACTTCCCTGCGTGGCGGTCGAGTCTGGTCCGAGGGGTGTCGCCCGTCCTTGTCCAGTGTCGTTGTCCTCCTTGCTTTGTGTGGATGACTCGTCCTGTACGTCATCCACAGATTCTCCCGGCATCGTGCTCCTACACAGGCATACTTCTCTGTCCTGATGAGGGCAGAGTACAGTAGTGCAGTGCGCATGCGCCTGGGCTCTTTGACCTGTTCTGGCACATGCACTGCAGTACTTTGCTCTGCCCTCGACAGGGCAGAGAAGTAGGCGTGCACAGGAGCGCAATGGCAGGGGACTGTATAGATGACATACGGGACGCGTCATCCACGCAAAGCAAGGAGGAGGATGACATCGCAAGAAGGGAGGCACCGAACCAAGACGAGCGACACCCCTCCACAAATTTTCCAGTGATCAGGACCTCCTGATGTCAGGCTCGAGAGGATCGGGATTCTTCGCATTCCTCTTTCCTTTTGCCGTGGTCCGGAGGCCGACATCTTGCTGATCAAGGGGTCCCTCAGCCTGTCCGGTTGAGCCAATGCTCCCGAGGAAAACTGCTTCCCCCTCGGGGGGCTCTCAGTTCACGCTGCTCAAGCCCTGCGTGCAACTCCTATGCGTCCTGAAGATTGAATTTGCAGCACTTCCGGTTATAAAGGTAGCGACATGCAGACCTCTAGTGCCCGGTGAGCGTTCCACCGTGGAACGCACTGCTTCTTTTTTTTTTTTTTTTTTTAAATGGTGCCAAATCCTAAATTTAAGGTGAAATGCCTTTTTGATGATTCTGATGGAAAACAGGTGTGATAATACTATTTAAGTATTGTTAGAGGGGAGCTGAGGTTACCAGTGCATCCAGAATGACCGCTATGGAAGGACAAACCACTGGTCGCTCTGATACACCTGCTGAACCACCAGTACAAGTCAGTTATCTGGGGATTACTCCCTTTCTGTTTCACTCACTGATTCCATCTGTCTTCGTTAGTATTTTTATTCTATGATCCCTTGTTCTTATAGGACAAGGTGATCCCTGAAATATCTGTGATGCCTTTGGCCACTAAGAAAAGAGGGAAATGATTTTCCATCTGTAACACAAAGCTACCGGATACATATGGGAAACAATTATGCACTGACTGTATTGCCAAGGTGGTTAAGGAGGAACATTCCTCTTTTATGACTGATATAAGCACCATAATGTGGGAAGAATCTAGTTCTGAGGAGGAAGAATTGTCAGGTTACTCTGATCCTGAACAAGAGGAAAGAGAAGGATCTATCTCCGTTTCCCCAAAGGATAAAAATAAATCTTTTTTCCTGGGAAGATACTGATGTACTTCTATCAGCCGTGAGAAACACCATGAAAGTCGAGGACACTCACCAGCCCTCCCCGGTACAGGATAAAACGATCGAGGTTTGAGAAGCCGTATGAACAGAGTATTCCCCGTTAATAATCATATTAAAGCCATGATACTAGAGGAGTGGAAAGACATGAAAAATGCACTAATTTATTCCCAGAAGTTTCAAATCACGTCTACCGTTTGAACCAGAGGCAATTAAAATTATGGAAACAAATCACTAAAATTGATATCCCGATATCCAGAGTAGAGAAGAAAGCATCCACCCTATTTGAGAACTCATCATGTTTGAAAGACCCTATGGACAGGAAAGCAGACTGTCTTCTCAAAAAGACCTGGGAGACCTCTGCTACAATAATAAAAGCTTAAATAGCAGCTACCTCGGTAGCAAGGTACATGAATATATAGTTAAAGCAATCAGAAGGTCATCTGAGGAAGAAGACTTCCAGAGATGAGGTCCTAGAATCCATTTCATTACTAAAAATGGCAATGGGATTTATGGCTGACTCCTCAGCCGAGTCAATTAGATTTGCCGCAAGGAATGGGGCACTTTCCACCATGTCTAGGCGAGCAATATGGCTAAAAACTTGGTCAGGTGATAGCCACTCAAAGAACAAACTGTGTTCCATCCCCTTTTCTGGCCTTTGAGTATTCGGTCCAGTTCTGGGCGATATGGTATAAAAAGCCTCAGAGGAAAAAAAGGGGTTTCCAGAAGAAAAACCTAAAGTATCATCCTTTCTGAGGCCTCGTTCCTATCAAAGACCAGAATATACTGGGAAGATGGAGCTACCCGAAGGGAGGTAATAGAAGGAATATCTTTGCCAGTGCAGGAAATGGCACGTGTAGACAATGATGCGAAGAGAGTAGTTGGGAGACTCCAATACTTAAAGCATGGACAGAAGTATCCAACAATCCATGGATACTCCAATCAATTGCAGAGGGATGCAGAAGAGCTTTCGTAGGGAAGATTCCACCTAACTACGCAGTCCCCACAGGTCTCCAGAAAGCTAATGACGGATGTGGAAAAATTGGTGGATTCAGAGTAGTAATACCAGTGCCAGAAGCAGAATGGCTTGTGGAATACTATTCAAACCTATTTTCAATAAAAAAAAAAAAACGGGGGGGGCGATTTATAAATATAAATTCTCTAAACATGTCAGTGGCATACAATAAATTCAAGATGGAGTCGATAAGATCATCTATTCCACTAATAAAACATGATGATGTGTACGATAGATCTATTATCATGTACCCATTCACCCTCACAGTCAAAAATATCTAAGATTTGCACTGAAAAAGGGGGAGAACATTCTGCATTATCAGTTCAGATGCCTCCTATTTGGTCTATCCTCAGCCCCACGTATCTTCACCAAACTAGTGGCAGAAGTTATGGCTTTCCTGAGAGAGCAGGGAGTATTAATTGTCCAGTATTTGGACCATTTCCTATTAATTGCAGAGTCACCCCAGCGACTAAAAGCCAGTATAAGGGTATGTGCACACGATGCAGAAATGCTCAGGATTTTTTCCTGAGCGTTTCTGCATCTCTCTGGCAGGAAAAAACGCATGCGGATTGTACATGCGGTTTCCTGCCAGGGACATGCGGAAATGAAGCGGTCTTCACTTTCATTTCCGCATGCGGGTTGACAAGCACTTCCCAAGCGATTTTAGCATCACTTGGAAAGTGCTTGTCAACTTTACACTATATAAATCCATGCAACCGGCATGGATTTATATAGTGTGTGAATGTCAAAAAATAAAAAATAAATCTATACTTTACCCTCTGATGGCCCCCGGTGTCCTGCTTCATCGGTCCCGGCTGCCGGCAGTGAAGACTTTAGGACCTTCCGACGTCAGCGTCACGTGACCCGTCACATGACTCTGACGTCAGCGAAGGTCCTTCATTCAACCGCTAAGTGCCCGGGAAGCCAGCAGGACGCAGCGCGGGCCGTCAGAAGGTGAGAATATATATATTTTTTATTTTATTCTTTTTTTTTTTAATGGTACCTGGGTCTGGATGAGAGTCCTCTCATCCACACCCGGGTACCATCCGCACATTAGACCGCATGAAAAGCGCATCAACATATACAGTGATGCGGATTCCATGCGGTCTAATGCAAGTCAATGGCGGCAAAAGAGCAGCGTTTCCGCAAAATTAATTGACATGCTGCGGATTTTTGACCGCAGCGTTTACGCTGCGGAAAAATCCGCATCATGGGCACAGCACATGCGGATTTCCATTGGGGAACATTGCTGCCCTTCTACCATGCGTTTTTCATGCGTTTCCGCAACTGCAAAAACGCCGCGGAAACGCATGAAAAACGCATCGTGTGAACTCAGCCTAACTTCAACCGTCTTGATTATAAAAAAAAATCTGGGATGGATTGTAAACTGGAAGAAATCAGATCTTATACCAGGAAGAAGAAGAAACATCTTCCTAGGAATCCTCCTAGACTCAAAACTAAAAATATCCCTTTTACCAGTCATAAAAACAAACTTAGAGACAGAGTCCTCGCTTTCGGAAGGAAATCACAAATCTCCATCTGGGAAAGCATGAAAATTTTAGGATTAATGACAGCTTCTATACCCAGAGTTCAGTGGAGCCAATTCCACTCGAGACAACTACCGTATATTCCGGCGTATAAGACGACCTGGTGTATAAGACGACCCCCCCCTACTTTCCTGTTAAAATATAGAGTTTAGGATATATTCACCGTATAAGACTACCCCTTTTCCAACGCATACCAAACACCGGTAAAAATTTAAAAAAAACAGATTTGAATTTAACATGGTCCTTTTTTAATTTAAATTCTTATGACATGCAGGTATATAGCAGGAAAACTGTTACTCATAAACATATTAAAATAGGGGGGACCCCACGTCATTTTTTGGGGGGGTCCCCCATTCTAATAGCTAGTAAAGGCTAGGTATTCAGCTGGGGGCTGATATTAGTAGCCTGGGAAGCTCCGTGGGTATTACCACCTTCCCAGACTTCAAACATCTGCCCCAGCCGTCTGCTTAACCTCCGCTAGAGACTATAATGATGGTGGATCCCACGCCAATTTTCTTTTTAAAAAATCCTTTATTTTAACACTAAATGACAATTGAGGGGTTAATAAAGATGCAGTCCCTAAATTATTATTAATTTTGTAATTAATTTTTCCCAAAAATGTTGACGTGGGCTTCGCCATATTTTTGTGTCCAGCCAGGTACAGCAGGCAGGAACGGGCTGCCCCCAACCACCAGCTGCCTATTTGTACCTGGCCGGACACAACAATATAGGGAAGCCCTTTTTTTTTTAATTATTTCATGAAATAATTAAAAAAAAAAGACGTGGGGCTTCGCCCTATTTTTGTGTCCAGCCAGGTACAACTAGGCAGCTGGGGGCTGGAATCTGCAGCGCAGGGAGACCCAAGCTTTCTGGGCCCCCCCCGCTGCAAATTGCAGTCCGCAGCCACCCCGGAAAATGGCGCGTTCATAGAAGCGCCATCTTCTGGCGCTGTACCCAACTCATCCAGGGCCCTGGTGCGGTGGCTCACTGGGTAATAAAGGGGTTAGGGCCAGCTTGGCATTATCAGCTGGCCCTAAGCCCGAAATTCATGGGGTCACGCCAATATTAGACATGACCACCATGAATTTCTAGTAAAGTAATTAAAAAAAACACAACACCCAGAATAAAGTCCTTTAATTGAAATAAAGACACAATTTTTTAATGTTCTAAATTAAACCATACTTACCGTCACGCCCATTCCAGCTGAAGCCAACGATCTCCTGCAATAAAAGTAAAATAATAAAGCAACCTCATCCTTACCTTTCCATGGTTCCCAGGACCGGTCCAGCTCTGCTACATTCACATGACAGGCTGCACCGCAGCAGAACGCTGCCGTTCAGCTTGCCATGCGGCAGACACTGAGAAGCGTAGGCATGCTTGTGCTCCTCAGTGTCTGACTGTGACGGCATCCAGATGAGCCGAGATCATGTCCAATGAACTCGGCTCACCTCATGCACGTCACTGACAGCGTGGGAAAATTCTCCTCCCCGCATGCGCAGTAGAAGTTTCCCACGCTGTCAGTGACGGACGTCCAGGAGGTGAGCTGAGTTCATTGTCGGCTCATCTGGATGCCGTCACAGCCAGACACTGCAGAGCGCAAGCATGCCTGCGCTTCTCAGTGTCTGCGGGATGACAGGCTGGATGGCGGCGTTCTGCTGCGGTCCAGCCTGTCATCTCGATGTAGCAGAGCTGAAGCTGTCGTGGGAACCATGGAAAGGTAAGGATGATGTTGGTTTATTATTTTTCTTTTATTGCAGGAGATCGTTGGCTTCAGCTGGAATGGGCGTGATGGTAAGTATGGTTTAATTTAGAACAATAAAGAATTGTGTCTTTATTTCAATTAAAGGACTTTATTCTGGGTATTTGTGTTTTTTTTAACTTTTACTATGGTGTTAGTAATGGGGGTGTCTTATAGACGCCTCTCCATTACTAACCTGGGCTTGATGTCACCTGGCATTATAAGCTGACATCAACCCCAACCCTATTACCCCCTGCCACCGCACCAGGGCAGCGTGGAAGAGCGAGGCTAAGTGCCAGAATTGGCGCATCCTATGGATGCGCCATTTCTGGGGCGGCTGACGGCTGGTGTTTCTAGCCTGGGAGGGGGCCAATATTCATGGCTCCCTTCCTGGGCTATTAATATCAGCCCCCAGCTGTCTGCCTAGCCTTTGCTAGCTATTAAATTAGGGGGGACCCCACGTCATTTTTTTTGGGGGTTCCCCCATTTTAATAGCTAGTAAAGGCTACGTATTCAGCTGGGGGCTGATATTAGTAGCCTGGGAAGCTCCGTGGGTATTACCCTCTTCCCAGGCTTCAAACATCTGCCCCAGCTGTCTGCTTAACCTCCGCCAGAGCCTAAAATTAAGGGGAACCCCACGCCAATTTTTTTTTAAATAAATCCTTTATTTTAACACTAGATGACAAGTACAGTAACCAACACTATCACTGTACTTCATATATATGTGACTGACATGTTTCTATCTATCTAATCTATGTGTGAAGCTCTATTCTGTCTGTTATAAATTGTCGGGTACCGCTGCTGAATTGCCGGCCGGCTTTTTTAAAGAGACGGTGCATGAAAACACTATTATTTGTTTTAATAAATCCTTTACACTAAATGACAAGTACAGTAAGCAACGCTGTCACTGTACTTCATATATATGTGACTGACATGTTTCTATCTATCTAATCTATGTGTGAAGCTCTATTCTTTCTATTCTAAATTGTCGGGTGCCGGCTTATGCCGCTGCTGAATTGCCGGCTTTTCATATATTGTCACAGAAGCGATGCGAACTTCCCTGCTCCGGACACAGCGCAGCGCTTCTGTGACAAGTGAAAGCTGTCGGCACAGAAGCCCTGCGCTGTGTCCGGAGCTGGGAATACGCAGCGATGTGTCAGTTTCAGCACAGAAGCGCTGACTGTCTGGACCTACCGCCGCCGTATTTTAACTCCCTCCACCTTATATTAACTCCGACATGGCAGGGATACGGCCACGGCAGCTTATTAACACCCCCAGAGTATCCCCGCATGTCAATTTCTGAAAGTTCAAAAGCATTACCGGCGTATAAGACGACCCCAGACTAGACAGAAGATTTTTCAGTCTTCAAAAGTCGTCTTATACGCCGGAATATACGGTACATCAGATTCTAACAACCTGAAACAGGAAGATGGACGGTCTAGACAAGAAAATAAGCTTGTCTGTGATAACCAGGAAGTCATTAACATGGTGGACTTCCAGGGCCAACCTACAGAAGGGGATTATGTGGAAGTTGTCTCCATTTGTAACAGTCACCACCGACGCAAGCAACAGTGGCTGGTGGGGTCCATATAAACGATCAGTACCTACAAGGTACCTGGTAGGGGCGAAACCTTCCCAGATCATCAAACCTCAACTCCAGGCAGTCTGGGAAACATTAAAAAGATGTCGGGCAGACCTAAAGAACCAATACATCAGAATCCTGTCAGACAATATCACAACAGTGGCCTTTCTCAGACATTAAGGGGAATCAAGACATCACCATCTGCAAGATTTAGCAGGAAAGATTTTTTAGTGGGTAGAAGAAACAGTACTATCAGTAAGTGCAATACACCTGAAGGGGTCTCAGAACTCCGTGACAGATTTCCTCAGTCGGGAAACAGTGCAACAGTCAGAATGGGAACTAAAGTGGGAAGAATTCCATCGCATAATACATCGATGGGATACTCAGTGGTATCTGTTCATCACAAGGAAAAACGCACAAACAGCCAAATTCTTCTTCCTCGATCCAAAAGACAGGCTAACAGGGGTAGATGCTTTGTCCCAGAAATGGGACATGGACTTGGCATATGCCTTTCCTCACTTGCTCTTAATTCCAGCAGTGCTAAGGAAGATACTGGAAGACCAAGCCAAGGTAATAGTAATATTACCCTTTTTGGCCCAGGAGAAGCTGGTTTCCTTTACTGAAAAAATGTCCCTAAAAGATCCAATCGTTCTTCCAGAGAGACTGGATCTGCTGATCCAGGGGCTGATATACCATCCCAACGTAAAGTTCCTCCAACCTGCATCCTGAGAGGCAGATCTTGAGATCTAAAGATCGTTCAGATTCCGTCAAATCAACTATGCAAAATAGTAGAAAGCCAGTAACATCAGCAATATACACGAAAATCTGTGGAAAAAATTGTGCACAGTATCAAGAAACTGACAGATTTCTAGTCCTAACATTCTAAATATACTAGAGATTCTACAGACTGGATTTCATAAAGGCCTAAGAGCTAGCACCCTAAAAGTGCAAATTGCAGCCTGTGGAGACACTGGGTCTTTCATGGGCATAATACTACTCAGACAACACAGGGTGAGAGTAAAACAGTGTGGCAATACTTTATTAAACCACCAATAACACCAAGGCGGATGGGAGAAATACAAGCATCGTCAACGATCCATACCTAAGGCTCTAGACGACTGCATTACCGTCAGGCTAGATCCAGCTTTTTTTTTACCAAAAGTAGTAACTTTTCATATGAGCAAGGAAATAGTCTTACCCTCTTTTTGCCAAGGCCATAAAAATAATCAAGAACTGACTTCACTCCCTGGATGTCAGGAGAGTAGACCCTAACCTGTTCGTACAGTTTGCAGGCAAAAACCAGGGGAAAAAGACATCAAAAACAGTGCTGGCAAGGTGGGTTAGGTCAGTGAGAAGTCTGACCTGTTCGTCTGAAGGAAGATCCTCTCCGGATAACATCAGGGCCCATTTGGCTAAAGCAGTAGCCACATCACGGGCAGAACGAGCAGGGGCCTCGGTGGACCAGATTTGCAGAGCTGCAACATGGACAAGCCTGAACATCTTTTGCAGACACTATAAACTGGACATTCTATCAGGCCAAAAAATGGCCTTCAGAAGAAAGTCCTCAAAGTAGTTGTCCCACCCTGAATGTATACTCTGGTATTCTCCTGATGGTGATGTCAGGAGGGACATTCTGGAAAGTAGGCATTAGTCCACCGGTAATAGGTTTTCCAGGAGTCCATCATGACAGCACCTATTACATTCCCTCCCTAACATTCCAGTCTGCGTCTGTGAAGGTAACATAGATAGAAGGAAACTAAATAAAATAGAGTGCGTCCGTCATGGTGTGGTACTTGGAAAATTACTGGGGTTTGGGTGGAGGGAGAGCCTTTTATCCTCTTGTGTGTTCCTGTCCCTATCAAGGATACGAAGGACGACCTCCTGATAGGTTTTCCAGGAGTCCATCATGACAACACTATTACCGGTAGGACTAATGCCTACTTGTCTTGCAGGCTGAGTTAGGGGCATGTATACAGCATTGTTATACTGCTGTATATCAGGGCTGGAAGGTGGTGGTCTTACCTCATATGGTAAAAACCTGTTGACAGGGTCCCTATAATGAGTAACTAAACCTTCACTCTAAGTCTGGTGTAAAAAGCCTTGAAAAGTCGCAACATTTTTGTACAACACGAGGCTGCTCAAAAATTTAGCAACTTTTGTCATTTTCACACCCAAATCTACCAGCTACAAAAGGTTGGAGAGACGGAGTTTGGCAACCCCCCCCCCTGTTTGTAAAATTTATGATGAGCTTATGGTGTTCCATCAAGACAAGCGTGAAAAACGCCCGTTTAATGAATTGGTGCTTTTAATGCTTCATGTAGATTCATTTCCAATATAAAGTGATGGTGAACTCTAGGTATATACTTAGTTACAATGTTGGTTGTCCTAGCAGTGAAGATATCATACTGCATTATTTGTTTTAAGACTCTGCACTACTTAAAGAATATTGGATCATCTTTGAATGAAGAGATTGCAGATGGTTATACCAGATGCTTAGTAGCTGGTCTCCTGTCTCCAAGCCTTGCTGATGTTCAGCCTTCCAGCCTGACTCGGGTAAGCTCCCCTTACTGCCATGTTGTATTTCACTTCCTATAAAATTCAGCCTTTACAGCTTTTATCTGATATCTAGGAAGAACAGCTACAAGCTGTGTTATCAGCTGCCATTGAAACTAGCTCCATCAGTCTTTTAACTCGTTGTATCAAGCAATGGATTGTAGAAGGTAAGTGTAAACAACAAAAAATGTATTCACATTTCTATTTGTGCAAAATACACTATTTTGACTTTTCTCACCTGGTTCTGACTTGTGTAATTCACTTTGAAGAGAAACCCAGGTCAGCTCCAAACCTTCGCTTTGTGCTTGAATGGACGTGGGATAAAGTGGTCCTTACGAAAACCAATTTTGACAGAATTGGTAAGTTTTTGTATTGTTTTTTTGTAAGTATATACTGTACATGAGGTAATGGCTCTTATATATATGTCAAAGGTAGTGTCCCTGCCTTTAATGTGAGATCGCATGCTGAGCTCTCATCTTTCCCTGCACTTGATGGCTGATTTAATCAGCCATCAAGTGCCTCCGCAGATGCAGCGGTTCTCCACCCGCGGCTGTTAACCTGTTAAATCCCGCCGACAATCGCTGATAGTGGGATTTAACACTTGCCCACCACAAGCATGTCATGTGATCGCGAGGTGCCAATGGGTTGCCATGACAGCCGGGGGTCTGCTGACCCACGTGCCTGACAGTGAATATCCTGTGACCATTGTCTCGTGGCCATCACTCATAGGAGAATCATCATTTCCGCAATACATGCTGGAGCACTGCAAAAAAATGCAATAAGAGGCAATCAAAGCATCGCGTCTAACCCAAAATGGTATCAATGAAAACATCAGCCCAGAGCGCAAAAATAAGCCAACACCCAGCCCCAGATCCCGAAAAAAAAAGAAAACATTACAAGTCTCTGAAAATGGCGACAAGTGATATTATTTTTGTTTTTTTTAAAAAAAAATTTCCAGTTTAGGAAAAAAAAAAAACCTGCATGTTTGGTAGCTGCGTACTTGTATTGATCTGGGGAATCATATTGCTAGGTCAGTTTTACAATATATAGGGAACATGGTAAATAAAAAAAACAATTGTGGAATTGTACTTTTTTTTTGCAGTTTCTCCGTATTTGCAATTTTTGACTCGTTTTCCAGTACACTATGTGGTAGAATGGTGTCATTAAAAAGTACAAGGATGCATGATGGGATTAGATACACCAGTCTGGGGCGTATTGCGAATGATTGAATTGGATACACAGGTCTGGGGTGTACTGTGCATGATAGGATTAGATACACCGGAGTGGGATGTATTGTGCATGATGGGATTGGATGCATCACTGTGGGGCGTATTGCGCGTGATGGGATTGGATACACCGGTCTGGGGTGTATTGTGCATGATTAGATTAGATACACCGGTCTGGAGCGTATCTCACATTTTGTTGCTCACTGTCAGTGATACTGACAAGTAGACTGTCACCGAGGATGGCCGGCAGCTCCGATTCTGTTAGTTGGTGCTGCTCGCTGTATCATAAGCTGGAGATAGATATGTGACCCTTTTGCCATAGAAGTGGACGGAGCGGGGTCACGCTTGCCACCACTGCTGCCATAGAAGTGGACGGAGCGGGGTCTTGTATTACACCACTGCTCCCTTAGAAATGTGTGAACCTGCTCCATCCACTTCTATATGAGCAATGGTGTAATGTGTGACCCTGCTCTATTTACTTGTATGGGAGCAGTAATATAGTGAATGGAGCAGGGTCACACATTAAACCACTGCTCCTATAGAAGCGGACGGAGCACGGTCACACATTACACCTCTACTCCCTTAGAAATGTGTACCCCTGCTCTGTCCACATCTATGGGAGCAGTGGTGTAATAGAATGGATAAATGTCCTGTAAATATATAATTTCACAAGCTCTCTACATATAATAAACTTACACCCTTTAGTGCCTTTCGTTTGGCACTAAAGGGTGTTTACCCTAATAAATGAAGAAAACGACGTGGGGTTCCTCTTATTATTGGTAACCAGCCAAGGTAAAGCAGGCAGCTGCGTGCTGATATTATCAGCCTGGGAAGGTTCCTGGTTATTGGGCCCTTCCCAGCCTAAAAATACCAGCCCACAGCCGCCCTAAAAGTGTTGCATCACATTAGATGCGCCAATTATAGTGGTTTGCCCAGCTCTTCCCGACTGCCCTGGTGCGGTGGCAATCAGGGTTATGGTAGTTGAGTTTGACAGCTGTGATTTGTGAAAAATCACATCTGGCATCAAGCCCTGGTGTTAGTAATGGAGACGTGTCTATCAGACACCCCCACTACTAACCCAGAAAGACAAAAACACAGACAGAGAAGTACATTTAATTTGAAAAAAACATTCCCCGGCACTTTCTCTGGTTCACCAATCTATTTTGGGGTGGTGGGGGGGGACTCCATGCTGGTCCGCTGTAGTCCAGGGAATCCTCCGTAGTCCACAAATGGAAACCTGAAGAAAATAAAGAGAGAAATAGACAAGACATTGGCCCTCGTTCACCAATTTATTTAAAAAAAAAAGTTCCCATGCAGGTCCGACGTAGTCCATGGCAACGCTCCATAGGCTGTAGCAGCAGCCACTCCAGGTCCCCATGTGCTCCACGAGACCCGGCGGCTGTGATGAGCGGTGATGTAACTACACCGCTCATCAGTCACATAGTGCTCCATACAGTATAATGGCCCCATATAATAATAATAAGCTTTATATAGCGCCAACATATTCCGCAGCGCTTTACAATTCAGAGGGACATATACAACAGTCATAAGTAACATGGTTAAAGATAATACAATAATTAAAGCAAAAATAATGACGACCCTGCTCGTAAGAGCTTACAATCTACAATGAGGTGTGGGTAACACAAAGTACAGGGGCTTATTTACAATAATGGTCCATTTAGTGCTCCATACAGTATAATGGCCCCACATAGTGCCCCTCCCTACGGGGTGATGTCCCCACATAGTGCCCCTCCATCCTGGTGTAAATGGCCCCCATCTATACAATGCATATAGAAAAAAAACACTTGTGTTTACCTTCCCTGTGCGCCCATGCAGCACGGCTTCCTGTTCTGTGTGTTTTGATCAGAGCACAACAGCTTGATGATATCCCTGCTGTGCTCTGAGCAGGTTGATGGGGAGCACAGCATGTGTATGTGTGTATGTACACACATACACACACACTCTCACACACACTCTCACTCTCACACACACTCTCACTCTCACACACACTCTCACTCTCACTCTCACACACACTCTCACTCTCACACACACTCTCACTCTCACACACACTCTCACTCTCACACACACTCTCACTCTCACACACACTCTCACTCTCACACACACTCTCACACACACTCTCACTCTCACACACGCTCTCACTCTCACACACGCTCTCACTCTCACACACACTCTCACTCTCACACACACTCTCACTCTCACACACACTCTCACTCTCACACACACTCTCACTCTCACACACACTCTCACTCTCACACACACACGCGCACACACACACACACACTTCTCAAAAAAATAAAGGGAACACTTAAAGAACAGAATATAACGCCAAGTAAATCAAACTTCTGTGAAATTAAACTGTCCACTTATGAAGCCACACTGACAATCAATTTCACATGCTGTTGTGCAAATGGAATAGACAATAGATGGAAATTATTGCCAATTATCAAGACACACTCAATAAAGGAGTGGTTCTGCAGGTGGGGACCACAGACCACATCTCAGTACCAATGCTTTCTGGCTGATGTTTTGGTCACTTTTGAATGTTGGTTGTGCTTTCACACTCATTGTAGCATGAGACGTACTCTATAACCCACAGAAGTTGCTCAGGTAGTGCAGCTCATCCAGGATGGCACATCAATACGAGCTGTGGCAAGAAGGTTTGCTGTGTCTGTCAGTGTAGTGGCCAGAGGCTGGAGGCGCTACCAGGAGACAGGCCAGTACACCAGGAGACGTGGAGGGAGCCGTAGGAGGGCAACAACCCAGCAGCAAGACCGCTACCTCCGCCTTTGTGCAAGAAGGAACAGGAGGAGCACTGCCAGAGCCCTGCAAAATGACCTCCAGCAGGCCACAAATGTGCATGTGTCTGCACAAACGGTCAGAAACCAACTCCATGAGGGTGGTATGAGGGCCCGACATGCACAGATGGGGGTTGTGCTCACAGCCCAACACCGTGCAGGACGCTTGGCATTTGCCACAGAACACCAGGATTAGCAAAGTGGCCACTGGCGCCCTGTGCTCTTCACAGATGAAAGCAGGTTCACACTGAGCACATATGACAAAGCTGTGATATTTCTATTGTATCAAACTAAGCCCGTGTGTGATCGTAGTGCAGAACTGGAATAAGCCTTCTATGGTAAACATTCATAAGGCCGATCATCAGCTAACGTGTTCTCTCTCCCGCAGGTGCTCAGCTTTTTGATGGTTCATGCCATTTCATTGATTCTCAGACACTCCAGTCTCTACACCACTGTCAGCTCCGCCTCAGTAACCTTACAATTGTCTTGAACTGTTTTAGGAAAGAGGCCAAAGAGCTTACAAAACAAGGTACACAAAGGTCTACCTAACGCATCTGTGTTTTGTTTTTCTTTGTTTTTTCATAACAACTCTAATTATAATAATATAAACAAGCTAGAATTTTAAGTTTGCCTATCATTACGAAATCTAAAACTTATAAAAACTATCGACGGATGAAACAAATGGGAATTTGTTCGGTTTTGAGAGCAGTGACCACTCAGCAGTGAGTGTCTGTTGCTGGATTTGCAAGTGGAGTCAGAGGCCGGGCAGTCACAGCTGAAGTGCTACAAGTGCTGAGCTGCCACCATCCTTTCAGATCCAAACTTCTTCCATGTCAGCAGGTTTCTCAATCAGTATCAACATTTGAATTAGTTTGTGATTAGGACAAAATGCTAAGAACCGTACAAAAACGTAACTTTTTCTACATAGACCCTTTCCCTCACCATGGGGTGCATTTCATTGAGTTTTTCTAGTACCCAGAAGTTAAGGAAATCAAGTTGACAATTATTCTTCTTGGCTTCTACCCAGTCTAATGCAGTTTTCATTTGTCAGCGGATTTTTGCCCTAGGCAGTATCATCAAATAAGTAATGTGTATCAAATACAGCAAAATATTTTAACGTATTTCCTACATTATTTGACTTGAACATTTCCTATTTTCCTTCATTAGGATTAGTTAACTTAACCAATAAGCTTTCAGTGACCAAGCTCTTAAGTCACTATGCCTCTGTAGTCCTTTGGTTTTGTCGTTGTGGTCTTCTGCCAGATAACCCAGGTAAGGGCTTGCTCCCACTTGCTGTTCAATCCAATAAAAAAATCAGATTGCACTCACCCCAATGTTACCCTATGGTGTAGCTCACATCTGCGATTATTTTCTCATGCGAAAACGATTGTACCCGAGAATTGGATTGTACGCGCCCATATAAGTCTATGGGTGCGTGTGAAACATCACACTGCACTTGGATATCACCCGAGTGCAGTGCGATTCCCGCCGGCAACAGGAGATGGAGAAATGACTTTCTCCGTCCCCTCTCCAGCTGTGCTGCGATCCCCTCATGCGAGAGAATCCGGGCACTGACACTCGGCTCACGCTCCCAGCAGAGCAGGAGCCCACACTCATTAGCATTTCTGATGCCATAAGCTAGTGGGACCCCGGCATAAACCTTCAGGGCAGAAAACATCTCCAATGCACAGCCTTTTTGGGTCCGAGAACAACATGGTCTGATCGAACCAACTCCATGGCCTGCAATAGTACTAAAGACTTACCTTCTGAGACATTTACTTTATATTGAAAGTATGTGCCATAAATAACAACTAGTTGCTGGTTCAATTTATAGAGCTCCCACTCGTGAGGAAAATAGAGGTACCATTCTAATTGGTTTGCTGACCAGAAAGTAAGAGACCATGCATTCAGCTCTATACATTGTAGTATACAGTACAGACCAAAAGTTTGGACACACCTTCTCATTTAAAGATTTTTCTGTATTTTCAGGACTATGAAAATTGTACATTCACACTGAAGGCATCAAAACTATGAATTAACACATGTGGAATTATATACTTAACAAAAAAGTGTGAAACAACTGAAAATATGTCTTATATTCTAGGTTCTTCAAAGTAGCCACCTTTTGCTTTGATGACTGCTTTGCACACTCTTGACATTCTCTTGATGAGCTTCAAGAGGTAGTCACCGGAAATGGTCTTCCAACAATCTTGAAGGAGTTCCCAGAGATGCTTAGCACTTGTTGGTCCTTTTGCCTTCACTCTGCAGTCCAGCTCACCCCAAACCATCTCGATTGGGTTCAGGTCTGGTGACTGTGGAGGCCAGGTCATCTGGCGTAGCACCCCATCACTCTCCTCCTTGGTCAAATAGCCCTTACACAGCCTGGAGATGTGTTTGGGGTCATTGTCCTGTTGATGCCTTCAGTGTGAATGGACAATTTTCATAGTCATGAAAATACAGAAAAATCTTTCAATGAGAAGGTGTGTCCAAACTTTTTGTCTGTACTGTGTGTAGGACACTGAAACAGTCGAGTGTTTCCCTTCTCCCATCATCTACAATGCATATAAGGGCCATTCACGCATGTGACATTTCTTCATCTGATCTACTCCTTTCTGTGCTACAGGAATCAGGATTCGCACATTCTGCCACAATACGGCTCCCCCAGAAATGACCCCACAGCACACCATAATTACCTTCCCTTTCAGTGCTATGCCTCGCTGGTCTTCTCCATGACATATAAAATACATATGACCAAGCACATGGTTGAGGGCACACTGAAGGGTATCCTGGGCCACAGATTATGCACTTTTGATCTAGAGCAAGAATTTTTTTTTTTAATTAGCCAATGGCCTTGTTGGATAGGTCATCAAATTTGTTGTGACCGAACAACCCCCTTAACTAATAAATGTTTTGCTGCAATTGTCACGATTTTCTTGACCAAAACAAAATGAATGTACTTTTTGTTTTTCATTTTGCTATATACTTGTGTTTATTCTCCCTTTTTTTTCCTTGTTCATTCGGTCAGATGGAGCCGTGCAGTTGACCAGGCCATACTACAATTATCAACTGGTTCAGCACTACTATGCTGAGCGTCGGAAAAAGCTGGAGCATTTGTCTAGGTAGTGAAAATGTTGCTCTGTTTTCTGTAATACGGACTTCAGTTCCCTACCACTTTTTCTAGTCAGTTTGTCAGAAATCCCTATTGGAGCTCATTCAGACGTCCATAAAAACTGTCTGAGATGGAACTGCAATGCACATTCTGGCCACTGCTCTCCAGACTCGAGAGTGACCGGCTCATAGAAATACATGAAGCTGTCACGCTTGGGTCTGGAGACCCGCAGCCAGTCTGTGCATTAGCGTCTGTGCTTAGACGTCTGAATAAGCCCTTTGCTGATGGTGGTTTTTTTTTTTTTTCCCTTGACACAAAATTGAAAAATCTAAAGGAAAGAGTCTTGCTCCTTTTATTGGATTTATTCCCCAAAAATTGCATGCTAGGTAACACATTCATCCTTCTCCATCACCCCATTTCTGCCGCATGAAAGTGCACACATTTTAGTTGGAGCAGAGAGCTTTTGGTGTAAATGCCATCATTGGGACCGGATTGGATTAGGTTCTTCTGTATAGATCAGAGGCTGTTAATTGCTGTCCGACCTACATGTTACTTTGTGCTGCTGGAAAGCCACAATTACAAGGTTCTAGAAGCGCTGGAGTGTCCAGGTCTGACCGTATATAAATGACTCTGGGCTGAATACTTATTGACAACATCCAAATCTGAGACTGTTAAGGGGGAGAAAAAAAGTAACATTTAATTAAATATAAGAAAACATTTTAAATTTGTAAATGTATATGGCCATGATAACAGATGAATAAAACTTCTCAGACATTTTCGGAAGGCAGAGATTACAAAATTAAAAAATTGTTCTGAAGGCCAAACGTGACCCTTGCCTTTAAGGAGTTATACAAACTGATTAATAATATTGCGCAACATTTTTTTTTATTGCTTTTAGGGGTATAAAGGTAACACTTTTTATGTTTCCTATGTTACAGAGGTAAATGGAATTCTACCTTGATGATCGATAACCTGATTTCTCGGCTTGGAGAAAGAGTTGAGCATTTATGGAAGAGAGACGGTGGCTCAGGCAAATATCCACCTGCTACCTTGCATGTAAGAAAAACCAATAAGGCAATCTTATGTTTATGCCATAACTGTTTAGTACTGTTCCAATCACTTCAAACCCATTTAACTATACATCACAGGCCAAGTTCTTTCTCTTCCAAAGTGTTAATGCTAATTGGGTGCTGAAGTGGAACTTACAACTGAACCTCATTGAAATGCATGTTCAGTGTAAAACAGCATGGAAAGTATCTGATCTGTTTCTGCTGTGGACTCTTCATTATGATCAGTAAAGGTTCTGGTGTGTGGTCCTCTTTAAGCGTTTGAAAACATTTTCATACCATCTTTTTATCGATTACTTCAATAAATTCTTGGATGTTAGAAGCTGGAACATTTTTCCCTCCTTTTTTCCATTGCAGTTTTAGACCTTTATACTTTATCCGGTAGCTTTAACAAAAGTTATTGGATATATCGCTACTATTTCAAATGTCTGCCTCTGAAGTTGATGTAAAGTTCCTAATGCTTAGCGGGCAACAGAAGGTTGTCCAGCAACTCAATGAAATAACTTTTATTCCTCATCCATCTCCGCCGGTCATCGATCCACCAAGGCTGATGCCGCAGTGGAGTGCTATTGAGCCCCTAATCCGTAGAGGTTCCTGAAGGGTTTAGCCTGTGGACTTCCAAAAAAAATTGGAAGGATGAGTATTATAACCCACCCTCCCCCAAATCGCACTGTTGCCTACTGAATTGCTCCTCCAAACCTCTGCCTTAGGGGCTTCCTCCTGGGTTTGTTTGGGGATTGTCTCCTTTTTATTTCCTAATTTTCAAAATGTAATTTGTAGTGCTATATCATAAAACTATTTTATCTCGCTCTCCCTGCTCGGGATAATCTGAGGCTTGACTTTTTGTTGTCAATGGGCACTTTTCACGCTGTTTGTGGGACGGTCACTTTTTTTTTTTACTGGCTTTCAGTCCTGGGCTTCTCCTTTGCCTCCATCTGTTCTTCCTGTTCGTCTACACCTCCTTTCTACAGCTCCAGCCACCTTTCTGCTGCCAACATAATTTTGGGACGCAGTTCTGTGATTTTACAGCTCTTGAACCTCTCCCTGGTACTTTTAGGCGTCGTCCTGGTCCTATTTAATTTTTTTCTATGTGCCATGTCCTTTTCCAAGGGAGAACTTATTTTAGGAAGCTTTCCCCCTGTTGCACTGGTCACCTATTTTGTTTTTGCTCTGTGACAAATGTTTATCATGTGGTCAGTGAGGCTGCCTTAACGCTTCGCCTACTCACAACCCCTTAGATTCCCCTAAAGAACTGAGCAGCATGTGCCAGGTCTTTGACTTTGGCTCAAAGTAACCTGGCCACCCTCTCCCAGTCCACAGTTGATTTCTCTAGATCGCTTGCTAGCCCAACTTGCGTGTCAATGTTTTCTTTCCTAAGTCGAGTAATTCTGCCCTGTCTCACATAGAAATTGAGGCGCATACTTCCCTATGCACAGATGCTTTCACAAGGCATAGGATTTCTTCCCACACATCCTCTGGCATTCCTCGGACAGTGCCACCGCGGATGAGATTGCGTCTGCCCCTGCCCAGTCTGATTCTCCAGGGGTTACCTCTGAGTGATTCTGAGTCTGAGCAGAATACTAAGCTAGCCTCTGCATTGCATGACCTTTGCTGGGCAATGAGGGCCACCCTCGAAGGCAAGTAAGTAGTGTCGTCCTCTCCTTCCCAAAAAGTAGTTTCCTTCCGTCAAGTCCGGCAACCATTCTCTTATCCAACCATGAAGAATTGGTGATTCTCTTACCAAAGAATGGCCGTACGGACTGACTCGTGCCTTCCTCCAGGAGGTTTGAGGTAATTTTCTCCTTGCAGAGTAATTAGTTGTCAAATTTTCTATACCTCCCTCTGTTGAAGCCCAGGTAGCTAGTGTCTAGAGCCACTACCTTGCTCTTCTCTCATTCAGTATCCCTCAGATAAAAGTTCAGGACTCTAAAAAGTGGCAGCAAGTTGATGTCATGCTTCTGTGGCGTGTCTCGTATTTCTTTACAAAAGGTGTGATTTCTTGTGGCAATAACCTCCATTGATAGCGTGCCTGAGCACACTTCCCTTTCCTGTGGGGCTCTCTTATTTTGTTCCCTATGAGGACAAGCTGTTCTTGTTCTCTGTGCTACATTGTTTTCCAAAAGTTGATCAAGTCATTCCCCATTAATGATAACATTGTTCTCCCCTCCTTGTGCCTATCCTCCTGCTGGTCCCTGTGAGTGTTTTCTCTCTGTCTAGGTATGGTCAGAGCCATTAGGGCCTATCTTTCTTATGGAAATCTTCCAGAGATCCAATTCTCTTTTTGTGATCCCTGATGGGTCACACTAGGCTTGTCAACCTCCAAGACAACCATTCCCATATTGATCAGTTTCACTATTATGCAAGCTAACAAGACCAAGGGTAAATCTCCACTGTTCAAGATTACTGCTGATTCCACAAGGTTGGTCGGAGCCTCCTGGGCAGTCTGGTTGGCTGCTATCTGGCCTCTGTCCACACTTTTTGTAAAATTTTACAAGATTTACACTATGGCTTCTGCCAACTTGTGATATATGGTGCTGCAGTCTGGTATGCGGTTTGTTATTTGTTGTTTTTCCCCAACCATTGGGCGTTCTCTGGGATGCTCACGGTCCTGTAACTCGCAATTATAGAATTGTGAAAATTGCATTTTTCTTACTGTAAAATCCCTTTCTCATTGAATATACTGGGTCACATTGCTGTTGTCTTCCCATTTTTCAGTACTTTATATGGTATGTTGAATATCTTTTTTGATTTTTTTTCTTATTCTTTCAATATAGTAGTATGAAAAATTTAAAAAAAAAGTAAAGCTGAAACTTACAAATGTTCAATTTCTTCATAATAGTCCTATGCTACTTTTTATCTCCCTAAAGCATCTCTCTCAACTAGTTTTAACCGGACAGCCCCTTTATCACTTATTTGCAGTATGGGTGATGACTTGCTAATCGGTTGGTGTCTGGGTGTTGGGACCCACACCAACGTGGAACTTTCATTCCCAAAGAGGAACATTTATCCCCGATTAGAAATGGAGCATCATATCGGATGGCTGCCCCTATAATCATGCACAGAAAATATGATAGTCATACAACTTAACTCGGAAGAAGAATGATATACGATATGGTATTATTTACCCCTTCACAACATCTGCCATATATGTACGGCACTTAGGGTAGTGCATTCCCGCAAACTGCTGTTCATGTACGCCGCTGCGAGGTCCTGTCACTGCGCTGAATCACGATGGCTGCTGTCTCTTACAGCTGACCATCCCTGCACGTTGTCAGTTGTCATTCCAGTAACTTGGGTATCTATGGTTATGATAAATCATATAGTGAGTTAGTTGCTAGTGGTATTATCCATGGATGCACATGAGGTAAGCGACATAGTGAATCTGAAGAACTATACTTAATTTTTAATTGGAGGTATTTGCTAATATTATAACTACTGCTTGATCTTTGAGATGGGAATACCCCTTTTTAACTTTTTTCGTTCTTGCTAACTGATCTGTAACACTGTGTGTTGCAGGCACTTCTAGACGTGTATCTACTAGAAGATACAGATGAAATAAACAAACACACAATTGTATCCTTTTTCCGTTTACCAGATGACCTAAAACAAAAAGGTCTCATGATTTCCACCATATTTGTGATTTATGCCAGACAAAGGCGTATGGTTTAGTGGAAAAGGCCTGGCTTAAAGTGCAACTCTGTGGGCCAAAAGTTCACCAATTTCACAAATTAAGCTAGAGTTCTCTTGTCTAAACCAAAACATATAGTTTTGTGCAAAATATTTATAATTATTTACAAGACTATGTATTGCAAATAACCTTAACCACTTGTATACCAGATGGTCTATTTTTTGTTGGATGTCATGTACTCGTTCTCAGATAAGCCGGATTCTTCCATAGAATCATTTCCCGCAGCTTTTTCCATCCCTTGTGGTCTAATAAAACTTACTCAAGGCTTTTGGCTTCTGGATCACAATGATTATCAGGTATTGTTTTTACTGTTTACTTGTATTTTTAATTATTATAGTACCCTTAAGGTTGTGTAGATATCTGGACTGGTAATATCATCCTGGTAATTCTACTGAACTCAACCGGTTCAGTAAAAATACCTTTTCACTTTGCTTTATAAAGAAGAAACCCCTTCAGAAATGCTGATATGTAGCTGATCTGGCTCTAATAGAAAACGGAGAATTTAGAGTTTTGTCCTTCCACACAATCCATACCATTTTACTTCAGATACACACTTCATTTACAGGGGTTGTCCACTACCGACAAACCCTTAACTCCATTCCCCCTAGAAATGAAAAGTAATGTATATTAGTCTTCCGCAACGGTTGGCAGTCAAGCGAGATAGGCGCTGCTATTCCTGGCAGGTGACATTGTTGTTTCACATGACTGCCGCAGCAAATCCGCAGCGTATTGACTGCAGCCTTTACTATTTTGTCAGAGCAGACGTCTGCGATTCTTGTCTTGTGACCACATCAACCTGTCACCCGCTGGGAACTACAGCATCGTCATTGCTCAAGGCGCTGCGGCAATTGAATATACAGTGTGTCTATGTATATATAGTCTATAATTGATATTATGTATGTTAAAGGGTTTGGGACTTTAATATTGATTCACAATCTTTAGGATAGGTCACCAGTTTCCAATCAGTGGGGGTGAGACTCTCCACACCCCCACTTATCAGCTCTTCCAGTTGCCAGTGGCAGCCAGACGTACTCAGTTGTGAAGCGGAATTACACAGTCCGACAACTGCACAGTAGTCTCTTCCGTGTACTGTACAGGCGGCAAATGTGTAGTACCAGGTTGTGGCCACTTTACAGTTGATGGCGCTGTGCAGCTCCACAGCTGACACTTAAAGCATCTGATTGGTGGGGGGGGTTAAATGTCACACCCCCAGCATTCAGATATTGATGACCTATCGTAACGATAATCCGTCACTAGCAAAGTCCCAGACAACTGCTTTTAAGGATTTTATTACTCATTTCTCTGAGCTGCCGGCTTCTGCACATCTTTAAGGTAACCTGTCACCTCCAAAAAATATGCTATTTATCTGCATATATAGTGGTAATCTGCAGGTAAGTGGCTATGGAATCATGTCTGGAAAGCTTACTGGAGAAAGGGATGAAAAAAAAGTTAATTTTCCAGAATTGGGACATGAATTCACATCCTAGGAAGGGGTCCGCATGTGTGGAGGGGATTTAGGAGCTGAGCGTCTTCCACACTTGGCTAATGCTGGCTGTAAGACATAGCTGACATCAGTCTCTAACAGCCGCTGCCGGAGCGAAGTTTCCGTTGCGATGGTTACCAATTTAAACACTGCTGCCAATCTGGTGGGGACCAATTAGTTACTATGACAGCCGGTGGTATGCTGAAGATTCTGTCATTGTCCTCTTAATACCACGATCTCAACTACAGTGGGGAAAAAAAGTATTTAGTCAGCCACCAATTGTGCAAGTTCTCCCACTTAAAAAGATGCGAGAGGCCTGTAATTGACATCATAGGAAGACCTCAACTATGAGAGACAAAATGAGAAAACAAATCCTGAAAATCACATTCTGATTTGGAAAGAATTTTTTTTAAAATATTGGTGGAAAATAAATATTTGGTCAATAACAAAAGTTCATCTCAATACCTTGTTATATATCCTTTGTTGGCAATGACAGAGGTCAAACATTTTCTGTAAGTCTTCACAAGGTTGGCACACACTGTTGCTGGTATGTTGGCCCTTTCCTCCATGCAGATCTCCTCTAGAGCAGTGATGTTTTGGGGATGTCGCTGGGCAACACGGACATTCAACTCCCTCCAAAGCTTTTCTATAGGGTTTAGATCTGGAGACTGGCTAGGCCACTCCAGGACCTTGAAATGCTTCTTACGAAGAAACTTCTTCGTTGCCCTGGCGGTGTGCTTAGTATCATTGTCATGCTGAAAGACCCAGCCACGTTTCATCTTCAATGCCTTTGCTGATGGAAAAGGTTTGCACTCAAAATCTCATGATACTTGGCCCCATTCATTCTTTCATGTACACGGAACAGTCGTCCTGGTCCCTTGGCAGAGAAACAGCCCCAAAGCATGACTTTGCCACCCCCATGCTTCACAGTAGGTATGGTGTTCTTTGGATGCAACTCCACATTCTTTCTCCTCCAAACACGCTGAGTTGTGCTTCTACCAAACAGTTCTACTTTGGTTTCATATGACCATATGACATTCTCCCAATACTCTTCTGGATCATCCAAATGCTCTCTAGCAAACTTCAGACGGGCCCGGACATGTAATGGCTTATGCAGGGGGACACGTCTGGCACTTCAGGATCTGAGTCCCTGGTGGCGTAGTGTGTTACTGATGGTAGCCTGTAAAGTTGGTCCCAGCTATCTGCAGGTCATTCACTAGGTCCCCCCGTGTGGTTCTGGGATTTTTGCTCACCATTCTGGAGATAATTTTAACCCCACGGGGTGAGATCTTGTGTGGAGCCCCAGATGGAGGGAGAATATCCGTGGTCTTTGTATGTGTTCCATTTTCTGATTATTGCTCCCACAGTTGATTTCTTCACACCAAGCTGCTTGCCTATTGCAGATTCAGTCTTCCCAGCCTAGTGCAGGGCTACAATTTTGTTTCTGGTGTCCTTCGCCAGCTCTTTCGTCTTCACCGTAGTGAAGTTTGGAGTGTGACTGTTTGAGGTTATGGACAGGCGTCTTTTATAATGATAACAAGTTCAAACAGGAGCCAGTACTACAGGTAATGAGTGGAGGACAGAGGAGCCTCTTAAAGAAGAAGTTACAGGTCTGTGAGAGCCAGAAATCTTGCTTGTTTGTAATTGACAAATACTTATTTTCCACCAAAATTTTTTAAAAAACTTCTTTCCGAATCAGACAATGTGATTTTCAGGATTTGTTTTGTCATTTTGTCTCATAGTTGAGGTCGACCTATGATGTCAGTTACAGGCCTCTCATCTTATTAAGTGGGAGAACTTGCACAATTGGTGACTAAATACTTTTTCCCCACTGTATATACTGCATTACTGTATGTGCTATAAACTATCACCGGTTTCACAAAAATGTGAATAAAAAGTTTTTAAAAGTTGAATAAATTAAAATCGCCCCCTTTTCCTCAGTTTAAAAATAAAGGAACAAAAACATTTGTTGTTGCTGCATTCATAAAAGTACAGTCCATTAAAATACGTAACGAATTAACCCATTAGTGAACTCCATAAAAAAAAAAGCTAGAATTTCATTTTTTTGGGTCACCTCACCAACCTGGAAAAAAGTAATTAATAATAAGCAAACCGTGCATTATATGTACACAAAATTGGTTTCAATAAAAATGTCAGGATAGCACACAAGAGTCTAGGAAAATGGCAACACAAAATAATGTTTTGCTTTCTAAGACCACTTAGAGGACCGGTCACCAAATTTTCCATGTTCAACTGGATATAATAATGGTTGCAGAGCAGTATAAAATGTTTGTTTTGTGTTTTTTTTCCTCTTTTTTTTTTTTTCTTAAATTTTACCCCTAATGAGTTATCACAGAGATGTCACTGGTGACGTATGGTTCTTACACCTGTATGATGCTGACCAATCCATAAGCCGGCAGCAACATAGCAAACACGCCCCACCATAGCGTAGAGCAGGTTTGTCAGTGAGTAGGATGTAATCCCGTTTATGTCTGCAGTGCGATCAGTGATTAGAAAAGAGCTGACAGAAGGGTTTATGGGACACATTTAAAGGGAACCGGTCACCCCCCCCCGGTGATATCAGACCTCTACTATGGGCATGCAGGTGATAGAAAAGTAACTCCATACTACCTGTATGGCCCATAGTAGAGGTCTGATGGGAACCTGTCACCCCCCCCCCCCCCTCGGTGATATGAGACCTCTACTATGGGCATGCAGGTTATAGAAAAGTAACTCTATACTACCTGTATGGCCCATAGTAGAGGTCTGATGGGAATCTGTCACCCCCCCGGTGATATCAGACCTCTACTATGGGCATGCAGGTGATAGAAAAGTAACTCTATACTACCTGTATGGCCCATAGTAGAGGTCTGATGGGAATCTGTCACCCCCGCGGTGATATCAGACCTCTACTATGGGCATGCAGGGTATAGAAAAGTAACTCTATACTACCTGTATGGCCCATAGTAGAGGTCTGATGGGAATCTGTCCCCCCTGGGAGATATCAGACCTCTACTATGGGCATGCAGGTTATAGAAAAGTAACTCTATACTACCTGTATGGCCCATAGTAGAGGTCTGATGGGAATCTGTCACCCCCCCGGTGATATCAGACCTCTACTATGGGCATGCAGGGTATAGAAAAGTAACTCTATACTACCTGTATGGCCCATAGTAGAGGTCTGATGGGAATCTGTCCCCCCTGGGAGATATCAGACCTCTACTATGGGCATGCAGGTTATAGAAAAGTAACTCTATACTACCTGTATGGCCCATAGTAGAGGTCTGATGGGAATCTGTCACCCCCCCGGTGATATCAGACCTCTACTATGGGCATGCAGGTGATAGAAAAGTAACTCTATACTACCTGTATGGCCCATAGTAGAGGTCTGATGGGAATCTGTCACCCCCCCGGTGATATCAGACCTCTACTATGGCCATACAGGGTATAGAAAAGTAACTCTATACTACCTGTATGGCCCATAGTAGAGGTCTGATGGGAATCTGTCACCCCCCCGGTGATATCAGACCTCTACTATGGGCATGCAGGTTATAGAAAAGTAACTCCATACTACCTGTATGGCCCATAGTAGAGGTCTGATGGGAATCTGTCACCCCCCCGGTGATATCAGACCTCTACTATGGCCATACAGGGTATAGAAAAGTAACTCTATACTACCTGTATGGCCCATAGTAGAGGTCTGATGGGAATCTGTCACCCCCCTGGTGATATCAGACCTCTACTATGGGCATGCAGGTTATAGAAAAGTAACTCTATACTACCTGTATGGCCCATAGTAGAGGTCTGATTGCAGAGATATGTGTTTTTATAAAAGCACGTTTTCTATCCCCTGTATGGCCATATTAGAGGTCTGCTATCTCCCAGGGGGTGGCAGATTCCCTTTAAACTCCGCTGTACTGCCCCTCCCTGCACACTGCCACTCATGCAGGAGGTTAGGCTAGAAGAGGTGCATCGCACACTGAGAAACCTGCTCTAAGCAATGGTGGGGGGTGTTCTTTATATGCTTTGTTGCTGCCTGCTTATGATTGGAGGAAAAGTGCACAACCCCCTGTGGAAACAAGAACACCCCCTTGCACTTAACAATTGTTAACTTGTTAGGTGCAAAATACATTGCTAATATCATCGCAACAGAGCCAAAATGAGAAAAAAACCATATTTATTCCTCACTGCAACCATTGTGTCCAGTTACACATGAAACATGTTCTCAAAGTCTCTAGTTAAATATAGAGAAATTGCTGCATGTTTGGTATCACTGTAATCGGACTGCCGTCAACCGCCAAATGAACACCCTCAAAAAAAATAAAATCCAATAATGGAGGATTGGGATGCATTTTTTTTCCTCCATGTGAACCCACTTGAAGCTTGTTTTACCATTATTCAGTATATTGTGTGGTAAAATGATTGGCACTATTCAAAATTAAAATTTGTCCTGTAAAAAATAAGCCCTCATACATTTTTTGATGGCGAAATGTAAAAAAAATGACTGCAAAAATAAAAAAATCACCATGTCCTGAAAGGGTTAAGTTTTATTCTAGCTTTTTTTCCTTTGCTCTCTTCCATAGGATGGTGCAGGGAGCTGCTAGTCCATACAGTGAGCGTGACTGGAATCACTGTCCCTGCAGTTGACGCTCTGCAGAGCAGCCAGTCAGTCTGCAGAGGGCCATTATTACCACTCATTTTGCAGAGAAATATGTTTTTTGGAGGTGATAGGTTCCCTTTAAGAAAGAATAACAGATCTTTTTTCCACTTCTAGAATTCAGTGGACTGTCTGCTCCATCCTGCCACAAGTAAGGTAATGCCATGGCAGCACAATCTGATTATAGAGACCTTAATGTGCCATGGAGACCACAGACTGGCCCTACGCTATATTCTAGCTATGAAGCCTCCAATATTCAACAGTGCAGAGGTCAAACGTCACATGACTGTATTTTTAGAAAACAGGTAAGTTTTGTTGCCTTTGTCACATGTTAATTTCTAGTTCTCTTTAGACAATTAAAGAATCATGATGAATTGGGGCACAGCGATAGGTTTATGGTATCCACTGGCTGTATATTTAATGACCTATCACAATTTGTAGGCACATTTTTGAGGCCTGGAATCTGCAAAAGCTCCACTCCAGCCGATTGAATGTTGAAGAGCTGCTGAAACATATGTATGAAACATGTCAAGAAATGGGGCTTGTGGAAGATTTGCTGAAGCTTGCCTTCACAGATTCTGAACAAGTAAGAGGCCATAAAGCCAGCATAACCATGACTGTAGAAAGTTTCTTTACTCTGTCTGTCTCGTTCTCGCTATCGCAGCTTTTAGAAGCCCTCTCCCACCCAATCAGCACCCCTGCGACACAAACACGGGCTCCTGATGGCAGTCATGGCAATCTGAGGTCAAATAATGACCTCCGTCTGCCAGCTACAGTGGCCTGTTAGACCATGCAAGAAGGATGGCCTAAAAGTCTTTTGTTTGTGTAACACTGACAGGTGTAATGCATTATCCCAGTGATCAGAGTAATAAAAGGTAAAATCCCATAAAGGAATGAAGTAAAGTAAAAAAACTAAAAAATTTAAAAAATATTTTTAAATAAGAACAAAAAATTAAAAATAATTCAATAAATATGTATATGTCTGTAAAGAGAAACGAAAAAGTACTCATTTTGTATTACCACATCCAAAACGACCCGAACTATAAAACTCACTATTTAACCCCTTCAGTGAACACCATAAAATGGCAAACTATGCCTTTTCATCATACCATTGAAAAAAGTGGAACAAAATGCAATAAAAAAGACGTATTTAAATAGCTGGTAACTTCGTCATCTTCTCCCTCAAAAAAAAGACGCCATACAGCTTCATCAGTGGAGAAATAAAAAAAAAAATAAAAAAAAAAAGCTATAGTCCTCACATGACTGTCAGCAGAAATATACAAACATTATAGTTCTCAAAATATGGGGATGCAAAAACTGTTTTTTTTTTTTTGTTTTTTTTTATAAAAAGGGGGGGGGGGGGGTTTAGGGCGCAAAAGTGGCCAAACACAAAAAAAGTAATAAACCTGGTGTCTCTGTAATCATGCTGACCCACAGTGAAGGCGTTAAAAATAAAACCAATTCTGTTGATTTGTTCATTTTGCCTCCTAAAGATTTAAGTAAGGCTCAGCTCACATTTATCCTGCTCTCTATGATGAGAGACCAGACCGAGTACAGAGGAACTCTGTTGCATCATCATAGAGGAGAATGGATCCCTCAGGGGTTTCATCTGAATCACATCATTCGGAGATTTAGATGGAAACCCCAATGTAAGTGCTCAACGTAGAGCACAGTATAGATGTGATCCCAAATGTTATGTAAAATGTTCCCAATAAAAGCTTTGATTTAATTCACAAAAAAACAAGTCCCCACTCAGGTCCGTCACCTGTCAGTGGAAATATAGAGGGTTTCCACCTTACTGGTTGCACAAAGGCTCTGGAAAAGTGAAATTGCTCACCGCAAAAGAAATCCAGCAAATTCTGCACTCCCAGATCCAAATGCCCCCCTCCGTCTAAGCTGCACAATGTGCCTAAACCACGTTTAGCGTCCACAAATTTGGCACTTCTGTAGCGTTGAGGGCCCGCTTAAATTACGGGGTACATGTTTCCGGAAGCACAGGTTGGGCATAATGTATGGGCACTACAATGGCAGGTTTGCATTTTTAACTCTGCATCATCCATTAAAATTTTCACTACACCTGTAAATAAATTCCCAATTGGGTGTAATTTCCAAAATAGGGTTACTCGAGGGGGAGGTTCTGCCCTTCTGGTACGTTGGGCTCTGTATGTGGAGTCCACAAACTATTCTACAATAATTTATTCTCAAAGAGTCCTAGCGCTTCCTCCCCCCGAGTCTCACCATGTGGGTAAGCAGTACTGTATAGCCACATATGAGGTATTGCTTGGTCAGCAGAAATTGTGTGATAAACTTTGGTACCATTTCTACCCATTTTCCCTCGTAAAACAACATTTTTGTGGTATGAATACAGGATAAAAAATATCTTTTTACTGTGTTAGACAGTAGATAGAAAAATATTCAAATTTAAGAGTCCTCAGTGGTTGATGCCTTTTAATTGCTAACTGAAAAGATGGTAACAAATAGCAATCTTTTGAGACTGCTCGGGTGTCTTCATCAGGTACTATTCTGTGACACATTCTACTATAACTTGTTCACAGAGAGACAAATAATGCTCCTTCCATCCTGAGTCTCGCTGTATGGCTAAGCAGTGCTGTACTGCCACATTCAGAAGAAATTGTGTGGCAAATTTTGGTACCATTTTTACCCATTTTCCTGTGTGAAAATGGAAAATTAAATTATTTTTCTTCACTGCTCAATGGTATAAAATTCTGTGACACACCCGTGGTGTAGGGTAAATTCACTGAAGTGTAGTTTGTAAAATGTGGGTCACTATTGGTAAGGTTCTGCTGTTCTGGCACCTCAGGGGCTCTTCCAGTGGGTCATGGCACCCGTAAATCATAACAGTAAAATCTGTACTACAATATGGTGCTCCTTCCCTTCTGAGCTTCCCACTGTGCCTGAAATGTAGTTCCTGCTACATGTTGGGTATTGGTGCTCTGGGGGAAAAATGGACCTCACAGGTAGTTGCGCAATTTTTCCTATTAATTCTTATAAAAATGTAAAACTTAAGGCTAAAACAACATTATAGTGTTAAAAATGTGATAATTGTTTCTTCACCACCCAATGGTATAAAATGCTGTGAGACACATGTGATGTCCACATGTTAACTGCACCCTTGCATGAATTTATTGAGGGGTGTAGTTTGTAATGTGTGGAAATTTATTGGTGGTGTCTGTTTAACTGGCAATGTAAGGGACACTGCCAATGAAACATGGCACCCTCAAACCATTCCAGCAAATCTGCACTCCTATGGTGCTCCTTCCCTTCTGAGCCTTGCACTCTGCCTTAAAACTAGCTTTCAACCACATATGGGGTATTGGCAAACTCGAAAAATTTATCCAATTTGTTAATCAACTTCTTCAATTTACTCAGTCCAATATTATACAATTCTGTGAGTCACCTGAGGGTTAAAAATGCTCATTTCACCCCTAGATGAATTTCTCAAGTGGTGTAGTTTCTAAAATGGGGTCACTTGTGGGGGGTTTCTCCAATAAATTCCAGTCAAAATGGCACACCAAAATTCAAATATGTCTCCTTTACTTCCGAGCACTGCCTGTAGTTTTCCCCTAAATATGGGTTATCGACGTACTCGGGAGAAATTGCACAACAAATTTTGTTGCCCAATTACTCCTGCTTCTCTTGTGAAAATGAAAAGTTTGGGGCAAAACCAACATATTTGATGGAAAAATGTGATCTTTCATTTTCACGGGTTAGCGTTATAAAATTCTGTGAAGCACTTCTGGGTTCAAGGTGCTCACCAAACCTCTAGAAATATTCATTGAGGTGTGTAATTTCCAAACTTGGGTCACTTGTCAGGGGGATTCCACTGTTTAGGCACATAGGGGCTCTGCAAACACGACATGGAGTTAACTATCTATTGAAGGCAATTTTGTAGTCAAATGGTGCTCTATCCCTTCCAAGCCCTGCCGTGCGCCCAAATAGTAGTTTTCCTCCACATATGGAGTATCTGTGTACTTGGGAGAAATTGCAACAAATTTTGGGGTACATTCTTTCCTTTTTCTCGATTTAAATGAAACATTTGGGACCACAGCAACATTTTTGTGGGAAAAATGTAAAATTGTATTTATTCTTTCTTCCATATTGCTTTAATTCCGGCGAAGCACCTAAAGAGTTAATAAACTTCTTGAATGTGGCTTTGAAGACTTTGAGGGGTGCAGTTTTTAAAAGGTGTTACTTTTGGGTATTTTCTGTCACATAGGCACCTCAAAGTCACTTAATTTACAAAACCAACATTTTTTATTTTGTTGGAAAAATGAAAAATTGCTGATAAACTTTTAACAATTGTAACGTAACAAAAAAATTGTTTTAAAAAAAGTTGCTTATGTAAAGTAGACATGTGGCAAATATTAGTTTATTTATTTTTAGTGGTATGACCATCTTTTTTTAAAGGCATAAAAATGAAAAGTTTGACTTTTTTTTTAATTTGTCAAATTTCCAATCTTTTCATAAACACAAAGCATATTGACCTAAATTTACCACTAATATGTGTCATAATTACTGAGATATGATGTCGCATTCCAGAATTATTGCCACACATCGGTCAGAATTTAAAAATTTTGCCTGGTCAGGAAGGGGACACCTGGCTTTGGTGGTGAATGGGTTAAGCACCTGAAAGATTAAGAAAGTTCCTGCAGTTTTGAACACTTGGAGTCATGCAGTTTTTACAATGGTATCACTTTTTGAGGGTTTCCAATATAAATGCCCCTCAGTCACTTCAAAAATAGATTTAGTAAATGTCTATAAAAAATTGCTGCTTAACTTTTAAGCCTTCTAACAGCCAAGCAAAATAAAGAAATGTTGGAAAAATTATGTTAACGTCTTAAGTGCGTAACTATTTTTTTGTGACCTAGCTATCTGGCTCCATGGCAGTAAATTCTGAGTTTCAAAATTTCTAATTTTCCAAATTCTAAATCATGCTGCTCTCAGATTACATAGCAAAAATTTGGTGACAGATTCTTTAACCCCCCGAGGGTGGTCGGCTCATTAATGACCAGGCCAGTTTTTACAATTCTGGCCACTGGCACTTTTATGAGGTAATAACTCTGGAACGCTTCAACGGATCCCACTGATTCTGAGAATGTTTTTTCATGACATATTGTACTTCATGATTGTGGTAAAATTTCTTCAGTATGACTTGCATTTATTTGTAAAAAAAAAAAAAGACATTTTCAAATTTTGAATTTTCATGCCCTTAAATCAGAGAGATATGTAGCACAATATAGTTAATAAATAACATTTCCCACGTTTCTACTTTTACATCAGCACAATTTTAGAACAAATTTTTTTTTTTTGTTAGGAAGTTATAAGGGTTAAAAGTTGACCAGCGATTTCTCGTTTTTCCAACAAAAATTACAGAACCATTTTTTTAGGGACCGCATCACATTGAAGTGACTTTGAGGGGCCCTTATGACCGAAAATACCCCAAAGGGAACCATTCTAAAAACTGCACCCCTCAACGTGCTCAAAACCACATTCAAGAAGTTTATTAACCCTTCAGGTGCTTCACACGAATTTTTGGAATGTGGAAGAAAAAAATGAACATTTTAATTTTTTTTCACAAAAATTTTACTTTAGACCACAATTTTTATTTTCACAAGGGTAACAGGAAAAAATAAACCCCAAAATTTGTTGTGCAATTTTCTCCTCAGCACGCCGATACCCAATATGTGGGGGGAAAATCACTGTTTGGGCGCACGGCAGGATTCAGAAAGAAAGGAGCGCCATTTGAGTTTTTGAATGTAAAATTTGCTTGAATAATTAGCAGACGCCATGTCGTGTTTGGAGAGCCCCTGATGTGCCTAAACAGTGGAAACTTCCCACAAGTGACACAATTTTGGAAACTAGACCCCTCAGGGAACTTATCTAGATGTGTGGTGAGCACCATGAACCCCAAGGTGCTTCACAGTAGTTTAGAACATGGAGCCGTAAAAATAAAAAAATCTAACTTTTTCCACAAAAATGATCTTTTAGCCCCAAATTTTTCATTTTCACAAAGGTAAGAGGTGAAAATTAACCCCAGAAAGTGTTGTGCAATTTCTCCTGAGTGCACCGATACCCCATATGTGGGGAAAATAGACTGTTTTGGCGCACGGCATGGTTCAGAAAGGAAGGAACACAAAATTGGCTGGAATTGAGAGTGGAAGCCATGTCGCGTTTGGAGAGCCCCTGATGTGCCTAAATAGTGGAAACCCCCCACAAGTGACCCCATTTTAAAAACTAGACCCCTCAAGGATTTTATCAAGGGGTATAGTGAACATTTTGAACTTAGAGGTACGACACAGAATTTGATAACATTAGGTCATCAAATTGTCATTAGTCTTGAGTGCAAGTGCTCGCTACTTGAGTACTCGGGTATGCACCATGTATCGCGGGTGCTCGAGTGACATGTTCGAGTCTCCACTCGCATGTTTCATGGTTGTTAGACACCCAAAAAAAAATCCACGCAATCCACACAACTTTTTTTTTTTGGCAACGAATCATATGGGGCGGAGACTTGAGCATGTCACTCGAGCATCCGCGATACTCAGCGCATACTTGAGCACCCGATGCAGACTCAAGTAGTGAGCACTTCCGCTCAACACTAGTCACCATATCATCTTTTTTTTTTTTTTCACTTTTAAAAAAATCCCAACCCTAACCCTAGCGTTTATTTTTTACACCGTTCCTCGTGCGGTATAAGTGATTAGACGACCTTATTCTTCGGGTCGGTGCGATTTCAGCGATACCAGATCCATATCAGATTTTTATGATTGACAGCTGTCACACACGAAAAGGTGCTTTTTTTTTTTTTTTTTGCATAGACTAGTTTTAGCATCGCCATATTTTGAGAGCTATTATTTTTCCATATTTTGGCCGACAGTCATGTGATGGCTTGTTTTTTATGGGACAAGTGAATGTTTTTATTGGTACCATTTTTGGGCACGTGACATTTTGTGATCGCTTTTTTCTTCCGATTTTTAGGAGGCAGAATAAACAAAAACCAACAATTCAGGAATTGTTTTTTTTTTTTTGTTGTTTGTTTGTTTTTTTTAATGCATTTCCGCATGTGGTAAAATTGATAAGGCAGCGTTATTCTTTGGGTCAGTACGTTTACATCAGTGCCACATTTATATATTTTTTTTATGTTTTGGCGCTTTTACACAATAAAGAGTGTTTTATTGAAAAAAAAATTTTGTATCGCTTTTTTCTGTGACCTATAACTTTTTTTTATTTTTTGGCTGATGGAGTCTTCTACATCTCCCTTCTCCACTGGTAGAATCTCCTAGCAGGTTATCCAGTATGCATTCAATCAGACAACGCCACAGCCGTGGCATACATACACCGACAGGGCTTAACAAGCCGCAAATCCGTTATCACGGCGGTCTCATGGATTCTGGTCTGGGCCGAGTGACACGTGCCAGCAATATCGTCAGTACACATTCTGGGGGTGGACAATTGGGCCGCCGACTTCCTTAGTCATCAGACTCTCCTCGGGCGAGTGGACACTCAACCCCATCGTGTTCGATAAGATCTGTCACAGATGGGGCACCACCGACGTCTATCTAATGGTGCCTCACTTCGTAGCCAGGTCTCGCTACCCCTCTGGCAGTCGGTTATGACACCCTCCTCATTCCATGATTTCATTTTCATCTTCCTTACCTCTTTCCGCCTCTGCCACTGATCCCGAGAGTCATCAAGAAGACCAAGGCAGAGGGAGTCCCAGTAATCATGGTGGCTGTAGACTGGCCCAGAAGGGACCTACTCTCTCTCTCTCTCAGGGTCCCCTCTTCCACCAGAATTCTCTGTCTCTGAATTTAATGGCATTGGTTTTGAGAGAAGCATGTTTTTCATCCCAGGTCATACAGACCATGGTCAGAGCAAGAAAGCCCGCGTCCTCACGCATTTAACATCGGACTTGGAAGGCCTTTTTTTTTTCTTTTTTCTTTTTTGATGGTGTGAAAACAACCTTTTCTGCTCACATGTCTTTTTCTCTTCCATCCATCTTGGCTTTTCTCCAGTTGGGACTCGACTCCGGGCTTTCTATCAGTACTCTCAAGGTTCAGATCTCTGCACTCTCAATTCTTTTTAAACGGAATTTGGCTTCTCGTCCCAAGCTCAAGACCTTCCTTCATGGAGTTGCTCGCCTGGCTTTGCCATATTCCCCTCCTGTAGGCCTTTGGGACCTAAAATAAGCAAGCCCCCTTCGAACCTATCCATGACATCTTGTCGTCATTCCTTTCCTGGAAGGTTGCCTTTTTGGTAGCCATCACGTCCTTCAGAAGAGTTTGAGCTGGCAGCTCTCTAGTCGCTCTCCTTTTCTCATTCTCCATCAGGACAAGGTAGTTTTCAGACCAGTTCCTCCTTTCTTAAGGTAGTCTCCTCATTCCACATCAACGAGGACATTGTTCTGCCTTCTTTCTGGTCATCTCTGGTTCATCCCCTTGAAAGATCCCTTCACAAGCTGGACCTGAGCAGAGCTCTGTGTCTACCTATCAAGGACCGCTTCATTCAGATGTTCTGACGCCTTGTTTGTCATCTGAGGGTCATCGCAAGGATCTCCCTGCTACAAAATCTAACCATCGCTGAATTCGCTCGGCTATACTGGAGGCATATCGCGCTACACACAGGCTACCCCTTCCGGGAGTAAGAGCGCTCTCCACCCAAGCGTTGGGGGCTTCTTGGACTGTTTGCCAACAGGCCTCTGCAACCCAGATTTGCAAAGCTGATACCTGGTCATCTCGTTACACTTTCACAAGGTTCTACAGAGTAGATATCTACACCTCGGTCTATGCTGGCCTAGGTATGAAGATTCTGCAAGCGGTGGTTGCCTGCCGTCCAAGCTGATTTGGCAGTTATTCTATTCCCTCCTTGGGACTGATTTAGGACATCCCATGGTTACCTGTGTCCCCCAATGAAGCAATAACGAAAGAAGGATTTTTTGTACTCACTGTAAAATCTTTCTTAGAGCCTTCACTGGGGGACACGGCATCCTCCCTGGTTTATGCCTATGTTGGGCCTATGTGCCTCTGTTGGGCCTGTATATAGTTCGGTTGTTTGTTGCTTCTCTTACTGCTTGTTCATTAACTGACGAGCTTTGTGCCAGTCGATGGGTGTATACTGCTGAGGAGGAGCTAATTCTTTTTTTGCCTAGCGGCCTCCCAGCGACAGATGCATACACTCATGGCTACCTGTGTCCACCAATAAAGGCTCAAAGAAAGAGCTTTTACGGTGAGTACCAAAAATCCCTCTTTTGCGGGACGAGTTACAGATTTTTTTGTTGCCGTTTTGGGGCACATAATGTTTTATGATTGCTTTTTATTCAGATATTCAGACACCATGAACAAAAAACAGTAATTTAGTTATTTATGTTTTTTATTTTTTGCGCCGTTCACTGTGTGGTAAGTGATAAGACTGATTTGTCCATTGGGTCGGTACGATTACAGAGATACCAGATTTATATTGTTTTTTTTATGCTTTGCTATTTTTACACACTAAAAACAATGTTTTACAAAAATGAATTAGTTTTTACATTGCCATATTCTGAGAACTGTAACTTTTTTTTTTTTTGCTGAATGAGCCATATTGCAGTTTTTGTTTTGCGGGACGGTTTGGCGATTTTAATTTATACCATTCTTTTTTTCTTCATATGACTTTTTGAAAGCTTTTTATTAAAAATTTTTGTGAGTCAGTCTGATGAAAAAGTGACATTTTTGGTGTTTTTTTTTATTTTCTTAACTCCGTTAGCCGTAAGGAATAAATAACGTACCAGTTTTATAAAGTGGGTCGTTCTGGATACGGTGTTAACAATTGTGGGGGTTTTTGGGTTGTTTTTTTTCACAAACACTGCTTTTTGAGTGGCAAAATGACTTTTTGTGATTTGGGTGTGCTTTTTTGGGTGTGTGTTTTACATATTTTATTTTACTTTTTCACTTTTCTTTGTACTTCGTCCCACTGTGGGACATTTTTCGTGTACTGCAGTGCATGAGACGGTCAGTGAGTCACGGAGTGTGCTTGTGAGACCAGGCTTATAGCTAGATCTTACAGACCATCGTACCCTGGGGTCATCAGATGACCTCTAGGTACCATGATAACCATCGGTACCCGCAGTTTTCATTTTGTGGGTCCCATGGTTACAAAGGGGATCTTGCAACCCCCTTACAACCAGTTAAATAGCTCTGTTGCGATTGACAGCAGTATTTGAGGGGTTAATTTGCCCGATCAGTTACAAAAGCGGCCAGGGCCGATTATAGCAGGGTGTCAGCTGTCGCATACAGCCGACGGGCAGCGCTACAATCTTATTCCCAATCGCCGTTTTAAAACAAATCAGGAATAAGGCCCCTTTACAACTGCCGTTCTAATACGTATCGGCAGTCGTTAAGGGGTTAAAGTTTCAGCTGTTTTCAAGACATATCCACCTAAATTTACCCCTGAAATAAAGCACAGTGTCACGAAAAACCCTTTATATGGCCTATTCAGAAATGCTAAAACTGGCAGTGACAGGAAAAGGTTAACTGCCACAAATTGTAGGACATTTTCCTGTGCGATTATACGACGTTTCTTTTAGAATTGTCACTTTTGTTCCGGTAGGAACAGTGATTCAGACAGAACGTGAAGGTTTCCTTTTGCCTTATGCTTTAATAAATCTTTATTTTTATTATAGGATTACTTGCATACATATTTGCGCACAAACGGAGGTATTCAAAATCAAGAGATCTTGTTGGTACATCATTTACAGAGAGCAAATTACATACCAGCTTTGCGGCTAAACCAGTCACTGAACAATTATCACCTAGTAAGTCCTCTGTTTCATTTTAAAGAGTATCATGAATATATATGTAAGTAATAACAATAAGTGAAAGTGATTCCATAGTTCTGTCTTTTAAGGACTGGAAGGGCTATCTCTCCTTTTCAAAAATAGTTTCTCTGACTGTTCTGTCTGAACACTGAGATGGTGAGGTGCCAGCGCCGAATACATGCCTTATAATGCCCCTTTTAAATACAGTATATAGATGCTTGCAGCTTCACCCCCAGTTGGAGGTGTCTGTTTTCAGGAAACATAGGAAAGGGTTCTTTACAGTCAGAGCAGTCAGACTGTGGAATGCCCGACCACAAGAGGTAGTAATGGCAGACACTATAACAGCTTTTATACAAGGCTGGATGATTTCCTTGATACACGTAACTTTGTGGGTTATAGTTAATTTAGTGACAAAATGTACAATTGGTGGAAGAAGGTTGATGGACCTAGGTCTTTTTTGCAACCTATGTAATTATGTAAAATATCTTTTTATTTTGTGTTTCACACATTTTTTAACATCATTAAAAAAAATTTTCTTTTTTTAATTGTTGGCTTGGCATATTATCCCCCATTACAGAGCAAATCTATCACATCAGTGCATTGTAAAGCTCAGCTCGATCTGGTCTGGCTCCTTCCTGACACTAATTGGTCATATAATCGCTGGGATCAAAGTGTAATGGGAGATTACGGCTTCCTAAATGGCATACATCCCTGACTTGAGTAAGAAATCAGTCCAATGTTGAAACATGTAGCCTTGTATTCCTTTAATAATTTCTGTTGATGACTTTACCTGCCTGTCATACTCTGCAACGCTCGTATCACCCCTTTTTTTCATTTAATTTATAAACTTTTTGTTTGATCTGTATACATTGCTTTTTTTCAGCAATGTATACAGCGATCGTGTAATTTCTGCCTTCTTTACGGGGAGTTCTCCATTCCTGCTGCTGCACATCTCCATGCAGCTGCTGATTCTGCAAGGATGTTCCAAAACTAAATTGCAGAGTCATATGCAGACCTCACAGACCATTTTGGCAATCAGCAGGTTATTAATTATGTAATAATTGTTGGCTAAAGCAATCCCCCATAGTCATTTTGCTATGTAAAGATTACGTTGCATTTTGTGAGGAGAGTATCTGAAAAATGTGTTCAGCTATGGATGTATTTTTATACTTTTTCTTTTCTGTGCAGAATGATTTTGACAGATGCCAGCTGGAAAGAGGAGCTGCCAGAAACTCTATAGTGGATCACTATGTCAAAATACTCCCAAGTGTGCAGCAAACTCTGGCCAGATCCTATCCTTCTATTGTTTGGAAGAAAGGTAACTGAAAGTTGTAGCTTTCGGCTGTATGTAATATCTTATTAACTTCACCTTCATTAATTTTGAGGGGACAGATATTGGAATTGCTTTGGCATTTGCTGGAAATTCATAGTTTTCAAGTCAGATGAACTTGAGGTTACTTTGCTTACTTTCTATTACAGCTGTTTAAAAAACATTTAAAGGGATACTGTCACGTTTAATAATGGTACAAACCTGGCAATATAGCGTTAATCTGCAAGTTAGGCTGGGCAGGACTTAAAGGAGTTGCCCACTGCTTTAACATTGATGCCCTATCCATAGGATAGGGCATGAATGTATGATCGGCCAGGGTCCCGCCCGCGGCATCCCCACCGACCAGCTGTTATCGGTGCAGCAGCCGCCGGCCGGAAGTCCTTGCCTGCGGTGCTTGGCTGTCTGTAGTGGCCGCCGCTTGTAACTGCACATCCTCCTCCCATTCATCGGGAGGCCGAAGTTCAGTTACAAGCGGCGGGCACTGCAGGTAGAGACTTCCGGCTGGCGACACCTGCCACCGACACCGATAACAGCCGATCGGCAGGGGTGCCGCGTGCGGGACCCCAGCCAATCATACATTGATGCTCTATCCTACGGATAGGGCATCAATGTAAAGTAGTGGATAACCCCTTTAAAGCTACTTTGTCCTGAAAGTGCAGCTTCTTAGAGAAAATGAACTATATTACTCCAGGGAGTCGCTGACTTTAAGCCATACAGACAGGTGTGCCCAGCCAGTCACCGCTCACAGCACTTTGACTGACATCTGGCTCTGCACTGATGCACATAAGTAATATAAAGCCTCAAATCTTCCACCCCTCGCTCCAGGTCTGATCTGAGCTCTGCAAGAAATAACCGATCAATACACCACATGGGTCTGTTAGGGGCACCGACGTGTGACGTACAAATAAAAACAATATGCATGTGTCAGAGATGACTAATGGAAGTACCAAATGTAAATGTATAATGTACAGGTAAGAGCAATGCGTATTCAGTGAAAAGAAAGCGATATATAGTGGGACTGAGCATATGACCTTGATCTCCAGCTTCATAAATAGTGTTCAATTCTTATGTGCAAAAGTTCTGCCCATAGACCAATGTGTAAATGCCAAGACAGGAACATTATGGATTGTCGTCTGCCTATTAATACAAAAATGAATGCATAAAATAAACAGAAATGTAGTATCAACATATACTAGCGCCAAAGGAGATGGTAAGGAAGAAATACTAGGCTGCAGCCAGAAGCACGGGTCCTGTGTGACGGCCCGTAAATAGTCATAAATAGATGGTACTGTCGCACTGATTGGAGGTAGCAGAGAATAGAAAAGAGGAGCACGCAAAACAGAAAGTAATATCTAGAATTTATATTAAACAAATTTCACAATGGAAATTAACTTGGACAATAAAATAATATTCCTAAGGAGACAAGCTATATATGATATTTAGGCAAAGCGTTAATAAATATAATGTTTCTCTGTTTAACGTCCATTTGCATGGTAAGAAATGCTGCTGCTATTGGAAACGTGCCTGCTATGCCGCTAAATAGCTCATAGTCTGTAAGAATGAATACACGGTGCTTAGTAAAAGCATACAGTTAGTGGGGCTGGTCCCTTGATTAGAGGTGTGAATTCCTGGTAAGTAAAGAGTGCGGGGTGTCTACTCCCCTGTACGTACTCCGAAGCCCACAGTTACCTGCTGTCAGGTCCTGGGCCATACAGTAAAGCAGGGAGCTGTAATCTCCTAAGTGGTATGTAGAGCCAGGGCACTCCGTCCGGTAGCATCCCTGGTAACCACACGGGCGGAAGGAGCTGGTGACGTCATAGCTGCTGACTATGGTGTCCTATGAAGGCCAGAAAAGAGGCTTCATTATTCATCATTCTTCAGATGATTTGTCAGTGTAGATGAAATAGTATTAAAGGAGTTTTCCAGGCTAAAAAGAACTCTGCAGTCTGTGACTGCACACTGCCGAATTGTGATAAGTTTACAATGCGCACACTGCCACAATTTCCCTTTCAATTGGGTATTTATACAATTTGCATAGTTGCAGCCAGTTTGACTCTCTCGGCCACTACTCTCAATGAAGTTGGCACATGACCACCCACTCTTGTTTAGAATATAGGAGAATTGTTAATTTGTGCTGATTGCACTCAGTCATGATTCGGCAGTCTTCAGTTACATGGTGACGGCAGACAGTTCTAGCGGGCAGCAGAGTTGTCACCGGATAGCGGCCTGTAATGTCTGTAGGTTTGACTACTCTACCATTGTTAAAATACAAATACATATCCAAAATATTCAACACTAAGCAACAGTTTCTTGTTTATTCTAGTGACAAGACCCAAACCTTTATCTACTGTTGCAAAACAGGCTCCCTCAGGGAGTGTGATTACCGAAGCGGACTTTATCCGTAACGTGCTGCTGAAAATAAAGGAAGTGTCTGCAGCTAGTGAGAGTAGAGACTTCTCTCCTTATAAAAGGTAAGAAATGTGCCTGGGCTTTCATCTGAGAATCCATTTATGGTACTCCCATTCCTACACAGTACTTAAGCTCTTCTATGTTTGAACCAATGTATCTTTTGTGGCACAGTGACATTAAAATGCTTTTGGTAGGAGACCATTTCTGTAGAGTTCTGTAGCTGTAGTCAAGAGACTTGTCTTGTTCTGCTTAGTCATGTAAAACTCAAATGGTATAAATTAATAGAATAGTGAGACATTAAAGGGTTGTCTGATATAGAAATATCATTTAAGTATGTTTCTCTTATGAAGTGCTCTTGGTCCCCTGACTGCAGCAGTCAGCCTGGACTGGACATGTAATGTGCTGGAAAGTGAGTATGCCTTTTTTTTTTAAATACATATTTTAAGTGCATACATGCATTGCAAATATATATTTTTCCAATACCGGACAACCCCTTTAACTGACTTGTTTAAAACAAAAGGTTTTTTTTGTTTTTTTTTGTTTTTTTTTTTAATGTGGTTGCCCATTAAAAGACTCCTTTATTGCTGGCCCCATAAATTAAAAAATTCTCTACTTCCTGGATCTGCATTGCTCATAGATTGTGTACTCCGCCAGTGTCTTGATGAACAATAATGTCTCATGACTCATGTAAGCCACTGATTGACTGCAATCTTCATAATTACATCTTTGCAAAAAGTTTATTCGCCTCAGGATAGAAATGTGAAGGCTGCTGTCAGTCTGCAGCCACCGATTGACTGCGGCAGTCATGTGACCTCAGGAGACATGAAGATGAGTGTCCGTCCTGCTTCGTGTGTGCTCAAGTAGGATTCTACCCTAAATATTTATATAGCAACATTGATTCCATGGTGCTGTACATGAGAAGGGGTTACATGCAAAATACATATCACTTACAGTAAAGAAGCTAACAATGTTAGACTGATACAGGAGGAAGAGGGCCCTGCCCTTGCGGCTTACATTCTACAGGATGATGGGGAAGGAGACAGTAGGTTGAGGGGTTGCAGTAGCTCTGGTGTTGGTGAGGTGGCAGCAAGGTCATGGCAGCCTGTAAGCTTTCTTGAAAAGATGGGTTTTCAGGTTCTGTCTGAAGGATCCGAATGTGATGGCTAATCAAACGTGTTGGGGCCAGATTTCCAGAGGATGGGGAATATTGGGGACAAGTCTTTTAGGCGATTGGGTGAAAAACTAATGAGTGTGGAGGAGAGAAGGTGGTCTTGGGAGGACTGGAGTCTACGTGAGGGAAGATATCGGGATATTAGTTTGGAGATGTACGGAGGAGAAAGGTTATGGATGCCTTTGTAGGTCAGTGTTAGTAGAAGTTTGAACTGGATATGCTGGGGAATTGGGAGCCAGTAAAGGGACTTGCAAAGAGGGGAAGCAGAAGAGTAGCGAGGAGAGAGATAAACTAGTCAGGCAGCAGAGTTAAGGATGGACTGGAGAGGTACAAGAGTGTTAGCAGGTAGGCCACAGAGGAGGATGTTGCAGTAGTTGAGGCGGGCGATGATGGGGTATGCACAAGCATGTAGTAGATTGAGGGTTTAGGAAAGGACGGATTCTGGAAATATTTTTAAGCTGGAGGCTGCAGGAGGTGGCGAGAGCTTGGATGTGCTGTTTGAAGGATAGGGCAGATTCAAGGGTTACTCTGAGGCAGCGGATTTCCGGTACGGGGGGAAGCTTGATGTAGTTTATTACTACAGATAGATCAGGTGGGGAAGATATGTGAGATGGAGGAAAGATAATGAGTTCAGATTTATCCACATTAAGCTTGAAGCGAGAGGAGGAGGATATGGCAAATAGATACTCAGGGATTCTGGACAGCAGAGGTGGATCTGAGTGTCGTCAGCATGCAGATGCTACTGGAAGCCATGGGAATTTGAGTGGTCTCCAGCCAAGGGTATAGATGGAGAAGAGTAGGGGTCCTAGGACAGAGCCTTGAGGGACTTCAACAGAGTGAGGGCCGGATGAGGAGGTAGAGTGGGAGATTCTAAATGTGTGGTTGGAAAGGTATGAGGTGAGGGCAAGGTCTTTGATGCCAAAGGAAGAGAGGATTTGTAGTAGATGGCAGTGGTCAACTGTGTCGAAGGCAGATGACAAATCAAGGAGGAGTATTGATAATTGTCTGTTAGCTTTGGCTATAAGTAAGTTAGTGATTTTGGTCAGGGCCGTTTCAGTAGAAAGGTGAGGACAGAAGCCAGATTGTAGGTCGTCGAAGAGAGTTAGATGAGAGGAAAGTTCAGTGTGAACTGCTGTTCAAGGAGTTTGGAGGCGAATGGGAGCAGCAATATGGAGCGATAGCTGGACTTAGCAGTTGGGTCGAGCAATGTTTATTTGAGGATAGACGTGATTGTGGCATGTTTGAAAGCAGAGGGGAAGGTAGCAGATGTTAGTGATAGGTTGAAGAGATGGGTTAGGGATGGAATAAGTGTGGTGGTGAGGTTGGGGAGGAGGTGGAATGCGATGGGGTAAAGTGCACAAGTAGTGAGGTGTGATTTGGAGAGGAGATGAGGAAGTTCACCTTCATTGATGATCGAGAGGGTGGTTATGGCATAAGGGCATTAGTCTGGTATGCAAAGGAGTTTGTGGTGGTCGAACAATAAAGACTTGCCTTGTTTGGTCAATCTTATTTTTGCAGTGTGTGGCAAAGTCCTCAGCAGCGATTAGGGAGGTCGGAGGGGACAGTGCTGGACGGAGGAGGGGAGTTAAGTGTTGAATAACTGTTTGGGTTTGTAGAATAAGGAAGATACAAGGGATGTAAAGTGGGCCTGTTTAGCAGAGGTGAGGGCTGATTTGAGTGCGAGTGTTGCGTGTTTGAATGCAGTGAAGTCCTCTTTCGAATGGGTTTTCCTCCAACACCGCTCCGCAACCCTGGACACTTGCCGAATCTTTTTAGTGAGGTTATTGTGTCAGGGTTTTCTTTTGATTTGTCGCACTCTGCCATGCACGAGTAGGGCGACCGCGACAATAGCTGATGTGAGAGTGGCATTGTAGAAAGCAGTGGCGCTGACTGTGTCGTGGAGTGAAGATATGGATGCTAGTGGTAGAATAGAGTCAGAGTGTGTAAGTGTCTAGATGTGCGAGGTTTCTGCGGGGGTGTTATGGTTGCTGGACATGGCTGACAGGTGAAGAGGACAGGGATGAGAACGTGAGTAGATGGTGGCCAGATAAGGGGAGAGGGGAGGTTGTGAGGTTAGATAGGGAGCAGAGTCGAGTGAAGATGAGGTCTAGTGTGTGTCCGTCTGTGTGGGTGGCTCAGGAGGACCAAGTCCAAAAGATGAAGTAAGCGACAGGAGTTTGGAGACTGCTGACTGGCGGGTGTCGGTGGGGATGTTGAAGTTACCCATGATGATGGTGGGAATGTCAGCAGAGAAAAAGTGAAGAAGCCAGGTGGAGAATTGTTCAATAAAGGCAGTGGCAGGGCCGGGAGGTCGGTATATGACTGCCACTTGGAGGTTGGAAAGAGAGTAGATGCGGACAGTGTGGACTTTAAAAGAAGGGAGGTTTAGGGACTGTAGAGGTGATATTGGGTTGAAGGTCCAGTTGGTAGAAAGAAGACCCACTCCTCCACCATGCCTGTTACCAGGGTGAGGAGTATGGGTGAAGTGGAGGCTGCTGTAGCACAGCGCAGCAGGGGAGGCAGTGTCGGAGGGTGTCAGCCCAGGAAGGATAGATTGCGAGAGTTAGAGGTCATGAATCACATGGAGCTTATTGTAGACAGAGCAGGCATTCCAGAGTGCTCCAGAGAGGGGGAGCAGGGGGGTGGACGTCGAGACGTGTTTAATGTAGGAGAGATTGCGGAAGTTCATATTAGGTAGGCAGCGATATGAGGGGGCATAAGAGGGAGGTAGCAGCTGTGTGGGGGTCCAGGATTGGGAGATATGTCGCCAGCAGTGAGGACAAGCAGAGTGCAAGAAAGCAGGTGAAAGGAAAGAGGCCGGCTTGTTTTATGTTTTAGTAGGCGAGATCTGAGGTTGAGGAGCAGGTCTGCAGATGAGGTCAGGTAGGAGGTAAGAGGGATTGAGAGATTATTATTTGGATAGAGGATGCTGGGGTTTGGGGATAGCAAAGGAGTGAGGATTAGTGGAACAAAAACTGTAAGGGTATATACAAGCATGGTGGTAGAGTAAGTGTGGGGGAAAAAGAAAAGCGAAGTACATTTAGTGAACAGTGTTACAAAGAACTTGGCACTCCAGGGTAAATGCTGATGAACAATACTTTTTATTTAGAAAAGCTATCCACTGTAAAAAAAAATAAAATTGACACTTCAGTCTAAAATTGGACATTTATCAATACTGAAAGATACAAAAGAAAACAAAATAATCAAAAATTTAACAATTTAGGCATAACAAGTATAAGTATAAACCTGGTATGCATGAGATACAAAGGAATGTAAGAACATAATTCCCAATTGGCTTTGGGATGCGGTAGAATAATAATTAAAAAGTACATTACTATTACATACTATCGCCCAGTGGTAGCTCAGTAGACTATTAAATAGGGAGGCAGAGTATTTTAATAGCATGGTAGGGTATAAATCCCATAAATTATAGTGTATCATGTACAGTGGGTACGGAAAGTATTCAGACCCCTTTAAATTTTTCACTTTGTTTCATTGCAGCCATTTGGTAAATTCTAAAAAGTAAATTTTTTTTCTCATTAAAGTACTCTGCACAACATCTTGACTGAAAAAAATAGAAATGTAGAATTTTTTGCAAATTTATTAAAGAAAAATTGAAATATCACATGGTGATAAGTATTCAGACCCTTTGCTCATTTAAGTCGCATGCTGTCCATTTCCTTGTGATCCTCCTTGAGATGGTTCTACTCCTTAATTGGAGTCCAGCTGTGTTTAATTAAACTGATAGGACTTGATTTGGAAAGGCACACGCCTGTCTATATAAGACCTCACAGCTCACAGTGCATGTCAGACCAAATGAGAATCATGAGCTCAAAGGAACTACCCAAGGAGCTCAAAAACAGAATTGTGGCAAGTCACAGATCTGGCCAAGGTTACAAAAGAATTTCTGCATTACTCAAGGTTCCTTAGAGTACAGTGGTTTCCATAATCCTTAAATGGAAGAAGTTTGGGACCACCAGAAGTCTTCCTAGACCTGGCCGTCCAGCCATACTGAGCAATCATGGGAGAAGAGCCATGGTGAGAGAGGTAAAGAATAACCCTAAGATCACTGTGGCTGAGCTCCAGAGATGCAGTAGGAAGATGGGAGAAAGTTCCACAAAGTCAACTATCACTGCAGCCCTCCACCAGTCGGACCTTTATGGCAGAGTGGCCTGACGGAAGCCTCTCCTCAGTGCAAGACATAGGAAAGCCTGCATAGAGTTTGCTCGAAAACCCATGAAAGACTCCCAGGCTATGAGAAATAAGATTCTCTGGTCTGATGAGATGAAGATAGCACTTTTTGGTGATAATTCTAAGCGGTACGTGTGGAGAAAACCAGACATTGCTCATCACCTGCCCAATACAATCCCAACAGTGAAACATGGTGGTGGCAGCATCATGCTTTGGGGGTGTTTTTCAGCTGCAGGGACAGGACGACTGGTTGCAATTAAAGGAAACATGAATGCGGCCAAGTACAGAGAGATCCTGGATGAAAACCTCTTCCATAGTGCTCTGGACCTCAGACTTGGCCGAAGGTTCACCTTCCAACAAGACAATGACCGTAAGAACACAGCTAAAATAACAAAGGAGTGGCTTCAGAACAACTCTGTGACCATTCTTGACTGGCCCAGCCAGAGCCCTGACCTAAACCCAATTGAGCATCTCTGGGGAGACCTGAAAATGGTTGTCCACCAACGTTCACCATCCAAGCTGACGGAACTGGAGAGGATCTGCAAGGAAGAATGGCAGAGGATCCCCAAATCCAGGTGTGAAAACTTGTTGCATCATTCCCAAGAAGACTTATGGCTGTACTAGCTCAAAAGGGTGCTTCTACTGAATACTGAGCAAAGGGTCTGAATACTTATGACCATGAGATATTTCAGTTTTTCTTGTAGAAATTTTTGCAAATTTATTAATTTCTGATTTTTTTTTCCGTCAAGATGGGGTGCAGAGAGTACTTTTAACCCCTTAATAACATCTGACGTACTAATACGCGTCTGTGCCCTGGGACTTGAGAGCCAGACCCGTATTAGTACGTCATGGCGATCGCGCGCGCACACAGGTTGTGCGGGCGCGATCGCCGCCGGGTGTCAGCTGATTGTCACAGCTGACACCCGGTCCTATGTGCAGGGAGCGGTCCTGCACCGCTCCCAGCACATTAACCCCCGCGATGCTGCGATCGAAGTCGATCGCGGCATTGCAGGGGCAAGGGGAGGTGATCGGCGATACTCACCTCCTCTTCCGGCTTCCAGCGCAGTCTGCAAAGGCTTCCCGGGTGTTGCCATGACGACCCAATGTCGTCATGACAACATCCGGGTTACCAGAGAGCAGGAAGATTGCTTGGGCATGCGCAGTGCATCTCCAAGCAATCTTCACACTGTGCACTTCTGACAGCCTTCATGGCATAGGGATGGTGCTTCATTCCTGTGCCATGCAGGCGATCAGAAAAAAAAAAGTGAAAGTCCCAGAGTGGGACAAAGTAATAAAGTGTATAAACTGTGTGAAAGTGGGAAAAAAAAAAATGTGCAAAAATATTATAAAAAAAAATAATACACCAAAAATAAAAATATAATGTACCCATCAATAAATATTCTTATAAAAAAAAACAAAAAAAAAAACAATAAAAGTACACATTTGGTATCGCCACGTCCGGAACAACCTGACCTATAAAACTGTCCCACTAGTTAACCCCTTCAGTGAACACAGTAAAAAAAAAAAACGAAGCAAAAAACAATGCTTTATCACCATACCGCCAAACAAAAAGTGGAATAACACGCGATCAAAAAGACGCATATAAATAAAAATGATACCGCTGAAAACGTCATCTCGTCCCGCAAAAAAACAAGCCGCCATACAGCTCCATCAGCCGAAAAATAAAAAAGTTATAGCTCTCAGAATAAAGCTATGCTAAAAAATATTTTTTTCTATAAAATAGCTTTTATTGTGTATAAGCGCCAAAACATAGAAAAATGATACAAATGTGGTACCGCTGTAAACGTACTGACCCGAAGAATAAAGCTACCTCATCAATTTTACCACACGCGGAACAGAATAAAAAAAAAAATAAAAAAAAACAATTCCTGAATTGTTGGTTTTTGTTTATTCTGCCTCCCAAAAATCGGAATAGAAAGCGATCAAAAAATGTCACGTGCCTGAAAATGGCGCCAATAACAACGTCAAGTCATCCCGCAAAAAACGAGCCGTCACATGACTGTCTGCCAAAATCTGGAAAAATTATAGCTCTCAAAATATGGCGATGCAAAAACTAGATTTTACAAAAAATGCGTCTTTTAGTGTGTGACAGCTGTCAGTCATAAAAACCCCATATGATTCTGGCATTGCTGTAATCACACCGACCCGAAGAATAAAGTCGTCTAATCACTTATACCGCACAAGGAACGGCGTCAAAAATAAACTCTTGGGTTAGGATTGGGCTAGGGTTAGGGCTGGGTTTGGGGCTAGGGTTGTGCTGGGGCTAGGGTTGTGCTGGGGCTAGGGTTGTGCTGGGGCTAGGGTTGTGCTGGGGCTAGGGTTGTGCTGGGGCTGGGATTTTTTTCAAAAGTAAGAAAAAAAGATGACGATATGGCGACTAGTGTTGAGAGCAAGTGCTCGCTACTTGAGTTTGCATCGGGTGCTCTGGTATGCATTGAGTATCGTGGGTATTTGAGTGACATGCTCGAGTCTCTGCCCCATATGCTTCGCTGCCAAAAAACTTTACGGGGATTGCCTGCCATGCACGAGCGATCCCCGCATGTTTTTTTTGGGTGTCTAATAACCGTGAAACATGCGGAGCAGGGACTCGAGCATGTCACTCGAGCACACGCTGTACATGGTGCATACCTGAGTACCCGATGCAAACTCAAGTAGCGAGCACTTGCGCTCAAGAATAATGATAACTTATTCGATATGATGACCTAATGTAAACAAATTCTGTGCCGTACCTCTGGGTTCAAAATGTTCACTATACACCTTAATAAAATCCTTGAGGGGTATAGTTTCCAAAATGGGGACACTTGTGGGGGAGCTCCAATGTTTAGGCACATCAGGGGCTCTCCAAACACAACATGGCGTCCGCTAATTATTCAAGCAAATTTTACAATCAAAAAGTCAAATGGCGCTCCTTCCCTTCCGAGCCCTGCCGTGCGCCCAAACAGTGTTTTTTCCCCAAATATTGGGTATCTGCGTGCCCAGGGGAAATTGCACAACAAATTTTGGGGTCCATTTTTTCTTGTTACCCCTGTGAAAATAAAAAAAATTGGGTCTAAAGTAACATTTTTGTGAAAAAAGTTAAATGTTCATTTTTTTTCTTCCACATTCAAAAAATTCCTGTGAAGCACCTGAAGGGTTAATAAAGTTCTTGAATGTGGTTTTGAGCACCTTGAGGGGTGCAGTTTTTAGAATGGCGTCACTTTTGGGTATTTTCTGTCATAAAGACCTCTCCAAGTGACTTCAAATGTGATGTGGTCCTTAAAAAAATGGTTTTGTCAATTTTGTTGGAAAAATGAGAAATCGCTGGTCAACTTTTAACCCTTATAGCTCCCTAACAAAAAAAAATTTTGGTTCCAAAATTGTGCTGATGTAAAGTAGACATGTGGGAAATGTTATTTATTAACTCTTTTGTGTGACATATCGCTCTGATTTCAGGGCTTAAAAATTCAAATTTTGAAAATTGCAAAATTTTCAAAATTTTCGCCAAATTTCTGTTTTTTTCACAAATAAACGCAAGTGATGTCGAAGAAATTTTTCCACAATCATGAAGTACAATATGTCACAAAAAAACAGTCTCAGAATCAGGGGGATCCGTTGAAGCGTTCCAGAGTAATTACCTCATAAAGTGACAGTGGTCAGAATTGTAAAAATTGGCCCGGTCATTAACGTGCAAACCACCCGCGGGGCTTAAGGGGTTAATGAGAGAAAAAAAAATTTACTTTTTAGAATTTACCAAATGGCTGCAATGAAACAGAGTGAAAAATGTAAAGGGGTCTGAATACTTTCCGTACCCACTGTAGATTAATGTTTTTGTAGCTTGCTATGAGCTATGCCAGTCACATCATCCAGAAACAGAGCATATATAGAACAACCAGAATTGCCAGAAACACATGAATCAAAGAATAAGTTGGAATCGCATCTGAATATCATCCTCTGAGAAACAAAACAACGGAAACTCCCTTGATCTGGTCTTTGTACGGCTTTGTTCAATCCCCTACCTAGATAACTCCCCTCTTCCCCTCTCTGATCATAACAGTCTCTCCTTCACGCTCACAAATCCTTGCCCACCCCAGCACACTCCTACCTATCACACATTCAGAAATTTACAAGCCATTAACCCTCATAGACTCCCTTCACTCATCACTGTCCCCAATCTCCTCTTTTTCCTGTCCTTATCTGGCTGTAAATCACTACAATGACACTCTCAGAAGCACCCTGGACCAACAAGCGCCCCTCACCCTCAGAACCTCTAAACACAAAGTAAAACAGCCCTGGCTGACACCGCAAACCCGATTTCTCCAGCGATGCTCTAGGAATGCTGAACGCCTATGGAGGAAAACTCGCACACTAGAAAACTTTATCCACTATGAATTTGTTAAAAACCTATAACTCTTCATGTTGCCAAACAGACATACTTCACCACCCTGATCTCTTCACTATCCAACAACCCAAAAAAACTCTTCGACACCTTTCACTCCCTCCTCAGTCCTAAAGTGCTGGTCCCTATCACAGACATTTGTGCTGACGACCTGGCCTCCTACTTCGCAGAGAACATTTATCAGGAAATCAGCTCCCAGCCACCATGTTCCGTGACTCCCATCCCTCCCCACATCTCCTCTGGATCACTCTCCACATTTGACCCAGTCACAGAAGAAGTAGTCTCCAGGCTCCTCTCTTCTTCTCATGCCAGTCCATGCACCCTATTCTCTCTCGCCTACTCCAGTCTCTCTCTTCAGTCATCACTACTCGCCTAACTAAAATCTTCAACCTCTCCCTCTCATCTGGTAACTTCCCCTTCTCCTTCAAACATGTCATCATTACTCCATTATTAAAAGAGCCCTCTCTTGACCCTTCCTGCACAAACTACTACAGACCAGTCTCCAATCTCCCCTTTATCTCTAAACTCTTGGAGCGCCTGGTCTACTCCCGCCTTACCCTTTACCTCTCTATTCACTCTCTTCTAGACCCATCACAGACCGGCTTCTGCCCTCTACATTCTACAGAAACTGCACTCCTCAAAGTAACCAATGAACCTTCTGACAGCAAAACGTAACGGTGACTACTCTCTGCTCATTCTTCTTGACTTTTCTGCAGCTTTCGACACCGTTGACCACCACCTCCTCTCTATGCTCCACTGAATTGGCTTAAAAAAACACTGCTTTCTCCTGGTTCTCCTCTTATCTATCTGACCGCTCTTTGTGTATCATTCGCTGGCTCCACTTCTTCCCCCCCTTCCTCTTGCTTTTTGGGTTCCTCAGGGTTCAGTCCTTGGCCCACTTCTCTTCTCTCTCTACACTGCCCCAATTGGAAAGACCTTCAGCAAATTTGGCTTTCAGTAACATCTTTATCCTGATGACACACAACTATACACCTCATCCTGTCTGTCCACAGTTTCCAACATCATGTTCGCTCTTTATCTGAAACTCAACCTTTCTAAAACTGAACAACTTCTGCTCCCACTTTTTACTCACCTCCCTAAATCTGACATATCCCTCTCCGTGTGTGGCACCACAATGACGCTGAGCCAGCAGACGCGCTGTCTGGGCGTTGTGTTTGACACCAATCTTTCCTTCACCTTCCATATACAATTTCTTGCCACCTGAAGAACATCTTTAGAATCCGCCCCTTTCTCTCCTTGGAAACCACAAAAACCCTCACTTTTGCCCTGATCCACTCCCGCCTTGACTTCTGTAATTCTCTATTAATTGGCCCCCCCCCTCACTCAACTTTCCCCTCTCCAGTCCATCCTTAATGCTGCAGCCAGGGTCATCTATCTGGCTAATCGTTACTCAGATTCTTCCGCTCTATGCCAGTCATTGCACTGGCTGCCTATACATTATAGGATCCAATTTAAATTGCTTATTCTCACCCGCAAAGCTCTACACAATGCAGCACCCCCCTACATCTCCTCCCTCATTTCTGTTTATCAGCTTACTCGTTCTCTACGCTCCGCAAGCGACCATCGACTAACATCCGCACTAATCCATACGTCCCACTCCCGGCTCCAAGACTTCTCCCAAGCTGCACCTATTCTTTGGAATGCTCTACCCCAAGAAATTAGGACGAGCCACAACTTACACGGTTTTAGGTGCTTCCTAAAAACACACCTGTTTAGGGTGGCCTATCGCGTTCCCTAATCGAAGTGTTTTTATATTTTTATAGCCCATTCATTATTTCTCCAAACATAAGTCTCCACCGAACCCAAAAGCTCTACAGATTCTGGCTGGTGACGAGCTCATGCAGCCTTTATCTATCGCTCATCCCCTCAAGATGGCTGGACGATTATTGTGAATAGGCCCCTGCACTTTGTGTCACCCCCCACCTCATTGTAGATTGTAAGCTCTTACGAGCAGGGTCATTATTATTTTTGCTTTAATTATTGTATTATCTTTAGCTATGTTACTTATGACTGTTGTGTGTGAACCTCTGAATTGTAAAGCGCTGCAGAATAGGTTGGCGCTATATAAGTAAAGATTATTATTATTTACTAGATTGCAGGACTGAGAGAAAAGACATAGCACAAGGTCTGTGGCAACAGCGCTGAGGAATGGCCTAACTTTCAGTGCGTAGAGCGCAAAGTGTTATCTGCTGCTTTATCTAGAAAGCTGATAATGTGGGCCGCGCCATGTTTAAGGCGTGTGACCTCTAATGACATGTGACGTTGCGCTCCAGCACAACACGTGTCGCCTTAATGGAGCATTAGGTGGAGATCATGTGACCAGAGGTGACATATCACTATGTCTCAAGTGGTCACTTAAGAAGATGCCCCCTGCAGTGAGATCCTCCCACAGGAGAGAATGGAGAATATTTTCCTGGCGTGTGTATGTGGATATGTGGAATGAGTTGTGTAGGGGAAGCAATGAAAAGATAGAATGCCAAGGTAAAATAAAGCCGAGAAAATACCAGAAGGTAAAAGAAAGGGAGTAGAAAAATAAGCGGAAATAATAATAAAATAGAAATAGAAAAAAAAGATTTTTTCCTTTTGTGCAGCACCATTCTGGGACCATTTAATAGTGGGTTGTCCATTCATGAAAAAACTCTTTAATTACTTTTCCATTCCATAACCCTATTAGAGATGGAAATAGCTGAATGTGATTTTTCTGCTCTTCAGTTTGACAGATGAAAGCCCAAGTCCAGTTTCTCAAGATGCCAAAATGGAAATACATGATGCTTTTGTTGGTAAACCAATATTGAAAACTAGAAGAGACTCCAGGTTAGTGGTACATTTTTTTCCATGCTGCTGCCTACTGTGCTTTTGGATTGGTTTGTACACACAGAAGGGCTCCCCGTCCGTAATCAGTTATGTCCTGTGTGGACCAACCTTGTTAATTGTTATAGCATTTTTTTATCATGTGTAATTGTGATGCCTTTTATAAACCTAGTTGTTTGTATGTTACAGGCTGTTGGACTCTCCCGTCCACCCTGTCCTGGCAGAACCCTCCTTTGGCACAGATTTTGCAAATGTCCGTTACAAAACACCTTGCAGATCTTTCCTGCTGACTTCCAGCCCTGTCCAATCAAGTCTTCTCAAATCTACACCGATAAAAAACCTTTCCAAAGCATCGGAGTTTAGCTTGCTGCAGACACCTCTGGTGGTAAAGGTAAGGGTTCAGCATCATACATTTTTAGTTTGTTTAGCAAAGGATTGAGATGCATCGCACAATAGCTTTATGCTCTACTCCATTAATTACTCGGGCTTTGAGTCCTAACATTTGTTCTACGGTCTGTTCATTTGTTGATGCTGCTCATCAAATCTTATTGTAGTAACGTTTTTTTTGTGCGTTTCTCTCTAGAAGGCAAAAGCCTTGATGGCAAGCACAAGGGCTTCTGACTATATTGCACGCACTCGCCAATCTGTTCTGAGGTCCAGTACACACACAACTCCTTTGGCCTCTCCTTCAGTTTCCCCTGGAAGATCAATTGCACCTCCTTTACGGTCCAGACAACTAAAAATCTCTTTTATGGAGCAAATTAGCAAGAAATTTAGTAAAGGGGTAAGTCTCGCATTATGCATAGTGGTCTGATTTGATGTGGGCATGCTTAACGTAAGTATATTACACTGTTTTTAACATTTATGAATTGAGCACCTTTTTATGTCATGTTAAAAAAAAAAAATTGTGTTCGTTAACACCTTAAATAGTTTTCCTCTAGTTCTTTTTTTGTCGCATCATTTTTTTTTAATACTAAGCAATATTTTACTAACAGATTTTGTCAACTGAGCAAGAAGAGCCCAGAATTTCTCCTGTTCTGAAGTCTGGTCGAGACACTATGTGGGCAGAAAGAGTGGCTATGCTTACCGAAAATGATGCCAATACAGACAATGATGAAATGGATGAATCTTCATCTGGAATTCAAGATGGAAGCCCAAGCAAAATGGAGGCTAGCAAAGACGCAAGCCATGTGTCTGCAAGGTCTAACCAGACAACACTAGAGTATCATGATGCTCCAACACCTGAGGACAAGGTGGTTTCAACAACTGTGAATTCTTCAGGTAGTGAACAGCAGCCACATGCTGAGCTGGACCGTGTGCTAGTAACTGGAGATGTCCACCACCCAATTGTGGAAGCCCTGGAGACACCAGAGAAAGGTATGTCACATCCATGATGTCCTGTGTGTGCTCATGTTTGATTGCAGGTAGAGAAGCGCATAAAATACTCACACACCATTGTATAGAGGCGGCAGAGATTGACATGTGGCTTTGGAGGAAATCTTTACCATAATTAGCAATGTAATTATATCTCCTCTGCTACATTTATGCCTATGAGGTTGTTCATATCAAGGTGTGAGACCCGCAGATAACTTGTGCATTATGGTCTGCGCTCAGACCAAGTTTCAAGAACCTCTGCATGAGCATTAAATAAGACTAAGAATTAATTTAGAGTCCCCCTCTTTTTTTTTGTGCACAAAAAAAGCCAGACTACATCAGTTTGTTTCAATTCTCATCCATTTAGAGCACATGGATCCGAGGGTTCGCTTTTATTTTGTATGGATCCATTTAGGGGACGAATTTGATGTACAAATTAGATCAGAAGCAGACATGTTTCTATTCGTATATTTGTCTTCAATTTTTTTTTGCAGGCAATCTGTCCACAAAAAAATTGATGTCAGCATGCTCATCGACTACAATGGGTGTTATGCTTACTCACGGTCAGAGCGGCTGCATCACTAGATGAGGCGTGGCCTCGCTGCATACAAGTGTATGAAGCAAGGCTGCGCCCACTGGACAGCTGCGTCACTAGACGAGGCGCGGCTTCGCTCCATACAAGTGTATGAAGCAAGGCTGCACCCACTGGACAGCTGCGTCACTAGACGAGGAGCGGCTTCGCTCCATACAAGTGTATGAAGCAAGGCTGCGCCCACTGGACAGCTGCGTCACTAGACGAGGCACAGCCTCACTCCATATAAGTGTATGAAACAAGGCTGCGCCCACTGAACGGCTGCGTCACTAGACGAGGCGCGGCCTCGCTCCATACAAGTGTATGAAGCAAGGCTGCGCCCACTGGACGGCTGCGTCACTACACGAGGCGCAGCTTCGCTCCATACAAGTGTATGAAGCAAGGCTGCGTCCACTGGACAGCTGCGTCACTAGATGAGGCGCGGCCTCGCTGCATACAAGTGTATGAAGCAAGGCTGCGCCCACTGGACAGCTGCGTCACTAGACGAGGCACAGCCTCACTCCATATAAGTGTATGAAGCAAGGCTGCGCCCACTGAACGGCTGCGTCACTACACGAGGCGCAGCTTCGCTCCATACAAGTGTATGAAGCAAGGCTGCGTCCACTGGACAGCTGCGTCACTAGATGAGGCGCGGCCTCGCTGCATACAAGTGTATGAAGCAAGGCTGCGCCCACTGGACGGCTGCGTCACTACACGAGGCGCGGCCTCGCTCCATACAAGTGTATGAAGCAAGGCTGCGCCCACTGGACAGCTGCGTCACTACACGAGGCGCAGCTTCGCTCCATACAAGTGTATGAAGCAAGGCTGCGCTCACTGGACGGCTGCGTCACTAGATGTATGGAGCTGAATAAATATGGAGTATGGAGTAAGTATGGAGCTGAAGAATAAAGCTGCCTTATCAATTTTACCACACCCGGAGTAGAATAAAAAAAAATTAAAAAAAAAACAATTCCTGAATTGTTGGTTTTTGTTTATTCTGCCTCCCAAAAGCTGGAATAGAAAGCGATCAAAAAATGGCACGTGCCTGAAAATGGTACCAATAAAAAACGTCAACTCATCCCGCAAAAAGCAAGCAGTCACATGACTGCCGACCAAAATATGGAAAAATTATAGCTCTCAAAAGATGGCGATGCAAAAACTAGATTTTACAAAATGTGTCTTTTAGTGTGTGACAGCTGTCAATCATAAAAACCCGATATGATTCTGGTATCTCTGTAGTCGCACCGACCCAAAGAATAAAGTCGTCTAATCACTTATACCGCACTAGGAACGGCGTGAAAAATAAACGCTGGGGTTGGGGTTGAGGTTAGGGTTGTGCTAATGTTAGGGTTGGTTTTTTTTTTTTTCAAAAGAAAAAAAAAATGACGATATGGCAACTAGTGTTGAACGCAAGTGGTCGCTACTTGAGTTTGCATTGGGTGCTCGGGTATGCATTGAGTATCGCGGGTGCTCGAGTCTCCGCCCCACATACTTCGTGGCCAAAAAAACCTTGTGGGGATTGCCTGCCATGCACGAGCGATCCCAGCATGTTTTTTTTGGGGTGTCTAATAACCGTGAAACATGCGGGCAGGGACTCGAGCATTTCACTTGAGCACCCGTGATACATGGTGCATACCCGAGTACCCGATGCAAACTCAAGCAGCGAGCCCTTGCGCTCAAGACTAATGACAACTTATTCAATATGATGACCTAATGTCATCAAATTCTGTCTCGTACCTCTGGGTTCAAAATGTTCACTATACCCCTTGATAAAATCCTTGAGGAGTGTAGTTTCCCAAATGGTGTCACTTGTGGGGGTTTCCACTATTTAGGCACATCAGGGGCTCTCCAAACGCACATGGGGTCCGCTCTCGATTCCAGCCGATTTTGCGTTCAAAAAGTCACACAGTGCTCCTTCCCTTCTGAACTCTGCCGTGCGCCCAAACACTGTATTTTCCCCACATATGGGGTATTGGTGTACTCAGGAGAAATTGCACAAAAGTTTTTGGGGTCCATTTTCTCCTCCTACCCTTGTGAAAATAAAAGAATTGGGGCTAAAACATCCTTTTTGTGGAAAAAGTTTGATTTTTTTATTTTCATGGCTCCATGTTATAAACTTCTGTAAAGGACTTGGGGATTCAAGGTGCTTACCACACATCTAGATAAGTTCCCTGAGGGGTCTAGTTTCCAAAATGGTGTCACTTGTGGGGGGTTTCCACTATTTAGGCACATCAGGGGCACATCCGCTAATTATTCAAGCTAATTTTACAATCAAAAAGTCAAATGGCGCTCCTTCCCTTCCGAACCCTGCCGCGCGCCCAAACGGTGGTTTTCCCCCACATATGGGGTATCTGCTAACTCAGGAGAAATTGCACAACAAACTGCATAGTGCAATTTCTTCTGTTACCCTTATGAAAATGCAAAAATTGGGGCTGAAAAACATTTGTGTGGGAAAAATGTGAAAATTTTATTTTTACGGCTCCATGTTATAAACTTCTGTGAAGCACCTGGGGGTTCAAGGTGCTCACCACACATCTAGATAAGTTCCCTGAGGGGTCTAGTTTCCAAAATGGTGTCACTTGTGGGGGGTTTCCACTGTTTAGGCACATCAGGGGCTCTCCAAATGCAACATGGCATCCACTAATTATTCAAGCAAATTTTACATTCAAAAAGTCAAATGGCGCTCCTTCCCTTCCGAACCCTGCCGTGCGCCCAAACAGTGGTTTTCCCCCACATATGGGGTATCTGCTTACTCAGGAGAAACTGCACAACAAATTTTGGGGTCCATTTTTTCCTGTTACCCCTGCGAAAATAAAAAAAAATTGGGTCTAAAGTAACATTTTTGTGAAAAAAGTTAAATGTTAATTTTTTTTCAACCACATTCCAAAAATTCCTGTGAAGCACCTGAAGGGTTAATAAAGTTCTTGAATGTGGTTTTGAGCACCTTGAGGGGTGCAGTTTTTAGAATGGTGTCACTTTTGGGTATTTTCTGTCATAAAGACCCCTCAAAGTGACTTTAAATATGATGTGGTCCCTAAAAAAATGATTTTGTCAATTTTGTTGGAAAAATTAGAAATCGCTGGTCAACTTTTAACCCTTATAGCTCCCCAATAAAAAAAATTTGGGTTCCAAAATTGTGCTGATGTAAAGTAGACATGTGGGAAATGTTATTTATTAACTATTTTGTGTGACATATCGCTCTGATTTAAGGGCATAAAAATTCAAATTTTGAAAACTGCTAAATTTTCAAAATTTTTGCCAAATTTCCATTTTTTTCACAAATAAACGCAAGTGATATCGAAGAATTTTTACCACTATCATGAAGTACAATATGTCACGAAAAAACAGTCTCAGAATCAGTGGGATCCGTTGAAGCGTTCCAGAGTAATTACCTCATAAAGTGACAGTGGTCAGAATTGTAAAAATTGGCCTGGTGATTAATGTGCAAACCACCTTGGGTTGTAAAGGGGTTAAAGCCCTATTCACACTTTGCAGAGGAATGGTGTTGATTTGAGGACAGTCTTTGAGTAATGAAATGCACAGCATGTCCATTTTGTTGCCGATACTAAGCAGATATGCTGGGTCCTCTGTAAAATCAGCCTGTCAATACAATGTGCAAAGTGTGGCTGTGCATGATAAGACCATGTCATTTCCCCTTACACTTGCCATTTCTTGAATGCATGTGATCATATGCGAGCTGACCCTCAAAGAACACTAAAGCAAACCATTAGGGATATCCTGAATGGCTCGTCTGTCATGGTTGCACTGTAAAGATGGTCGTTTTAGAAGATTGATCAGCAATTTGTATTTATAAAATATGATGCATTCTCTGCTGTTATCTGTGGCCTAGTGTCAGCATAAATTTATGCGATGCAGATCTGCCATCGAAACACTTTTCAACTACAGCCAGCACCCAACAACATCCCCTCAAAAAATCCAAAACTTACTTGCATTTTTCTTAAGATATCTGCATTCAATCTTCAGCTGTCATAAAAAGGCATCAAAATGGAGTTTAATCTTAATGGGCTTTTCCAGCCATCTAGAACCTGAAGCGTATGGCCTATTTTATCTACAACTATCTATGCAGTGCAAACTCGATTCAGGGTTTATGTTCTACAACAGTCTTCCCCAAACTGAAGTGCTCAAGGCCCACCAACAGGTCACGTTTTCAGGATTTCATTAGTATTGCTCAGGTGATAATTACATTACCTGCACAGGCAGTAATTCCATCACCTGTGTAAGGGTATTTGCGCACGATGCGGATTTGAAGCTGAAATTTCCTGAGCGTTTTTGTCTCTCCTTGGCAGATAAATCGCATGCGGATTTTACATGCAGATTTTACATGCGTTTTTTCCCCTCACCCATGACAGCACACCTTGAGAGGGATCCGCCCCACCAAGGACAGGAAACTGTCTGAAATAAAAGGGCGGTACCTCTCCATCGCTTCAGTTGGTCTCCTGTCCTTGAAGGGAACCTGTCTGTGGAAGAAAAGAATGCTGTACCTGGGTCTGTTCCAGTGTGAAAGAGCGGGCACCGGCCTGTGCATCGGGTTCCAGGCTCCAGAAGCGCCGTCCATGGTTCCCTGGGGCCGTGTCAGAGCGTGCGCAGGCGGTGAGCAGGGCTCCGGTTCCCCGCAGACCACTGCGCCTTGGACGGCGCTTCTGAAGCCTGGAACCCGGTGCACAGGCCGGTGCCCACTCTTTTACACCGGAACAGATCCAGGTACAGCATTCTTTTCTTCCACAGACTGGTTCCCATCAAGAACAGGAAACCAACTGAAGCGAGAGAGAGGTACCTCCCTTTTATTTCAGACCGTTTCCTGTCCTTGGTGGGGCGGAACCCTCTCAAGGTGTGCTGTCATGGGTTCAGGAAAAACCGGCTACCGATAAGTAACCTTGGTGTTTTACATGCGTTTTTTACAACGTTTTTGTACTTCAAAAGCTAGTCACATTCACCCAGTCTTAATTAGCATTTCTATTCATGTAAATTATGCGGCTGCTGTGAGCTGGTATTTTTAGCCTGGGAAGGTGCCTGGTCCCTGGCCATTAAATAACAGCTCACTGCTGGTTCATTAGCCGCTACGTCCCTCCGATCAGCACTCAGCAGCACTTTGAATGCAGCATATTTTTGTTGCGTCCAAAACGCTGTGTTCTAATACCGCATTTTTGTTGTCTGTACATGTGAAACCACCGCATATAATGACACTACAATCGGTCAAAATAATAGTAAGGAAATCCTGAAAACATGATCTGCTGGTGGGCCTTAAGGACTGGAGTTGGGGAACCCTGTTCTACCAGATTGGAAATGAAAATGGTAAAATGGACAGGGGTATCTGCACTTCTCAGTATTAACAGCTTGTATGTATTTGAATGGCGGCCCTTTTTTTGAAAAAAAAAAATAAAAATTATATATATTTCTTTTCTTCAGCTGTGATTAGTATTCATGATAGTGAAGAAATTGAGAGTACCCATTCTGAAAATCTTGGTCAAGAAAAGAAAGCGCATGAATCTGAGCTGCAAATTATGGAGGAGAATGTTCTAATTGTTAAGGAAATTCCTTCTATCGCACCCCTATTTTCTCACTTTGCGGAGATTCAGGTAATGATAATGGTTACCACAGTTTGCTTCTAAGCTTACTGTAGAAGTGTGAGAAAAAGTTAGGCTTCGATGCATTGTCTATCTTTTTTGTTGTTGTTTTTTTTTTATGTAAAATTTGTTTCTAACAGGGTTTTTTTGTTCTTTTTTTATTAAACAAAACCATTTTACCTAGAGCTTTCCGTTTGTATTACAGCCAGGTATGTCATTCTTTTAAACACAATGGTGTTTGAGAGAACAATTAGTTTGAAGAGCCAGTCAGGGACCATAAGGAGAGACCTGACTAGTACGACGCCATGCCCCAGCCGACTTCTCCTTGCGCTGCTCTCGTCGATTGAACTTTCCCATCTGTGTGCCTTTCAATCAACTAAACCAGTAGGAGGAGAAGCCGGCTCTGAAATGTCAGAGCAGTTACTGGAAGAACATACCTGACTGCAATCATAGAGCCCGATTCACTGGTGACCGCTTCCCTTTAAACACTATAATATTTAAATAAAATCAAACCTTACCGCTGTGGTTTAACCTACAACGACCTTGTATTCATATAATGCTAGCTTTCTGGTGTGCAGTGCTGGTTGTCATAAGTGTATCTACAAGAGTTTCCATTATTATAGTGTTCTTATGTTGTATTGTGTTACTGATATTAGCTGCTATTTTCTGTTACCTAGCACCACACCTTTATTCCTTTACTCTGATTGCAGACCATTATTTTTTCTCTTGCTTGCCTCTGTTCTTCTGCTGCAGCCCCATTTGTTTGCAGATCTAATGACATAATTTTGATTGAATTGGCAACAGGACAGTTTTCACCCGTCAGTATGGGGACTGTCCAACTGGCCTCAGTAGTGTCATCCCGTGAAATCGTTATCGTAAGATTATTTTATCTGTACCTGGAGCTTTTGATTCTCCTTGGTGGCATCCAAATCTTCTATGTCTTCTGCTAAATTGCTTTGTTCTGATGTCCTAAGAGGACACAAAATAGTCTAAATGTCAAAATATTACTCTGCTGGCGCTGCTATGATGATTGTCAGCGTCTTTTTCATGCTTCTTTGACACTCTGCACTACATTCATCAGACAAATGAATGAGTAATGTTAACAGAGGTGCAAACAAAAAAATGCTTTGCAATCAGGGGACATAAAGGTATGGTTTTACTTTTTTTGTGGCCAAGACCAATATTCTGTTACGCCTCTGTATTGCATGAATAATTTCATATACTTGTTGACTTTGAATTATATTTCCACTTATAAGGAAGAGCAAGTAGTCATCTAGACCAGAGGTCCCCAACCGCCGGTCCGCGGACCAGGACCGGGCCGTTGGGGTTTTTCAGCCGGTCCGCGGGGAGAGGGGGCCCCTCCAGCCTCCAGCAGGGCCGCCATCAGGGCATGACTGCCCTGACTCCAGCATGCTAAGCGCCGGGTCCGGGACATCTTAGCGCTGCGCTGCTGCGGCAGCACCTTCATGATTCCCCTGACTTCCGGTCATGTGACGGCGCCGTCACATGGCCGGAAGTCAGGAGAACCTGGTGTCAGCGATTTGGACGAGCGCCAGGATTCTGCAGGGATCGCATGGGGGTAAGTATAACAAGTTTTATTTTTTTTTAAATACAATTAACTAGGAGTGGGGGGAATGGGAGATGCACATGGGGGGAGGGGAGAGATGAGAGATGCACATGGGGAGGGGAGAGATGAGAGATGCACATGGGGGGGAGGGGAGAGATGAGAGATCCACATGGGGGGGAGGGGAGAGATGAGAGATGCACATGGGGGAGGGGAGAGATGAGAGATCCACATGGGGGGGAGGGGAGAGATGAGAGATGCACATGGGAGGGAGGGGAGAGATGAGAGATGCACATGGGAGGGAGGGGAGAGATGAGAGATGCACATGGGGGGAGGGGAGAGATGAGAGATGCACGGAGGGGGATGAGAGATGCACGGAGGGGGATGAGAGATGCACGGGGGTGAGCTGCACATGGGGGGGTGAGAGATGCACATGGGGGGGTTATGTTTACATAACTTTGTTGCCTTATGAAGGGCGGGGGGGGCCCCCCAAAATTTCTTGCACAGGGGCCCACTACAGTCTGTGTCCGCCCCTGGGATGAAGTAAATGCAGCTGAACAGCAGCTGTCAGGACAGCTGCCCTGTCCTGCTGCAGGGCGTGATGGGGCCTCAGTGATGCGGCTCCTGGCACAGCACATTATGTGGGGCTCCTGGCATAGCTCCTGGCGGGGACCTGGTCTACACTATATGATAAGTATGCACTAAACTCCAAATCCCTCCATTACCCCGCCCCCATATGACCAAAGCCCCGCCCACCCCACCCCCTCCTTGCTGGGCCATGGAAAAATGATCTTGCTTCAAGCCGGTCCCTGGTGCAAAAAAGGTTGGGGACCACTGATCTAGACAACCGGATGACACCAAGTTCCTCTCCTGCAGACAGCAAAGCAAAATGACTGCTAACTTGTCTTTTCTTTTACTTATCAACTGTCACTATGTGTTATAAACACTATAAGTTGTTTTTTTCTCAGGATTTGGATTACACCGTGAATATTAAAGCCCCTGAACCAGAGGTGACATATCAACAAATAAGTTCAGCCGCTGAAGACCCTAATGGGGAGAATAATGCTGACCTTTATTATTTCAACAATTATGAATCTGCCTTAAAAACCTTAAAAGCACCGTCAATGGATCCATGTGATCTCAGTGATGAAAAGGTCAATTTGACAGCTACAGTTAGCAGTGATGAAACTTGTGATAATGCCTTGGCTCTTGGCACTGAGGAAGGGACTAAGGTTACTGAAACACTGCCTTTTATGCCTGAGCCTATCAATGCAGCCATTGCAGAAAACGTGCTCGATGCTCTTAAAGAAAATAGGGATAAGGATTTTACGGAAGAAGTTAATAGTGATTCAGTTTCTGAAAATGAAACTGAAAGGAAACTCAGAAATGCACACCATATCGCTAGGACACCTGTAAACAAGGTTAAGCAAACAAACTCTAACACAGTTCTAAGGATAACACCCCCTGAAAAAGTAGATGAGCAGAAGCTTAATCTGGATGAATTTCAGACTTCTCCAACTGAAGGCAAATCTACTATACTAATAAAGCCTCCAACCTCTCGCAGAAGTATCAGGAGAACTACTAAGGTATCTGACAATACCAACAATACCCTTCCACTTCCTACAACCCCTAAAAGAGGCAGTAGAAAAACCAAGGATAATCCTGAAAACTTAAGTACAACATTATCAATCCAACAAGAGGACCAACCATCCATTACTACCACAAGAATTTCTAGAAGAACTAAAAATTCTGCTTCTGATCAAACTCAGTCCACAGAAAGGGAAACCACTGTTACAGAAGAAATTGTAACAAAGATGCCAGCCTCTCCTGCTAGAACCCGCAGAGGAAAAGCTGCAGCATTGGATAACCACATAAATACAGGAGATATTGTGGATGTAAAAACTGTAATGCCGACAACACCTACTAGAATTACTAGATCGTCCAAAGTACTACAAGAGAGGGAAAGTGAATCAAACATTGAGAATGTTGAGACTGAACCACTTGTTTCTACACGTACAAGGGGACTAAGGAACAAACAAGTTGTGAATGAGTTGGTCAAACACTTTGAGCTTGGTGCCTCACAGGCTTCCAACAAACCTGACTCCAGCCCTCCTCATTCTCCTAAAAGGCTACTCTTAAGATGGTCTAGAGTCAAATCAGAAAATCAGATTGATAAAAAAGATACAGATGACAATATTGTCACAGCACAAGAGGTGATCACAGTCAATTCTAGAAAAACTGCAAAAAAGTCTATTGGTAAAACAGATATAGAGGCTTCTGCTGATGTCGATGAAGAGCAGAAGAGAACAACCCGTTCAACAAGGACTAAAGCTAACATTGTTACAATGCCAGATGCCACTCCTGTTGAATTTGCATTCTCATCACTTACACCAAGACGTGGAAGAAAACCAAAAGGTTTGTTTAGACCTCCGTTTCCTGTTAAAATAATGGTTCCATGCTAAGAAACTTTAATGTTGACGCAACATGTGGATTATGGTACTACTGGGTAAAACTCTGATCCCCATAGAAACATCATGGTTTAGTAGACTCATACTATGTATAGGTGCTGAACCTGTGACATAGTCCCTAACGTGCAGGAGTATTTCAGCCATCTGATATTCTCCATGATATCCGGCTTCTAGACAAATACATTTTTTCTTTAAAATTCTTTTTATTAGGAAATTTTTACAGTATAGCGAACAAGGGGTCTGGAAAGGGATGAAGGGAAAGGAAAGGCAACCAAATAAAGGGAAAGAGAAAATGGGGTAGGGAGGAAGAGTAAAGAAAAAGAGAGGGGGAAAAAAAGGAAATGAGGAAGATCGTCTTAACATAATTGCACCACAGTGTTCACATAGCAAGTGCAAAAACAACATAGAATGAAGTATAGATTAAAAGAATTCTGGCAAAGTAATAAAACATCATATAAAGAGTCTTCTCTTGCTTGGAGGAAAAATTGCGTTCCAAAAGGACCATTTGGAAAATACATTGATTTTTAAAACCACTTATTTGTTTCATGAATCAAAAGTAAAAATGGAGATCAGAAACTTTTTGTAATATATCTTATTAGAGAAAAATGATTCTTTCTCCACTTATCAGCCACTTTGTTTCCCAGCACTGATGTATTCTCAATACTGATCTGTCTGTGGTTAGATAACAAATTACACTTGCTGTTATAAAAGGGCAGGCAAGGGAAACTGTAGGGAAATAAAAGCCGAAAAGCACATGGGAAATTGCTGCATCTTCTAGTTCAGAGGTAAAAACTGCTGAAAATGCCTGTGCAAGTCATAATGGCTAGAAATAGTGTTCCTAATGTACTGTACCCTCATCAGTTTGTTGAAAGGTCACCTGAAAATGCAGTGAAACCATTAGTGTTTCACTTCTTTCTTTTGGGTGTCTGAAACATGTATGGTTTACAAAGCATTGGATGTAAAGTTTACTGTTAATTTGTAGGGGAAAGCTTGTCTACTTGTATATATACTAAAGTATGGCCTGTTAAATTGTATCCTTCAGTTGAGGTTTTAAAACTGTGTATTTGCAGCTAATAGCAATTCCTAACTGTTACAGCAGTTCTGTGCATGTGGGAACTACCTGTAGTACAACACATGGGTGCAGAAATCCCACACATATATTGTTTCATAGACACGCTGCATTCATTTAATCATTTAAAGCTTTGCTAGAGGAACATTTGCGATATTGGTGGGCTCCTACTCTTCATCCATGGCTGTAGTTACGAAACGAGACACAAGATGCAACTTGACCACAGAAGATGTATTGCGTTTTAGAGTTGCTAGAGAAGTATAAGGCCTTAAAGGGAACCTGTCACCCCCTGGGCGATATCAGACCTCTACTATGGGCATACAGGTTATAGAAAAGTGAATCTATAAATACCTGTATGGCCCATAGCAGAGGTCTGATTGCAGAGAAAAGCACTTTAATAAATTCTTTTTTCCACAGGCTTGGTGTCCGGGGGACACCAAGCAATCCCCGCCTATCTGCTTATTATTCCCCCAAATCCCCACCTCTCTGCTTAATTATCATATCCCCCCTCCCCTGCACGTCACAGGGCCCTGTGACAGACCCTGTGACGTGCACTGTGCTCCCTGACTTCCGGGCACGCGCAGAGGGCCGCTCACATAGAGCACGCTTTGCTTCATCCCGGCCCCGTCTACCTGTGCTCTGCGCCGCAGGTTTATATTGCGCAGGTGCCGGAAAGTGACAGTGACCCCCGGCGCCTGCGCAATAGAACCCTGCAGCACAGTGCACGGAGAGTCGAGGCCGGGATGAAGCAAAGCGTGCTCTATGTGAGCGGCCCTCTGCGCGTGCCCGGAAGTCAGGGAGCACAGTGCACCACACAGAGTCCTGTGACGTGCAGGGGAGTGGGGGGATATGATAATTAAGCAGAGAGGCGGGGATTTTGGGGAATAATAAGCAGATCGGTGGGGATTGCTTGGCGTTCCCCAGACACCAAGCCTGTACAAAATAGAATTGATTAAAGTGGTTTTCTTTGCAATCAGACCTCTGCTATGGGCCATACAGGTATGCATAGATTTATTTTTCTATACCCTGTATGCCCATAGTTGAGGTCTGATATCGCCCAGGGGGTGACAGGTTCCCATCAGACCTCTACTATGGGCCATACAGGTAGTATAGAGTTACTTTTCTATCACCTGCATGCCCATAGTAGAGGTCTGATATCACCGGGGGGGGGGGGGGGGTGACAGATTCCCATCAGACCTCTACTATGGCCATACAGGTAGTATAGAGTTACTTTTCTATACCCTGCATGCCCATAGTAGAGGTCTGATATCACCGGGGGGGTGAGAGGTTCCCATCAGACCTCTACTATGGGCCATACAGGTAGTATAGAGTTACTTTTCTATCACCTGCATGCCCATAGTAGAGGTCTCATATCTCCCAGGGGGGACAGATTCCCATCAGACCTCTACTGTGGGCCATACAGGTAGTATAGAGTTACTTTTCTATCACCTGTATGCCCATAGTAGAGGTCTGATATCGCCCAGGGGGGGTGACAGATTCCCATCAGGCCTCTGCTATGGGCCATACAGGTAGTATAGAGTTACTTTTCTATCACCTGCATGCCCATAGTAGAGGTCTGATATCACCGGGGGGGGGGGGGGGGGGTGACAGGTTCCCATCAGACCTCTGCTATGGGCCATACAGGTATGTATAGATTTATTTTTCTATACCCGGTATGCCCATAGTTGAGGGCTGATATCGCCCAGGGGGTGACAGGTTCCCTTTAAATGTCTGTTTTATTTCATCAGCATTTTGAATCGGACATTCCTCAGTTTTTGGTCATTATGTCCCTTTTTACAGTCAGTGTTTCAGCAGTAATTTTCTTGTATGCATTAAAAAAATCACAGCCTTTTCTACCTTCCAAATGTTAAAAACTGCATATTGATAGCATTTTCAGATCCATATATTTGTATTGATTGGATTTTATCCGTGATTTTAAACAAAATCAGACACACAAAAACATGATCCTCACCATAGACTATTAGGCTATGTGCATATGTTGCCATTTTTGCTGCGTTTTTCAGTGCAGATTTGTCACAACCTGAAGGATTTCCTGAAGCCAGCAAAGTGAATGAGAATCCTGAAGTCTCATGCAGACATTGCTTATTTGTGACTTGCAGATTTGGTGCAGCTTTAAATCTGCAGCATGTCAATTATTTCAGTGTAAGGGTACGTGCGCACAATCAGTAATCGCTGCGGATTGGAAGCAGCGCACTAGCGCTGCGTGCAATCCGGAGTGGCCAGATGTTACAGTATAGTGGATGGGATTTCAAGATATCCCATTCCCACTATGCGTCTCTGTGCACCTGCGGATCACCCTCGGACATGCGGTGCGTCTTTCCAGACCACAGCATGTTAATTTCTCTTGCAGAGCAGGCTAGTCTCCGCAACAGAAATTAGATCACTACAATTTATTGATTGCGGTGAATCCGCATGGTTCAATTTACACATGCGGATTCACCCGCGTGCAGCGATTTGGACGCAGCATAAAGTATGCTGCTTTCAAAGTGTTGCCAGTCCCAACCGTGTGCACATACCCCTAGGCTGTGTGCACATGTTGCAGATTTAGTGCTTTTTTTTTGTTGCGGGTTTTTTTGTGCGCAAATTTGTGATAAAACCTGGTGCTAGCAAAGTGAATGAGAAACCTGAACTGTCATGCACATGTTGAGTATAGAAAATAATCTGCAGCATGTCAATTCTCTGTGCTTTTTTGCCTGCGTTTTTCAACCATTGAATGCACTGAAAAAACTAGGCAAAATCGCAACATTTTTGATGCTGCGTTTTCCTGCCAAGAGATACAGAATTTTCTGCACCAAATACCCTTAGGCTGTGTGCACACTGTTCGTTTTAGCAACATTTTTTCCGCTAAGAATTGGGCAAAAAACGCTAGTCAGGATTTGCAATGCGTTTAAAACTGCTGCATGTCAACTTTGTGTGGTTTTGCCTAATTCCCTTTGCCCATGTCACTTGTAAACAATAATAAACCACTATATACTCACATATCTGCCATAATCCCGAGTGTCCCACGGCAATCAGATCATCCAGCAGCCAGCGATACACTGACAGGAGTGTGATCGCTCCCGGCAGTGTATAGCGCTGATCTGCCGGGAGAGAGGTCACCAGAGTTCAATCAGCTGATGAGCTCCAGTGACCTCACTTACTGCACCGTTGCTGTGTCAGAAAATTCTCATGCAGCAGTGGTGCCGTGAGGTCACCAGAGCTTATCAGCTGATTGAACTCCGGTGACTTCTCTCCCTGCAGCTCAGTGCTGTGCACTCACAGGAGCGATTTTATACTCCTGTGTCCATGTATAGCCTGCTGTGACTGCTCTAGAACTGACCCAAATCTTCGTGGGACACTGTGGATAATGTCATCACCTCGAACAGATGAGGGATATGGTTGTAGTTTTATTTTATTTTTTTCAGGTGACTGGCTTCAGCGGATTGGACGTTAGGTGAGTATTTTTATTTTCTGTTTCTTTTACAGATGACAATGGCTTCAGGGGATTAGGCGATAGGTAAATATAACTGTTTATTTTTAAATAAATGATTAAAACCGTGTGGACTTTTATTTCAAATAAAGGATTTTTTTCAGTCCGTGTGTTTTTCAAAACCATACTATGTGGTTAGTAATGGGGGTGTCTTATAGACGCCCGGTATTACTAACCTGGGCTTCATGCCAGCTGCTAATGCAAGGCTGACATGAACCCCAACATTATTACCCCACTTGCCACCGCCACAGGGCAAGTGGGAAGAGCGGAGACTAAGCACCAGATTTGGCGCATCTTACGGATGCGCAATTTCTAGGGCCGCTGAGGGCTGATACTATTAGCCTCGGAGGGAGCCAGTATCCATGGCCCCTTCCTTGGCTATTAATATCTGCTCACAGCTGTCGGTTTAGCCTTTGCTGGTCAGATTTTATATGGGGACCCTACGTCAATTTTTTCATTGGTCCCTCTTGTATCTAGCCAGTAAACGCGAAGGTAACAGCTGTGGGCTGTTAATAGGCAGGGAACATTTTTGGCTAATTGCCCCTTCCCTGGCTAGTAATATCAGCCCCCAGGTTTCCCTCTGCTGGATATGAAAATGACGCGGGTGCCCACACCATTTATTTTACTTAATTCATTTTATTTCATAAGAAATCCCATGCCCACTGCTTGTTTTTGACGCTGTGTAAACTCACCCGCAGCATGTCAATTTGCAGATTTTGACCGATTGAAATGTCATTACATGCAGTGGATCCACATGTACTGACAAAACAAGTGCAGCATTAGAATGCAGCATTTTGGGCGTAGTCCAAGCGCGCTGCTGGTTCCTGATCGTGGGGACGTGCCCTAAAGGCTTAACCAAACAGCTGTGAGCTGTTAATAGCCAGGGGACATATTGGCCTAATAGCTCTTTCTAAGCTAAAAAATACCAGCCCTCCGCTGCCCCAGAAATGACACTTCATATTTAATGTTCCAATTCTGGCACTTAGCCCAGATTCTTCCTGATGCATCAGGGTAATGGGATTAGGTGTCGCTGACATAAAGCCCAAGGTTTAGTAATGAAGAGGTGTCAGCCAGACACCCTTATTACTAAACTTGTAAGTAAACAGTGAAATAAACACACACGCCAAGAATAAAACACTTTCTTTAACCCCTTCACGACATGCTCCGTACATGTACAGCGCATGTCGTGTCTCCCCTTTTGGTGCGGGCTCCGGTGCTGAGCCTGCACCTTTCCGGGCAAATGACCGCTGATCTGGACATGCCCCTAACAGCCGCAGGTGGAATCGCGATCTACCCGCAGCTGTTAACATGATAAATGCTGCTGTCAAATTCTGACAAAAGCATTTAACATGATCATGCCGGAAGCGTGTCACATGATCGGGGGTCTCCGATGGGTTGTCATGACAACCCGGAGTCTACAGGCGACCTCTGTGGTTGTCATAGCCAATCTGCTATGAGCGGCGGTCGGCGTTCACAGCCGATGAGCAGTTTTGTTACACATAGCGGGACTAATGCCCTGCTATGTGTAACACAGGTGATCGGAAGATGGAGACTATTGAAGCAAGTAAAAAGTAGAAAAAAAATGTTTTTAAAAGTTTAAATCACTCCCACCCCCACTTTTGCCCTATTCAAAATAAAACCATAAAAAAAATCAAATATACACATATTTGGTATCCCGCTTTCAGAAGCGCCCGATCTATCAATATAAAAAAAGTGTTCATCAGATCGGTAAATGGCGTAACGAGAACAAAAATCCAAATGCCACAATGAAATTTTTTTTAGTCGCCGCAACATTGCAATAAAATGCAATAACAGGTTATCAAAAGATCGTATCTACACCAAAGTGGTATCAATAAAAACATCAGCTCGATGCACAAAAAATAAGCCCTCACCCGGCCCAGACCACGAAAAATAAAGTCTCGACTGGTCTCGGAAAATGGCGCCTTTTTTTTTTTTTTTTTTTTTTATAACAAAGTTTGGATTTTTTTTTTCCACTCAAATAAGAGAACATATACATATTTGGTATCTACGAACTCGTATTGACCTGTAGAATCATAATGGCAAGTGAGTTTTAGCTTTGAGTGAACATGGTAAAAAAAAAAGGCGGAATTGCACTTTTTTGCAATTTCGCCGCACTTGGAATTTTTTTCCTGTTTTTCAGTACACAATATGGTAAAACCAATGGTGTCGTTCAAAAGTGCAACTCGTCTTGCAAAACACAAGCCCTCACATGGACATGTTGAAAAAAAATAAAAGTTATGGCTCATGGAATAAGGTGCGCAAAACCAGAGAAGGGTTAAAGCGATGTCCCACGTATCTTTTTTCAAATATCTTTAGCTCCAAAAGGCATTCCTTGCTGTAAAAAAAAGCGCATGCAAAAACCGTGCTTTTTTTCTGCCAAGAGATGCAGAAATATCTGCACCCAAATACTGAACGTGTGCACATACACTTATGGCTGCATGATCTATTTGTGATTATGGAGACCATGTTAAACAGATGTCTGAATGAGACTTTACTGGTTCATCTAAGGCACCAAGTTTTAGGTTTAGCATAGTTTTGTTTAAACATTATCTTACAGTTAGAATGATAAATGTTACATTTGTGTGCTGATTCCCAGTTACTCTGCATCATCACCCAGAGCCGCACTAACGGCTCAGCTAGTTCTGTGCTGTCATTTTTTCACTGAATTTTATGTACATGCATAAGAGACAAAAGGACAGTGAAAAAAGCGCACCAAAAAACAAGCAAAAAAACAAGAAAATCCTGAACAAACCTCCTGGCAAGAGATCAGGTTTTGCTGCAGAAAAAAAAACCACGCAGCAAAAAACGCAATGTGTGAACATGGCCTCATCTAAATTGTGTGTAAAACTCCATGTTCACACTGGAGAAGCCGCCCCAGGAAGCTTTATGGAGCAGATTTGATGCCTCCGACACCTACTACATATCTGCTGCATGTGAGCAGAACTCTAGCTATATGAGTGCCGCTCATTTATGTAGAATGTAACTCTGGATCAATAATCGGGATAATTAAGTGGCATTTACAAACCAAACTTTTCTTATGTTATCAATTATGGGTGAACCTACACTTCTGGCTACATTAATTTGTGAAACCTGATGTGGAAGAAACCAGTTTGTTCCAATCTTGTGTCTTCAGGTCCAACAAATAAACTAGAAAAAAAGCCGCTGTGTTGCTGTTTTCATAAATTTCAATCTTTGTGCTCCATGGGCACATTTTTAGCTTTCCAGTACTTTAAAAAACATGGACATACTTGTAACAATAACTGAACAGCTATTTCTCACGTAATGAACTTGTTTGTTCCCTCTGCAGCTCAGCAAACAGCTCTCCTTATTTCTCCCACTAAGACGCCAGCACCAATAGCTTCAGAGTACCTGTTTTCTCCACCATCTCGAAGTACAAGGAGGACAACAAGGACAAAACTCTCTACCAGTGTAATGCTGGAAGAAAAGGTCGGATATCATTGTTTTATGTTGCTGGGCTTTCCTTTCCTTTTACATTGCAGAAAATCTTAAGCCCTAATTATGCGTTTCCCTAATTTTTAGGATGTAACTGTTAAGGAGTCGCATGAAATAGCTCATGTTCCTGACACACCAGAACTAAAGCGACCAAGAGGCAGACCTTCAAAATGCCGAGTAAAGGAAGACGACCAGTAAGTATTTGTTGTAGTGTTTTCCTTCCTTCTTAATTTCGGTAAAATCATCTAACCTGTTACATATATACACACTTTTGGGCCTGATTCATCAATGTGTAACCACCAGAATTCAGCCTTAAAATACCTTAGATGTTGCAGTTTTCACAGCAGTTTTGGCCGCTACACCAAATTACTTGGAACTGGGGCGAGACAGAATATTGCAACACCTGCTTGACAAATTTATTACAAATTGCTCATACCTTACAGCAGAAATGTTACTTCAGTTTGTCTGGATTCGCGATCTAATCCAATTGGAGTCATATTATTAAAATCTAACTATTATTAGTTCTATTAAGAAATAAGGTGATTCTAAATCACAAATATATAGAAATGTTGTACCAAATGTAGTCTGTGAATGCTGTATTAAATATTAGTCTCAATTATGAAAGTCTTCTCCCATGAGCGACTAACATTAACTCCCTTTTTTAAAAGTTTGTTCCCATTAATAGTTAGTGGGTCCTATATTATTTGATTCTATACGTTATCTAATCAACCAGTCTCAGTTGTGAGACCATCTATTCCCATATCGCACTCTCATCAGTGGATCATTATTGGTTGGCTAGTAAATATGTAGCATTGAGAGTGATCCAGTTATGAACTCCCTGATCACTTCCTATGTAAGAACAGACTAGCACATTCAAACATTGGCACTGGAGATAAAGCCCTACGCTTTTCTTCAATGATTGATTACTGCTTTGAGTATATAAACAGTATAAAATGCGCAGTAATCCATGAGAACGTATTGGCATGATTGCTGGCTGGAGTAGCATATTTGGCAAGATGCATGTCCGTGATGAGGTGTACCGAATTCATAAGGGGTTTGCACATTTTAATTCTGCACACCCATCATTAAGACTGGTGTACAAAATTCCAGTTTTAATGAATCTGGCCCTTTATTCTGACAGGGTAAGTATGCTTAACAGCAGATGCTAAAATATATTTGTGCCACCTCCATGGGATGGCTTCAATAAGGCACAGTGGTGATTGACAGCAGTCTTGCGTGTTAGTCTACTTTTCCACTCCTCATCTTTTTTTATAGTCAGTGGCTTTAGGAGCAATGTCCATTACCTTATACTGTTGGGCGCCGTCAGTGTTCATGTCTGGCATTTCAAACATCACCCTTCACCAAGTTATATAGAGAAGTCTATAGAAAGCTATAATAAAATTATTAAACTGATTATGGACTTAAAGCAACTAAACCACTGCTAAGAAAAAAGGACTATTAGGATATCACCTAGGGATCTGCTTTACCAGTAGAATCTGGCATTACTGATTGACGTCTATTTAATAGGAGCAAAATATCTAGGTGGTCTGACCTGATTGCTGAAAATTTACGGATTATAGAATAAAGGGGAAGAGGGAAAAAATACAAGGAATAGGTTTACAGAAAATAAATGTTTCAATTTTGACAGTTTTTTCTGAACACCTATTTATTAATTCCATTAAAGGGATTGTCTGGTTTAAAATGAAAAGTGTGCAGTCACTCTGTGCGACTGCAGACTTGTGAATCCTCCCAGGGCACGCACTGTGTGTTGTGAGGATTCGTCGTTTCCTGCCCCAGAAACGGCGGTAAGGTACTCTACATGCATTCTCCATGGCAAAACCCATCTAGTGGGCGCGACCTCGCTCAATACAGTTGTATTGAGCGAGGTCGCGCCCACTAGACTGGTTCAGCCTGGAAGCATGCATATTACATACCTGACCGCTGTTCCCGGAGCAGAGAACGGCGAATCTTCGCAGCACACAGTGCGTGCCCTGGGAGGATTCACAAGTCTGCAGTCTCAGTCATACCTGACCACTTCGGCACCCACCATCCGATTCACTTTTCTGCATCGCTGCGTGCTGTTTCTCCGGTCTCTTCACCATAGACCAGTAATTCCATACAAGACCTTATGACATGCAGTGACCTGCGGTCTGGATGTGTCATGAAGTCCTAATCCATAATGAAAAGGCCTTAGAAGCTACGCGCAATGGCAAAAAGAGGAGGATCAGACAATAGCCGGAGAGGTCAGCTTTAATCATGTATGTTTTTGTTTAACAGGCATACGTAATTAGGGGTCATACGTAAGTTGGATGTTTGGAAGTCGGGGACTTCCTCTATACTACTTAAACTTATTTTGTTGTTCAAAGTCTGGATATAGTATATCATTAATACTGTAATATATTCACTCATGCTTCTTATACAGATTTCTCCATATAATACACTGTATCAAAGTTCCTGAACATTTCAATTTGTAGGAAATAAAGTGCAACATTGTTCTCTATTGGGTGGCACTTCAATAACTGTCTCAATCATATTGCTATCCTTTAAAGGATCAATACACACTAGCTATTGAACCCGTTCTACGCCCTGGTGGCGAGCATTTTTATTGGTATATGGTCTCCCATGCTGGTATGTCCTGCCCCCTCCTGTCCCCACCATCCTACCCTGGTATGCATGGCACTCCTCACCCCCAATCCTGGTATGCATGGCACCCCTCACCCCCCCAATCCTGGTATGCATGGCACCCCTCACTCCTATCCTGGTATGTATGTATGGTACCCCTCACCCCCCCCCCCCCAAATCTTTGTATGCATGGCACCCCTCATCCCCCAGTCCTGGTATGCATGGCACCCCTCATCCCCCAGTCCTGGTATGCATGGCACCCCTCATCCCCCAGTCCTGGTATGCATGGCACCCCTCATCCCCCAGTCCTGGTATGCATGGCACCCCTCATCCCCCAGTCCTGGTATGCATGGCACCCCTCATCCCCCAGTCCTGGTATGCATGGCACCCCTCATCCCCCAGTCCTGGTATGCATGGCACCCCTCATCCCCCAGTCCTGGTATGCATGGCACCCCTCATCCCCCAGTCCTGGTATGCATGACACCCCTCATCCCCCAGTCCTGGTATCCATGGCACCCCTCATCCCCCAGTCCTGGTATGCATGGCACCCCTCATCCTCCAGTCCTGGTATGCATGGCACCCCTCATCCCCCAGTCCTGGTATGCATGGCACCCCTCATCCCCCAGTCCTGGTATGCATGGCACCCCTCATCCCCCAGTCCTGGTATGCATGGCACCCCTCATCCCCCAGTCCTGGTATGCATGGCACCCCTCATCCCCCAGTCCTGGTATGCATGGCACCCCTCATCCCCCAGTCCTGGTATGCATGGCACCCCTCATCCCCCAGTCCTGGTATGCATGGAACCCCTCATCCCCCAGTCCTGGTATGCATGGCACCCCTCATCCCCCAGTCCTGGTATGCATGGCACCCCTCATCCCCCAATCCTGGTATATATGTATGGTACCCCTCACCCCCCCAATCCTGGTATGCATGGTCCCCTCGCCCCCAATCCTGGTATGCATGGTCCCCTCGCCCCCAATCCTGGTATGCATGGTCCCCTCGCCCCCCAATCCTGGTATGCATGGTCCCCTCGCCCCCCAATCCTGGTATGCATGGTCCCCTCGCCCCCCAATCCTGGTATGCATGGTCCCCTCGCCCCCCAATCCTGGTATGCATGGTCCCCTCGCCCCCCAGTCCTGGTATGCATGGCACCCCTCGCCCCCCAGTCCTGGTATGCATGGCACCCCTCATCCCCCAGTCCCGTTATGCATGGCACCCCTCGCCCCCCAGTCCCGTTATGCATGGCACCCCTCACCCCCCCAATCCTGGTATGCATGGTCCCCTCGCCCCCCAATCCTGGTATGCATGGTCCCCTCGCCCCCCAATCCTGGTATGCATGGTCCCCTCGCCCCCCAATCCTGGTATGCATGGTCCCCTCGCCCCCCAATCCTGGTATGCATGGTCCCTTCGCCCCCCAATCCTGGTATGCATGGTCCCTTCGCCCCCCAATCCTGGTATGCATGGTCCCTTCGCCCCCCAATCCTGGTATGCATGGTCCCCTCGCCCCCCAATCCTGGTATGCATGGTCCCCTCGCCCCCCAGTCCTGGTATGCATGGCACCCCTCGCCCCCCAGTCCCGTTATGCATGGCACCCCTCACCCCCCCCAATCCTGGTATGCATGGTCCCCTTGCCCCCCAATCCTGGTATGCATGGTCCCCTCGCCCCCCAATCCTGGTATGCATGGTCCCCTCGCCCCCCAATCCTGGTATGCATGGTCCCCTCGCCCCCCAATCCTGGTATGCATGGTCCCCTCGCCCCCCAATCCTGGTATGCATGGTCCCCTCGCCCCCCAATCCTGGTATGCATGGTCCCCTCGCCCCCCAATCCTGGTATGCATGGTCCCCTCGCCCCCCAATCCTGGTATGCATGGTCCCCTCGCCCCCCAATCCTGGTATGCATGGTCCCCTCGCCCCCCAATCCTGGTATGCATGGTCCCCTCGCCCCCCAATCCTGGTATGCATGGTCCCCTCACCCACCCCCCAATCCTGGTATGCATGGTCCCCTCACCCACCCCCCAATCCTGGTATGCATGGTCCCCTCACCCACCCCCCAATCCTGGTATGCATGGTCCCCTCACCCCCCCCAATCTTTGTATGCATGGTACCCCTCACCCCCCCCCCCCCAATCTTTGTATGCATGGTACCCCTCAGCCCCCCCCCCAATCTTTGTATGCATGGTACCCCTCAGCCCCCCCCCCCCAATCTTTGTATGCATGGTACCCCTCAGCCCCCCAATCTTTGTATGCGTTCTACCCCTCACCCCCCCCCCCAATCTTTGTATGCATGGTACCCCTCACCCCCCCCCCCCCCCCAATCTTTGTATTCGTGTTACCCCTCATCAGTTTCACGCTGTACGCATACAAAAAAATAAACACTTATACTCGCCTTTCTTCCTTGTGCTCCAGCGCTGCTGTGTCCTGTTCTGCCGGAGGCCGGTGGAGGAGTGCGGCGCGTGCCCATACCGCGCTGTCCGGCGCCATTTTGCTGTAGACACACTGTAAATGTGTCTTCAGTAAAATGCCGCCGGATAGCTCTATGCGCATGTGCCGATTCCGATGCCTCACTCCTGCCCCGATCTCTGGGTCAAGAGAGGCGCCGCAGCAGCGCTCCTCCCGGTCAGGTAAATATGGCGCTGAAGATCGTGGTATGTGCTCAGTGTCTACACATACCGTGATCTCCGGTGCCATACCCTCCTCTTACCTGTAACGGCTGGATGCGTTCTTCTGTCTGGAGCCAGACTGCACAGGCGTGTCGCGCTTGCACAGTCTATCGAGGCTTCAGACAGAGGGACACTTGTAGTGTTATATTATAGATATCAAGTGATGCTTAAAATCGCTTGGAAAAGCGCATGTAAAAACGCTTAAACGCTTCTCCCTGGCAGAAAAACCGCATGTAAAATCTGTATGCCTTTTTCTGCCAGGGAGAGGAAAAAACGCTCAGGAAATTTCTGCTTAAAGTCTGCATCATGGGCACATACCCTTATAGTCCGAAAAATACCGTATTTTAATATTTTATTTAATTAACAAAATAACTTTCATTTTATTCACTTTCTTTACTACCAGACCCTTTTCTCCCCCTTTTTTTCTCATTTATTCTATATTTATTCTAAGTGGTATATGCTAATGTGAATAGTTTAATAACAAAGGTGGGATTTCTGCTCTGAGACTCTCACGGTATGCATACACTAACATTTTACAGTTTTGGGAACACTTATGTACTAAGTGAACTAACATCTGGATGTAAATTTGGTAGTTTGACGCAGTATTGAGAGATGGTGCTCACCAATATGACAAAGGGGATACGGGATTCGAAAAAAAAAAAGTGCCTAACCACGGACAGGCAGGTAGTTGCGATGTACCTTTCTGTTGTGCCCAAAGCAGTCACAGGCTTCTACTGAGGTCACCGCAGCAGAGCAGCAGTTTCTCCTCCTGTTGACAGGACGGGACCACTGGTGTCATGCTGATTGACAGCTGGCGCTCTGCTGCCTATTTGGGGGAAGCCGGCCGTCAATCAGCATGACACCAGTGGTCCCGTCCTGTCAACAGGAGGAGAAACTGCTGCTCTGCTGACAGGGGGAAGCAGACTCTCCAGCAGGAGCGGTCAATGACCGGCGCCGGGTACAACAGGCAGGTAGTAGCCTGATTCAGCAACTTCATTCCTATTTTTAATGTCCCAGATATCCCCTTTAATGAACTTAATGAAATGGTTTGCTCTCTGTCCTCCACACTACTTTCTCCAAATGTATGAGCTATATGGACCTACTCTGCTGTCTTTACCAGAAACGTCAAAGGGCTCGTTTGATATGATTCTGTATATATTTGCATTTTAGACACATTGAACATAGTAAGTTTTGGCTAATAAGTTTTAGAAGGGGCACAGTAAAGGATATTCAGATGTGACTTTTTTCACATCTGTGGTGCAGTTTCCATAAGTAACTGCAACCACTACCCAGTGTCAGATTATTTATTTGACCTCAATAGCACCCCCCACTGGCCTTGTTGATTTCTAATGGGCACTGTTGTGGTGTTCCTCACTTTTGATAGTGCTGCATGCAGAGTTATTCGTCCTGCGTCTACTATGTGTCTGCTATGGCAATCCGTGATGCAGAGCCATACCTGTATACATAGAAAATGTTAACACATCGTTGTTCACTATAGGCATGTAATGTACTTACTACTCCTGTGCACTTCAACTTGTTACTTCTGGAATATTATAGGGCAGAAGATCACCCTCCTATAAAGATTCAGCTGCTGTCACCCCCAGAAAAGGCAACTGGTGATTCAGAAAGTACAAAGCCTTCATCTTTAAAATCTAAAGCTTCTGATCGAAAGCAGTCCAGGAAAACCAGGAGAAGGAAAATTATATCAAAACCAGTCAATCGCAGGAACATCAGATGATTGATGAACGTTGTTGATTTTAATGTGCTGTGTAAAATAAAATAAACTGTGTAAAATATTAAAATCGGCTCACTGGGAAGAATAATTTATATAAATTATTGTAAATGGTCTTAAAAGCTTGAAGTTTAATATTTCATTAGAATTTTCTTCCCAGACATTTTTTCTATTTTGTATCGTTTTGTAAAAAATGTATCTATAGCTTCTTAATATGTTAAATAAATGAGAGAATTAACAATATTTTACTTTTATTATAAAACTCAGTTTCATTTTCTTAACTTAATCATTGTTTTCCATAATGACTCTCTGAAATTTACTGCATCCTTGACCTTTTTAAGGCAAAGGCCATAAATCCACTTAATGTAAATGTTGCATTTTTTCTGATGTGTTATTTTGTGCACAGAAAGTCTGCTACATTTTAAAGGAACATTCACACGGTTTTTGAAAGTTGGTCCATTAAAAAAAACCTGCAATATCACTTAAATGCTTGAGACTCTTCCTATTCATTTCTATTGTAGAACCTGTTTACTGTTTCTATATGCAGTTTTTTCCCGCTTCAGGTTTTAAAAAATGTTTGGTGGAATAAAAGTGCATGACACTACTTTTGAAGTGGCTTCTGATGACATCCGATCCAAACTACTGGACACTGTGAAATCAAATAGCTGCAACAAAGAAAAAGTTTTCAAAACACTTCAATAACTCTTCAAAAATACTTACAAGATTGTCCCATAAACAAAGTGTATTTTAATCAATGTCTATTGGTATAATAATAAGTTCCACAATTTGATTTGTTAAAATGTTCCTGTGCTGAGATAATCTTATAAATGTGCACCTGCTACATACTATTAAATGGCTGTGTCTGATCATACCACAGCACCTTGCTAGGGAAGGATACAAAAAAGTATACGGACAGGACAGCATGGGATTGCAGCGGATTCTTTTTGTGAGGCAAAACATTTCCTTACCTGTTTTATTACAGGAATCAGTTCTTTTGCTGCGTCTCTAGCACTCTGCTCATATTGGAAATCAAGTCAGTGACACCTAATGTCAGCTTACTTGATTTATGATGAACTCCACACCCACGCACAAAGACGGCCACACACTGGACCTCATCTTCACCCGCCTCTGTCCCCTATCTAACCTCTCTAGCTCACCTCTCCCTCTTTCTGACCACAACCTACTCACATTCTCTTCTCTCTCCTCTCCAGGGCAACAATCCCCACTCCACAAAGTTGCATACCCTCGCAGACATCTCAAACACCTTGACCTACACTCTCTCTCTGAATCCCTCCTCCCTCTTACAGACATTAGTTCCTTACATGATGCAGATGTTGCTGCCACTTTATACAACACCACAACCGCTGCAGCTCTCGATTCGGTCGCCCCCCCTCACACATACCAAGGCTCGCACAATCAACAGACAACCGTGGCACACCAGCCTAACTGAAGAACTGCGACGGGCCTCCAGGGTTGCTGAACGTAGATGGAAAAGGTCCCAGTCCAATGAGCACTTCATCGCATTCAAACAGTCCCTCACTACCTTCAAGTCCACATTCACTGCAGCAAAACAAACATACTTCTCATATCTTCCCTGTCTCACAACCCTAAACAACTATTCAACACCTTCAACTCTCTCCTCCCCCAGTGCCTCCTCCCTCTCCTCTTATTTCAGCCAAAGACTTTGCCTCATTCTTTAAGTAGAAGATTGACACCATCAGACAAAGCTCTTGCCTAAAGCCCAGACAGCCCCTCCCCACACCTACTCAACCCTCTTCCTCCAAAACCACCTTCTCCACCATTTCTGAAGATAAACTTTCCTCTTTACTCTCCAAATCACACCTCACCACCTGTGAACTTGACCCAATCCCATCCCACCTCATCCCAAACCTTACCACTATCTTCATCCCAACCCTAGCCCACCTCTTCAACCTGTCACTAACAACTGGTGTCTTCCCCTCATGCTTCAAACATGCCTCAATCTCACCCATCCTCAAAAAACCCTCCCTTGACCCATCCTCTGTGTCTAGCTATCGCCCCATATCACTTCTCCCCTATGCCTCAAAACTACTGGAACAACATGTCCACTCTGAGCTGTCCTCCCACCTCTCCTCCTGCTCCCTGTTCGACCGCCTACAATCTGGTTTCCGACCGCACCATTCTACTGAAACTGCACTGACTAAAGTCACCAATGACCTACTAACCGCCAAAGCTAAGCGACACTACTCTGTCCTCCTCCTCCTAGACCTGTCATCTGCCTTTGACACAGTGGACCATTCCATATTACTACACTCTCTCATCTCTCGGCATCACAGACTTGGCCCTATCCTGGATCTCCTCATACCTAACAGACAGGACATTCAGTGTCTCCCACTCACACACCACCTCCTTATCTCGCCCCCTATCTGTCGGTGTCCCCCAAGGTTCAGTTCTAGGACCGCTGCTCTTCTCCATCTACACCTTAGGCCTGGGACAGCTCATAGAATCTCATGGCTTTCATTATCACCTCTATGCTGATGACACACAGATCTACCTCTCTGGACCCGATATCACCTCCTTACTAACCAAAATCCCACAATGTCTGTCTGCTATCTCATCCTTCTTCTCTGCCAGATTTCTAAAACTTAACATGGACAAAATGGAATTCATCATCTTTCCGCCATCTCATTCAACCCCCCCAACTGACCTATCTATCAACGTCTATGGCTGCCCACTCTCCCCAGTCCCTCAAGCTCACTGCCTTGGGGTAACCCTGGACTCAACTCTCCTTCAAACCACATATCCAAGCCCTTTCCACTTCCTGCCGATTCCAACTCCAAAATATCTCCCGGATCCGCACATTGATAAACCATGCATCTGCAAAAAAACTAGTGCACGCCCTCCTCATCTCCCGCCTTGACTACTGCAACCTCTTACTCTGTGACCTCCCCTCTAACACTCTCGCACCCCTCCAATCTATCCTAAGCTCTGCTGCCCGACTAATCCACCTGTCGTCTCCCCCCCCACCGCGCTATTCCCCGGCCTTTCCTCTCTGTCAATCTCTCCACTGGCTCCCCATTGCTCAGAGACTCCAGTTCAAAACCATAACCATGACATACAAAGCCATTCACAACCTGTCTCCTCCATATATCTCTGACCTAGTCTCCCGATACATACCCGCACGCAACCTCCGATCCTCACAAGATGTCCTTCTCTACTCCCCTCTGATCTCCTCCTCCCACAACCGTATACAAGATTTCTCCTGTGCATCCCCCCCTACTCTGGAACTCTCTACCCCAACGTATCAGACTCTCGCCTACCGTGGAAACCTTCAAAAGGAACCTGAAGACCCACCTCTTCCGACAAGCCTACAACCTGCAGTAACCACCGCTGCACGACCAGCTCTACCGTCACCTACTGTATACTCGCCCATCCCTTGTAGATTGTGAGCCCTTGCGGGCAGGGTCCTCGCTCCACCATACCGCTGCACGACCAGCTCTACCCTCACCTACTGTATCCTCACCCATCCCTTGTAGATTGTGAGCCCTCGTGGGCAGGGTCCTCGCTCCACCATACCACTGCACGACCAGCTCTACCCTCACCTACTGTATACTCACCCATCCCTTGTAGATTGTGAGCCCTTGCGGGCAGGGTCCTCGCTTCTCCTGTACCAGTCGCTGTCACATTGTGTTCAAGTTTATTGTAATTGTTCTTGTATTATACTGCTTTTTCACATGTAAAGCGCCATGGAATAAATGGCGCTATAATAATAAATAACTCTGGAGACTAGTGATTTGGGCAAAAACACTCACTTCTATGATAAAACATAGGGGCAATGTTTTACCTCGCAGAAAGCAGCAGCTGCAAACCATAGTTATGTCATCTGTATAATCGCTTATTCTTCCTTCCTTGGCCAGGAATTGTAATATGTGCTGACCATCTTCCTACTTGGTCAGACACATCAAATGCTGCTACGTACTATATAATGGCTGTAAGTTTACGTCATGGTCTGGAAGGGGTTCTTGACTTGAGCTATGCCTGCACGATCGCCGCCGCAAGTTCAGCTTAATGGGGTTGTCCACTACTAGGACAACCCCTTCTTAATGTTCAGCCCCGATAAAATAAACCTTTACTCGCCTCCCATGCTGGCTCTGTTCCAGTGGTATCTGTACTGTGTCCCAGTGCTGTGATGTGGTGGAATGACACGTGATGCCTGGTGTCACTGTCCCCACCTCCTGTCGAAATGAACATGAAGAGGAAGTCCAGGATCAGCTGCAGCCGGACTTCCGCTTCATGTTCAGTTTGTACGAAGGCGGTGACAGAGATACCAGCGCTGATTGGGCGTCACGTGTCATTACACCGCATCATAGCCCTGGGACCGCGAGGTTTGTTTGTTTATCTGGGCCATACATTTAGTTTAAGAAGGGGTTGTCCTAGTAGCGGATAACCCCTTTGAAGAAGTGCTCCCATCAACTTTTATCCTCTTAATATATTGGAATCATATTGTATAGCACTGTGTACTTACAATTGCTCATTTTACCCAGCTAATTATTCTCTTTTCCATTAGTTCTTCGACATCACGTGATTAAAAACTGACTTAGTGAATCGTTCAAAGTAGTGATGAGCACAAGAGCTCATTAATCAAGTTTGGCCAGGGTGCTCGGGTATGCTCCGAGTATCGTGGGTGCTCGATTGACACGTTTGTGTCCCCACGGCCGCATGTTTGGTGATTGTCCAACAGCCGCGAAACATGCAGCTGCGAGGACTCAAACATGTAACTCGAGCACCCGCGATACTCTGTGCATACCCGAGCACCCTAGGCAAACTCGAGTAACGCTCAGTGGCGCTCATCGTTGCTTAAAAGGATTTAGTAAGTCAGTTTTTAAGTCCTGTGTGTAATGCTGTGGTTGAAATATAGAAATTTACATGCAGCAAAATGGCCCCGCTGTATACGCAGTAGCATTTCTTGTTTGCCGATAGATGCTACTGCGCAAGCGCGGCCGGCGGAGCCATATTGATACAAGCAAAAAAAAATTTCCTCCAGCAAAATGGCTCCCATGTGTGTGCAGTAGCATCTATCGCTTGCCGGCGCCATTTTGTTGGAGGAAAAAAAAGTTGCAGCATTATGGTGCTGCACTTGCGCAGTAGCATCTATCGGCAAGCGAGATATGCTACTGCACATGCGCGGGCAGCAGGGCCATCTTGCTTCATGTCAATTTATACATTTCAACCACAGAATTACACATGCAGTATTAAAAATAGGAGGCAGGTTACTGAGGGCATAATGACCTGTCAGAAGGCATACAGTGGAATACATAAGCAGAGCACCAGATAAAGCCCCTCCCCAAAGGCTGCCCCAAAGCCCGAGAATATAATTTTACCAGGTCCTCTAGGGACAGGAAACACATGAGAGGTTAAAAGCCCCCCTTCACCTCACCCTCAGTGTTTTTCCAGTCCCTAGCAGGACAGGACGGTAGAAGACCATTGAAAAGGGTACCTGTGAGCTAGGGAGTTTGGGGGGGATCCATTTCTCCCCTTCCCCCTGTCAAGATGCTCCATGCTGATACCCCACTGGGCGGGGGTCTCTCAGCCAAGTTAGTGGAAGCAGGGGGGCTCCCAACTGCGCCTTTCCCTCTCATAGAGGGCTCTCGGCTGTACGCCAGCAGACTTCTAGGTCTTGCCTGATTGTATTCCAGGGGTGGAGCGCATGCCATGCCTGCCGGCAGTCTTCCGGCCTGCGCGTGCGTTCCGGTAAGGAGGTCATGCGATATCCACCAGACGAACTTCTCGATTCCGGCATGCGCTCCGGGGGCGTAACGCGCTTCCGGGACGCACTTTCATGAGTCGTGGGTTCCAGACTGGAACGCACTCTGGATTTACACAAATGTCGCTTGATTCTGGACAGCAGGGCATACATCCCTGCAAGGTATTGTGGGGGATAACGAGTTGGAATGTGCCACAACCACCTTGACCAGGTAATACTCTATAAAAGGGTATTCTTACAAGTGTGCACATTCTGATACGATGGATTCCAATCCTGCACGTTCAGAAACCAGCAGAGTCCCCGGGTAGTGTGAGTATAGGCCCTGTTTATTGTGCCTCAATCTACTGAAACACACAGAACAAATTTTAAATAAAGTTCCCGTGTCTCCTTCTAAAAAAAACAAGATAGAGGAACCCAGAGGTCCGGATCTTCCTCACGGAAGAAACCCCGAAAATGCTTATGTGGCTCTAAGCGCCAAGATTGCTACAAAAATCAGCTGTGTAAAGAATGCATTGCCAAGATTCTCAAGGAAGAGAAAGCAAACGTTCCTAACTGACATGCGTCCTATAATTAGAGAGGAGGTCCAGAATACAGTCTCCAGCCCCAGACGCCTCAATTGCCCCAGGCAGTGCAGCCCCTCTCCCGCCACAAGAGACCTAGGTGGGAGACGGAGGAGTCATCTGGGGAAGAAGAATATCCAGATTCGGTCTCAGACCAGGATCTAGAGAGGGGGGCGGAGGAACCTTTTTACCATCAGAAGAAATGATAAAATGTATCTGTTCCCGGCTGAGCATACTGATGATTTGCTTAAATCAGTGAGGCATACTATGAAATTAGAGGACGCTCATATAACCCATTCCATACAGGATGAAATGTTTGAGGACATGGAGAAATAGGGTGTTTCCTGTTAATGAGTACATCAGGGCCATTTTGGAAAATTGGGCAGACACAGAAAAAAGGCTGATTATTCCGAGAGATTTTAAAGCCCGCCTTCCATTCGATCCGGAGGAAATTAAATTATGGGAGGAAATTCCCAAAGTAGACATTCCCATTGCAAAGGTTGCAAAGTAAACGTCCATTCCCTTTGAAGACTCCTGCATTAAAGATGCAATGAACAGGAAAGCCAAGAGTCTGCTAAAAAGGTGCTGGGAATCCTCCACAGCAACCATTTAAAAAAAAACTAAGGCTGCGTGCACACGATGCGTTTTTCATGCGTTTATGCTGCGGAATTTCCGCAGCGGAAACGCATCAAAAACGCATGGTAATCCGCACCCCATGGTCCCCAATGGCATTCCGCAATGTCAATGCACATGCTGCGGATTCTTCCGCAGCGTTTCTGCAGGGCTCATAAATCCGCAGCATGTTCATTAATTTTGCGGAAGCGCCGCCATTGACTTGCATTGAGACGCATAGAATGCGCGTCTGTACATTTGTACAAGCGGATTCTATGCATCTCTATGGTACCCAGTTCTGGAGGAGAGAAGACTCTCATCCAGACCTGGGTACCATTGTACCTGTGAAAAAATGAATAAAATAAAAAATAAAGTTTATATTCACCTGTCCAACGGCTTCTCTCGGCATGCCAGCAGCGCTGAAGGACCTTCGGTGACGTCACAGTCATGTGACCGCAGGCCCTTCACCTCTGTGTCTCGCGATATGCCGGCAGCCGGGAACCAGACAGTAACGAGCGCTGCAGCACACGCCGGGGAATCGGGGGTGAGCATAGCTTTATTTTAAGCATTGTTTTACGGTCACACTATATAAATCCATGCTGGATTTATATAGTGTGACCTAGTTGTCAAGCACTTTCCAAGTGATGCTAATCGCCTGGAAAGCGCTTGTCAATCTGCATGCGGAAACGCATGTGAATCCGTATGTATTCTGCAGGAAAAACGCATGCACAATCTTTTGTAAATCCCATCGTTCCCCTAGGCGAGAGTATACGGGTAAGGGTAAGTTGGTTAGATGGTCTTACCAAAAGGGGGGAAAGGGTAGAGCAGCCCAATTTTCGTCTGGTCCATCAGGCAGACCCTGCTGCCATAAAGATTGGGGTGCTGCTCCGTTTTTTTTCTAGAAAGTTGGCAGTCCATAACGGACAACTGTGACAATACAACTTAAAATCTTAATTAGCCAGATGATTCGATTTGTTAATCCAAGAGAAATACCTTATTGTGTTTGATTAGAGATTGCTGGCTGTGTTTTATTAATGTTCTGCTTGCTCGTCAGTTTATGTACACTAATTTATCTTATAAAGTGTCCAGCATTCCACTAATCTCATTAGTATCTCAGGAGCCTCTAACCATTGTTCAAAAATCGTCTAGGCAACTGGTTGAGTTAGTCGGCCCTGGAAGTCTCCAAAGTCGCAGCAGTTCTATCCCAGGCGGTAGGAGAAGGAAGGGTGAGACTGTGTAATGTTGTACCATCTTGGGTGTTTGCTTCGACTCTTCTGTGTGTTTATTGTCTGCTTTGTGGTTCAATAAAGTATTGCCACGCTGTTTTACTCTCACCCTGTGTTGTCTGAGTAGCGTTACGCCCATGGAAGACCCCGGGTCTTCACAACAACCAATGGATTTTATGGACAATAAAGGAAGGGAACAAAATAGACTTTTCCCATCCTCCCCCGCACCATTTTCAGCTTACCCGACAATATTCCGTTCCGGCCTCAGAAAGCCTCTGGCAAGACATAATAAACCTGGAGACACTAGGTGCAGTCAAACCAGTGCATCCCTCAGAACTAGGCCTGGGACACTATTCTTCCCTCTTTTCGGTAATAAAGCCCTCAGGCAAACGCCGTACAGTCATAAACCTCAAACCCCTAAATCAATGGGTGGAATACATGAGATTCAAAATGGAGACAATAGGATCCAGCATCCCATTAATAGAGAAGAACTCTGTAATGTGCCCCCTGGACCTAAAAGATGCATATTACCATGTTCCTGTCCATCCAAATCATCAACAATTTCTAAAGTTCACTCTCTAACAGGAAAACAGTGTACCATTTCCAGTTCACCTCTCTACCATTTGCCTATCATCCGCTCCTCCAATTTTTACAAAAGTAATGACAGAGGTAGCAGCCTTTCTAAGGAAACAAGGTACGATCATAATTCCTTACCCGGATGATCAGCTTCTAGTGGCCGAATCAAGGTCTCTTCTAGTCCAACAGCCAAAACAGGTGATCGAGACCTTAAAATCCCTAGAGTGGTGCATCATTTGGGAAAAATTGGACCTCCAGCCATACACCAAAAAGTGTTCCTAGTATTGCTCTTAAATTCTCATCTTCAAAATTCCTCCCTGCCTCTAACAAAAGAGGAGGAGATCAGTCTAAAAATACGGAATTTCCAGGAAAGGAATTCCACCTCAGTCAGGTATTCCATGAGAATCCTAGGCCTAATGACTAGAGCCGGCGTCAGCACCTGGCGTGTCGGGGCCCTGAGCAGGCGGAGGGGGCCCACTCGTGGTCGGGCACCCAGCCGGGCTATGGTCGGAGGAGAGCGGTGCCAGCGCCCGCCATTCTCCCCTGCTTGCTCAGGGCCCCGGCAGCCGGATGCTTACCTCTCCCCGTGCTTCCGCAGGTCCACTGTCTTCCTGCTGTGCGCTCCTTGTGACGTCTCGGGTCAGAGGGTGCGGTGACGTCTTTCCACCATGCCCTCCCCTGAGCCGTCACAGGCAGCATAGAGCAGGATGACGCCGGCGACGATGGAGTCCAGACCTGAGCAGCGGCAGCAGGTGAGGAGGAGTGAGGTGAGTATTTGATTTTTTTTTTTAATGTATGGAGGCATGGGGCATTATATTGGGGGGTGACATCCTGCATGGGGCATTATATGGGGGGTGACATCTTGCATGGGGCATTATAAAGAGGGGGGTGACATCCTGCATGGGGCTTTTAAAGAGAGGGGGGTGATAACCTGCATGGAGCATTATAAAGAGGGGGGGGTGACATCCTGCATGGGGCATTATATGGTGGGGGAAAGGGACATCCTGCATGGGGCATTATATGGTGGGGTAAAGGGACATCCTACATGGGGCATTATATGGCAGGGGGAGGTGATATCCTGCATGGGGCATTATATGGGGTGTGACATCCTGCATGGGGCATTATATGGGGGGCAGTGACATCCTGCATGGGGCATTATATGGTGGGGACAAGTGATATCCTGCATGGGCCATTATATGGGGGGAAAGGGACATCCTGCATAGGGCATTATATGGGAGGGAGAAGTGATATCCTGCATGGGGCATTATATGGGGGGGAGTGACATCCTGCATGGGGCATTATATGGGGGGGAAGAGACATCCTGCATGGGGCATTATATGAGGGGGGAGGTGATATCCTGCATGGGGCATAATATGGGGGGTGACATCCTGCATGGGGCACTATAGGGGGGGAAGTGACATCCTGCATGGGGCATTATATGGGGGGGAGTGACATCCTGCCTGGGGCATTATATGGGGGGAAAGGGACATCCTGCATAGGGCATTATATGGGAGGGAGAAGTGATATCCTGCATGGGGCATTATATGGGGGGGAGTGACATCCTGCATGGGGCATTATATGGGGGGAAGAGACATCCTGCATGGGGCATTATATGGGGGGCAGGTGATATCCTGCATGGGGCATAATATGGGGGGTGACATCCTGCATGGGGCACTATATGGGGGGGAAGTGACATCCTGCATATGGGGCATTATATGGGGGGAGTGACATCCTGCATGGGGCATTATATGGGGGGGACAAGTGATATCCTGCATGGGCCATTATATGGGGGGAAAGGGACATCCTGCATAGAGCATTATATGGGGGGGGGAAGTGATATCCTGCATGGGGCATTATATGGGGGGGAGTGACATCCTGCATGGGGCATTATATGGGGGGGGAGAGACATCCTGCATGGGGAATTATATGGGGGGAGGGACATCCTGCATAGGGCATTATATGGGGGGAGAAGTGACATCCTGCATGGAGCACTATATGGGGGGAGTGACATCCTGCATGGGGCATTATATGGGGGGTGACATCCTGCATAGGGCATAATATGGGGAGGTGACATCCTGCATGGGGCATTATAAGGGGGGAACAGTCTGCATAGGGCATTATGTGGGGGGAACAGCCTGCATGGAGCATTATATGGGGGCCAGTATCCTGTATGGAGCGTTATAAGGGGACCAGTATCCTGTACAGGGCATTATTTGGGGGCCAGTATCCTGTACAGAGCATTTTATGGGGGCCAGTATTCTGTATGGAGCGTTATATGGGGGCCAGTATTCTGTATGTAGCGTTATATGGGGGCCAGTATTCCGTATGGAGTGTTATATGGGGGCCAGTATTCTGTATGAAGCATTTTATGGGGGCCAGTATACTGTGTGGAGCGATTTGCTGGTTTCTGAGCTATTGTGGAATTTACAATAGATATCGGTCATGTAATGTAAGAAGTGAAATCTTTGCATTGTACTATACCTATATTTCTCTGCGTTATCTGTGCATCATGAATCGTGGTATGTGGGGCCCACTGAGACTCTTTCGCCCGGGGCCCAGAAAAACCTGGAGCCGGCCCTGCTAATGACGTCCTGTATCCCAAGTGTAAGATGGGCCCAGGCTCTCTCAAGGCCCTTGCAAAAGGCAATCCTGTCGACGTCTGGCCTGGACAAAGGGATGAGACTGTCGGCAGAACTAAGATCTTCCCTTTCTTGGTGGACATCCCTGTCGAACCTAAAAAAGGGCGTAGATTGGATCCTTTTACCCTCCAATCGGATCACTACAGATGCCATTCAGAAGGGCTGGGGCGCTGATGTAGAGGGCCGTTATCTTCAGGGCACATGGTCTCCCGTGGTGCAAAGAAGATCATCCAATTTCAGAGAGTTACATGCAGTCTGGGAAACAATCCAGCAATGCCAGGATTTGGTTAAGGGATGTCACATAAAGATCTTCTCAGGCAACAGTATACCGTCTCCTTCCTAAGCCGGCAGGGAGGCCCAAAAGGAAAGTTGTTATTAGCGGAACACATCTTCCGGTGGGCAGAGAAAAATGTTCTTTCAGTGTCAGCGGTCCATCTCAGGGATCCAAAAACAGAATAGCAGATTTTCTCAGCAGAGAGAGAATATGGTCCTCCAAGTGGGAACTGAACCCAGAGATCTTCCAGCAAATAGTCCAGAGATGGGGCATACCCTGCATAGAATTATTCGCAACCAGGAAGAACAGTAAACTTCAGCAATTTTTTTCTATGAACCCAAAGGACAATCCGGAGGGAGTGGACATTCTATCTCAGCCCTGGGTAATAGGCCTTCTGTACGCCTTCCCTCCGATTCCGCTTATCTCAAGAGTATTGACAAAAGTCCGAGAAGAACGGGCGACTTTAATTCTGATAACTCCCTACTGGCCCAAGAAGAACTGGCTCCCGATCTTACACCACATGTCTCTGGATTATCTATTCAGACTTCTGGACAGAGAGGATCTACTGTCTCAGGGAACCCTATTGCATCAGGACGTTCACTTCCTTGAATTGACTGCATGCATCCTAAGTTCCAAAAGCCTCTCAGATCGGGTAATAACAACTCTGCAGGCTAATAGGAAACTGATAACGTCAACAATTTGTACTTTCACAGGACAGTCAGTTCTGGACATTTCTTGTCCGCATCTCCCTAAAATCCTGGAATTCCTCAAGCAAGGATTTGACAAAGGATTGAGACTAAGCACATTAAAGGTACAGATCTCTGCCCTAAGTGCCTTCCTGGACTACTCCCTGGTAGACCACCCGTGGATATCAAGATATACTAGAGCTGTTACTCCCCTAAAGCCTGCCTACAATTAGTAACCATGTCCCATCATGGGATCTAATTCAAGTGCTAGGAGCCCTATGCAAACCTCCTTTTGAGCCCCCCCGAACAGGTGGGTATCGATCTACTCTCCATTAAGTCCGCTTTCTTGGTGGCAGTCACGGCAAAGCGAGTGGGTGAGATTCAGGCGCTTTCAGTATTAGACCCTTATCTGAAAGTTTTAGAGGACAGATTAATTTTCAGACTAGATCCCTCCTTTCTTCCCAGAGTGGTATCCAATACGAACCTAAATCAGGAAATAATTTTACCATCTTTTTGCCAGTTTCCAAAAAATGACAAAGACAAATTATTCCATACCCTGGATGGAATTTCCAGGAGTCTGTGGCACCCCAGGGGTCTGGTTGCCACAGTAATAGAAATATTATGTCTGAGAGCAAGTGGGAGGTTTCTCTGGTCAGGAACCCTAAGCATGCAACACTGCCCGCCCAGACCTGGGAGGGGAGGAATCTGCCCTTATAAACTGAGTCTGGGGCAGGATTAGGAGAGTCAGAGCTTGGAGAGGGAAAGATACAGCAGGAGCTCTGTAGGAACAGTAGCTGAAGACCAGGGGCTGGAGCTGAGCAGAGCTCGCCCTGGCTGAGGACACTACAACCGGACACCGGAGTCCGAAGCTGTGGGGACTGATATACACCCAGCAGCAGAAACCAGCCGGCAGGGGATTCCAGGTCCTCTGGCCATAGAAGCCCGGAGGCTCAGTCACAAGAAAGGGACCAGCGCCGCCATCCAGGAGCGGAGGCTAACAGAAGGCCCCAAGTCACCAGCCGTACGGGTGAGCACCACATGGTATACTCAGGGACGTGGGCTACTAGTAACCGCTTACAGCAAGGTAGCCAGGAAAGAGTGCAGATAGACGGGGAGGCCTACAACTCCGCCTGGCCAGGGGAGATCCTGCTTGCTCACAGACTGACCAGGCCTCTACTGCTAACCAGTACTCCCGGGAGGGTCTGCTTTATACCATCAGTAAAGACCCTGAACTGCATCACACGTCTCTGTGTTTCATCGCCGCACCAGCACCATTAGTACTGGGACGCTCACACCATCACTCCCATCATCCACACTAGCTGCCCTGAGGCAATACTTCTCCCGTGGGGAGTTATCCCATTCTTGGCTGCGCATACAACATCAGCCTCAGCGGTCTGCAGCGCAGCGGCGGTCCCCACTGACCGCAATCCACGGGTGGCGTAGTCGGACACTTGTTACAACATTAAGACTGCCACTGGTTTGACCGCCCTGGGCACGGACCGGGTCACTGCCACGGAAGACTACAACCCCCAGCGATCCGGCTCCGGGTACTCCCGCACCGTGCATCCACAACACAGGCCCAGGGGGCGCTTCAAGTCCATCATGACAGCACCGTTATATTCCCTCCCCTGCTCTTAATACTAATGTGAGTGTAACATTGGTGTAAGTTTAAAACCTACTCAATAAATAATGAATAACCATAAAAATCATTTAAAATATGTATTTAATAATTTTTATTCATAAACATGAATAAAAACAACAAAAAAATAAGATACAAGGAAAGGACTCAGGGATACCCAATATACCCAGAATAGTTAAATGTGGGGCATAGCATATAGGAATTAATAAATAATAGAAGGCAAATCCTGACTATATGTTAAAAGTGCATATGTGCAATAAATACGTGTAGCAACAACTAAAAAGTACAAATAAATTAATCACAGTGGATATATTAATAGAAGCGCTAAACTAAATACTTAATATGCCAAAATAAATACATAGACCGGAATAAATACCATATGATTAGGCCCCACAACCTCCAACGCCGTTTCGCCGGATGGCTTTCTCAAGAAGTAGAAGGTAAGTGAAAAAAAGGGTGGTATTATATATATCCCCCTGGCCACTGGTGGAATATAACAAATCCCTTCAAGAAAGAGCCCACTCATAGGTGGATGCTCTGTACTCATTTTGTATTGATCAATTTCATTGGTGGACAGTGGAGTATAATTAAACCCCTATATCTTTAAATAGTATGCTTTCCAGCATGGAGCGCATGCCCAGAACATGCCATCCGGAAATTACATGATCCGGGTGTGCGGTCCATAAAGCATAGAGAGTGCGTTCCACCGCTGGAACGCACAACCAGGGCGCACACCGCCGGAAGAGGAAGTAATGTACATAGAGGTGCGCAGACCACTGAATATGGAATGTGTGCTCCAGCGATGGAACGCAAGTAAAGGCTCCACCCCCAAGGCTAGATGACGGGCCGTCCATCATGACAGCACCATTATATTCCCTCCCCTGCTCTTAATATTAATGTGGGTGTAACACTGGTGTAAGTTTAATAAAATAGAGTTGCATCTATCCTGGTGTGGTGATTGGTACAAACACTGAGGGTGAGGTGAAGGTTGGGTGGGCTTTTAACCTCTCATGTGTTTTCTGTCCCTAGAGGATAAGTAGGACTGCCTCCTGTCGTGCTGTCATGATGGACTCCTGGAAATGTAATTAACGGTAGGAATAATTCCTAACTCATATAATTCATAACTCAGCATGTAATAAACTCTCTTACATCCATGACTTTTTCCTCTCTAATTCCCTCAACCTTCTGGCTCTCACCGAAACCTGGATCCAGCAGTCAGACACCACCGCCGCTGCAGCTCTCTCCTATGGTGGCCTACACTTCTCTCATACCCCAAGACCTGACAACAGATCAGGTGGAGGTGTTGATCTGCTTCTTTCAACAAAATGTACTTTTCAGGTTACCCCCCCAGTACCCTCCCTTATCTTCCCTTCTTTCGAGGCCCACACAGTCAGACTCTACCGGCCCTTCTCCCTGTGAGTGGCAGTTGTCTATCGCCCTCCAGGTCCCTCCCATCAGTTCCTGGATCACTTTGCTGCCTGGCTTCCAAATTTTCTATCCTGTGACATCCCCACTCTATTCATGGAAGATTTTAATATCCCAATTGGCGATTTTCTTTCCTAATCTGCCGCTCATCTTTTATCTCTAACCTCCTCCTTCATCCTTTCACAGCTTGCTAATTCTCATACACATGAAGACGGGAACACATTGGACCTGATCTTCTCCCGGCTTTGCGCAGTACATGACTTTACTAACTCTCCCCTACCACTCTCTGACCATAATCTTCTTTCATTCTCTGTCAAGAACTGTGAGGCTACTCAAGAAACCCCCACTTTCCACACCTATAGAAATATACGCGCCATTAACACCCAGAAATTTATGAAAAAGTTGCCATCATCATTGGCCCCAATCTCCTCCCTCTCATGTCCCGATTCTGCATTGAAGCATTATAACGAAATATTGCTATGCGCCCTGGATGAAGCCGCACCTCCTACACAAAGAACAATTCGGCATAGACGGCGACAACCCTGGCACACGCCTCAAACATGTCTACTCCAGAGGTGCTCCAGGTGCGCTGAACGGCTGTGGAGAAAATCTAATCTGCCGAAAATTTCCTCCATTATAAATGTATGCTGAAAACATATAACTCAGCCCTTCACCTCTCCAAACAAACCTACTTTAACAATCTCATCATCTTACTTTCCAATAATCCTAAACGCCTCTTTGACACGTTTCATTCTCTCCTCAATCAAACAGCACAGACCCCGACCACCGACCTCAGCGCTGACGATCTGGCCAATTATTTCAAAGAAAAAATTGACCATATCCGACAGGAAATTTTCTCCCAATCCCCAAACATTATGCATGCTCTCCCTTGCTCACTTTCTGACTTCGAACCAGTCACGGAAGATGAAATGATCAGGCTCCTTGCATCTTCTCGCCCTACTACCTGCACCAGTGACCCTATTCCCTCACATCTCCTTCAGTCCCTTTCTCCAGCTGTCACCACTCACCTAACTAAAATTTTCAACCTCTCCCTCTCATCTGGTATCTTTTCCTCTTCTTTTAAACACGCCAGCATACATACATTACTTAAAAAAACATCCCTTGACCAGAACTGCACAGCCAACTACAGACCTGTTTCCATTTATCTCTAAACTCCTGGAACACCTGGTCCATTCCCATCTAATCCGCTAACTCTCAGACAACTCTCTTCTTGACCCTCTACAATCTGGTTTACGCTCTTTACATTCTACTGAAACTGCCCTCACTAAAGTCTCTAATGATCTGCTAACAGCTAAATCTAATGGTCACTACTCCCTGCTGATTCTCCTGGATCTCTCTGCAGCATTCGACACTGTGGATCACCAGCTACTACTCACTATGCTCCGCACTAATGGCCTCAAGGACACTGTTCTCTCCTGGTTCTCCTCCTATCTCTCTGACCGCTCCTCCTCTGTGTCTTTTGCCGGCTCGTCCTTCTCTCTCCTTCCCCTTACTGTCGGGGTTCCTCAAGGATCAGTACTAGGCCCCCTTCTTTTCTCCTTATACACCCCTCCTATTGGACAAACAATCAACAGATTCGGTTTTCAGTACCATTTCTATGCTGATGACACCCAATTATACACCTCTGCTCCGGACATCACCCCTCCATTACTACAAAAGACCAGTGATTGTCTTTCTGCTGTGTCTAACATTATGTCCTCCCTCTGTCTAAAACTGAGTCTGTCAAAAACTGAACTACTCGTATTTCCTCCCTCCACTAACCTACCTGTGCCCGATATTGCCATTTCCGTTTGTGGCTTAACCATTACTCCCCAGCAACAAGCCCGCTGTCTTGGGGTCATTTTTGATTCAGATCTTTCCTTCACTCCTCACATCAAATCACTCGCTCGTTCATGTCATCTACACCTCAAAAACATCTCAAGAATCAGGACATTTCTCACCTTTGACTCAGCAAAAACTCTTACTGTAGCTGTTATTCATTCTCGTCTCGACTATTGCAACTCTCTACTAATCGGTCTCCCTCTTACTAAACTCTCCCCTCTCCTATCCGTCCTTAACGCAGCAGCAAGGATCATATTCCTCGCCAACCGCTACACCGATGCCTCTTCCCTGTGCCAGTCTTTGCATTGGTTACCCATCCAATATAGAGTTCAATTTAAACTTATCATGCTTACCCACAAAGCACTCCATGCTTCAGTACCCCCCTACATCTCCTCCCTTGTCTCAGTCTACCACCCTACACGTGCCCTCCGTTCTGCCAATGACTTAAAACTAAAATCCTCCATAATCCGAACTTCCCACTCCCGTCTCCAAGATTTCTCGCGTGCACTACCCAGGACATTTTGATTAATTCCCAATACCCACAGTTTCAAGCGGACCCTAAAAACCCATTTCTTTAGACTGGCGTATCGCCTAAACACACTATCTGTCCGTCCCAGTTTTCACCCATATTAAAATCTTCAATTTCAGGTTCATACCATCCATGTACTTAATAGCCTCGGTCAGGACTCTAGTCATACTGGCTGGCGACCAGTCCATGTATTATTATTTATCCTATTTAGTATATCAAGGCTGCATTATACAATATATGTACACTTTACCTTTTGTGTCTCCCCCATTTCCTCATAGACTCTAAGCTTGCAAGCAGGGCCCACACTCCTTTTGATTTGAGAAATGCTTATTCTGTATTGTTTGTATAAGTCCCCCCTAAAATTGTAAAGTGCTGCGGAATATGTTGGCGCTATAAAAATAAAAATTATTATTATTATTCCTATTATCTCAAAACTGAAAATAAAGATTAAAAAAGAACCACAGGACGGATTTCATCAACCCAGGTATCATTTTAAACAGTGTAACGGCGCCAACCTGACAGTGTATGTGGTTTACTGAACACAATCCTGCTAACAGGTGCGCTTTAAAGCAAGACTTAATCATCATCGTAGAAAGTAGGACACACAGAAAAGGACCTTAAATTCTGTATTATTGATCATGTCTCTGTACTTAGGAGAGGAGGCGATAGGGAAAAATTACTGAAGAAAAAAGGATTAGAGTGGATTTATAAATTGGATTCCCTAAAACCAAATGGACTCAATGTAGATTTTAAATTACATACTTTGGTTTAATCTCCCTACGTAGAGCTCTCTTCTATTCTGTGCTATAATAAGAATTATTGCTCATTTTTTTCTTAACTTTTTTGCAGATCACATGCACGAGAATTATGACTCAATCCCACCTTTTGATTTGCGCTGTAAAAGGAAATGAACTGTTCATACAAATTGTTGCTCCACTGTGTATAATAATGGTTTTGATTGCTGTTTGAGGTTATTTGAATAGGATTGATTAAAAATGTGTACTGTCCCTTTAAAACATAAGCTACATATGTCAGAGCATGAATTGATATATAAATATCTATACATTGCTGTTATCAATCATTTCTAAACATTAATCAATAAAAGACATTGGATTAGGCACATAAATATGGAGTCACATTTGGTTATAATGGTACAAAAACAGATTTGATTGAAAATTGAGCGCATAGATATGCACAGTAAACAGGGGTATGACAAAATGGCCGGACGCGTGCGTACTAAAATGTTAAACGCTACCCCTAAGGTGAAAGCGTTGGTGACACGCGCAGTAGCATTTCTGGGACACCGATATGTGACGTGTATGGTCTTTGTACAATGCGGTGGGCTGAGTCATAATTAAAGATTGATATTTTGCACCTGTGTCGCTTTACACATAATTAAGCACTTTACAATATGGCATTTATTTTATGTACTATTATGAAACATTGATGGCACGTTTGATTCTGTACTATCATGATTATATGAATTGCACTAAAATGCACTTTATTATGAAATTGTATTAAGAAAGTGGATGTATTTATTAATTGGCATTATTATTGATATGATTATATGTCACATGTCACTGCTTGATAAAGTTCCACATTTGGAAAGAAACGTCGCCATCTGAATGGGTTAATAAAATCTGCACATTTTTTGGACCATGGAGTGCTGCCTCTTTTCACTTGGACTTTTAAAGGTTTGGTTTTGCCTGGGAGGCTCTGCAACCATTTTCTATTGCTGGTGCTGCACTTTTTTCTTATTTATCCATAAATACGTATATTTACCGTATGTAAAATACACATTTGGTTTCGCTGTGTCCGAAATGACCTATAAAACTCTCACATGGCAAAGAACTATGCTTTTTCATCATACCTCCAAAAAAAATGGAATAAAATCTGATCAAAAAGTCGAATGTAAATAAATGTTTTATCGCTGAAGAAATCAATCTTTTCCCACTAAAAAACAAGCCACCATACAGCTCCGTCAGCAGAGAAATAAGTTATATCTCTCAGAACATAGCGATACAAAAACAATTTTTTTTTTTTTTCTATAAAATAGTTTTTAATGTGTAAAGGCGGCAAAACTTTAAAAAAAAATGCTGGAGTTGGTTATGGGTTTTCAGGGTTTCCATGTAAATTTCTGAAATACGTGATTCAGACTGAACCTCCAGCGGAAGATTCCCTATAATGAGGCAAATGGAGACACTGGCCTGCGATTTAACGGTGTCCGTCTTTTTACGGCTATGTTCACAATTTGCATTTTTGCTGCATTTTTTTATGCAAATTAAAAGCTGCGTTTTACAGTACGAGCAAAAGCTGTAAGATTTCAGAAATCTCATGCACACGCATTGGTTTGTTTTCTTGATTAATTGGAAAGCTGCAGTGTGTCACTTCGTTCAGCTTTTTGCTGTGTTTTTTCACCCATAGAAAACAGTTATCAGGTTTTGGTGCAGAAATCTCAGGAACAACAGGCACTAAACTGTATCAGCATGAAAATGCAGGGCAAAAAAACGCAGCAAAACCAGCTTTTTTAAGCAGGAAAAAAACGCAGCAAAAACGCAACGTGTGAACCTAGCCTAAGTGTGCATAAAAGCATGGTTGGCCACAGTTTTGTGCACCTCTTTAAAGGATGCCACTTGAATAGAAGCCAGACTGAGAACAGAATAATTCTGCTGCCTCATTATAGTGATTAGATCCGTCAGGGGTTTCATCTGAATCACGTCATTCGGAGATTTAAATGGAAACCCCGATGTAAGTGCTCAACGTAGAGCACAGGATAAATATGATTCAAAATGTTATGTAAAATGTACCCAATAAAAGCTACAACTTAATCCACAAAAAAAGCAAGTCCGTCATCTGTTAACGGAAATATAGGGGGCTTCCACGTTACTGGTAGTACAAAGGCTCTGGAAAAGCAAAATGGCTCCTTTCCCCTCAAAAGAAATCCAGCAAATTCTGCGCTCCCAAATACAAATGCCTCCTCCCTTCTGAGCCCTACAGTGTGTCTAAACCACATTTAGCGTCCCCATGTTTGACATTTCTGTAGCTATGGGAGTCCGCCTATTTTACGTGCGCATGTCTCCAGAAGCATGAGCTGGGCATAGCGTACTGGGCACTATAATAGCAGATGTGGAATTTTCACTGAGCAACATTCACTGCTGCTCGTTTCTGGAAAACATCCCTGGAGTCAAAATCATCACTACATCTGTAGATAAATTCCCAGAGGGGTGTAATTTTCAAAATGTGGTCACTTGAGGAGGAATTCTGCTCTTCTGACACTTAGGGGCTCTGTATATGGAGTCTGCAAACTATTCTACGATAATTTGTTCTCAGCCAAATAGCGCTCCTTCCCTCCCGAGTCTTGCCGTGTGACTAAGCAGTACTGTACAGCCACATATTGGGTATTTCTGCATTCAGAAGAAATTGTGGGGCAAATTGTGGTGCCATTTTTACTCATTTTCCCAGGTGAAAATGTAAAATAGGGTGCTTAAACAAAATTTTTGTGGTAAAAATGTTGGTTTATTTTTTCTTCACCTGTCCAGTGGTATAAAATTCCATGACACATATGTGGTGTCAATGTGATCACTGCGCCCCTAGATGAATTCATTGAGAGGTGTAGTTTGTAAAATTGGATCTTTTATGGGGGGTTCTACTATTCTACCACCTCAGGGACTCTCCCAGTGGGTAATGGCACCTGCAATTCTTAACAGTAAAATCTGCCCTATAATATGACGCTCCTTCCCTTCGGAGCTTTTGACTGTACCTCAAAAGTAGTTCCCGATCACATGTAGGGTATTGGCGCACACAGGAAAAAATAGACCTCAGTTTGTTGTGCAGTTTCTCCTATTAGCCCTTATAAATAGAGATGAGCGTTGTTCGACTCGAACTGTTCACCAATCTCAAATTCGAGCTGTTTTGGGCGGTGTTCGAGCCGTTCGGCGAACACGAACGATTTGAAAAAAATTTGGCTGTTCGAGGTTATGTTCGATAACTGTTCATGCACCAAAATCATAACTGGATTTTTTCTCAGTAATGCTGAAAATTAATGTTAATACGCAGTTTGAGTGTACAGCGGGGCGGGGGGAGGGGCAGGGGATGGATCTCTGCAGAAATAATGAAGATCTCCATTTTTTTTTTCTCTTTCCCGCATTTACAGTGGGGAGGTGCAATCTGTCAGCCTATCAGCAGCGCACACACGGAGCGAACTGCTTTTTTTCACACAAGCAAGGGCATGTGTCATTGGCAGTGTATGTCACATGTCCTTGCCCTATAAGACCCAGCCATTTTCCCCGTCGCCACCATTTTCTCACTGCTGCAGCTGCGTGTTAGACGGCACCGCTGTTGCTGTGTGCGCTATACCTTGTTAATTTAAAGCCAATTTTCGCACAAATCTACAGATAGCTTGGGAGTAGGGAATAGTTGTGATTGCAGTCCTTTTAAGGACTAGGTTACAGCATTTCCTACGACTTTTATCAGGCAGGTCTGTGCTCTTAAATAGATAGGTTGGGAGTAAAGACTAATTGTAATTGCAGTCCTTTTCAGGACTAAGTTACATCAGTTCCTATCAGTTTTTGACAGGCAGGTCTGTGCCAGTGCTGTGCAAGTTTTTTTCACAGCATTTGGCTAAATCTAGCAAAGCTAATCCTTTTTGGCCTATTGCAGAGTGTGTTAGTCAGTGGAGTAGCCTATCTGTGTTGCAAGCTACACCACCTGTGTATAGAATACCAATTTTTTTACTGCACCTAGTGAAGTAAAACCTTTTGGGCATAGCATCATTCTATTAGTCCATCTATACTGACCTCCATCAGTTTGCAAATTGAATATAATTTTTTTCTGCATCAAGCTCTGAAAAAATATTTGGGCTTATAGCAGTGTGTGGGACTTGGTCTATTAGTCCATCTATACTGACCTCCATCAGGTTGCAAATTAAAAATAATTTTTTTCTGCATCTAGCTCTGAAAAAATATTTGGCCTTCTAGCAGTGTGTGGGACTTGTTCTATTAGTCCATCTATACTGACCTCCATCAGGTTGCAAATTGAATATAATTTTTTTCTGCATCTAGCTCTGAAAAAATATTTGGGCTTCTAGCAGTGTGTGGGACTTGGTCTATTAGTCCATCTATACTGACCTCAATCAGGTTGCAAATTGAATATAATTTTTTTCTGCATCTACCTCTGAAAAAATATTTGGCCTTCTAGCAGTGTGTGGGACTTGTTCTATTAGTCCATCTAAACTGATCTCCATCAGGTTGCAAATTAAAAATATTTTTTTTCTGCATCTAGCTCTGAAAAAATATTTGGCCTTCTAGCAGTGTGTGGGACTTGTTCTATTAGTCCATCTATACTGACCTCCATCAGGTTGCAAATTAAAAATAATTTTTTGTCTGCGTCTAGCTCTGAAAAAATATTTGCCCTTCTAGCAGTGTGTGGGACTTGTTCTATTAGTCCATCTATACTGACCTCCATCAGGTTGCAAATTAAAAATAATTTTTATCTGCATCTAGCTCTGAAAAAATATTTGCCCTTCTAGCAGTGTGTGGGACTTGGTCTATTAGTCCATCTATACTGACCTCCATTAGGTTGCAAATTAAAAATAATTTTTTTCTGCATCTAGCTCTGAAAAAATATTTGGCCTTCTAGCAGTGTGTGGGACTTGTTCTATTAGTCCATCTATACTGACCTCCATCAGGTTGCAAATTAAAAATAATTTTTTGTCTGCGTCTAGCTCTGAAAAAATATTTGCCCTTCTAGCAGTGTGTGGGACTTGTTCTATTAGTCCATCTATACTGACCTCCATCAGGTTGCAAATTAAAAATAATTTTTATCTGCATCTAGCTCTGAAAAAATATTTGCCCTTCTAGCAGTGTGTGGGACTTGGTCTATTAGTCCATCTATACTGACCTCCATTAGGTTGCAAATTAAAAATAATTTTTTTCTGCATCTAGCTCTGAAAAAATATTTGGCCTTCTAGCAGTGTGTGGGACTTGTTCTATTAGTCCATCTATACTGACCTCCATCAGGTTGCAAATTAAAAATAATTGTTATCTTCATCTAGCTCTGAAAAAATATTTGCCCTTCTAGCAGTGTGTGGGACTTCGTCTATTAGTCCATCTATACTGACCTCCATCAGGTTGCAAATTGAATATAATTTTTTTCTGCATCTAGCTCTGAAAAAATATTTGGGCTTCTAGCACTGTGTGGGACTTGGTCTATTAGTCCATCTATACTGACCTCAATCAGGTTGCAAATTGAATATAATTTTTTTCTGCATCTAGCTCTGAAAAAATATTTGGGCTTCTAGCAGTGTGTGGGGCTTGTTCTATTAGTCCATCTATACTGACCTCCATCAGGTTGCAAATTGAATATAATTGTTTTCTGCATCTAGCTCTGAAAAAATATTTGGGCTTCTAGCAGTGTGTGGGACTTGTTCTATTAGTCCATCTATACTAACCTCCATCAGGTTGCAAATTGAATATAATTTTTTCTGCATTTAGCTCTGAAAAAATATTTGGCCTTCTAGCAGTGTGTGGGACTTAGTCTATTAGTCCATCTATACTGACCTCCATCAGGTTGCAAATTAAAAATAATTTTTATCTGCATCTAGCTCTGAAAAAAGATTTGTCCTTCTAGCAGTGTGTGGGACTTGGTCTATTAGTCCATCTATACTGACCTCCATCAAGTTGCAAATTGAATATAATTTTTTTCTGCATCTAGCTCTGAAAAAATATTTGGGCTTCTAGCAGTGTGTGGCACTTGGTCTATTAGTCCATCTATACTGACCTCCATCAGGTTGCAAATTGAATATAATTTTTTTCTGCATCTAGCTCTGAAAAAATATTTGGGCTTCTAGCAGTGTGTGGGACTTGTTCTATTAGTCCATCTATACTGACCTCCATCAGGTTGCAAATTGAATATTATTTTTTTCTGCATCTAGCTCTGAAAAAATATTTGGGCTTCTAGCAGTGTGTGGGACTTGTTCTATTAGTCCACCTATACTGACCTCCATCAGGTTGCAAATTGAATATAATTTTTTTCTGCATCTAGCTCTGAAAAAATATTTGGGCTTCTAGCAGTGTGTGGGACATGGTCTATTAGTCCATCTATACTGACCTCCATCAGGTTGAAAATTAAAAATAATTTTTATCTGCATCTAGCTCTGAAAAAATATTTTGACTTCTAGCAGTGTGTGGGACTTGTTCTATTAATCCATCTATACTGACCTCCATCAGGTTGCAAATTAAAAATAATTTTTTGTCTGCATCTAGCTCTGAAAAAATATTTGTCCTTCTAGCAGTGTGTGGGACTTGGTCTATTAGTCCATCTATACTGACCTCCATCAGGTTGAAAATTGAATATAATTTTTTTCTGCATCTAGCTCTGAAAAAATATTTGGGCTTCTAGCAGTGTGTCGGACTTGTTCTATTAGTCCATCTATATTGACCTCCATCAGGTTGCAAATTGAATATAATTTTTTTCTGCATCTAGCTCTGAAAAAATATTTGGGCTTCTAGCAGTGTGTGGGACTTGTTCTATTAGTCCATCTATACTGACCTCCATCAGGTTGCAAATTGAATATAATTTTTTTCTGCATCTAGCTCTGAAAAAATATTTGGGCTTCTAGCAGTGTGTGGGACTTGTTCTATTATTCCATCTATACTGACCTCCATCAGGTTGCAAATTAAAAATACTTTTTATCTGCATCTAGCTCTGAAAAAATATTTGGGCTTCTAGCAGTGTGTGGGACTTGTTCTATTAGTCCATCTATACTGACCTCCATCAGGTTGCAAATTGAATATAATTTTTTTCTGCATCTAGCTCTTAAAAAATATTTGGGCTTCTAGCAGTGTGTGGGACTTGTTCTATTAGTCCATCTATACTGACCTCCATCAGGTTGCAAATTGAATATAATTTTTTTCTGCATCTAGCTCTGAAAAAATATTTGGGCTTCTAGCAGTGTGTGGGACTTGTTCTATTAGTCCATCTATACTGACCTCTATCAGGTTGCAAATTGAATATAATTTTTTTCTGCATCTAACCCAGACAATAGTTTTGGCCTAATACCACAGTTTGGCCACTCAGCTCTGCTCGGTTCCCATCCATTGTTTTTTTGTGCAAACAACTCCAGAGTTGTGAATTAGTTAACCACCAAAATGAGTGGAAAAAGGCCTGCTGCTGGTGGAAAGGGGAATAGGCGTGTTGGGAAGGGGAAAAAAGGTTGTGTCCGTGGGGTAGGTGTTAAAGCAACAGTAACATCTGCAGAAGAAAGACCATCTTCCAGCCAAACTAAAATGTCTACTTCTTTTAGCGGACAATGTGATAAGATCCTTTTCTTACGGCCACGCCAATCACTACAAATTCCAGATGAGGCACAAAAACAGCAGGTGCTTCAACGAATATCAAGTGCTCCTTTAAGTGGGCTCTCCTCCACATCAACTTCAACATCACAAATACTCCAGTCCTCAGAGGTGTCACCCCAATCGCACTTGCTTCCTCACAGCTCCCAAATCTCCAGCTGCCCGTCCGAGTATGAGGTAGTGACGCGCCCCTGGGCCTTCTGTGTCGTGAGGCATCGCGTGCACGGGGGCTTACCCGGAGCCGGATCAGATGGGGGTAGTAGTCTCGTGGCGGTGACCCGGTCCGTGCCCAGGTAGTCAAACTAAGTGGCGAGTCTATTAGCAGTAGATGATGGACGACTACGCCACCCGTTGAATGCAGCTATGGAGCTGCCGCTGCAGGGCAGACCGCTGAGGCCGGTGGAAGGATGGTGCAGCGTGGATGGTATAACCCCCAACGGGAGGGGTATGGCCTCAGGGCAGCCGACGTGGATGATGGGGTAGCAGGAACCACTCAGAGACGATGCGGTGTAGTTCAGGGTCTTTACTGGTGACAAAGATAGACCCTCCGGGAGTACTGGCTAGCGGTTGGGGCCTGGTCAGTCCTTGAGCAGATGGGATCTCCCCTGGCCAGGCGGAGTTGTAGGCCTCCCAAACTAACGATACTCTTCTGGCTACCTTGCTAGAGGCGGATATAAGTAGCCCACGTCCCTGAGTGTACCGTGTGGTGCTCACCCGTATGGCCGGTGACTCGGGGCCTTCTAGTAGCTTCCGCTCCACGACGGCGGTGCTGGTCCCATGCGTGTGACCGTGCCTTCGGGTTTCTTGGCCAGAGGACCTGAAATCCCCTGCCTGACGGATTCTGCTGCTGGGTAGGAGTTAGTCCCCACAGCCTCGGACTCCGGGTCCGGTAAGAAATCTTCTCAGTCAGGGCGAGCTCTGCAGCTGCCAGCCCCTGACTCCTTGTAACACTGCTCCCACAGAGCTCCTGTTGTTTCTTCCCATAGCTGCTTCTCTTCTCTGTCTCTACTTCTGGCATGGCCCAGGAGCTGGGCCCAGCCGGAGCCACAGCTCCCTGTCAGCCCTCCTGGCTGAACTCTCCCTCTGAACTCTCTAACCCTGCCTCAGCCCCAGGTTTATATAGGGGAAGTCCTTCCCCTCCCAGGACTGGGCAGGAGGTGTGGCATGCATAGGATTCCTGACCAAGAGACCTCCCACCTGCTCTCAGACATAACATTGCATTACTGTGGAAACCAGACCCCTGGGGTGCCACATTCCCCCCTAGTGAAATTTAGTACTCCGGGACTAAACATATTTTTTTAGAAAGACATAACAGGGTATAACAATAATAATACAATAAGAAAAACACATAAAGGTGGTCACGGCATGTCCGCAACCGGGTGCAGTCTTTGAAGGAAACAAAGGTGTCCATTTCACCAAAACAGGGAGACGTAACCAGGTAGGGGTCTGTCCTGCCCCGAGTCCTTAACAGTCTTTTAGTCCATCCTGGGTTACGCTCCACTAACTGTACAAAGGATTCCCGGCAAATCCACCAAAGACTCCCATAAATTACTAGAAACACATAATTATTTACAGGATATGGCCGCTCTCAGTCCTCGGCCAGTGGGGATAAGGATTGGCTGCTCACAGTCCTCAGCCTGGTAAGGGATAGGGGATGGCTGCTCACAGTCCTCAGCCTGGTAAGGGATAGGGACACACGGGGAACAATTCACTAATCCCAACGGGGACCATATTTTAATTAGCAGCAGTCCTTGTACCCTTACGGGTAACTATTTACAGCTCTTTATTCACGCTACTTCCCTTCAGTAGCTATGTCCTATTTGTGCCCCCTCCTGAGGGTAGTCCTCAGACCCGTCCGGGTCCTCTTGGCTTTCCTCGTATTGGTAGTACTGCAGCTCCTCCTCGGTTAGCTGGGTTAGTATCTCTGCGACAGTCCTCCTCCCAGGTGGCCAGGACTTTACCTCCCTTTGGGCTGCCCCAGTTAATTGGGCCACCAGGATGCTCACTTTTTGCTCCTCTGTGAGGGGGTACACCTGGAAGAGGCTATCCAGCTTTTCTCTAAAGTCATGCAGGGTATGTGACTCCCCTGAGTACTGGGGTAGCCAGGCTGCCCCCGGGATATAGGGCATGGTGAAAGGCATGACCGCAACAGCGGTGGCGCTGGCAGGGGTTGAAGCGGTGAAGCTTTCCTCCATATCCGGCATCCTTCTCCCCCCTAGTGGACCGTGGCCTACCTTGCGATGATCCTCTTCCGTAGGCCGCGGCTCCGCAGTGGATCGTCAGGGTTGAGGACCTTCCGTCGCGCTCCTGTGACGTCGGCGTCTGCTGGGCTCCTTCCAGGACCTTACGCAACGTCCGGACGTGAGGCGGGGCTTCAGTTCTCGCGCGCTTTCGGAGTCCACGCCCCTCTTCTTCCCGCGCGGCGTCCTCAAGATGGCGTCCAATGGCGGGAAAACTCCACGTATGGCGGGAAGAAGGCTGAAGATGGCGCCGGATGGCGGGAAAACTCCACCGACGGCAGGAAGGAAGCGGAAGATGGCGCCGGATGGCGGGAATCTTCACCACAGGTAAGTTTGAACAGTCTTTTTCAGACACACAGTACCCGGTGGTTGCGGGCACGAGATCCTGCCGACTACGCCAAAAGTTGACGCGCCCCTGGGCCTTCTGTGTCGTGCGGCATCGCGTGCACGGGGGCTTACCCGGAGCCGGATCAGATGGGGGTAGTAGTCTCGTGGCGGTGACCCGGTCCGTGCCCAGGGAGTCAAACTAAGTGGCGAGTCTATTAGCAGTAGATGATGGACGACTACGCCACCCGTTGAATGCAGCTATGGAGCTGCCGCTGCAGGGCAGACCGCTGAGGCCGGTGGAAGGATGGTGCAGCGTGGATGGTATAACCCCCAACGGGAGGGGTATGGCCTCAGGGCAGCCGACGTGGATGATGGGGGTAGCAGGAACCACTCAGAGACGATGCGGTGTAGTTCAGGGTCTTTACTGGTGACAAAGATAGACCCTCCCGGAGTACTGGCTAGCGGTTGGGGCCTGGTCAGTCCTTGAGCAGATGGGATCTCCCCTGGCCAGGCGGAGTTGTAGGCCTCCCAAACTAACGATACTCTTCTGGCTACCTTGCTAGAGGCGGATATAAGTAGCCCACGTCCCTGAGTGTGCCGTGTGGTGCTCACCCGTATGGCCGGTGACTCGGGGCCTTCTAGTAGCTTCCGCTCCACGACGGCGGTGCTGGTCCCATGCGTGTGACCGTGCCTTCGGGTTTCTTGGCCAGAGGACCTGAAATCCCCTGCCTGACGGATTCTGCTGCTGGGTAGGAGTTAGTCCCCACAGCCTCGGACTCCGGGTCCGGTAAGAAATCTTCTCAGTCAGGGCGAGCTCTGCAGCTGCCAGCCCCTGACTCCTTGTAACACTGCTCCCACAGAGCTCCTGTTGTTTCTTCCCATAGCTGCTTCTCTTCTCTGTCTCTACTTCTGGCATGGCCCAGGAGCTGGGCCCAGCCGGAGCCACAGCTCCCTGTCAGCCCTCCTGGCTGAACTCTCCCTCTGAACTCTCTAACCCTGCCTCAGCCCCAGGTTTATATAGGGGAAGTCCTTCCCCTCCCAGGACTGGGCAGGAGGTGTGGCATGCATAGGATTCCTGACCAAGAGACCTCCCACCTGCTCTCAGACATAACATTGCATTACTGTGGAAACCAGACCCCTGGGGTGCACAGTAGAACAGATGGTTGAGTCTGCAGAGCTGTTTACTCATACTATAGCCTGGGAATCAGAGGTCGGCTCCAGCGCTTCTGTGAATCCAGACAAGGAAATGATCTGCACTGATGCCCAGAATCTTTATGAGTCGGATCCAGGACCAGACGCAGAAGGTTCTGAACATAATGTAGACCCTCATTCCCAAACTGCAACTCCTGTTGGTGGAGACAGTAAGGAAGATGATGATGAGACTCAAATACCTGATTGGAGGGACAACTTTAGTTTTTTGTCAGGGCAGGAACAAGTTGGCTCTGAGGACGACGGGTGTGATAACACACAGGGTGATGATGATGAGGTTGGAGATCCCACTTACTGTCAACCCACGAGGTCAGGTTGCGCCTTCCTGGACAGAGACGTAGTACTGGAAGCACGTCAACAACTGCATCCTCAAACACAACTCTGCCTCTGACCACAAGTCGTGGTGGCTCTTCAGGTCGCATGGGTGCTAAGCCTTGCATAGCCTGGGCATTTTTTCAGATCGATAAAGATGACGCAACTCGTTTTATCTGTAACATTTGTCAACAAAAGCTAAGTAGAGGCCAAAAAATACAGTTTGAGTACTTCATGCATGAACCGGCACATGGACATGAAGCATAAGTTGCAGTGGGAAGCTCACTGTGCTACAATGCGGCGTAGCCGGCCGGGCCAACCACCATCTGCCCCATCTTGTGCATCTGCGGCCTCTTCATCCTCTGTGACTGGGGGGACAGCAGTCACACCTGTTTTGGGACGCAGACCTGCCACCTCTTCACCTGCAACAGCCAGCGTGATTGGCAGGTCATCATTTTCTTTGGAGGTGGTAACACCAGCTGGTGTTGAGCGCTGTCCGACACCGATAGCACCACCTTTGGATCAAGGCAACCTAACATGTCCGCCTGTATCTTCCTCACAGACCGGCACCCTTATCAACCCCGTCTAAGCACAACAGCCAGCCCTCGGTCCCTCAGATGTGGACAAGTGAAAGACCATTTCCTCCTAGCCATGAGAAAGCTAAGAGGTTGAATTTCACCATCTGCAAGCTCTTGGCTACAGAAATGCTGCCTTTCCGCCTGGTGGACACAGAGGATTTTCGAGACCTTATGTCCATCGCAGTGCCCCAGTACCAGATGCCCAGTCGGCACTACTTCTCAAAGAAAGGTGTGCCTGCGCTCCACCAGCATGTCGCACACAACATCACCGCTTCTTTGAGAAACTCTGTGTGTGACAGGGTGCATTTCACCACAGACACTTGGACGAGTAGGCATGGACAGGGGCGTTACATGTCGCTGACTGGGCACTGGGTAACTATGGTGACAGCAGGACAAGGGGCTGCTGTCCAAGTCTTGCCGTCCCCACGAGTTGTGCGTCAATCCTCTTTATCTCAAAGTTCCTCCACTGCTTCTGCCTTCTCAACCTCCTCTCGGTCCTCCACCTGGGTGCTGCCCTTCGCCGGGGCAATGTCACACACGTGCCTTGTATGGCTCACGTGTTGAACCTGGTTGTCCAGCAATTTTTAGCCCACTATCCCGGACTAGATGGCCTTCTGCAGAGGGCACGGTCGCTGTGTGCTCACTTCCGCCGTTCGCATCCCGCAGCTCAGCGACTTACATCTCTACAGAAGTCGTTGGGCCTGCCACTTCACCGGCTAAAATACGATGTGCCTACCCGGTGGAATTCAACTCTGCACATGTTGCAGCGACTGTGGCAGCACCGACAAGCCCTGGTGCAATACGTTCTGACGTATAGCCTGGGCCAACGAGATCCAGAGGTGGGGCAAATCACGCTGGAGGAGTGGTCTCAGATCAGGGACCTATGCACCCTTCTGCATAGTTTTGAAATGGCGACGAAGATGTTTAGTGCTGACGATGCCATTATCAGCATGACTATTCCGGTGATTTACATGCTGGAGCGGTTAGAACTCTCCTGTTAGGTTTTTTCTAGTTTTCTGGTCACATGACCATTTTTGCCTATTTAATCCGGCTCCGCCCTTCTGGCCTTGCTGGTCTCCATTGTATTTTCTACTCTTGAGCTAGCTTGGTACTCTGTTACCTTTCTCTGTTAGTTTTGCTAGGTCTTCTGACCTCTATGTTCTATGTTGTGTGTTTGTCTTTTACTGCTACAGTTTCGGCTAGGAAGTGTCCAACTTTATCCCAGTCCCTAGTTCTTGTAGGGATCCCTCCCTTGCATCTATAGTACTTCGTACAGACTAGCCGAGGACTTTAGCGGGTCTGAGAGCGGGATCAGCTTCCCCGTTACATCATAGGGATCCAGTTTAGTTCTATTGTAGAGACAGATCTCCTGTCTTTCCTTAGTGCTTGTAGCAGATCATAACAGGAGCACATGTTAAACAGAATTCGGAGTCAGGTGGTGGCACAAGATTAGGTGGAGGAAGTAGAGGAGGAGGAGTTGTATGCGGAAGGGCTAACATCTGCAAGGTTCAGACGGTCGGCAGCACCAAGGCGGCAGGCATGTGAGGGTGGGGGAGATGGTTTTACCAGGGCGCATGGTAGCAGCCAAACTAGTGAGGAAGGTGCAGGAGCCCAGGAAGAAGTGGAGGACGAACTGATGGAAGACTCATCAGATGAGGGAGACCTTGATCACATTTCTGTTGTGCGAGGTTGAGGGAAGAGGACAGAGGAAGGAAGCATGATTTTTACCTCGCCACCAACACAACAGGGACTTGGTGCTCCTGGATGCGCAAGACACATGAGTGCCTTCTTGCTGCACTACCTGCAACATGACCCTCGAATTGTGAGAATTAGAAATAATCCTGACTACTGGGTTGCCACACTGTTAGATCCCCGGTACAAAAGTAAATTTGCAGAAATTATTCCTGCCATAGAAAGGGATGCACGCATGCAGGAGTATCAGCAGAGACTGTTGCAGAATCTTACATGAGCTTTTCCACAAAACACCAGTGGTGCACGTAGTGAATCTCACAGTTCCAACTTGCCAACCGTGGGACCGTCGAGTGTTCGGCACTCAAACCATAACAGAAACACAGTATCTGCTGGTAACATCAATTTTGCGGAATCATTTCACCACTTTTTTAGCCCATCCTTTGCAAGGCCACAGGAGACAAGAAGTCTGACACATAGTCAACGCCTAGAGACGATGGTACAGGAGTATCTCCAAGTAAACATTGAAGCCATGACTGTGTCACTGTCGTGCCTGCACTTCTGTCTAGTGGGAGCACCGTTGAGCTGTCCCTCGGAAATGGGGTGTGTGTGGTGCATGCAGCCTACCGAGTCCTGGTCCACACTCCATCCTTACCCGGGAGTGGAATATCACACCTCTGGTTTGAGGTGCAATACCCCTGTAGCAGCCGAGCCCTCGGGGTGCTACATATATATCTTGTATCAAATCATCAGAACTGGAAAGAATAAAAATTGGTTTTACACTGGTAAATTCAAATCTAGCATGTGTCACTTTATGTAACTATCTTTAGAAAGCCTTTTCATATATTTCTGTAATTCTAGATTTTTATTTTTATTTTGACACATTGTACTTTAAGCAGAGTCAAATTTAGGTTTTCCAGCATGCGGAGCAAAAATTTAGTTTGGCGCAACCTCCTATATACAGCAAGGGTTTCTCTCAAGTTGTCTCTTGAACAATCAGAACCATGTAATCTCCTTAAGGCAAAAACATGTTTTTTTATGCAGCAGTTTTCCCGCCAAGAGACATGTTTGCTATGCAGAATTGTCTGCTCAAATACTTAACATGTTCACATACCTTTAGTAAAACTATGAAGCTCAGCATAAGTTCTGCTGTACCACATTCAGGTATCAGTGGGTTGTTCTGAGTCTACATTGCTATCACAGTATTTGCATATAGAGACATCTGTATACATGAACAAGCACACAGCTGTGGGCAGTGAGCATGGTGCTGGGTGCCTGGGATTGTGATTCTACAGGATTGATAAAAGCAAGATTTAAAACAGTAGCTTGGTCAGTAGCTGAAAGGGACGAAGGGGAGCAGCTAACTGCTATATAAAAATCAATGGACTTGTGAGAGCTGACTGGGATGTTAAGAGTTAACTCCTGGAATGTAACTACTGCCCACTCTCAGCTAAGGTCTGGGCAGGCATTAGTGGTCAAGCTCCATGGACACAAGCTGTATACTGTGAAAGATCCCATAGCAGGATGTCAGTAGAAAGAAAAAGCAAGCCACTTGCAATCTTGCTTACTGTCATGCTGTCTTAACTAATTAAAGCAATTGAATAACTTGAGAACACCCCTTTAAGCGGTTACAGTAGTTGTCTTGTGACCGCTCATATGCTATTTGTCTACTTATGTGCCAATTAGCTTCTCTTCCTCATTCTCTGAATGCTCAATGAAAAACTGCAGCCCCTGCTTCATTAAGAGATGCAGGAAGAGAAAATAATTGGCAAGTGACCGTAAGTATGGAAAACACATATGAATGATCACATGATGACTGTTGAAAATCAGCAAGCAGAGCTGAATCCTGACAGTGAGTATATTACACACTGTTAATGGTACAGTGCTTGCCAAAAAACTTGCTCTGGTCCAAAAAAAACTTTTAACCTGTATGTAGTGGCCTATATGTTGAAAATACGTCACAAACATCATAAGAACAGAGGCTTTTCCAAGATTTTTTGTTTATTTCATAAGCTTCAAAACATAAAGTAAAAATGTCCTTTATAGCCATCCTCTGCAGGTCAATCACTAGCTTACAATTTTTGTAGACAGGCTGCAATGTTGACTTCTTGACTCTCGGTTCACATGAGCTCTGTACTTAATCACTAGGCTCAGCCTTTATGGACTGAATACCTCGGCATCAGGTTAGAATAGCAGGATTTGCGTGTACTCTGTCTAGGTTGAGGTGCTGATGCAATAGGCAGCTGGTGCCCAGTAACTATAGATAATTACTTCATCGCACACTCCAATGAATGCAGAGTTCATTTATTATAAGCAGAATAAGACAGTCAAATCGAGTTTCGGGGCGACAGTAGACGTTTCGGCCTCTCATACGGCCTTAATCATTACGTCGCTACTGTAAGGGAGAAAATATACAAGATGTCAAGGAAGGTAACAAAGTTCATTATATACAATAGTAGTAATCCAGGGTGAACATAGGGAAAGCATGACTGCAGGAGGAGTAGGGAAAGGGATCTAAAGGGCAAAGGAATAGAGGAAGAGGGGCAGGGGGAGAGGAAAGGAGGGGAAGGGGTCACAGAACAGCGCAAAAAATATATACATATTTCATGACTAGTTATTTACATAGATATCAGAATACACAAAAGCAGAATGATACCAGGGATTGTCTTGCTTGTTATGCAGTTCGAGGGCATGCTAGAGCTTAATGTATGGATCAAGGAAAAGAAGTTCCAGGTGTACGGCTGTAATATTAAGGCAGTGTGATTAGGTATGCTGTGCATGTTGTAACAGGGTACACTGGTATAACCAGGAGTTTTATATACAGGGTGATTACCTTCAATAGGTCACAGAAATCTATAAAATATAGTGCAGTTGGTTATGGTTACATATTAAGCTAAGTTTTTAGCATTGGGACGCTGTACTGATAGGACTATACCTTGCATTGGATGCCTGACTTGCTCCTGCGTCAGGTATGGTATCCTTGTGGCGTTCCCTGGTGTAGTGGGCCAAGCGGTGGTGGATAACGCGGCGCTCTCGAGCCTTGCTGTAGCCGTCAGTGGTGGCAGTGTGCAGGGGCTGTGTTTTAAATGTACTGTCGGCAGCGCTGACTGGGGATGCAGCCTGCACAGAGGGGTTGCCAGGGAGACTGCAGAAGGCGAATATGCAGGGGAACAGGACTGTGTCCTTGTGCAAGGTGCATATACAATGTAACTGGCCATAGAAAGTAGGCAAACTTAATGGAAAAGCACTATAGGGGAAAAGGGGGTGGGAGTATGGAACTGTTAGGTGGAATAAAAGTAATAAAAGAGCATAACATGATTAGTAATTTAAATAAATGCAAAGGTGCAGGCACTCACCAGGAGGGTAGACAGAAGTCAGTGTGTCTGCTGTTATGATCTGCAACATGAACTAAGGAAAGATGGGGGAAAGCTGTCCCTACAGTAAGACTAAGCTGAATCCCTACGATGTAGCGGGCTGCCTGTTCCTAGCGAACAGACCCGCCTTAGTCCTCGGCTAATCTGAACGAAGACCTATAGCATAAAGGAAGGGGTCTCTAAAAGAACTAAGGACTGGGAGAAATAGTTGCAGAACACAAAAAGATAAACTGACAAAAAGGTACTAGAGGTCCCAGAAGGACCAAGCGAACAGACAGAAATCCACAGAAGCACCTGGCTAGAGAAACAGTCAAACACTGAAGTCCAGCACAGCGAAAAGGCCGGAGCTGGAATATAAAGGCAGATGGTCACGTGACCGCAAAACACAAGATGGAAAAAACAAACAGAAGGGTTCTAACAGTACCCCCTCTTTTATGAGGATCCTCTGGATCCTCCAGGCCCAGGCTTATCTGGTAACCTCTTGTGGAAAGCTTTAACAAGCCTAGGAGCAGAGACATCATCCGTCCTTACCCAGGAGTTGTCTTCGGGACTGAAACCCTTCCAGGAGACTAGATACTGTAATCTCCCTCTATGCCATCTAGAATTCAAGATACAAGAAATTTCATATTCGCCGTCTTCCTCCACAGGAGGAACTGTGACAGTGGTGTCCCTATCAGATACATCAGCCTTTTTCAACAAGGAAACATGAAACACAGGATTAATCTTCCAGGAAGTAGGGACATCCAACTTAACAGCAGACGGGTTAACAACATAATGCACTTTAAATGGACCCACAAACATAGGACCCAGTTTTTTAGAGGGAATCCTCAACCACAGGTTCTTCGAGGACAACCAAACCATGTCACCCACAGTAAACAAAACCTCCTTACGTTTCCTGTCAAAATACTTCTTGGACTTCTTGTTAGCCTCTTGAAGGTTGCAACGTACATTAGTCCAAACTCTCTCCAAATCACCGGAAAAATTCTCCTCCTCTGGCACAGCTGACCCCAATTTGGAGAACGAACCAAAAGACGGATGTCTCCCAGTACAACAAAAAAAAGGAGAACACCCAGCAGAGGAGGATGCATGATTGTTAAGAGCAAATTCTGCGAGAGGCAGAAACTCAGACCACACCTCTTGACTGTCCACCACAAAACAACGCAAAAACTGTTCAACATCCTGGCTCTTTCTTTCAGTCTGTCCATTAGACTCAGGATGATAACCAGACAAAAATGACAAATGGACTCCCAACCTGTCACAAAAAGCACGCCAAAAGCGAGCCACAAACTGAGGTCCTCTATCAAAAACAATATCCGTGGGAACGCCATGGAGCTTGACAATCTCCTTAACAAATGCCTTAGCGAGTGTCTTGGCGCAGGGCAACTTAATGAATGGAACCAAATGACACATCTTACTAAAACGGTCCACGACCACCCAGATGACAGTAAAACCCTGGGACACAGGAAGATCAGTAATAAAATCCATTGTGAGATGCGTCCAAGGCGCACTAGGAACCTACAGAGGGCAAAGCAACCCCGCAGCAGGAGTATGTGAAGCCTTTGACCTAGCACACACAGTACATTGACGCACCCACTTGATGACTTCCTTCTGCCATCCAGGCCACCAAAAACTGCGACTGATAAGTCTCTTAGTCTCCGAAATTCCTGGATGACCAGCCAACCGAGACTCATGACACTCCACAAACAAATCTCTCCTAAAGGCTCTAGGCACGAACAATTGACGGGCATTCAAGCGCTTGGCAGCATCCAGATAGATCAAATTCTTATGATCTGTGAAAACCTGAATAGGAAATCTAGCGCCTTCCAAAAAATGACGCCAATGTTCAAACGCGAGTTTAATAGCCAGCAACTCCCGATTTCCAACATCATAATTCAGTTCCGTTTCCGAAATTTTTTTCTAAAAGAAGGCACAAGGATGTACTTCACCCTTGTCCTCCTGAGACAAAACTGCTCCGACCCCCACCGATGAAGCATCGACCTCGACCAAAAAAGGCCTGGTCTCATCAGGCTGCATAGGGATAGGGGCAAAACTGAACCTCTCTTTGAGATACTCAAACGCTTCAATGGCCTCAGTAGTCCACTGGGCCGTATTCGCACCTTTCCTGGTGAGATCGATTAGAGGTTTAACAATTACAGAAAAATTCTTAATGAATTTCCTGTAATAATTGGCAAAACCCAAAAATCTCTGTATAGATTTCAAACCAATAGGCCTAGGCCATTCCTGCACAGCCTGAACCTTCACAGGGTCCATCTCAAAGCCCTCGCTGGAGACAATGTAGCCCAAAAAACTAATTTTCTGCACAGCGAACTCACATTTCTCCAGCTTAGCAGAGAGTGAATTATCACTCAATAACTTCAAACCTTCACGTACACTCTGCCAATGGGACTCTAGATCTGGTGAATAAATCAAAATGTCATCCAAATACACAACCACATTCTTACCAATCGAAGGTCTCAGGATGTCATTAATAAGGTTCTGAAAAAATGTAGGTGCATTGGTAAGACCAAAAGGCATCACCAGATTCTCAAAATGACCTACCGGAGTGTTAAAAGCAGTTTTCCATTCATCACCCTCCTTCACTCGTAACAAATTGTATGCCCCCCGGAGATCAATTTTAGAGAACCACTTGGCCCCCACTAACTGGTTAATCAAGTCAGGAATTAACGGCAATGGGTAGGAATTGCGTACGGTAATCTTATTAATTTCACGAAAATCCAGACATGGACGTAAATCCCCGTCCTTTTTTTTAACAAAGAAAAATCCAACTGCCACAGGCGACTTAGAAGGTCTAATGTGACCAGCAGCCAGGTTAGTCTGTATGTATTTCTCCAAAAATCTTGAATAGGTATAGGTAATTCCCCTTTTTCCACAGCCCCAATGCGACCATTATCATAGCACTTCGGACTCCAAGACTTACTCACATTAGTAGACCAGTCCAGTAAAGGATTGTGCAGTTTTAACCAAGGCAATCCTAGAACAACCGGAGATTGTAAATTATCTAAAACAACCAAGTCCAAAATTTCTTGGTGAACTCCATTGATAGTGAGGGGAAATGCAGCAACCTTTTGAGTAATACATTTCAAGGGAGTGTTATCAATTGCAATCACAGAAATAGGTGATGACAAAGGTTTGGATTTCAATTTAAGGTTTTCCAAAAACTCTTTATCAATCACATTAAGTGTTAAACCACAATCCACAAATACCTGAAATTCAATCAAATCTCCCTGCAAAGTAGTAAGAAAGAAATACTCCTGCAGAGCGTAAACAAGCTATACGGGCGTAACTGACCTTTTTTTTTTCTTTACTTAAACAAAGCTCACAATACTTAATCAAATGGTCAGCTTTACCACAATAAAGACACAATCCCTCGGCGAACCTTCGGTCTCTTTCCTGAGAGGGGAGCGACTTTGCCCCAACCTCCATTGGTTCTCCGCCATCTGAGCAGTTTTTCTGGAGACTAGAAACTGACATTACAGGAGTCTTTACCTCATTCAGCCTGAACCTCAGCCTTCTGTCCACATGAACAGCTAATTGCATGGCATCCTGCAAAGTCTCAGGTGCAGGGAATGCAATTAGCAGATCCTTAACCCTTTCACTCACACCAGCAAGACTTAAACATTTCAACGCAGGATCATTCCATTTAACTTCTGAGGCCCATCTCCTGAAGTGTGTGCAATAATTTTCAACATCACCTGACCCCTGATTCAAACACCTGAGTTCTGCCTCAGCAGATGAGATTCGATCAGGATCGTCATATAATAGCCCCATAGCAGAAAAAAATTCTTCAACAGACCTTAAAAATGGATCATTAGGTTGGAGAGAAAAGGCCCACCCTTGTGGTTCATTGCGCAAAAGTGACATAATAAAACCAATGCGCTGTGATTCATTCCCAGAGGACCTTGGTCTCAAACGAAAATATAACAAACAAGCATTTTTAAAGGAAAAAAAATATTTCTGTTTACCATAAAAAACATCAGGCAGTCCTACCTTGGGTTCGACAAAATGCGCTCCAGAACAGCTACTCACGTGTTGCTGAAGCTCGGCCACCTCCAGAGACAATCCCTGCAGGCGTTGAGCCAAATCCTGGACGGAAACCATACTGATCCCCGAATTTCTTTCCTTTTAGTTTTTGGGCTGGACTTACTGTTATGATCTGCAACATGAACTAAGGAAAGATAGGGGAAAGCTGTCCCTACAGTAAGACTAAGCTGAATCCCTACGATGTAGCGGGCTGCCTGTACCTAGCGAACAGACCCACCTTAGTCCTCGGCTAGTCTGAACGAAAACCTATAGCATAAAGGAAGGGGTCCCTAAAAGAACTAAGGACTGGGACAAAAAATGGGACACCTCCTAAACAGAGAAGTAGTTGCAGAACACAAAAAGACAAACTGACAAAAAGGTACTAGAGGTCCCAGAAGGACCAAGCGAACAGACAGAGAAAGGCACAGAAGCACCTGGCTAGAGAAACAGTCAAACACTGAAGTCCAGCACAGCCAAAAGGGCGGAGCTGAAATATAAAGGCAGACGGTCACGTGACCGCAAAACACAAGATGGAAAAAACAAACAGGAGGGTTCTAACATCTGCAAAAGGAATAAATAGATTAGTGAACCCAGTTTTTTTCTCTGTTTAGACCATTGGAGGACAGGGTCTGCAAGGTATAAATCCAGTACGATTCACGCTGTCCGAGTAGTTTCACGTGATTCCCCCCCCCTCCTGGGTCTGGGTACATGTTCAATCATCCGAAAGCGGAGCTGTGCCAAAGTATGTTTGGCTTTGGAAAAATGGTCTGGTAGTGGTAACCAATTTTTGCTACATCTAATGGTGGATTTATGACTTGCTATGCGGTCCCTGATGTACTGTATAGTTTCGCCTACATATAGGAGGCCACAAGGACACTTCACTACGTAAATGACAAAGTTCGAATCACATGTAAAAAATCCCTTAATGGGATAGCTCTTGCTAGTCCTAGGGTGCATGATGCTGTCTGATTTAATAATATTAGACCAGGCGGCACAACCCAGGAAGGGGAATGTGCCACGTTTCCGTGCATTGAGTAGACGTTGGGATGGAGTGACACGTGAGCTCCCTAGGTCAGCCCTGATAATTTTGTCCTTGATGTTCGGGGCTCTCCAAGTGCACATTAAAGCCGGGGTTGTGAAGGCTGGTATCTCAGGATATGCCTTAGTCAGGAGGGGCCAGTGTTTCCTTATAGTAGTGTGAATCTTAGACATTAGCGGATGATATGTATGAACAAAGGGCACGCGTTCCACTTTGGGAGTAGTGGGAATAGTCATGGTGGGCTCCAGTGTTTTACGCTCGCGCCCGGACTGACTGTCGTGAGCGTGATTAGTGATCCCACTGTACCATGAACCGAGGAGTGCCTGGAGGGGCGTAACTAAGTATCAACCCGATCCGACCAAGGTCGCACGGCGGCTCAGTCGACTCCGTGAACCATGGAGGAACTGAGCAGAGGGACCAGGTGCCACTCCAGGTCAGACCCCGGTCACAGCTGTTGACCCACACCGGGGAATGCAGGAATAGGCAGGTTAGACTGGCATGCAAACAGGTGGGTATTGGCAGGCACGGCTGGTATGCAGACAGGTGGGTAGTGGCAAGCATGGCTGGTATGCAGACAGGTGGGTGCTGGCAAGCACGGCTGATATGCAGACAGGTGGGTACTGACAAGCACGGCTGGCATGCAGACAGGAGGGCGCTGGCAAGCACAGCTGGTATGCAGACAGGTGGGTACTGACAATCACGGCTGGCATGCAGACAGGTGGACACTGGCAAGCACGGCTGGAGTGCAGACAGGGAGATACTGGCAAGCACGGCTGGAGTGCAGACAGGCAGGTACTAGCAGGTTGGAGCGCAGGCTGGATAGGGTCCAGTACAGACTGGGAGACAGGAACAGAGCCGCAAATGCGGTAGACAAGCAGAGTAAAGCGAAACCGCCGGAGTGGAGGACAAGACAAAGCAGAGCGGAACCGCAGGTGCGGAGGACAAGGCAGAGCAGAGCGAAACCGCTGGAGCGGTGAGCAAGCAGAGCGGAGCGAAACCGCAGGTGCGGTGGACATGGCAGAGCAGAGCGAAACCGCCAGAGCGGTGGACAAGGCCGAGCAGAGAGGAACCACCGAAGTGGTGGACAAGGCAGAGCAGAGAGGAACCGCAGGTGCGGTAGGCAAGGCAGAGCAGAGAGGAACCGCCGGAGTGGTGGACAAGGCAGAGCAGAGAGGAACCACCAGAGCGGTGGACAAGGCAGAGCAGAGAGGAACCGCAGGTGCGGTGGACAAGGCAGAGCAGAGAGGAACCGCTGGAGCGGTGGGCAAGGCAGAGCAGAGAGAAACCGCTGGTGCGGTGAGCAAGCAGAGCAGAACAAAACCGCAGGTGCGGTGGACAAGGGAGAGCAGAGAGGAACCGCCGGAGCAGTGAGTAAGCAGAGCAAAATAGGGCTGACGGTACAGGCAGAGAGGACAGGGCTCTGTTCACATGGAACAGATAGGAAAATACAGGAAGATGGCTAGAACACAGGAGGTAGACACGGAGGAAGGGAAAAGGTACAAGCAGAACCAGATACACACAAGGTACTTACAATGAAGTAGCGAGTGGACACAAAACTCACAAATAAAAGTACAGAGACAACGAGTTGGAGTTAGGTGCAGGTTCAGACACTGCAGGAAAAGGGAGGGTACGGACATAGAGACAAACAGGTAACAGGCTAGGAGACAGTTCAGACAGGAACTGATACTGCAACGAGATACAGGAACGAGCCTGGGTATACAGCCCCCAGGGTGGCGGAAATGGACTAGAAGTCACAGATAACAGGCCTGGGTATACAGCCCCCAGGGTGGCAGAAACAGACTGGAAGTCAGAGATAACAGGCCTGGGTATGCAGCCCCCAGGGTGGCAGAAACAAACAAGATACAGGACAAGACCTGGCAACTCAGAGGCAAGGAGCACACTGATAGATAGTGTTGCTCAGGCACCTCCTTCTGGGTGGAGGGGGTTTAAATATCCAGTGACTCACAGCAATAGGCTGGAGACGCATTAGGGGTGCGCCCACAGCAGCTATAAGAACCAGGAAGTAACCGGGCTGCCTCCCTAAGCAGTCAGACAAGAGACATGCACACAGCATGAACTGGAGCAAAGTTTGCAGGCTGGACTGATGGGTAAGATTGCGGTCTTGCATGGTGGGAGGTGGTGCACTATGCAAGCACGCCGCCAGGGATATTACACAGTGTTCTAGATCTCTCGCTTACAAGGATTTGGCTGGGGTAGTTCCTTTCCCGGAATTTCTGTGACATTTCATCTAGACATCGAGGGATCAGGTTGGGATTTGAGACAATACGTTTGATCCTGTGGAATTGGGAGCGGGGAAGACTATTTTTAGTGGCAGCTTGAGTAGTGTAGTAAACTGCTACAGTCAGTAGGTTTTGAGAAGAGGTCTGTTGTAAGGGTGCCATCATCCTCATGGATAACTAGTGTATCCAAGAAAGGAATTTGTTTTGAGTTATAGTTCAGTGTGAACTGAAGCACTTGTCTAATGGAGTTGAGTGTGGAGACTAGTGTTGAGCCACCCCCGTAGTGTTCGAGTTCGGTTCGGTTCGTCGAACTCCCGTATGTTCGCCGAACTGTTCGTCGAACACCTTCGAACACCATTAAAACCAATGGCAGGCAAACAAAAACACATAGAAACACATAGAAAACACATAGAAAACACTTCAAAGGTGTCCAAAAGCTGACAAACTGCTCAGAAGACACAACTAACACATGGAAAAGTGACAAGTACATATAGTCATGCGAAAAGAAAAGAGGTGGAGGAGTAAAAGGAGGGGGAGACACAAATATAGGCATGTCATGCCCTTCTAAAACCAAAAAAGTGCGAAGCCGACACGGTCAGTCCGTTCCTGCTCCGTGTCGCCGGGTTTGTGCCAGAGCTGCTTTGGACCCTGACGGCCAACCCCCCTCTCCCAATACTGGTGCCTGTCCGCTGGTGGGTCGAGCGAGCCCCCCTGCGGTGGAGGCAGGTCTAAGCTTTTTAATTTAAATTGTCTCTCTAATTTGAATGAGTACACTTTAAATCCTATTACAAGGATCTATTGGAGGACAAGTCTCATGCCAGCAGCCGCGGTAATTCCAGCTCCAGTAGCGTCCACTAAAGCTGCTGCAGTTAAAAAGCTTTTATAAGGATCGAGCTTGGCGGTCCACCACAAGGCGTCCTACCGCCAGTCCCAGCCCCTGTGCCTTGGGGTGCCTCCCCGATGTTCTTCACTGAGTGTCCCGGGGGCCCGAACCATTTCCTTTGAAAAAATTAAGTGTCCAAACTACAGGTGGTGTAGCTTGCTTAACAGCTGGGTTAATCCGCTGACTAGCAGACACTGCTACTAGGCCCAAAGTATTGCTTGGGCTAGATGCAGGTAAAAATTTGTAATTAGATACTCTCATTGGATGCTGAGAAAGCATTCCATAGAGTCGCCTGGCACGCCATATATTATTCTCTTAAAAAGCTTGGGGTAGGGGACCCTTTTATAGCCAAAATCATGGCCCAGTATCGCAATCCGTCAGCTAGGCTGAAGATAAATGGAACATTATCATCACCTTTCATAATCACCAATGGGACAAGGCAGGGATGTCCTCTGTCCCCTCTCTTATACATCCTAGTGATGGAGCACCTGCTCTCATCAATTCACGATAACCCCAATATCAGGTGGATTGAGGTGGGAGTCACCGAGTACAAGTGCTCTGCATTTGCTGATGATGTCCTAGTATATATCACTCAACCACATATATCCATCACTGCTGTTATGGCTGAAATAGATCACTTTGGTACATGGTCAAATTTTAAAATCAATGCAGCGAAGTCTGAGGCCCTCGATGTCTCCCTCCCCAAATCCATACAGGATTCCATCCAGTCCAACTTTCCCTTTGCCTGGCCCTCGCAGGGTATCAAATACTTATGAATTCGTATTCATAGAAACCACTCCCGTCTATTTTATCTTAATTTTGGGCCCTTTATTGAACAACTCCATAGAGATCTTACTTCTTGGACGGTGAAGGATCTTTCCTGGTTCGGCAGAATAAATATACTAAAAATGAGCGTCCTACCTAAACTCTTATACCTCTTCCAAACCATTCCCGTGCTAATTCCCTCAAATTTTTGGAAAAGACTACGCAGTAGCTTTTGCAAATTTATCTGGGCAAGTGGGCGTCCACGCATTCGGGGGGACGTTCTGATCAGACACAAACAAAAGGGGGGCCTTAGCCTTCTGGATTGTAGAAGGTATTACATGGCAGCAGTACACGCTAGAATTCTGGACTTCTTCCATCATTCGGAGGGGAAATTATGGGTCAAAATAGCTCAATACATTTGTCCTAAAGCTCTTACCACTCTCCCATGGTGCGCCCATTTAATTGTCCCCTCTCTTGGCCTCATGTCATATAGTACCTATGCCACTGCTTTGGCTTTGAGATCCCCAAAAATAAAAGCTTATCCTCAATCGACCCCCAGAGCCCCTTGCTCCCGATTTCATATAATCCAGATTTCCCACCAGGACTATCTGCAAATAGATTTCTCGGTTCAAATAAATCCCATCCGATATTATTTTCTCATGTCATCTCCAATACTTCGCTGCTCCCCCTCAATGACTTGTTACAGGAAAGAGCCACTTCCCCGAAGGCTAATTTTGAATATAGCCAGTTACAACACTTCTATTCAACTGTGAAGAAGCGCACACATCTTCATAGAGTACTCACAAACTTTGAAAAATTGAGCCTATCATTGTCACCCCCTACACACTCCATCTCCTTACTGTATAATCTCTTCGTTGCCCAGGTAACTGACAATAGGCCAGGATTCTGCGGTGCATGGGAAAGGGAACTGGGGAAGTCCTTCTCTGACTGACAATGGGATAAATGTTTCTTCCTAACACATAAAACCTCAATAGGGTCCAAAGCTCAGGAAAACTCCTTCAAAATTATCTCTAGATGGTACAGGGTACCAGCAGTCCTTCATAGATGGTATCCAGTGGTCTCAGATAGATGTTGGAGATGTGGGGAGGGGGAAGGGACAATGTCACACATATGGTGGGCATGCCCTATAATAAATGCATTTTGGGCAAAGGTGGTTCCCATGATTGAGAAAATAACTGGTTTTACTATCCCTAATACGCCAGAAGCCCTCCTTTTATCAATGTTACCAATAAGTAAACGTAGTTATAAAAGGTCATCAATAGGCTACCTAATACAGGCGGCTAAGAATGTCATTCCACGACACTGGAAAAGCAGAGACCCACCCACTGTGGAGGAATGGATTGCGGAGATCTCCCTCCTTAATAGGATGGAGCATCTGATTGCCATCTCACCGGCTGATGTTGATAGATACTGTGTGATTTGGAGGGATTGGATTGATTTGCAAAACTCTGATGCCTATCATCTAGCCCCCAACTAAAGTTATCCGTGATGGGGGGCGTGGCTTGGCTGGACATGTGAGCAGTCGCAGGACAGATCAGCTCCAGGAGCAATAGCCTGTAAAAGTCTCCACTGGGCCCTAAATAGTAATAAAACCAGAGATAACATCTCCCTCTGAGCTCCTGTAACCATCACACAGCAGAGGAGTTTTTTATGGCTGGGAAAGCAGGCAGAAGGCTCCGTGAGGTGACTGCAGGAGCAGACAGACAATCTCAAGATGGCGCTGAGAAACTGAAGCTTTCCACATCCCCTGATGCACAAGGCAAGTCTACTTCCATGAACGCTGCAGTTAAACTAGCCAGTTATGCTAGGACAAACAGAGCAGCCCCCTTGAGTAAAAAAGTGCAGACACAGATGAAGGGGATGGCTAATCCCTTCTCTGCTCTCCCAGGAGATTGTGACAATACAGATAATACTAAGGCTATGTGCCCACGTTGCATTTATGAAGCAGAAAATTTCTGCTGCATAAATGCAAGTCCTCTCCCGGAAAAACGCATGCGGAATTCCGCACGCGTTTATCGCGCATTTTTCGCGCGTTTATCACGCGTTTTCCACATGCGGAATTGCCTTGCGTTTTTTATGCATTGGACTAAGGCAATTCCGCTTGCGGAAACGCAAAATTAAATGACATGCTGCGGATTTTTGAACGCGGCATAAACGCTGCGGAAAAATCCGCAACATGTGCATAGAACTTGCGGAATCCCATTGGGGACCATGGGGTGCGGATATACATGCGTTTTTCAAGCGTTTACGCTGCGGAAATTCCGCAGCATATACGCTTGAAAAATGCTACGTGGGCACACAGCCTAACACCTCAGATAACAGCCTGCAGCTTCGGCCAGAGGTTAACCCCTTCAGCACTCTCTCAACCCAGCAGACAGAAGAGCCTACAATTAAGGATGTTTTCATGGTTGTTACACAGTATGGATCTGTCCTGTCCTCACTTAGTAATCAAATGGGTGAGATTAAGGAAGAACTTTCCTACATGAGATAGTGTCTGCAGAAAGTAACAGATTGCACCACAGCAGCTGAGAGGAGAATTGGTGATTTGGAGGATAAACAGCCTCAAATTATCAGTGATAATCACAGACATGACCAACAGATCCTGGCATTGCTAGCTAAAACTGACGATCTGGAGAACAGACTCAGGCGGAATAATATAAGGGTAATTGGCATCCCTGAAAAAACCAAGAGCAATAACCCTACTGAGTATTTTGAGAAATGGCTGCTCTCCCTGTTTGGGGCAGAACACCTGACCCCTCTATTTGCTGTGGAAAGGGCGCACAGAGTTCCTACTCGGCTGTTACCCGGAGCCCTGCCGCGGCCAGTCCTAATGAAGCTGCTCCACTATAAGGACCGTGACGGCATCCTTAGGGCAGCTCGTGATAAAGGGGACATCTCCGTCAACGGCCAAAAGGTGTCCTTTTTCCCTGACCACTCCATTGAAGTGTCAAAACGCAGGGCACAATTTGTGGATGTGAAACGCTGGCTACGCCAGCTACAAATACCATGCTCCATGCTTTACCCAGAGAAACTCAGAGTGGCCGCCCTGAGAGGGACCTCCTTTTTTGAAAATCCTAAGGAAGCAGTCCGCTGGCTTGATCTAAATGAACAGCAATTTCGCCAGAACCCACAACGTTGAATGAAGACGTATAACTTAAGTCATGTGCCATCAGAAGATATCTGATTGACTGTTGGAGTCATAATTCTTACCAAGTAACCCACGGCCCAGTGGAAAATGGATATTCTGTCTATTATCCTAAAATGGCAGGCTCCCAAGAAACGTTTATTTTTCTCTTTTTGTAGGCTGCTCGCTTGCTTCATGTGCGGATGCGAGTTGGACTGGTATCCCCATCCATCTGATTTTTCTGGATGGATCGGTATTTTTCTGTTTGTATGTTTTTGTAAGTTGTATGTTTATAGATTGTGCTGCGCAGTTCTGCCACCTGTATGGATTACAGTGATCTTGTATGGAAAAGGGGGTATTATCATGACCTTGTATTTGGGAACCGGAGTTATGTTAACGCTTGTCATACGTATCCTGTCCATCCCCTATGCGTTATATCCTAATGGCTAACCAAGTAAAATTCCTTTCTTGGAACGTGAGAGGGTTGGGAGACCCCTTAAAGAGGACGGCTGTCATTTTATATATACGGGGAAATTCACCAGCAGTGGTATGTCTGCAGGAAACGTATCTAGAAAAAAGTAATATAGCGGCCCTGAAGCGTTCATGGATCAGCCATAGTTTTCATTCTATCTTTTCAAGTTACTCGAGTGGCGTCAGTATTTTAGTACATAGATCTATCCCTTTTGAATTGATATCCGCTAAGGTGGATGAGAAGGGCAGATTCATTGGGATTCATTGTAGAATATTCACCAAAGAATTATTACTAGTGGCAGTCTACATTCCCCCTCCCTATAATAATAATATTATGAAGGAAATTGCGTCACTCATAGACAAAGTACGGGGGGTCCCTGTGCTATGCATGGGAGATTTTAACAATATTGTACACCCATACTGGGATAGATTCAGATCAGACACAGCTACAGAGGCTACCCCCATAACTAAGTCTGGTGAGCTCCTATCAGAGTTATCCTTGACTGATATATGGCGTCTTAAATATCCCAAACCACAACAATTCTCCTGCTACTCTAACTCACATAACACCCTCTCCTGCATAGATTTAGTACTGGGAACAGAACACATTCTCTCTTTAGTAGAAAGGGTGGAATATTTACCTAGAGTACTGTCGGACCACTCACCCCTGATGATGAGCCTATGCCTTTTGCCTAGATTGGAAGCTACCCTTACTAGATGGTCCGTGAATCCCTTTTGGTGCAAATCATAGACATAAATTTGATTACATCAGCTCTTCAAAACTATTTTATAGAAAATAACGGCTCTGTGATGCAGAACTCACTATGGGACGCTATGAAGGCCTGTCTGAGGGGAGTCCTGATACAAGCTATCAATAAATCCAAGACTAAAACTAACCAATTTGGGGAAATCTTGCAAGACAGGGTTAGACTCACGGAAAATAAATTTGTCCAATCAGGTACAGAGGAGGACCTAATGACCTGGAAAGAGGCGCAGGAGGCATACTCCAGACACATTAGGGAGAAGGCCAAGAATAAGCGACTATTCTCCCAAACACATTTTTATGAAGAAGGGGAAAAGGCAGGGCATTTACTGGCTATGATTGCAAGGGATCAAATAGGGACATCCTTTATAGGCGCTTTAATAAATAAGGAAGGTGCAATGGTTAATCAGCCAGATCAAATATCAAATACTTTCAGAGAATTTTATCAGGACTTATTCAGAACCAAACACGATTTAGCAGAGAACAAATCCTGACTTATTTGGAGGGGATTGATCTTCCAGCTATTTCTGAAGCAGATAAAAAATACTTAAATAGTCCCCTGCAATTAGAGGAGTTACAAATGGCCACAGCTTCAATGGCCAATAATAAATCACCAGGGTTGGACGCGTTCCCTATGGAAATATACAAAAAATTTGGGGATATATTACTACCTCAATTGCTGTGCACCTTCCAGGAGGCAGCCAGGTAAGGCATTCTGCCCCTTTCAATGAGAGAAGCAGTTATCGTAGTGATACCCAAACCGGGTAAGGATCCATTGCTCCCCGAACCCTATAGGCCTATATCCCTGCTACCTACGGACATTAAAATTATAGCAAAAGTTCTGGCCTCCAGGTTAAATAACATAATATCTAATGTTATACATAGTGATCAATCGGGCTTTATGCCAGCTAGGTCTACAGCCGTTAATATCCGTAGACTATTTCTTAATCTTCAGCTGCCAGTGGACAATGCAGGAGACAGGGTTATTTGCTCGCTAGGCGCTGCTAAAGCATTTGACTGGGAATATCTATGGGTAGTTTTGGAGAAATTTGGTATGGACGCTGGATTTATTTCATGGATCAAGCTACTATATCAGAGGCCATTGGCACGATTAAGGGTAAATGGGCGTCTTACTTCCGCCTTTGAATTGGGGAGGGGTACCCGGCAGGGCTGCCCGTTGTCCCCTTTACTGTTCGCACTGGTCATTGAACCACTAGCTGCGGCTATCAGGATGCACCCTGGCATAATGGGATTTCGCAGAGGGAATATAGAGGAGAACATTGCGCTTTATGCTGACGATGCACTACTATTTTTAGCGGAAGCCTCCAAAACATTATCTGTAGCTATGGAGACAATCGAGAAGTTTGGGAAATTTTCCGGTTTGGCGATTAATTGGACTAAGTCAGTATTGCTTCCAATAGATAATGGGAACATTAATGCACCTCACTATACTGACTCGGGCTTACAACTGGTCAATGAATTTAAATATTTGGGTATTAATGTAACATCTAAAGTCACTGACTATGAGAAACTAAACTTCAACCCAATACTGGCCAGATTCAAGTGTAAACTGGACACGTGGTCTAAATTGCCACTGTCAGTGGTGGGCCGCACTAACTTGGTCAAGATGATCTGGATGCCACAATTGCTATATGTATTGCAGAATTCTCCAATATGGATTCCCCAGAGATATTTCCTTAAAGCAAACAGCATATTTAGGGACTTAATCTGGGGAAAACAAGATCCAAGAATTAAACTGGAAACTTTGCAAAGAGATAAAACAATGGGTGGCCTTGCTGTACCAAATCCGTGGGTTTATTATATGGCAGCTCAGCTCCAGCATATTCGAAGGTGGGACGACCCTGGAGGGGGAGGGGGGCTCAACGTCTTCTACTCCAATCACATTTTAAATCACTCAGACTCTATGAAGCATTGGAGGCTCACAAATTTAAGACACCCTCTTGTAGAACCCCAACTACGCTGTTAATACACAAACTTTGGTGGGCAGTGAGGAAATTACAGGGGATACAAGGGATCTCACAATTTACATCACTGTGGGAAACGCCATGGCTCCCTAACCTATATAAATTGGAAGGGTTTAAAAATTGGAGTCTAAAAGGACTAGAAAGATTCACTCATGTTTTAGCGGGAGATTCACTCAAGGAGTTTTCACAGATACAAAATGAATATGGACTGCCCAACACCGAATTTTATAAGTTCCTTCAGTTACGACATTCATATCAGGCAGAGAGTCTTGTGCTAAATAATGGAGTTCCTCAAAATGCTATAATACAGAGAATGGCTAGCTCGCATAATTCTGGGGGGCTAATCTCATTGCTTTATAGGGGTCTGCTGGACCTGGTATTAGCAAAACACCCCATAAGATCAAAAGAAAAATGGGAGAGCTTGATAGGCCCTATTGAAGAGGGGCTGTGGTCTGAAATACTGGAAAGAGTTCCCCAGTTATCTGAGTGAGTCCCATAGATTCTCCCACTTACAGGTGCTGCACCAGTCATATAGAACACCCCAATTTCTCCACGATATAGGGCTTCGACCAGACCCCCTATGTGCTAGATGTAAAACATCCTCGGCTAACATGCTTCATATGATGTGGACCTGCCCTGCTCTGGAAAACTTCTGGAGGGATGTAATAGCGATCATTGATAGAACATACTCAGTCGATTCAGATCCCTCACCATTGGTATGTATACTGGGATATATAGAAGATCTGAGCACTGACGAACAAGGCAAAATAGCAGTGGCACGCATGTTATACATGGCCAGGAAACTAATAGCCCAACATTGGTTATCAGAGCAGGCGCCCACGGTGACGGAATTTATAAATAAGATTAATTGGTTATTAAATCTGGAAAAAAGTATATATCTGAAAAGGAAGGCCATCTCTAAATTTGAAAAAATATGGGCTCCATGGATTGACGGCTCCGGCCTAGCATCCAGAGAACTGCATAGATTTCGACTTGGCTTGCTATGATTGATGTATAGATTACTTGACAGGTGCAAAATCCTACATTGGGCTGCTTTAGACATGTATATAACTGCTCCAAAGCAAGAGCTAGATACCCCTTAATACAATTGTGACTATTCATACTGTAAGATTGTTAATTTGCTGTGGACAGAACTGTGGAACATTTAACTCAAAATGTTTTGTTTGAAAGGGCAATGTGTTGTGGGGGAGGGATAGAATAGGGACTGGGTCCCTTCTTCGGTTGGGTTGTTTTATTTTTTTTACTGTTGTGTTACAAAAAAAGTTTTAACAATAAAAAATATTTAATTTAAAAAAAAGTTATCTGTGATGTCGGCACAACAATGATCATAATCGCACTCTATTGATTGGTGGTCTGCCGTGGTCCGCTCCCTTTCTCTCTATCTTTCATATGGAAAAATACATGCTTGATCTGGATATTGATGGAAAACCCTCCCTGTACCCCCCCAGTGTACTGTCGTTATGCATAGATTTATAGTTATACTACCCCTTTTACTATGTATATTGTATTTTCTTGTACTTTTTCAACACAAAAATAAAAAAAAACTTGAATTTGAAAAAAAAAATTGTAATTAGATCCACAGGCGGCAGCTACTCCGCTGACTAGGAGACACTGAAGCTTTTGAGCAGACCTCTGATTCCCAGGCTATAGTATGAGTAAACAGCTCTTCAAACTCAACCATCTGTGTTACCCCAAGCCATAGTGTGGCACCCCAGGGGTCTGGTTCCCACAGTTAAGCAATATTACGTCTGTGAGCAGGTGGGATGTTTCCTGGTCAGACATCCTATGCATGCCACACCTCCTGCCCAGTCCTGGGAGGGGAAGAACTTCCCCTATATAAAGCTGGGGCTGAGGCAGGGTTAGTGAGTAGAGAAAGAGCAGAGAACACAGACAGAGACACAGTCTGGTCTGTACTGGAGCAGCTATAGGGAAAGAAAGATCAGGAGCTCTGTGGGAGCTGTACTAAAAGAGGTCAGGGGCTGGAAGCTGTAGAGCTCGCCCTGATTGAAGAGTTCTTACCGGACCCGGAGTCTGAGGCTGTGGGGACTAATCCTTACCCAGCAGCAGAAACCGCCCGGCAGGGGATTTCAGGTCCTCTGGCCAAGAAACCCGAAGGCACGGTCACACGCAAGGGACCAGCACCGCGACGTGGAGCGGAAGCTACCAAAAGGCCCCGAGTCACCGGCCATACGGGTGAGCACCACACGGTACACTCAGGGACGTGGGCTACTTTTATCAGCCTCTAGCAAGGTAGCCAGAAGAGTACGATTAGCTGGGGAGGCCTACAACTCCGCCTGGCCAGGGGAGATCCCATCAGCTCACGGACTGACCAGGCCCCGATCGCTAGCCAGTACTCCGGGAGGGTCTACTTTGTCGCCAGTAAAGACCCAGAACTACACCGCACCGTCTCTGAGTGGTTCCTGCTACCCCCTTCAAACACGTCGGTTGCCCTGAGGCCATACCCCTCCCGTTGGGGGTTCTACCAGCTACGCTGCACGACCTTACCACCGGCCTCAGCGGTCTGCCCTGCAGCGGCGGCTTCATAGCCGCATTCAACGGGTGGCGTAGTCGAACACCGTACCATCTTCTGCTAAAGACTGCCACTCAGCTTGACTCCCTGGGCACGGACCGGGTCACCGCCACGAGACTACTACCCCTATCAGATCCGGCTCCGGGTAGGCTCCCGCGTGCGCAACGCTACTCAGCACAGGCTCAGGGGCGCGTCAACTTTGGCGTAGTCGGCAGGATTTCGTGCCCGCAACCACCGGGTACTGCGTGCCTGAAAAAGAGACTTTTCAACTTACCTGTGGTGAAGATTCCCGCCATCCGACGCCATCTTCTACCTTCTTCCCGCCATCCGTGGAGTTTTCCCGCCGTTGGACGCCATCTTCTGCCTTCTTCCCGCCATCCGTGGAGTTTTCCCGCCGTTGGACGCCATCTTGAAGACGCCGCGTGGGAAGAAGAGGGGCGTGGACTCCGAAAAGCCCGCGAGAACTGAAGCCCCGCCTCATGTCCGGACGTTGCGTAAGGTCCTGGAAGGAGCCCAGCAGACGCCGACGTCATAGGAGCGCGACGGAAGGTCCTCGACCCTGACGATCCACTGCGGAGCCGCGGCCTACGGAAGAGGATCATCGCAAGGTAGGCCACGGTCCACTAGGGGGGAGGAGGATGTCGGATACGGAGGAGAGCTTCACTGCCGCAGCCACCGCCAGCGCCACCGCTGCTGCGGTCATGCCTTTCGCTATGCCCTATATCCCGGGGGCAGCCTGGCTACCCCAGTACTCAGGGGAGTCACATACCCTGAATGACTTTAGAGAAAAGCTGGATAGCCTCTTCCAGGTGTACCCCCTCACAGAAGAGCAAAAAGTGAGCATCCTGGTGGCCCAACTAACCGGGGCAGCCCAAAGGGAGGTAAAGTCCTGGCCACCTGGGAGGAGGACTGTAGCAGGGATATTAACCCGGCTGAAGGACACCTTTGATACCCGCACCTCAGCTGAGATTAAGCTTAGATTCTACGGGTGCAAACAGCGAGCACATGAGAATATAAGGGACTATGCACTAAACCTACAAGAGGCCCTGAGAGCCATTGAGCAGGCCGACCCTGACAGCGTGGGAAACGAGGACAGGCTGTTGACCGAACAATTTATAGAGGGACTATATTGCAATGCCCACCGAACCCAGTTGCGGGCAATGGCCTTACAGGATCCTCATCTGGACTTTGCACAGTTCAAGGACAGAGCCATCCGGGTGCTCCGAGAACCGGCACCGGGTGGCGTTGTGACCCACAGGCGCCCTACTACCACTTACCACCAGGAGGCGGCGCCCTTGTCGGCAGGGCCTGTGGGGGCTGATGCGCAGGCTTTGAACAATGACCCGGCTCCAGACCTGCACCATCAGGTCCAAGAGCTAGCTAATAGCGTAGCTGCGCTAACCCGAACTGTGCAGTCGTTACAGGTTTCTGCTCCAGGGAAGATCCAGCTGGCATCCGGACCGGAGGACATCCCGTGGCGTCGACCAAGGAGGACCCCACCGGCCAGAGGAAGACCCAGCGACCGGTACAACGAGGACGGACAACCCATCTGCCGCCGCTGCAATCAACCCGGACATATGGCAAGGTACTGTCCTTTAAACTGGCACAACCTGGGGTAGAGGGCCAACCCCCAGGAATAAGATCACCAGGCCCATCGAACTGGCGTGACAAATATGTGGGAGGACGTCCAGTCTTGCCTGTGGTACTGGATGGCATTCCTATGAGTGCCCTACTTGACACCGGGTCACAGGTCACCACCATCCCGTATGTGCTCTTCAAGCAGTACTGGAATGACTCGGATATAACCCGCTACCCTGACGACGACTTGAGTATCATCGCCAGCAATGGTCAACCCGTGCCACAGATCGGATTCAAAGAGATGACCATTAAAATCGGTAGAGTCGAACTGGCAGCACAGGGACTGATCATTGTAGACATTGACAAGCGCGAGAGTCACCCAAAGATAACTCTAGGAACTAATGTGATTGAAAATTGTCTTGCAGAGGTGATTTTCATTTTACAGCAGGTTGCCAAGAACGCCAGCTCCGGCCAACAGCGAGTGCTCCAAAAAGAGATCCGGGCACTGATGCGGCGGCAACAGGTGGAACTCTCCGGTGGTGAGATTGGAAGCGTGAGAATGTGTGACCCTTTCCCAATTGCCATGCCCCCAAAAAGTGAAATGATGATTTGGTGCCGGGAAGCTATTGGTCTAAGAGGTAGAGACTACCAAGCAATGGTAGAACCCGTCTACTCAGACAGTAGGCCCACCATTTTGACAGCACGGGGGGTGGTTGATGTACGCCATGGGAGGGTGCCCGTTCGCATAATAAACATCGGGAAGAGAGAAGTACACCTGCCCCGGTATGCCACGCTAGCTAAATTGTTCACCATAAACCAGAATTCTGTACAGGCCGTGGAACCCTTGCCTCCATCTCAACCAGAGGAAGGTAACGGCTCTAAGAAAACAATAGAGGACTGGTGTCAGCAACTACATTTGGGTATTGACTCCACTCCCTCACACCAGAAACAGGGAGTCTATCGGGTGGTTCAAGAGTACGAGAGAGTGTTTAGTAAACACCCGTTAGACTTCGGGCGAGTAAAGGGGGTAGAACACTACATCCCCACGGGAGACCATCCTCCCATAAAGGAGAGATACCGACCCGTACCCCCTGCACACTACCAACACGCCAAGGGGATGCTTAGAGACATGAAGGAGGCTGGAGTAATCAGGGATAGCTGTAGCCCCTGGGCAGCTCCACTAGTCTTGGTTAAAAAGAAAGACAACACCATGAGAATGTGTGTAGATTACCGGAAAATCAACCGTATCACACACAAAGATGCGTACCCCTTACCAAGGATAGAGGAGTCTTTGGCTGCTTTAAAATCTGCTAACTTCTTCTCTACTTTGGATCTCACTAGCGGGTACTGGCAGGTTCCTGTAGCAGAGGCGGACCGGGAGAAGACCGCATTCACCACCCCGATGGGACTTAGCGAGTTTACCTGCATGCCGTTCGGACTCTGCAACGCACCAGGAACCTTCCAACGGTTGATGGAATGCTGTCTGTGACACCGAAACTTCGAGACGGTCCTATTATACCTGGACGATGTCATCGTCTACTCCAAGACCTACGAGGACCACCTGAAACACCTGGCAGAAGTGTTCGAAGCCCTGGCAAACTACGGCCTAAAGGTGAAACCCTCCAAGTGTCACCTCCTGAAACCAAAGGTGCAGTACCTGGGACATGTGGTGAGTGCTGACGGAGTGGCTCCCGACCCTGATAAGATCACCGCAATTAAGGAATGGCCAAGCCCCTCCAGCGTAAAGGAAGTGCGGCAGTTCCTCGGGTTGGTAGGCTACTACCGAAGATTCATTCCCGGTTTCACCAAAAAGGCAGCTCCTATGCAGGACCTCCTGATAGGCCAGTTCAGGAAGGCCAAGAACCAGAAGCCACCCTTCAGATGGGAGAAGCTGGAAGAAGAGTCCTTCCGCCAGCTGAAGATGGCCCTCACGGGGGATGAAATCCTGGCGTACCCGGATTACAGCCAGCCCTTTATCCTCTACACCGACGCAAGTATCATCGGGCTAGGAGCCGTACTGTCCCAAATCCAGCAGGGGAAAGAACGAGTAATTGCTTACGCCAGCCGAAAACTGCGACCCACCGAAAGAAACCCTGAGAATTACAACTCATTCAAGCTAGAGTTCCTGGCAGTGGTGTGGGCAGTCACCGAACGCTTTAAGCACTACCTCGCCTCTTCCCGGTTCACCGTGTACACGGATAACAACCCGTTGACACACCTGGACACAGCAAGACTCGGTGCCCTGGAGCAGAGATGGATGGCCCGCCTGTCCAACTTTGACTTCACAATCAAATACCGGGCAGGACGCTCCAATACCAACGCGGATGCCTTGTCCAGAATGCCAAACCTACCGGACGTAGGGGAAGATCCAGAGGAATTGGAAGAAGTTGAACTCCCCGCGTTCCACCGTCATGGGACTATCCAGTATTCCCACCGTGTAAGGGGTAAGCAATCCGCTACGTTCAACCCCTTACCTCATTACAACTGGGCGGAAACGCAAGACAGTGACCCCGCCGTCCGACTGGTGAAGGAGATGCTGACTCAGCCAGATGCCCGCCTTGACCCAGACGCTCCGGAAGAGACCAAGCAACTGTGGGCTGAGAAAAGTCGACTGTTCCTTTACAAGGGGAAGTTGTGCCGCAGAATGGTTAACTCCCGGACGCATGAACTGATCTGGCAAGTAGTGGTGCCAAGAAGAGACGCGGCTATGGTACTGGAGGCATACCACGACGGAGCTGGGCACTTCGGGTGGAAGAAGCTGGAGTTCCTGCTGCGCGGGCGGTTCCACTGGGTAGGCATGAGGGGAACCATCGAGAGGTGGTGCAGAGACTGTGGACCGTGCCACCTAAGAAGGAAGGACCGTGCCAGCCAGAAGACTCCCTTGCAGCCCATCATCACCCGACAGCCACTGGAACTGGTAGCCCTGGACCATGTGAAACTGGCTCCAAGCAGATCTGGGTATGTCTACGCCCTCACAATCGTAGATCATTACTCCCGGTTCCTGGTGGTGGTCCCGGTCAAGGACTTAACGGCTCAAACAGCAGCTAGAGCCTTCCAGCAGCACTTCTGCCGTCCACACGGATACCCGGAGCAGGTGCTGACGGACCAGGGACCTGCCTTTGAAGCGGAAGCCTTCCAGGAGTTCTGTACTCTGTATGGCTGCCGGAAGATAAGAACAACACCCTATCATCCGCAAACCAATGGGCTCTGCCAGAAAATGAACCAGGTGGTGATAGATCTTCTGAAAACATTGCCCCTGGAGAAACGCAGTCTGTGGCCTGAGAAACTGCCTGATCTGGTGGACCTATACAACCACATCCCGGTAGGTTCTACCAACTGTACCCCGGCTTACCTAATGAGAGCAAGACCTGGTAAGCTTCCTGTTGATCTGGAGATGGGAGTCCTGACACCCGAGGACACTTTACCAGAAGCAGACTGGGACACAGAAAGGCAGCAGCAGTACCGGAAAGTACAGGAGAGCGTGGAGCGAAGTCTCTGTCAAGCTAGAGAAAGACAGGAGAAGACTTACAACCAGTATGCTCCCGCTGTTCCCCTGGTACCTGGAGAGCAGGTCTTGAAGAGGAAGAGACGCCTCCACAAGTTGGATGACCAGTGGGAGAAGGACCCGTACACCATACTGCCCTCAAGCCATGAGAACCCGAAAGTCTGCATAATCAGTAAGGATGGAGGAGAAACCACAGCCATTGTATCCCGAGATCACCTGAAGAAGTGTCCCGAACAGCTACGAAGCCCTGAAGAAGAACAAGAAGACCCTCAACCCGTAGAGGAAAGGGAGGAGATGGTTAGTACTGTACTCGGAGACTTCCCTCGGTCTTGGACTCAAGTAAATGGCGCTGTTGTGGTACCTGTCCTCACCTTCCTCCAACCAGCATCCCAAGTGCCTACGGAGAAACAGGTAGAGCTGGAAGAGCAGCCGGTCCAGGAGGCAGGAGACCCCACACAAGCAGACCAGGAGGATCAACCCTCTGCTTATAGTGAGCCTGCCGTACCCCTAGTGAGCCAAAGAGCCCGTAGACAGCTGCCCAGTTTATCTTTGACAGCTCCTACACCCCGTAGCTCAGGACCAGTCAGTCAGCTCCGTAGGTCCACTAGAGCCACTAGAGGCCAGTTACCCGTACGTTGGAGGATCTAAGTGTTTAGACTGTTTATTTGTATTTACCTGTTTATTGTTACTTGTAAATAATTGTGTATTTTTAGTTATTTTATAGGTGTCGTTTATGGATTATCCGGAATCCTTTGTACATATGTTTGGAGCGTAACCCAGGAAAGGACTAAGACTGTTAAAGACTCGGGGTAGGGCAGACCCCTACCTGGTTACGGCTCCCGGTCTCTTGGTGAAATGGACACCTTTGTTTTCTTCAAAGACTGCACCCGGTTGCGGACACGCCGTGACCATCATAATGTGTTTTTCTTTGTTATACTGTTTCCGTTTTTACTTGTTATGTTTTACAAAAATATGTTTAGTCCCGGAGTACTAAATTTCACTAGGGGGGAATGTGGCACCCCAGGGGTCTGGTTCCCACAGTAATAGCAATATTACGTCTGTGAGCAGGTGGGATGTTTCCTGGTCAGACATCCTATGCATGCCACACCTCCTGCCCAGTCCTGGGAGGGGAAGAACTTCCCCTATATAAAGCTGGGGCTGAGGCAGGGTTTGTGAGTAGAGAAAGAGCAGAGAACACAGACAGAGACACAGTCTGGTCTGTACTGGAGCAGCTATAGGGAAAGAAAGATCAGGAGCTCTGTGGGAGCTGTACTAAAAGAGGTCAGGGGCTGGAAGCTGTAGAGCTCGCCCTGATTGAAGAGTTCTTACCGGACCCGGAGTCCGAGGCTGTGGGGACTAATCCTTACCCAGCAGCAGAAACCGCCCGGCAGGGGATTTCAGGTCCTCTGGCCAAGAAACCCGAAGGCACGGTCACACGCAAGGGACCAGCACCGCGACGTGGAGCGGAAGCTACCAAAAGGCCCCGAGTCACCGGCCATACGGGTGAGCACCACACGGTACACTCAGGGACGTGGGCTACTTTTATCAGCCTCTAGCAAGGTAGCCAGAAGAGTACGATTAGTTGGGGAGGCCTACAACTCCGCCTGGCCAGGGGAGATCCCATCAGCTCACGGACTGACCAGGCCCCGATCGCTAGCCAGTACTCCGGGAGGGTCTACTTTGTCACCAGTAAAGACCCAGAACTACACCGCACCGTCTCTGAGTGGTTCCTGCTACCCCCTTCAAACACGTCGGTTGCCCTGAGGCCATACCCCTCCCGTTGGGGGTTCTACCAGCTACGCTGCACGACCTTACCACCGGCCTCAGCAGTCTGCCCTGCAGCGGCGGCTTCATAGCCGCATTCAACGGGTGGCGTAGTCGAACACCGTACCATCTTCTGCTAAAGACTGCCACTCAGCTTGACTCCCTGGGCACGGACCGGGTCACCGCCACGAGACTACTACCCCTATCAGATCCGGCTCCGGGTAGGCTCCCACGTGCGCAACGCTACTCAGCACAGGCTCAGGGGCGCGTCAATAGTGTATGTAGTTTCTTACAGTTAAAAGGGGAGGGAAGAGACCCGACCCACCTGGAATTGACGATGGCAACGTCATGTAAAACACAGCAAGGGGACTCCATAAAGAGTCTCCATTTTTTCCCAAAATTGTGGCACAGACACCACTTAAGTGGCATCAATTGT